>NC_051177.1:228586359-229325109 GCF_013339695.2 Rhipicephalus sanguineus
CAGGGCAGCATGACGGCCTCCGAAATGCAGGAAGTGGTAAGCTAGTTAGAGACTCGCAAAACTGAATTGAAGCAAGACGTGCAGGCCCAGTCGCAATATTGGCGCGCATGCTTCGGGACACCGAAAGTAAATTCAAAGATGGTCTGTCGGCCCATTACAGGAACATGTGGAAGCGCTAATATTCTCCGTATGCAAGATGAAAGAATATGTGAGCAAGGTTGAGGCTAATCTCTCTTCGAAGCTGACGGACCAACAGCAGTCTCTGCAGAGAGCGCTCGATTTCTTCAAGCAGAATACGAATCTAGCGAAACAGAGAAGCCCCTTGCCACTGTTCCTCTGGGAAAGGAAGAAGGTATTCCGTGGGGACATGCAGGAGAGGTCGATTCCGTTCAAGCTTGAAGTGTTCCTCCTGAAACAGGGAAGTTTCTGGAAGTTCAGCGCCAGCAGAATTATAAGCGCGAAAATGAACTATGGGTTTCGACTGTTACCAACAATGATCAGACAGTGGCCCGAGCTTCAGTGTTTCCACCAATTCCGTCTCTCAACGTGATCATGGGAAACGCGAGTGTATTAGCGCATACAAGAAAGTGTTCACAGTTGCGAATATGGTTCCACAAGGGCCATGCTCACTAAAATTATCTTTAGGGCGTGGCCTTTCTCACCGACCATTTTGGTTGAAATGTACGGCAGTAAGACTTCGGGAAAATCCAGCTTTCCGTTCACCAATGTTACTGTAAAGGCGGTACGAATGCGTCCTGAAACGTCCCTTCCTTTTCACGTAGGTCTTATGTCTATCCTTCCTCGTCCAGAGAGAGCACTTCACATTTTTATGCGAGCTTCACTATAGAAAAAGGAAAGCTCGCTCAAGGCGGCTTCATAGAAGACGGAAAGCTTGATCTCACAATTAGATTTGAATAAGGACACAGCTACAGCTCTTGCACTCCGCGGAAACCTTTGATGACACATCTATTTAATGCGGAATATTCGAATTTCAAGACAACGGCAGCGAATTTACCTGTCTGTTTTGAGCATCTGTTTGATACGGGAAGCTTATAGACGCCATAACGTTTCACTAAAACTTTACTTAATATAAGAACAATGTTTCCCTTTTGTGTTAGTAGGGCTGCGTTGTTGAAAACAGGGTAGACACATATAGCGATCCCGTAGAAGATTAGTTTCGTGCCTAGAGACTTATTTATTAAGCGACTAGCACCGCTAAGTGTTCCCATGAGTGAGAAACTGTTGCGCATCGTTGCGAACTTCTAGCGCAATCTTCCCATGCGTGTAGATAGCAATAGATGCGTTACGATTACGAACGGGCATCTATAATAATAATTATAAAAAAAAAACTTGTGTGATTGAATCTACTGGCCACAAAGGACTGAAGTCTTGTGTTTAGGTACTGACCAGGAGTGGACTTCAAGGGTTGTTGAACGCACAATGCAATGATATGCAAGTGCGAAAAAAGTGTAGCGCAATGTTCTCGAACAAGGCGTTTTGAAAAACTGCGTTCAGTATGAAGCCATGTGAACACTGTTGTGTGAAGGTGTTCTAATAAAACTGCCGTTTGTTTCTGCATTGAGACAGAGTGATGCTTTATGATCGAAAGAAGATACTTAGTTCGATTGGTTGAGATGCCTCTTTAGTCCTGGGCCCTTTTGAAATCTGCAGACCGTGTGACCTAGTTCATAAAGAACGTTTGTTCTTGCACGTCTAAGCTGCTTATGTGAAGTTCTTTGTTGGTTGTTTTGATGTACACTGGTTAGGTTTCCGAGGATTTTTAATTTTTTTTATTTTCTTTGATTGGTGATCATGGTTCTTTCATTCGAAAAGCTACAAGTGTCTCAATAAAGGACGCTGTCTTGACTTCTTACAATTACTGATTGGAAAAATTTACGCGAAGGAAACAATGACAGAAAGACAAAACAAATAGGACAAGAGTGACAGAGTCAAAACTAAGCGCGCTTGTAATGCCAGTTGCGTGCGTGTCCACGCGTGAACACCACGTTTATGTGTAGTCACGTGACAAGCGTGCTTAACCCCAACATGGCTGACCACCGCCTTTATGGGCTCTATGTGAAACAGGAACATCGGCTGGGCACTGGGACGTTCTAAAAAACAACCATCGCGCATTGACACTAACGAAGAGAATAGTAGAGGAGGAAAGGCAGGGAGGTTAATCACTTCAGGACAACCGGTTTGCTACCCTACGCATGCAACAGGGGGGGGGGGGGGATATTTATAGGTGGAGCGCAAACAGAGAGAGAAAGACAGCACGCAACACAGCACACACAGTCACTCTTGCGTGGTACGCGACATCACTGTCTGTCCGTTTGTGCAATGCCGTTTATTTTAAAAACCTAATTGGTGCCTTCGTCGCCTGCAAGGGCGATGTCTGGTGCCGACGGCGTGTTAGAATGTTTCAATCAACAGACATTGGTCCACGCTTGATGGGACACGAACGAGCGCTAGAAAACGGCGACGCAAGCAGGAGGCGCACGGGCAGGCGCTCATTGGTCTATCGTCAGGGTGCGCTAGGGGCGGACACCAGGGACTGTCTCTGAACATTATATCCCGGACAGTGAATAATAATATTGTAGCGAAGCGTTGGAAGTCTATGTAATGGGGTGCCCTCTCGGGCGCTCTCTAGTGGGTCGTCCCCTTCGGCTCTTCTCTGACAGCACGCTCTCGCGCTCAGAGTCCGCGCTCTGTCTTGACTGTCGCCGTTGTGCTTCGTCGACTAGTGCCGTCAATAAACGCCTTTATAATTTGTGTGGAGAGTGCTGCGCCGTCCAACCAGCTTCGGTCCGTTCGATGCCCCTGGCGCTTCGATCCCGTACCGTGCCCTCTACCATGCCTCAAGACGCCGCCCAGCAAACGCTTCCCCCTGTACCGACACCATGCTCCTGTTCCCCCCGCATCCGCGACCCTCCTATATTCACCGGCGCGGATGGCACTGACGTGGAGGACTGGCTCGCGATATACGAGCGCGTGAGCGTACCCAACAAATGGGACGAGGCAGGAAAGCTGAGCAACCTGGTTTTCTACCTCGCGGGTGTGGCCAGCCTGTGGTACAACAACCACGCAACCGATTTTCCTCACGTGGTCTGATTTCAAGACTGCCATCATCAACGTGTTGTTGGCCGACCTGCCGTACGTAAACTGCAAGCCGAACAGCGTTTACGTGAACGAGCTCAGCAGACCGGTGAGTCGTTTACCAGCTACATCGAAGAACGTCCTCGACTTGTGCAAGAAGGCCGACGTAACCATGTCTGAGTCTGACAAGATCCGACACGTTATGAAAGGCATCGACGACGATGCCTTCACCATGCGCTCGCCAAGAACCCTCGTACCGTGACCGAGGTGATCACACGCTCTGACCGAAGCTACAAGGAGGAGCCGCGTGCCGTCGGCGGGTGTGGGCTGAGCGAAGGGGGGGGGGGGGACCGTCGACCTCCATCACGCGACGCCGACCTCGCTGGCTTGTCGGCCATTTCTGATCACTCGGGCTTGCTCGCCGAGGTCAAGTCATTTGTGCAGCGAGGATTGCCCCCAGTTTTCTCTACTGACCTTGCCTCAGTCGCAGCATGTTGAACAGGCCGTCCACCACACTGCTGCCTCCCTTACGCCGCGCTATTCAACAGGAAATCGCGAGGTCATGCCGGAATACCACCAGCCACCTCCGGCGCTTGCGCCACTCAGTTACGCGCAAGTTGTGGCCAGGCCACCCCCAGCGATCCCGTGTCTGCCCCACATCCTTACGCCGAAGTCGTCACCAGACCACAGGCCTCCAGGCGAGTGTGCCGGCTGCGTGCGCCGACGTCATTCCTAGGCCACGACTGCAGCCCACCATGCAGTCCTATCAGCCGCCACCCCGTCCACCGCGTCCTTGGACCATGGATGGAACCCACCCCGCGAACCGATGGCGCACTTCGACAACCGCCCCATCTGCTTTGCGTGCGGTTGCGCCGGTCACGTCGCCCGCTATTGCAATCGCGTGCAGTCGCCCCCAGTCGCTTCAACCATGCCAAGCCAGTCGAGCCGCCCGTATTACGATTCACCGCAGCCTATGTCACCGCCGTCTCGCCCAGCGCCCTCTACCCGCCGTTCACCGTCACCACGGACGCCGCTCACTGTCCTCGATGCTTGCCACGTCTGGTCCCCACGCGACCAGGAAAACTAGTCGTCGCAGTCCACGAGGCAAGGGCTGCGACGCGATCGAACTGCGAAAGCCCTCAGCGAAGCCCATCGAACGTGATAGACGTGTTTTGTAGACGGTGTTCGTGCATCTGCCCTTATCGACACTGGAGCCGCTGTATCCGTTATGGACGCAAAGCTTAGCCGAATACTGCGCAAAGTGACGACGCCACTTTCCGGGCTCTCCCTCCGTACAGCCAGCGCCCAACGTATTCACCCTACAGCGGTGTGCACAGCCGCGTAATGATTAAGGACGCTATGTACGCCATCGAACTGATCATAATTCCTGCCCGCTCTCACGACGTCATCCTCGGATGGGATTTTCTCTCCCGCCATGACGCCGTCATTCATTGCGCACCAGCCGAAATAGAGCTGTCACCATTCTGTAATTTGAACGCCGGAAAGACAGTCCAGCGGCTGCGAGCAAGGTAACTCGTTAAAGACGACATCAAATTGCCTGCAAACTCGTCCACGGCGGTGTCCGTCTACTGCGCCAGTCTATCCGACACCGTTGCACTCCTCTCGCCATATGACCGTATTTGCACGAGGAAAGGCTTGCTGGTGCCTTTCGCGACCGTTCAAATCACTCAGGGAAGCACCTCTATTTTTGTAATCAACCCCTCCCCGTACAGTGTTACGTTGGTGCAAGGGGAATGTCTCGGCAGCGTGGAACCCCTCGAAGACGCACAAGTTATGGACCGAACCCGATGACACGCACGGCCGCAGTTCCAGTACGCTCAGTGCTGTTTCGATGTCTGGTTCATCACCCGCTGACGTGTTTGGTTCCACCATAGCTGACAGACCTTACGCAGTCCAGCGTTCCCAACTTCTGGACCTGTTGGAAGAATTTCGCTCTTCTTCGATGTCGCTCAAACGTCTCTCGGTCGCACGTCGGCCGTTACGCACGGCATCGATACTGGCGCCCACTGCCACTGCGGCAACGTCCATATCGCGTATCTCCCACAGAACGCCGTGTAATCACCGAGCAAGTCGACGACATGCTTCGACGCGATGTTATTCGACCCTCCAACAGCCCTTGGGCGTCTCCTGTCGTCCTGTTGCGAAGAAGGGACGGTTCTGTGCGTTTCTGTGTCGACTACAGACGACTCAACAAGATCACTCGTAAGGACGTGTATCCACTGCCGCGAATAGACGATGCGATTGACAGCCTGCAAGGCGCCGAATTCTTTTCATCCCTCGATTTGCGCTCAGGCTACTGGCAAGTACCCTATGGCTGACGACGCTCGACCGAAGACCGCCTTTGTCACGCCCGACGGCCTGTACGAATTCAACGTCATGCCGTTTGGGCTGTGTAATGCGCCGCCATCTTTGAGCGCATGATGGATACCGTTCTGCGCAACCTGAAATGGCACACGTGCTTGTGCTACCTCGACGACGTCGTCGTTTTTGCTCCGGACTTTTCCACCCATCTTCAACGCCTACGCATGTTTTGACGCGTTTGAGCGACGCCGGTCTGCAACTGAATATAAAGAAGTGCCGATTTGCAGCACGGCAGCTGACAATCCTCGGCTACGTCGTGTCCAAGGACGGAATTCTCCCCGATCCAGGCAAACTTCGCGCCGTGACCGAGTTCCCGAAACCTGCGTCCGTCAAAGAACTGCGCAGTTTCGTAGGACTGTGTTCCTACTTTCGGCGCTTCATTCGAAATTTCGCGACTATCATATCGCCTCTGACGAAGCTCCTCGGAAGTAACGGGCCCCTCCATTCATGGTCGTCCGAGTGCGACGACGCTTTCGAAAAGCTCCGCCGTTTGTTGACGTCGCCTCCCATACTACGCCACTACGACCCTGCGGCTCCTACAGAGGTACACACAGACGCTAGCGGTGTTGGCCTTGGCGCTGTCCTTGCGCAGCGCAAACCAGGGTTCCCTGAATATGTCGTGGCATATGCAAGTCGTACGTTTACTAAAGCCGAGACCAATTACACCGTCACCGAAAAGGAATGCCTGGCGATCATCTGGGCGCTTACGAAATTCCGACCTTATTTGTATGGTCGCCCATTTGATGTGATCACCGACCATCATGCACTATGCTGGTTGTCGTCACTGAAGGATCCCTCAGGTCGCCTCGCCCGCTGGGCACTTCGCCTGCAGGACTACGATATCCGCGTGCTGTACCGCAATGGACGCCAGCATGCTGACGGCCGACGCACTCTCGCGCTCCCCCTTGCCTGACGACAATACCCATAGCTCAGTGTCTCACAATGCCGTTTCTTCTATCGACATTCACACCATCGCTACTGAACAGCGCAAGGATCACTGGACCGCCTCATTGATAGACTTGCTGACTGATCCATCGGCAACACCATCCACTCGCGCGTTGCGTCGTCAAGCCCACCATTTCGCCGTTCGCGACGACCTCCTCCACCGACGCAATCACGGCGACGGCCGGCAGTGGCTACTCGTAATACCCCGCAGTCTGCGTTCCGACATATGCGAATCGTTCCACTCTGATCCGCAGTGCGCACACTCTGGGGTATCGAAAACTTACCACCGCATTCGCCAACGGTACTTTTGGCGAGGGATGTACCGCTACGTGCAGAAGTTCGTTCGCTCCTGCATTGATTGTCAGCGCCGCAAAACATCAACGCACCTGTCGCCGGCAATTCTGCAACCTCTGCCTTGCCCTGACCGGCCGTTCGGGCGCGTTGGCATAGACTTGTATGGACCACTTCCTCTAACGTCGGCTGGTAATCGCTGGGCCATCGTCGCTGTTGACCACCTTACGCGATACGCCGAAACTGCCGCCCTCCCAGCGGCTACAGCGCGCGATGTTGCTTCCTTCCTGCTTCAACCGATTCATGCTGCGTCACGGTCCACCCCAGGAGCTGCTCAGCGATCGAGGTCGTGTCTTCTTGTCGGAAGTCGTCGAAGCCATCCTGAAAGAGTGCCACGTTGTTCACCGGAAAACTACTGCTTACCACCCGCAGACGAATGGCCTCACCGAACGCTTTAACCGCACGCTCGGCGACATGCTCTCGATGTACGTCGCCGCCGATCACACTAATTGGGATGCCATTCTGCCATTCGTCACCTACGCCTATAATACCGCCCCTCAGAGCACTACTGGTTCTCCCCCTTTTTCTTATTGTACGGCAGACACCCGTCGCACACAATCGACACAATCCTTCCATACAAGCCGGATCCGTCTGAGTGTGCGCCTATTTCTGCCACAAGCCAGACTTGCTGAGGAGTGTCGGGAGCTTGCCAAGACGTTTACTACGCATGACCAAGAGCGGCAAAAGAGCATTCGCGGTGACACCACCACTTCTTCGCCCACGTTCAGCCCTGGAGCACTCGTATGGCTCTCAGTCCCTACCACTGCACCTGGCCTCTCTTCCAAACTGCTGCCCAAGTACGGACGGCCCCTACCGTGTCGTCGAACGCACATCCCCGGTCAACTACCTGATCGAGCCCATTGAACCATCTTCGGACATGCGCCGTCGAGGGCGCGACATTGTCAACGTCGAGCGCCTTAAGCCCTATCATGACCCGCTCATAGTGACAAGCAGTTAGGTCGCCAGGCGGCTCTCTTTTTCGTACCCGGGGTAATTGTAGCGAAGCGTTGTTAGTCTGTAATGGGTCGCCCTCTCGAACGCTTTCTAGTGGGTCGCCCCCTTCGGCTCCGCTCCTCGCGCTCAGAGCCCGCGCTCTGTCTTGACTGTCGCCGTTGTGCTTCGTCGACTAGTGCTGTCAATAAACGCCTGTATAATACTTTTACTTTTGCAACAACGTGATCGTATGCCCGCGTCATTGCGCGCTGCAGA
Source organism: Rhipicephalus sanguineus (assembly GCF_013339695.2). Classification (NCBI taxonomy): domain Eukaryota; kingdom Metazoa; phylum Arthropoda; class Arachnida; order Ixodida; family Ixodidae; genus Rhipicephalus; species Rhipicephalus sanguineus. The sequence goes on from NC_051177.1 coordinate 228,594,343, forward strand.
GAAGGCGAAGAGGCGAAGCTACGGCGGCCGCGAAGCGAAAAAAAAAACAGAAAGGAACGGTAGTCCGCAAGCGCGCTCGGCCACTAAGGCTGGCCCGACGTACCCACGACCTCTCCGGCCGACCAATAACGGCGAGCTCGGTGCTACACCGGCCTGCTACCTCGTGCCATCGTCGGCGGCCAACCTAGTGCCGGTGCAGTGAGCCATATCTGCCGCTGTGGTCAGCAGGTTAGGTCGGCCCGTCTACTGGCCATGCTTTCACGGCCAGTTAGGTCGGCACCGCACCTGTAGCCAAGCAAGGAGCGACATTGGCCAAAAAGCGATGGTCGGCCAAGTTTGCTTGGGGTAGGCGGCTAGATAGATAGATAGATAGATAGATAGATAGATAGATAGATAGATAGATAGATAGATAGATAGATAGATAGATAGATAGATAGATAGATAGATAGATAGATAGATAGAAACGCTCAAAGTGCCAAAGGTTCGCTAAGAAATGCTTCGCATTTAAAAAGACAGGATACAGATCTCGGAGGGCGTGTTTTTGCAAGCTACACTGTAAACACAAATTAGCCTCTATGTGCCTTTTTAGCAGCCGACACGCCCTTTTACCACCCTAGCCCGAAATACGAACTCGCGCCGAAGGGACTCAAACTGTTATTTATTTCCTGATCGTCAAGCATTAGAAGTTATGGAATAATTGCGACGAAGTAAAACGGGAGCAACAAAATGAAAAGTAATGATGAGGCTGATATGGGATATGAGAATAACAATTGTTGAGTTTCAACTTCCCCAAACTACGATATGATTATGAGAGACGCAGTAGTGGAGGGCTCCGGAAATTTCGACCACAATGGGGTTCTTTAACGTGCATCTGAGTGTAAGTACGCGAGCCTCAAGCATTCCGCCTCCAGCTAAAATTCGGCCGCCGCGGCAGGGATTTGATCCCGCAACCTTCGGGTCAGCAGCAGATAGGAAAAGCACACCTCCTTGGTCATGAACTAAACACCCAAAAGAGCCAGCGGCCATGGTCAACAAGATGATCAGCCTGAGCGCCAAATTCGCGAAAGCTATTTCTGCACACAGATTTGAAACAATCCGCGTATAGTCATCGCTCTACTTTTTTGTTCGGAGTAACCGCTCGTTGGCTCCGCAGAGGCTGCCGAACTACATGCATGGCGGAGGAGCACGTCAGAATCCGGACTGAGTGCACTGAGTGTGCGAAGCGTGCGTCGTTCTGTGAGAAGTGCCAGGCCAGTTGGTTGTTCATAGTGTAAACTTTATCGCGCTACAAGTAGCTACTTAGAGGGAACGGCACGGAACAACAAAAGCGCGAAATAACATCTCGAGCCGCCAGCGGCGTCGTTCCGTTGCTTGCGGTAGCCATTTCGACCGGCGGCCGCGCAATTGGTGCGGAGTCACCTGCACTTTTGAAGCCGAGGACCTAAGGTAAGTTATTTCGAATGACCTTTTTGCGTTATTTCTCTGTGCGCGCTATTGAACTCGATGCAGAGTCATCTTCGATTTATGATCAACCTTTGGGAAGGCATGACCGAAATACTTGTTTCCTCCGTGACAGTACGCGCTCTGTAAACGCGGACTGTTACTGGCCGTGTTCGAGACGAGTTGCGAATCAGGGATGCGTAAAACTATACTTATCATCGTGTGAGCGTACGTGCAAAGAATGCACTGTGTGCAACGCTTATGTGCAGTGAGTATATCGATTGCCTAGCAAGATGTGTCAGAATTGCAGTTTGAGATAATCACAGATCTTGCATTATATTTGTGCGTTTATATTTTATGCTGTTAGCGCTCGGTGCTTCGTTCGCCCGGCGCGCAACACATGGCGAGAGAACTTATTGCACGCGAGCGCAGTTGCTGCCGCCTGCAATTGCTGACACTGCGTGCGATTCATTAATTTTCCTCTCATTGAACTTCGCTATCAACAATATCATACTTTTGGCGATGGCAATTTTTTTTTTCATCTTGTAGCGATGCGATTAGAGAAGGTGATCCCTAGCTGCAATTTGAAACTTCCGTTCTGGGAGCACAGCTACAGAAAGGTCAGGGTTTCAGCTGTCGGCTCGTTTAAGTTTCTCTTTGCATATGCGTACGTGTTTGTACAACGATCAAATGAGCGATAATCGGCTCCGGTTTGCTGCATGCGACGCCTGCCTGCTGCATGTAGCCCACTGAGCCGTTAATGTGCTGCCGGCACGGTTAAATGTGGTCGTGAGCGTCTGTCTATCTGGACCCGTGCCACTCCTTGCGCAGGCAGTGAACAATCCCGACGCATAGAAAGCTGGACCAAATCGGTGACACTTACAAAATCGTCATGTTAAACTCGTGAGGTTATAGTAGTAGCGAAAGCAATGCAATACGCCCGTGCAGTTGAATGCTGTATCTTCTGTTTGTTGCAACCGAAGTTCGTAACTTTTGTCGTGTGTTACAAAATTCCATTAAAGGGACACTAAAGAGAAACAATGAATCGGTTTAGATCGATAAATTGTCCTCTGAGAACTCTAACGTCGTTAATTTCGCCACCATAGATTTATTAATAGAGGAGAAAATCAAGTTTCGTTTTTAAATTTTGCGCCAAAATCTCCCCGGAGGACGTCACTGGTTTCAAAGTGTACTTATCATATTTTGGCGCCATTGGTTCAACAAAATTACCCCAAACTTGGAATGTTAATTCTATGGCCCCCTCAGAGGACAATGTGCTTCATTTTTAACGATTAGGAACTACGTAGTCCCTAGTAAGCGCCGTCAAAACATGTGACGTCACGGCGAATGGTGCGGAAACTTCAAGGTGGCGTCGGCACCCACATTTTGTTTTGCGCGTTTTCTCACTTACTAGGAGTCTTCTCCCCGCAAGCGTGGTGTTTTTGGTATCGTTAAAGAGTACTTCACTAATATGAGAAAAATACTTTTGCTCTTTAGTGTCCCTTTTACATATTGCAGGTTGCCATGCGGCTAAATCGCTGCAACAATTATAATGGACGGTGAGCAATGATACCTCAGCACGAAAATACAGATTCATAACCAGACATCAGCCGTTCTACGGCTGTTCCCTTTTTCGGCAACGGAGGCATTGGTTGGTGTGCTTTTACATAGGCTTCTTTTCATTTTATTAAGCAGTGGCCAGTTCTGGGAGCTAATTAAGGGTCATTGTGACCATGTCGGGGGAGGGGAGGGTGAAAGTTGGTCGCAGCGCACCTCTCCCCGCTTACTAAGTCAAAGTATGGGGTAGACGTCGCCGCCCCCCTCCCCCCCTTGGGTGACTAGGGGTCGAATCCCCCCCCTCCCATGTGCACGCCTATGACTGTGACTGCTTTTCTATGTGGTAGTAGCAAGAAAACAATGTGGCAGCTCAACTGAATCTCTTTCTGGATAAGTGTGTCCGGTATACTACTGTGTCACACCATATGAAACTACACAATTATAATTTAGTGCATAGCAGATGCAGATAGGAGTGCTCATCTCCATTTAAAAAACTTGGTGGATGTGTTTAAAAATTACTGTGTAGTTTTTCCTCAGTCACAATATTATTGCAAAAATGTGCTTGATTCAAATATATTACATGAATAAAAAGCATTCAAATAGCAAGTGACTGTCACCAGTGCTTTGATTGGCTCCTTTATGGCTCTACTTTTTCCAATATATATTGTATACACCATGTCCAGCTTGAGTGCACTGTTCCAGATTAGGAAGAAGCAGGAGAGTTGGGCAAGTATCATGTGGTGGTGCCTAGTAAACTGGTACCTATTGCACAGTGTTTTAGGATCTGTAGCACTGCAATCATGTAACAATAAGCTCATAGCTCATTTTTTCTTATATTGTTTCATCACATGTGCAGCTTTGCAGAACTCAATTCATTGTCTCAACAGTCGAGCACATTTCTTTCAAGGCCATCTGCACTTAGTAGAGAAAGTGTTCATGTTTGAGCTGAAACTAGTATAGGGACATTCGCGTACAGCTCAATAGCGTTAAGACAAATAGCCCATATATAAAGAGAACAAAGCATTAGCAAGTTCACTAAAATGTTTTTCTGCTTACCAGTTTGCATATGTACTGTTAAGCCATATGTCACGTGGTTGTGACGTAGACCAAGGCCGCAGTGGGCGTGTCAAAGATGAAACCCTTTATTTGGCCGAACTTGTGGCCGGGAAATGAAAAGTCAAACTACAGCAATACACACTACATTGATAGCGGCGAACAGGGCGTCGGCCGTCGATAAAACTGCTCATGGCTGGGACGCGCCGTCTTTATGTATCACGCATCGAACTTTCTAGTCTTATCACTGGGGGTCGCGCAAGCTCTGGAATAATCTAGCCTATTCGCATCGTGCGTGCAATCTTAACAAAGTGATCTACTAAAATCGCGAAGCTTCTCGAACACTGCGGCGCGGTCAGCGTCGAGCGTTGCTAACCGTCCTTGCTGGTCAAACACAAATACATCAAAATAAAACAAGCGGGCGTGGCAATATACTACGACAGTAGAATTCTTAGGATTTGATGTAGTACGACTAATCAGTGTTTATCCTGAGCAGCTCTAGATTTTTGAAATTTTCTTCATTTGCACTTCAAAGTTTCCCGTAGGACTGCCAAGACATAGCTTAAACAAGTATGCTAACTGTGGATGTAAATACAGTCGTTCGCTTTTATTCTGGACGGTGTACGGCCTTTGTATTTACACCGTTTAAAGGGCATAAAAGGCATTGCAGACTTTGCAGAGCCTTGTTGAATTTGTCCATACGTTTTCGAATAAATAACTCCATTGTAGATTCGTTTGGCAGTACATTATAGGTTAAAGAAGCTTGTAGAAAAATATTGGTAATATGAAATAATTAACCTGTTTGCTCTTAAAAAGGATAACCGAATATGATTGAGCATTTGTAAACAGAAGAGGAGTGGAGATTGAACATAAGGAAAGTGAAAGGGGTGTCAGCACTGTGACTGCTCCAGTTAGTATGGATCTACAGTGTAATGTCAAATAGCGCAGGAGGGACTGACTGGAAATAGCTGCATAGGCGTTTGCCATGGCTATCTTTCCGTCGTAAATTCCTTCTGTACTACCCAAAGCTGTCTACAAGATTTGTATTTAAATGCAGAAATGCCTTCTCTGAGCCCAGGCCTCGATGTGTTTGCAGCATAGATAAGCAGAAGGGGAACAGTCCACGAAAATAGGGAAGACAAAGTTATTTACTGCAGTTTTTAATTTCAATTGTGCAAATGCTGAAGAAAAGAAATGTGAAGTGCAGAAAAAGATAGCTCACTGCCTTTAGAAGCCTTCGATGTGCCTTCCACATAATGCATGTGTTGCTCTACCCTTTCAGCTATGGCAGCATCAGCCGTCTTCTCATCCACTTTCTTGTGTACTTGTGTATGTGTTAGGTCTGTCGCTGCACGTGTTAGCCATTACCACTTGTGGCAGAGGGTGGCACACCCTCTGCCACAATCGGTAATGGCTGCAGCATGAATGTGGTATGCAAACTTGAATCTAGTTGAATGTGCACTCCTGCCACCATGGCCATGAGGGGCACAGGCTAGCATTCCTAAAGTGAGACGAGTTAACCTTGGTCTGCTAAACTGCAAACCTTTGTTCCTTACTGTAGATGCTGTTAGTACCAATTTTCAGAGCATCTTTGAATCAAATGTTTGCTGGTAATATTGCATTGCATTTTTTATGCACGAGGTGCTGTTGTGCCTGTGCTGAATTTTGTGGAGATGCATTGCAAGGATGACTTTGGCACTTTACTTACACAGGTGAGCAAAAAAGTTTTAGAACTGCGAGTACAAATGATTTTCTAGATGACTGTTGTGGAACGCGTGAGAAAAAGTATGTGAGAAAGTGACTAACACCAACTTTGAAATTAATTTCTAAAGGAAAATTCTTTTTATTAGCAGTTGCTGTTAACTCCGAAAATCACAGTGCAAACATATGAAAAAGTAGCACACTTCAAGTTGCAGCGTTGCACCTTTAACGAAATATAAACTCTGGAAAAAATGCAATTCTTTATAGTAAATTTCTGTCCTCTCGTATGTTTTTTCATTAAACGTATGCTGTAATTCAACCATGCAGTCACCCAAATTTGCTGAAGTTTTGGTGAGGTGTTCTGGTTGCGTGTGATTTGAACGGTTAATAAAGGTCCAGGTTATAAAGATCAGTGTCATGGCAATAATTTGCTATATTGTACAAGTCGTACTGTATGAACTGCAGCCCTGATGTTTCCACCTTCTTTTCACATACACCTAGCTTCCACATACACCCAGGTGTATGTTTCCACACACACCTAGCACCAGCCATGAAAAGCAGACAGACTCATCAGTGGCGAGCGACATATCAAGTCTACTTATCCCGTTGATATTTGCAGCTATTAAGGCTCTTCTTCGAGCTACTCCTTTCTCTAAAGAGCCTTCCTGAGGTGCAAGCTGTTTTGACATTGGTCATACTTGAATGAGTTGAGCGCATACGAAGACACGGACAGAAGGAAGAGACGTACACACACTGGCGCTTTTATCCTTAGATGTGTTCCTTAGATGTGTTTATCCTTAGATGTGTTCTTCAGTGCGAAGACCCACAAATTGAACATACCCTTCAGGGTTATCATATCCGAAAAAGGGACGTGGCAGAAGGAGATTGCTGTGTATCTACTCGATAAGCTTAGGCTTCTCGAAGTCCGGGATCCATTTCTTATCAAAAATTCTAACCAGGTTTTAGAGTTTTTAGCCACTCATGCTAAGGAAGGCCTGAAATCCTTTTCTGTCGACGTAAAAGACCTCTACTATTCTCTGCCCCATGACAAGCTTTTGCCTTGCATTGAAGAATCTATTGACGAATTTGGCTCCGTTAAGTTTTCCGGCGAAGCCGGTGTTTCGGTGGGTGCTTTCTTGGAGCTGCTCCAATTTTATCTAACTTCCACTTTCATCCAAAGGAAGGAAGTTTCCTTCCTACAGAAAGCAGGAGTATGTATCGGCTCCTGCCTAGCACCTAGTTTAAGCGATCTGTTTTTAGCTAGAATTGACCGACAGATGTCCACGCAGCTTGACGCAAGGGGTAGCAGTGTAACAGTTTTTAGGTTCGTTGACGATTTTATTGTGTTTTTTAAATGTACGACTAATCATTTCAATGATCAGTGTAATGACCTTGTATCATTGATACGTAACTGTCTTTGTCCCTTGGTTGTGACTGTTAAACAGCCTGCAGATGGTGTCATCAGATTTCTTGACGTATCACTCACACTTGCAGATGATCTAATTTGCTGGTGTTACGAGCCCAGGGCAAATAAGTCGTTATTGGCGTTTAACTCGAGTCACTCTAAGCTCGTTAAAAGGGGCATCGTAAAAATGTGTCTCAAAAATGCCCTCAGTAAGTCCTGTGTGCACATGCTTGACGAGAGCTTTAGGAAGCAAGCTTCACGTTTACAAACAGCAGGGTACCCGACCTACCTCATAGTTGCAGTAGCCGAGTGTTTGCTTAAAGAATGTAAAGGTATGCACTGTAATGCCAGCACCAATGATCGCCCCTCGCCTGAAAACAGAAACGTGGCAGTCGTTCCGTATATCCATCAAGTATCGCACAATCTCAAAAAAATAGCCGCCAGAGTTAACACCCGTGTTGTCTTTTCCGCCCCGTTTAAACTCAGTAAGTTGTGCAAGAAAACTAATCCAGATAAGACATCTCAGTCTGAATGCTCCATTAAGCACAGAAAACCTTTTGTGCAGTGTGCGACTAACGTTGTATACCGCATTCCTCTGTCTTGTGGCCGTGCTTACATTGGGCAGACTGGCCGCTGCCTAAATGTCCGGCTTGGTGAGCACTGTAATAAAGTGGGCAACTTCCCACCTGACGGCTTCCTGGCGCAACACTGCCATGGTTGTGCGTGCAAACCGAACTTTCAGGGAACCGTTGTCGTCAGCAGGAACCGGTCCGAAATTACTAGGCTGATCATTGAAGCCGAACAAATCGATTATCTTGGAGACGCTTGTGTTAGCAATCCCTCAATGTCCCTGAGTGCTAAAGAATTACACTTTCTGCGCATGAATCATTAAATTTGCTTGTCATTGCCTGTGCACCCTGTTTATCTTCTCGTGAGGTGAATTCCCTGGTTGTTATCAAATTGTTGTTTTTGATGAAAGAGTATTCACGTGACTGTCGTGCGCAAAACTGGTATATGAATCGGCAGGAGAATGAAATAAACCATTGTTGTTAGTAGCGCCAGTGTGTGTACGTCTCTTCCTTCTGTCCGTGTCCTCGTATGCGCTCAACTCATTCAAGTATGACCAACCAACAAGCCCGCATCGCCACCCTCTTTGACATTGGAGCACTTAGTGACGGCGACGTATGCGCCGCAGTGCTACGACTCATCGACGCAGCAATGATGGCTTCACCGGCAATGTCCTCACCTGCAGTTCGCATTACCAAACGACTCCGAACATGTACAGTATTTTAGTGGAACGCTCGTGGTTTGCGCTAGAAGTTAACGGACCTCCGATGCCTAGTGCGAGCGTACCGCTTCCCTTTTTATAGTGATTTCCGACTCCGGTGTTGGTGAACAATTTCGGATGAATGGCTGCTATTGTTATCATTCACGTCAGCAAAAGGTTATCAGCCGACTCCTAGTTGGCATACCAATCGACATTCCTGCTTCTGAAATTGAAGTCGCACCACACGATATAGATGAATACGTCTTTGTAACTACAATGATAGCCTCCCAAAGGTTTACAGTCATCGCTGTATAGCTTCAACCAAATTCGCCGTTTGATGCTTGTAGACTAGAAAGCTTGATAACGAGAACTTCCGCGCCGCATATTATGTGCGGTGACTTCAACGCTCATAACGAAACTTGAGGCAGTTCGCACACATGCGCTTCACCCTGTGTTTGTCTTTTTCCGTTTCAAAATCATCCAGTTCCTGGCAGCGCGAAGAAGCCATGTATTTGCACCAACTAGCCCCCATGGCAGCTTTACTCGCACACATGCACACGTGGAGCCAATGTTGAGGAGCTTTTAGCAAATATTCCATTGAACCGCTAAATGATGGTAGTGTTACTTGAAGAATCCGAGGGTCACTAGTTGCATTGACCTATCGTTTGTATCAAGGAGCACTACAAGGCTGTTCAGTTGGTGCACTGACTTGGAAACGCGAGGTAGTGATCACTGTCCAATTCTGATATCAGCTGTTGATGTTCAGGCGACACCGGAAAAAATACAGACAAGATCCGGTGACTGGGAAGCGTACACAGAAGCAGTAAATAGAGGAATCAGCACGCAACCAGAAGCGCTGAGATCATTCCTACGATTTCCTACTGCCTCAGAGAAAACGCACGTACCACAAGCAAGCATATCGCAGCCAATGGTGAAGAATTTCAGAGACTAGTTGTGATACGAAGGCGAGCGTAATGAAAACCAACAAAACAAAAAGATGCGGATGGAATCCAAATTGCTCCCGTGAAATATGTCCTTCACATCATAACTCCAGTCGTCACTCACATTTTTTTTTATTTAGCAATACTGTCAATCCCGTCAGGGATTTTTACAGGAGTGGGTTGAAAAGTGTCTACAAACATTATATATTCACATATTTATACAATTGCATAGGTACGATTACAAAAAATTATGGTACATAATAACGATAATGGACCTACATTAATAACGAGTGCACATGTCTCAGTCCCATGTGCACACACTAAAAAAAAACGATAACACATAAAAGAAAGAAAAAGGTAAGCACGCAACATACAAAGTTGGTACCGACTTCCACCTTTTTAGATGACAAATTTGAAGTATACTGGAAAGGAGGACAGTGATCAGTATAATCCTGGTAGCGTCGCTATCATGTAGCTGACAGAACGGATTGGCCAGCAAGTTCAAGAAATTTGTTGACAGTGGGCTGCGCAACCACCGTCATTCCACTCTTGCGAAGCATTCCAAAGCATTCCACTCTCGCACTGCCCGCGCGAAAAACGAAAAACTAAAAGCATTGTTGGAGCATAAGTATTCTTGGAGTGTGAGGTGATGCTTGTGACGGGTTTCTCTGGAAGTGTTGATTGAAGCGTAGGTGTTCGGTTCTATTTTAAGTTTGTTGTGTCGAATTAGGTACATAAATTTGAGTCGGGATAGCATCGCACGACTGGCTAGCGTGTGAAGGCCAATCTCTGTGAGTATTTGCGTAGGCGAGTCGGTGCGCCTATATCTCTTACAGATAAAACGCGCGGCTTTGCGCTGGATAGCCTCAATAGTGGCTATGTGATTTTGGGTAGAGGGGAGCCATGCCACGCTCGCATATTCTAAGATAGGGCGTATAATCGACACATAGGCCAAGAGCTTGGCTTTTCTTGTCGAGTATCGCAAGGCCCGCTTTAAGAACATTAGTTTCCGCATCGCTTTGCCAGTCACGTGAGCTACATGCGCCGACCATCCGAGATCTGACGATATGACGACGCCCAAGTACTTGTACTTAGTGACTGTTTTAAGAATGATGCTATCATAGTCATACGGAAACGTTTGGATTTCTTTTTTCTTACTGTCATTGCAACTGTTTTATCGAAGTTGATGACCATTTGCCAACTCTCGCACCATTGTGCTAACAAGGCGAAATCATTGTTCAAACTGATTTGATTTGCTGGCTTTGCATTTCTCTATACAGGACGCAGTCATCTGCAAATAACCTAATTTTAGATTGAACCCTACAAGTTAAGTCGTTTATAAACAAAAGAAACATGATAGGAGCCAAAACTGAACCCTGAGGTACTCCAGAAAGCGCCGGCATAACTTCAGAAGTGCTGGCTCCTTACTGTACAAATTGGCGGCGGTCATTTAAATAGCACTTTATCCAGCGGAAGATTGCTCCATCCCCTAGAATATGTCTGAGCTTTTGAAGAAGCTTGGCATGGCAGACACGGTCAAATTCCTTTGAAAAGTCTAGTAAATTTATGTCTATTTGTGTCTAGTCGTTTATTCCTTTAGCGAGATCATGCAGGATTTCTACAAGTTGGGTAACGGTAGAGAGACCAGCCCTAAAGCCATGTTGATGCGGATGGAGAAAATTATTTTCCTCAACGAACTGGGTAATAGATTTTAGTATAATATGCTCCAAAATTTTGCAGCAAGTACACGTGAAAGAAATAGGCCTATAATTGGACGGAGAAGAAATATCGCCAGATTTGTAAACAGGCACTATTTTTGCAATTTTCCATTCGGCTGGCAGGCATTGTTCTGAAACTGACTTGTTATAAAGAAGACATAAGTATTAAATGCGAAGCATTTCTTAGCGAACTTCTGCGACTTTGAGCGTATCTATCTATCTATCTATCTATCTATCTATCTATCTATCTATCTATCTATCTATCTATCTATCTATCTATCTATCTATCTCTGTCTGTCTGTCTGTCTGTCTGTCTGTCTGTCTGTCTGTCTGTCTGTCTGTCTATCTATCTATCTATCTATCTATCTATCTATCTATCTATCTATCTATCTATCTATCTATCTATCTATCTATCTATCTATCTATCTATCTATCTATCTATCTATCTATCTATCTATCTATCTATCTATCTGTCTGTCTGTCTGTCTGTCTGTCTGTCTGTCTGTCTGTCTGTCTGTCTGTCTGTCTGTCTGTCTGTCTGTCTGTCTGTCTGTCTGTCTGTCTGTCTGTCTGTCTGTCTGTCTGTCTGTCTGTCTGTCTGTCTGTCTGTCTGTCTATCTATCTATCTATCTATCTATCTATCTATCTATCTATCTATCTATCTATCTATCTATCTATCTATCTATCTATCTATCTATCTATCTATCTATCTATCTATCTATCTATCTATCTATCTATCTATCTATCTATCTATCTATCTATCTATCTATCTATCTATCTATGTATCTATCTATCTATCTATTTAGCCGCCTACGACTTTGTGCTCTCCTGGCCGTTTCGTTAATCGGATGTATACCAAAATTGGTGTGTCATAACGTGGCCTTATTACGAACATAAATGATAGGTCATATCATGAAAAACATTACACGCATGTCATGAACAGCATGATTTACATTCCACGGCCTTTGGGCTCCCTGGCCGTTCCGTTAATCGGATGTATACCAAAATTGGTGTGTCATAACATAGCCTTATCACGAACATAAATGACAGGTCATATCATGAAAATCATGACACGCATGTCATGAACAGCATGATTTACATTCCACGGCATTTGGGCTCTTGCGGCCGTTCCGTTAATTTCATATATACCAAAATTGGTACGGCGTGACAGGAGTTCATGACGAACATAATGACAGGTCCTAACATGCAAATCATGACGCGCATGTCATGTGCAGCATGATTTACATGACATGGTCTCGGGGCGCTCGCGGCCGTTTGAATGAAGGGATACATACGATAACTGGTATGACGAGACATTTCTGTATGACGAACGTAAGTGAGACGTGGTAACATGAAAATCATGATATGCATGTCATGTATGACATGATTTACATGCCACGCTCATGGCCCACTCGCGGTCGTTTCGCTAGATTGATATACACCAAAATTGGTCTTGTGCGATGTGACTTTATGAAGAACATGAATAACAGGTGGTAGCACGAAAACCATGACATCCATGACATGTATGTCATGATTTACATGCCACGCTCATGGTGCATTCGCGTCCATTTCGCTTGCGTGATATACACCAAAATTGGGGTTACGCGACACGACTGTATGACGAACGTAAGTGAGACGTGGTAACATGAAAATCATGACATGCAAGTCATGTACGACCTGATTTACATGCCACGCTCATGATGCGCTAGTGGCAGTTTCAGTAGATTGATATACACCAAATTGGTATTGCGCGATGTGACTGTATGAAGAACATGAGTGACAGTTGGTAAGATGAAAACCATGACATGCATGTCATGTATGTCATGATTTAATTGCCACGCTCATGATGCATTCGCGGCCGCTTCGCTAGCTCGATGTACACTAAAATTGCTATTGCGCGAAGCGACTGTACGACGACAGTAAATGAGACGTGGTAACATGAAAATCATGACATGCATGACATGCACGGCATGATTTACATGTCATGCTCATGACGCACTTGTGCCGTTTCGCTTGCTTGACACACCAAAATTGGTATTGCGCGACGCGACTGCATGACGAACGTAAATGAGAGGTGGAAACATGGAAATCATGACATGCAGCTTATGTATGTCATGATTTACATGCCGCGCTCATTGTGCATTCCGGGCAGTTTCGCTAGCTTGGTATACACCAAAATTGGTATTGCGCGATGCCATTGTAGGACGAACGTAAATGAAAGGTGGTAACATGATAATCATGACATGCATGAAATGTACGTCATGATTTACATGCCATGCTCATGGCGCACTCGTGGCCGTTTCGCTAGATTGATATGCACCAAAATTGGTATTGCGCGATGTGACTGTATGAAGAACATGAATAACAGGTGGTAACATGAAAACTATGACATGCATGTCATGTATGTCATGACTTACATGCCACGCTCATGGTGCATTCGCGGCCGTTTCGATAGCTTGATATACACCAAAACTGGTATTGCGCGATGTGACTCTATGATGAACATTACTGACAGTTGGTAACATGAAAAACCATAATATTCATGTCGTGTATGGCATGATTTACATGCTCTACTCATGGTGCACTCGCGGCCATTTCGCTCCTTTGATATACACCAAAATTGCTATTGCGCGATGTGACTGTATGACGAACATAAATGAGAGGTCTTAACATGCGAATCATGTTATGCATGTCATGTACGGTATGATTTACATGCCACCGTCATGGTGCGCTTCCGGCCGTTTTGTTAACGTGATATATACCAAAATTGGTATGGCATGACACGAGTGCGTGATGAACATAAACGACAGGTGATACATTTATATACCAGAATATGCGTTTCATTGGCATGGTGTACACTAGATTGTGCATGCATGCGTGCATGGCAAACATTCGATATATGGTGGACTAGATGCCATGGCATGAATAATTTCATTTGGCTCAAAGACAAACAAGGCAATGTATGTAGCGCTTTGCTGGCTGCTTCGCATTACATCGATTCCCACTGTGCGTGGGATCTGCCGAATTTTTTTGCTTACGGGTTCGGCGTAGCGTTTTAGGAAGCAGTTCGGGATTCCGTCTGGGGCGGTGGACTTCTTATCGTCTAACTTCAATAGGAGTGAAAGCACGCCTGCTTCTGTTATGACTGGTGCACTTAGCTTCGCGTTTCGCTCTATATTTTCTGGCCTGTAGGCATGCGCAATGCCATTATCAGGAGCATATACGGAATGGAAAAAAACGTTAAACGCTTCTGCTTGTTGCTTTTCTTCCTTGGGTGACAGTGGTTTTGCACTGCTTTCATTACATCTAATATATTGCCAGAATTTTTGGGGTGAATGTTGGATAAAGTTGCTAAGCGTTGTACTGCAGAAGCGCTGTCTTGCTAACTCTGTTTCTTCTTTTAGTAGCCTGTTTAACGAATTTACTTTTCGGTGGAAATCCGAATCCGGGCGGACCCTCTTAGCATTCCTCAGTCTTTTTATTCTTCGTTTTATGTGAATTACATCGCGTGTGATCCATGGGTTGTACTTGTTAGTGTTCTTTTGAATTTGTGGGAGATATTGCCTCAAGCAGTGCATAACATGTGCTTTGAACAGCAGCCAAATCTCGTCAAAGCCAGCCGAGCCGTCTGAGACCAGTTCGTGGAAGTTGTAGTACTCATGGGCCAGGTAGGTCATAATGGCATCGTCATCTGCTTTGTTAAATGCGTACACGGACTTTCTAGTACTAGGTTCAGCACTTTTTTCTGGAATAGTTAGCGTACATAAAACCATATCATGGTCAGATATTCCTTCAAGGACTTGTACGTTGTATTTCCCTTTCAAAAAGAAATCACTCAAGAAAACGAGGTCTAAGATGGAGCTTGAAGTGCCCTGCACACGCGTAGGCTGGGAAACAACTTGGGTAAGGTTGAACGTGAACAGAAGACTTAGAAATATATTGTTTGTTACACTTGATGGGCATAGAGAGTTCCAATTAATATCGGGGAGATTGAAATCTCCTCCCATTATTATGCCGCTTCCCGCCATGTGGTCTTGCATATAATCTAGAAGCTGATCAAGATAGGACGCTTCGGCTCGGGGGGGTCTATATACCGCACCAACACAGACTTTGTTCTGGCCTAGCTGAATCCTACACCAGACCGCCTCTACACCTGGAACGTCTGGCATCACTGTGTGCCTTGTTTTAGGAGCAAGGCGACACCTCTAGCTGGTCTATCTTTTCGGATAATGAAGTAGCCCGGTGGAGCCAGTTTCCAATATCACATTGCAGCCAAGTTTCAGTCACGCAAATAATGTCGGGTTCGAGTGCAATCAGGTTTGCTTCAAAGTGTTCGATTTTGTTTATAAGGCTGCGCGCATTAACGTTAAGCACAACTAGCGTCGAGGGCGGTTTCGAGGTCGCCCGGCTTGTTCGTTGTCCTTGCTTCCGTTTTTTGCGACTTCCACTATGTCGTTACTTTGGTCATCCCAAGTGTACAACAGGCGATTATTCATTCTGACTTTATCGTAAGACAAGAAAACTTTGTCTTTCTGGTCTCGGTGTTCCTTTGTTCTTTCCCAGAGCTTCCTTCTAATTTCTCTGACTACGGCGAAAAATCCTCGCTAATTGAGTATTCCGTTCCTTTTAGCTTCTTGCAGTTTCTAAGTATGTTGTCTTTATCCCGATAGTCAAGCAACTTTAAGATTACAGGTCTGTTTTTAGGACTGCCAGTGGTCTTCCGTCGCCCAAGACGGTGAATTCTTTCTATGCCAGCCGTTTTTATTCCAATCTTATCTTCAAAAATTCTCTTTTCAACAACATCAAGCTGATCTGGTGCGCTTCAATTTCAAGTTCTTTAACACCATACACAACAAGGTTAGACCTACGGCCTCTGTTATCTAGCTCGTCGATTTTTTTAGTCAAAGACAGAAGCATATTTTTATGTTTATCAATCCTTCCCACGCGTTCCAGAACCTGCTTTTCCATTTTGCCTATTTTTTCTGACTTTTTATCTATAGCTGCAAGCTTTTGGTTGGTCACCATTTTTTCGTCCTTTATCTCCTGGATATCCTTTGCAATTATTTTGAGCTGTTCTTCAAGCACAGTGTCTCGAGGCCCAGGATTAGTCTCGACGTCCCCCGCGAGAAGCGGCATTTTGTCCAGTGGTACTTTCCCTAAACAGATGCAAGTTGCACGAGTAGTGCCAATATATAAAAAAGGCGATAAAAATATTTTAAGCAATTCCCGTTCCATATCTATCCTACCAATATTCTCAAAATGTATAGAAAAAAATATTGCACTTTCGTTTGACGTCGTATTTCAGTAAGCACAACCTTCTTCGTGAATTTCAACGTGGGTTCAGGAAACATCGCTCAACAGAAACGGCGCTAACTACCCAAAAAGAAATTATCATAGAATCATTTAATAACAAGGAATTTATCATAGCTATATACATTGACCGTAGTAGAACAGCGCCGGCGAAAACAACAGACCAGACGAGGAGAAGGACACGTAACACAAGGCGCACTAACAACTGAAAGTTTATTCGGTATCTGCAGAGAATAAATACTGCCTTCACATGAATAAACAGAAGAAAGAAGGTTACAAAAGCTATGACACTGTATCACGTGGTCAATCCTACTGTGCGTGCAAAACGGTTCCTGAAAGAAATCTGACATCCTTCTCTGAAAGCAAAACAGAAGGCATACTGACACAAGATTCCCCGAGCTTTTTAATCTCTAGGGCTTCAACAACCTCCCTTGTTAACCTGTCAGCTGACTTGTACATGACGCCAGTGCTTTCAAATCGAGGTGCGCAACCGCAGTCTCTGCAATGGATACCTGGATGCCCCGATACCACTTTCGTTGTGTTGTACTTGTGCTCTTTTAATCTATCATTTAGGCATCTTCCTGTTTGGCCTATGTATGACGCACCGCAAGACAAAGGGATTGTGTAAACCACATTATCGGTGCACTGTACAAACCTGTCGCGATGCTTCTTAGTGCACACAAGTGTCTTACTTTCTGCGTTAACCGCCCGACACATTTTTGCCAGCTTGTCGGGTGCGGTAAACATCACCTTTACTCCCGCCCTTTCCGCCACTTTCTTCAAGTTGTGCGAAACGGAATGTACGTAAGGAATAGCGGAGACATTCTTTGCGCCTTGGTTCATCACTTTTAGCATCTTTTCTGCAATGCTAGACAGAATTGCTCGCGGGTACCCCGCGTCTGTTAGAGGACGAACCTGGTCGTCGAAACTACTTCGCAGCCGGTGAATGCATGATTTCTTTAGGGCATTGTCAAAGGATGAATAAACGATGCTACGCTTGACTAGCTTAGAATGCGAAGAATGAAACAACAAAACCGGTTTTTTAGCTCTTGGCTGGAAAGCCCAGCAGACGTGACGAGGTGAAAAATGAAGCCCTAAATCGAGGAAACGTAAAAAACTATCAACCGGAAGCTCGTGAGTCAAAACTAAAGGTGCCAAGCACTGACGAAAAGGTGCAAGTATATCAGAAGATTGCTTTTGCAAGTCTTCCTCGTCACAATCTAGAACTATTAAAAAGTCGTCAACGAATCTAAAAACACGTAACACATGAGTGGGTGTCAGGCGCTGCTGCAACAGTCTGTCTAATTTCGCTAAAAAGATGTCACTTAGTATCGGAGCTATGCATGAATCTATGCACACACCATCTTTTTGTAAACAGATGTCCCCTTTCCATTCTACATAAGTAGAACCAAGGTAGGTTCTTAGCAGCTCCAGGACCGAGCCTACTGCTATACCGGAAGCATTTTGGAATGAAACCGCCCCGTAGCTGTCAATGCATTCCGCTTCGCTAGTAGCGGAATGCAAACAGTAGGCTCGTTCCTGGAGCTGCTAAGAACCTACCTTGGTTCTACTTATGTAGAATGGAAAGGGGACATCTGTTTACAAAAAGATGGTCTGTGCGTAGGTTCATGCATAGCTCCGATACTAGTGACATCTTTTTAGCGAAATTAGACAGACTGTTGCAGCAGCGCCTGACACCCACTCATGTGTTACGTGTTTTTAGATTCGTGGACGACTTTTTAATTGTTCTAGATTGTGACGAGGAAGAGTTGCAAAAGCAATCTTCTGATATACTTGCGCTTTTTCGTCAGTGCTTGGCACCTTTAGTTTTGACTCACGAGCTTCCGGTTGATAGTTTTTTACGTTTCCTCGATTTAGGGCTTCATTTTTCACCTCGTCACGTCTGCTGGGCTTTCCAGCCAAGAGCTAAAAAACCTGTTTTGTTGTTTCATTCTTCGCATTCTAAGCTAGTCAAGCGTAGCATCGTTTATTCATCCTTTGACAATGCCCTAAAGAAATCATGCATTCACCGGCTGCGAAGTAGTTTCGACGACCAGGTTCGTCGTCTAACAGACGCGGGGTACCCGCGAGCAATTCTGTCTAGCATTGCAGAAAAGATGCTAAAAGTGATGAACCAAGGCACTAACGCCACCCGTGCAGCAGCACAATTGTGCGGTACAAAGAATGTCTCCGCTATTCCTTACGTACATTCCGTTTCGCACAACTTGAAGAAAGTGGCGGAAAGGGCGGGAGTAAACGTGGTGTTTACCGCACCCGACAAGCTGGCAAAAGGCAGACATTGCTGCGCCGCGCGGTGCACGAGCCACCCCCGCACAGAAACGGCTCCTGCGCCGCACGGATGTGACGTCATGCACTTTTCCGGTTCGGCGCTTCGTTCGAATAATAGTATATGGTTTGAATAGTCGGGAGTGTCTAGCGTTACGTCTAGACGTAACAATAGAAGCTGTGAAAGTTACGTCCAGACGTAAAAATGAAAAATGTTAAAGTTACGTCCAGCGTGACTACAATACAAAACCGGCTTGTTAAATCCTCCGAACTGATCGGCAGCTGTGGCGTAGTTTGCTAGCGCAGCATATAAAGGACGGTTAAGGTCGCTGGTTCGAGCCCCTTCGCAGTTTGTTTTATTTACTTTTTTTGGTCGCGCTACTATCGCTGGTTCGAGCCCCTTCGCAGTTTGTTTTATTTACTTTTTTTGGTCGCGCTACTATTGTTTTAACATTTGCGCCTCCTCATCGGCCTCCCGTCAGCCTGACTTGCTGCTGGTGGTCCTGTCCACAGGCCCTTTGATGATGACCCTCGCAGAATTGGCTATATTTATTATGATATAAGTGTTTTGCGAATTAATGCTCTTAATCGGCGAGACGCAGGAGGACACAAAAAGTTCAAATACAGCTGGCTGCATCAGTTTCTCCGGCACACGCGTCAGGAATGTTGATTTCCACGGTTTATCAAAGTTTTGATGACAAAAAGGCGGACTGCAACGTAGCCACGCCGAATATGCAACAGGAAACTTTTTTTATGTCGCTCAACATACCGTCACCACCTGACGAGGTAACCGGCAGGCCGCTTCAAAATACTGACGTGTCAAAGTAATGCTATAGGCGATTAGCACTTCATAAACGATACCCAAGGGCAAGTGCCAACTGCATTAGCCCATGTACCTACAAAACAGCCTGTCTGCCTTGCTGAATAACACGGACGGCCTGTGACAGCACGGGAGCATTTCCGTAGCAACGGATGAGAACGGCCGTACGTTTGCTCACTTAGCAAACAGCCTGCAGTGCAGTAGCTTTGGCCTTCGGAGATCACAGGCTTCGTAAGTACACTTCGCAGACGCAGTGGGGTTTCATGCATGTGCGTCCAGACATTCACACGCAAACTGTGCAAAAGCATTTATTTCATCGTCGACCTTGCCCTTCGCGACAAGCAAAACTCGGCGGCAAGGACACTTTCACCTTCCACAACAACACGCTTGGCATTGCAATCTAGAAAATGCAGTACGTCCAACAACAATAATCCACACTTCACACTGAGAAACTTTATGGTGCACACACTCGGATGAAGCTGCGGCGCGGTGGACGGCCGCGCTAGCTCCAACCTCCAGGATCAACTGGGCATCCAGCAATCCCTTCAGGCAACGACGACACGGAGTCTTCGGTCCTCCTTGGGGGCGGCCTAGGCCCAGGCCACGAATTTGCCGGAGTTTTCAATAAGGTTGTTACCACCACACCACACATCGCAGCTACCATCTCTGCCACTACCTTTCGCAGTCGCAGCGCCCATGGCGCCCCCTGTATTTAAAATGCTTGTGATATGTGCTTAATTAACAAATATAAACTAATTGACTCGTGAAACACCTGTTTAGTAATATTTTTGTAAATTTAACGTATTATACAATAATAGTTTACACATTCAAATAGCTTTAAGTAATAATTTTTAAAGTGACGTCACTTCCGTGCGGCACAGGAGCCACTTCTGTGTGGGGCTGGCTGCTGCGCCGCGCGGCGCAGGAGACGCTGCCCTGGCAAAAATGTGTCGGGCGGTTAACGCAGAAAGTAAGACACCTGTGTGCACTAAGAAGCATCGCGACAGGTTTGTACAGTGCACCGATAATGTGGTTTACACAATCCCTTTGTCTTGCGGTGCGTCATACATAGGCCAAACAGGAAGATGCCTAAATGATAGATTAAAAGAGCACAAGTACAACACAACGAAAGTGGTATCGGGGCATCTGGGTATCCATTGCAGAGACTGCGGTTGCGCACCTCGATTTGAAAGCACTGGCGTCATGTACAAGTCAGCTGATAGGTTAACAAGGGAGGTTGTCGAAGCCCTAGAGATTAAAAAGCTCGGGGAATCTTGTGTCAATGCCTTCTGTTTTACTTTCAGAGAAGGATGTCAGATTTCTTTCAGGAACCGTTTTGCACGCACAGTAGGAGTGACCACGTGATACAGTGTCATAGCTTTTGTAACCTTCTTTCTTCTGTTTATTCATGTGAAGGCAGTATTTATTCTCTGCAGATACCGAATAAACTTTCAGTTGTTAGTGCGCCTTGTGTTACATGTCCTTCTCCTCGTCTGGTCTGTTGTTTTCGCCGGCGCTGTTCTACTACGATTATGAACCAACTAGCCCAAAAGTACATTTTGACATATATATACATTGACTTTTCGAAAGCATTTGACCTCATTGAACACGCTATTCTTCTACTAAAGCTCCAGAAATATGGTGTCCGTGGAACAGCTCACGATCTCATTCAATCATACCTTACACACAGGGTACAATATGTAGATATCAGCACTGCAAGATCTACCGAGCGACCTGTTAAAAATGGAGTCCCGCAAAGAAGCGTACTAGGGCCCCTGTTGTTTTTATATACGTTAACGACATCGTACATATACCAGATAACGCACAGTTTGTCGCGTACGCTGACGGTGCAACAGCATTTATTCCAGGAACAGTTGGAAGTGAGAGGGAACAACCAATGAAGTTTTAAAAGACATCAAAACTTGGACAGATATGAATCGCTTAATAATAAACTCAGAGAAAACAAAAGCAATTTTATATCGACCCAAAGGGACAAAAATATCACAACCATTGTTTGTTCATCTAGATAATGATTTAATAGCGTTTGTAACCAATGTAAAAACTCTCGGTGTTATTTTTTCGGAACATTTGACTTGGACTGAACATACGGAATACATACGATCAAAAATGTTTAGCGCTGTTGGTGTCATAGCAAGAGTGCGACACATGCTTCCTGTTAAAGTTAAAATTCTTCTGTATAATTCTCTGGTATCTACTCATCTGGAGTATTGCAGTGTTGTGTGGTGCACCACTGGTATCACAAATCTAGAAAGTTGCATATGGTCCAAAAGAGAGCTATCCGTTATATAGCTAATGTACCTTACCTTTATTCTACGGTTGAACTTTTTCCTAAATATGGTATTATGCCTGTGTTTAGTTTATTTGACTACAGGATAACACTGCTGTACCGGTGTTTTCTGCGAAATAAAGAAAGCTACATTGTCACTTTAGCAAAGCTGAAAGAAAATAGGTCTACCAAGGATACAAGGTTCAAGGAACGGTGGGCTTTACCCACCCCTAGGGCATACGGTTGTACTCAGTCACTGAGTTTCACAGTGCCCGAACGATTCAATCTACTTTTAAATGATGACTTCGACCCTTTAGTCGCGTCTAATAAAGATATCAAGCATTACTGTATGGGCAAGATCACCACCACAGAATTACATAGCACGCAGGAATGAACTTACGCTCTATTCTCGTTTTTTTTGTGATGTGTTAAACGATGTGTTTCTTATTTTTGCAATGTACCAATATATGTATCATTCAGTTTGATGTTTGCGTCAAGTGTGTAATAATGAATTGTTATTTTGTTAGCTAAAGTGTAGCTACTACTTCGTTTAACTATTGTATAAATGTCCACTTTGGTTAGGTATAGTATTTTAAGTATTCGATTGCATTTATTTTTATGAATGTCCACTGCACTGCCATGTGACAGGGAGTCGGGACCATTTTCAAGCCGCCTATGCGGCTTTTAGTCCCGTCCCGTCCTTTTTGACAAAGGAAATAAAGACGAATGAATGAATGAATGAATGAATGAATGAATGAATGAATGAATGAATGAATGAATGAATGAATGAATGAAAAGCGCTAAGGACTAAAACCATCGAAGATCTCCGTGCTTGCCGGTGTGCACAGAGACATATCCGTCGCTACTTAACCAAGCTGAAGAGGCAGAGATGGAGGAACTTTTGTGCAACTCTGGAAGTCCGTAAACCGTGAGCCAAAATCTGGCATGTAATAAAAGCAATCCGCAGAGAACCCCAGAAACTTCACCCGTTCACAGCGCTCTCACTTCATGAACAAATGCCGCTCAAGGCTGTTGCCAACGAATATTGTAGACGTCTGTCTGGATGCGCAGGACTGCTGCCAAGGACCAACAGTCTTAACACTAATGTACCACGTTCGGCTGTACCAGCTTGGATACTCATTTTGCCTGGAGGAACTGAGGGTTGCTATCATTCATTGTAACAAACGCTCTTCCCCAGAGCATGACGGAATTATAAAGCTATCACACACTTACCTGAAAAATCTCTTCTTCGGCTGCTGGAATTATACAATGATTCTAGGATAAATGCAGAAGTTCCTGCTGACTGGAAGCTGGCAAAAATAATCCCAGTCATAAAACCAGGCAAAGAGCTAACGAGCTATGCCTCTTTCAGACCTATATCTCTTTTAAGTTGCATCGGAAAACTCATGGAGAAAATGGTACACGAAAGACTAACATGGCTACTTGAAAGCAGGAAACTGTATCCCAAGAAATGAATGGATTTAGGCAACACCGGTGAGCTATTGACGATGTTATAGCCGTCATCTCATCAACTGAAGAACTTAACCCAGGGACTCATACCAATTGCCATTTTTCTGGATATCAAGGCAGCATTCGACTCTGTGTCCCACAGTGCAATACTTCGCGCCCTGGTTGCCATCGGTCTTGGAGGAAGAGTATACACATGGATTGCGAAGTACTTGCGAGGGCGACAACTGTTCATGAGCACCGCAGAAGGCCATACTCCATACTACGCTATAAACAAGGGTGTACCACATGGCGCGGTGCTTAGTCCTTTATTGTTCAACCTTGTTCTTATTCACCTCAAGAAAGAGTTACCACGCGGTGTCCACATCACAATGTACGCAGACGATACCTGCATATAGGGCGCATCCCCCTCTCGCTATGTCACTTAGCAGAGGTTACAGAAAGCGCTCGCAAGCAGCTCCCTCTATTTGACACACAGAGGTCTGCACCTATCTCCGGGAAAGAGCATCGTCATAGCCTTCTCTCGGAAGAGCATGAAAAAGTGCCCACTTATAGTCAGTCGCGCGCTCTTCCTTATGTGCGATGCCAAAGGTTTCTTGGCGTAATCATGGACAGAAGCCTGTCTTGGTCACCACAGGTGAACAAACTTTGTGCAAGGATTTCTGCAATCTCACAAGTACTCCGCTACATGGCAGGAGCACAATGGGGTAGCGCCTGCCACTCGATGATACTTCTGCACAAAGCTTACGTCGACGGTATTTTGCGCTACAGCCTGCTTGAACTACAGCGAATATCGTTGACCAGCAAAAAGAAACTTGATGCCGCACGTAACAACTCTCTACGGATATGCCTTGGCCTACCAAAAGGATCATCGTGCGTCGGAAAGGTAGCGGAAGCAAGATGCTTACCTCTTGACGTCCTCAGTAGGCAAGAAGTCTTACGCATCCATCTCCGACACATCACCCAAAATGGGAAACACTTCCTTGGCCGCATTGCTTAAAGCTGCCTAACTCAAGCTTTGGACAAGAAGTCCAAGAAATAGCTGCCCCCATTCCTGTAATGATGCTAGAGCTCATGCCCTTGAATTTTCCACCTTGGACACTGTCATCTATTCAAGTCTGTTCACACATCCCCGTTATCAACTCGAAAAAGAATATGCCACAAGGTGAGATTTTGCAAATCACCCTAGAATACATCGCCAAGAAGTACTCCAGTTCGGCTCACATCTTTACCGATGGGTCTTGCTCTTCCCATTGTTCGTCAATAGGTTTGAAACAGGAGAAAGTGCCTCAGAGCAGGCAGGCCGACATTTCGATGGGTGGGCCTATCTTTGTCAAAGGTGCCTTGTCATCCCTGGCGTGTTAGTTTTAAAGGGTTAGTGTTGCCGTCATATCCAGCGGTGGCGCTGTTGGTAATTTCTGCCTGGAAAGAAAGAAACTCGGAAGCGGCAGACTGTAGCTCTTGCCACATTATTTCAAGAATGTTCGCAACGGCGATGGGGGCTCTCATCTCACAGGTAAAAGGAGCTGGAAAAAGAAAGCAGAGAGGAAAAGCAAGGGGGGGGGGGGGGGTTGTCGGTCTAACAAAGCTGCAGCCACCAAAGGCAATACGAAGGGGGGGGGGGGTGATTCTTAAAAGGAAGAAGGAAATGAAAATGAAAATTGGGTGTAGAGTGCACGATAACTGTCTCTCAAGTGAGGACACCTCAACCGATACACTCACGGGGGACTGGGGATTGAAGGGACAGTGAGAGTGAAAAGAGATGGTAAAAGAAGAAAAAAGAAAAAGACAAGGCATGAGTGGAAAAAAAAAGGTGAGGGGGGGGGGGGGGCAGGAGAACGGGCGTCCGAGTCACCGTGGTGAGCGGCTAGAAAATTCGTTCGACTAGGCCGGCATCCTCGAGAAAAGCGAGTAGGGCCGCAAGGGCAGATCGGCGACGGTGCACGTGGCCGGTGGGATGGAGCAAGTCCTGTAGGGTCGCACACGGCAGCCCGACGAGTCGGTACTTCATGACGAGCCGCTTCCGCGCGGTGTTGAGAGAAGGGCAGTCAAACAATAGGTGGCACAGGGTTTCGATCGCGCCGCAATCGGTGCAGTTCGGTGCAGCGGCGCCGCGAAGACGATGCCTGCGTTCCGCGGGCCACACTGACCCGGTCCTCAGGGCAAGAAGAAGCGCGCGCTCGCGGCGAGTGAAACCAGTGGCTGGGATGGGAGGAGGGGGGTGTCCGGCGGCGACTCGTGCGTCCGGATGCTCGCGCACCAGCTCCCGGCGAAGGTTGTTGCGTGCCGAGTCGAACGAGCTGGCGTAATCTCTCAGCGAAGTCTCGGCGGAGTGTGCTCGTTTTGCGAGCTCGTCTGCAGCCTCGTTGCGCGCGATGCCGACGTGTGAAGGGAGCCACTGAAGGACCACGTCACAGCCTCGTTCCTGGAGGGCCAGCAGGCTGAGAGCGGCGCGCTGAGCAAGAAGGGGGGCCCCGTTCCTCCCTCGCGAGCTGGCGCAGGGCAGGTTTCGAGTCGCAGAAGATTGCTGCGCTAGAGACGGCCGGCGAATTGCGCAGGAGGTCTGCAGCCAGCTGGAGCCCGACTAGCTCAGCTGTTGTTGAGGATGCACAGTATCGCAAGCGGCACTGTCGTTCCGAGCTGAGCTGAGGGGCTATGCAGGCGGCCGCGGCTGAGCGATCCTGTAGGACCGACCCATCGGTGAACACTTGCGTCCTCCTGGCCAGGTCCTCATACATCCGCGCCGCGGCCTCCTGAGCAATGGCACTGAGGGGGGTGTGGCGTTTGGATCGAATGCCCGGCAGGTGCAAGTTCACTCGAAGGGGCACTCGACGGTGAGGGGGTGGCCAGCGCGAAAGGCGTGCGGGATCGTCAGCCACAACACCGTCGTACACGTCGATAAGTTGACCGACACGTGAGTTTGGCACAGCACGTAACCGCGAGAGGAGGGGACCTGCATCAGGCGCTCGGTGGAGACGCTGCAAGTGGCACAATGCGCGCAGGTCCGCCGTGAGCGACGCAGGCCACGCACGAGCCTCCGCGAGGGTCTCGGCCACACGAGAGCCACGAGGCATTCCGTGACACATGCGGATGACTCGGCGGTGGTCCTGGTCGATCAGTCGCCACTGTGGCGCCTGGAGTTTGCAGATCGGCAGTGCATAGTGGATGGCAGACAGAGCCATCGCCTCGTAGATGGTGCAGGCGAAGGCAGCGGGGCAGCCGTTGCCGCCTGCGAGTAGCTGGCGCACGGCCGATTCCACGCGACGCGTCGTCTGGCGTACACGTCGCACCGCCGGGAACCATCGGAGGCGATTGTCTATCGTCAGGCCGAGGTAGCGGACGTTGCTACTCCAAACTATTGGTGCACCATCCAGCTGAAGGCACGGAAGACGTCGTCGGGCTTCAGCACGGGGGTGGACGACTAGGGCCTCGGTTTTCGGCGCCGAGATCGTGAGGCCGATGTTTCTCACGAAGGCGGCCACACATTGGAGGGCCTCCTGCATGCAAGCGCGCACCACCGAGCACTTTCGGGTCGGTCCACGCACATACAATGCGACGTCATCAGCGTACACCACTGCGCGAACAGGGAACACAGCCGTTTCTGGTAGGCACTTGACGAGCGGCGCGAGTACCAGATTAAACAAAAAACGGTCTGAGGACGCTGCCCTGTGGGACGCCACAGCTGACAGATCGCGGCGCACTTGTCGCCCCGCCCACGCGCACAGTAAACGTTCGGTCAGTGAGGAAGGCCTGAACGTAGTTCAAGAGTTTGCCCTCAACACCTAGTGCGCGCACAGCACTGAGGATAGACGAGTGGGGGAGCGAGTCGAACGCCGACTTTATGTCAAGGAGGAGTAGGATGGCCATTTCTCCATCGTGAAGGGCTTGCTCGAGGGTGCCCACGACTGCAGCAATGCAGTCGATAGGTCGCGCCATGTGGCCGGAATCCACACTGCTCTGGTGGGAAAGCGTTGCGCACCTCCGCGATCCACTGTAGCCGGCAAAGGACCATCTCCTCCATAGTTTTGCCCGCCACAGAAGTGAGGGAGATCGGGCCTGTATGTCGTCACCGAACGCGGCGGTTTGCCTTGTTTGAGGACAGGGATCACAGTCGCGGAACGCCATTCTTCCGGGAGGACACCACTGGAGAAAACTCTGTTGAATGCATCCAACAAGAGTGGGCGCTGGGAGGCATCCAGGTTTCTCAACAGCTGATGTGTTATTTTGTCCGCTCCAGGGGCGCTGCGCTTGCGCTTTCTGAGGAGAACCCGTTCCAGCTCGTAGAGGGAGAAGTCTTCCTTGCAGAGAGAGCGAATGTCAGCTGAGGTGATGGGATCCACGGGAGGCAGGGGAGGGAGCGGGGGTGCGGCGTTTGTCGTGACACCGCCAGCGCTCTCCGCTCTAGAGGGGGAAGGAGGCGCGAAAGAGGCGGCAAGCAGTTCAGCAAGCTCCCTTTCAGTGATGCCCTGCGCAACGGCTATGGCGAGCACTGGGTAGCGCGACACTTTCGGGTTTATCAGGACGCGCATGATGTGCCAGCCGCGGCGACGTCGGCGTGGGTCACTCAGAGAGGAACAGACGCCCGTCCAGCTGCGGTCGCGTAGACGCTGCGCGTGCCGCCGGCACACAGCGTCGAGTCGGTTGTACTCTGTCCATGCGCCGGGGACCAAGGAGCGTAGCGCCCGCCGCTGTGCTCGTTGGCGCACTGCGCGGAGGTTGAGCAGCTTGATGTCAGGGCAGGGCGTGCCGGCGGGAACAACACAGCGCGTTGTCGCACGCTCAGCACAGTCCGCGATGCGCGAAAAGAAATCATCACTGCTTTGCACGCTCGCGCACAGGTCACGCAAAAGTGGCCACCGTACAACACTGTATTCACGAACGGCGCCACGGCTGGGGTGGCACGGAAGGAGTGTGATCGGGTAGTGATCAGAACCAGCAGTGTCAGCGTGGCGTTTCCATTCGTAGGAGCAGCGTTCTGACACCAGCGCCAGGTCAATCACTGTCGAGGCCGCACTGCGACGGATGAAGGTGGGTTCCCCGGAGTTTAGTACGAGGAGTCCCACCGAACTGATCGCGCTGCATAGGTCCCTACCGCGCGCATCCGTGGTACGACAACCCCAGCTGACGTGGTGCGCGTTGAAGTCTCCACACAGTACGTGGTCACGCGCGAGCACGGCGACAAGGCGCGGCACAAACGCGCAGCTGGCCGCGACGACTGGGCGCACATAAACACTCGCGACAGAAGTGTCCACGCCGTCCACACGGACTGTGGCAGCAACGCACTCACTCGTCGCACAGCATAAATGTTCTGTGGGGACAAGCGCATGAGCGAGTGTGTCACGAATGTACAAACCGGCGCGCGGCTTCCCGGGCGGGTGGGCGGTGTCACAGCACGGCGCATTATTGCACTCAGCCAGCGCACACTGCGTGGAACTGCTGTAGCCGATGTAGCCGGGCAGCGAGACATCCTCCACGCGAACATACGTCTCCTGCAAAGCAAGGACGTCGTAGTCGCGCAGGGGAAGGATCGCTGCGAGCTCTGCTTGTCGGCGACGCAGTGAACGGCAGTTCCACTGCAGTATGCGTGGCCTAGACTCGTGTCGATCACTCGCCATCATTTGTTAACGCAAGGTGGGTGGCCAGCGCTGCAGCACAGAGCGGGCGAACGGGGCAGCCGAGAGGGAGAAAATCCATAGCGGCTGTCAGCGCTGCCGAGAGCACATCGATCACAGAGTTTCTCTTGTCTGAGGCGGTTTGTGAGTTCTTTGCAGACGGAAGACCAGCGGCCGCCGCGTACGGGAGCTTGAAGGAAACAGGAAAGGCGCAGCGGCAGCCGGGCGGCGACTCTAGCCATCACAAAGGGCCGCAGAAGATGAAGGGGAGGACAACTACAGTGCGGGCAGCGTGCGTTTAAATGTCCACATGTCGACTTTAAGTGATATTGAGGGGGGTGTCTGAAAGGAATAGCTGAAATCATTGGCAGACATATGCACCACGTGTCATCGAAAGCCTCAGAAGTTGGGCCGCCATCCCGTAAAAAAAAAACGGAAAAAAAGGACAAAAGGAAAACAGTGGAAAGGAAAAGAAGGGAGTTGGGGGCGGGGGGCAATCGGAATATGGCGCTGAGAACCTGCTGGGTAGGCGAGCGCTGTGACACTGCGGGGCATGGGCGGTCGTAGAAGGGCGGAAAGGGGAAAGGAAACCGTGGTTCAAAGGTTCTAGAAAAAGAAGATCACTTAAGAATGATATATGTATATATACTATATCTACCTTTATATACACAGATATATTAGTAAGATTGAAATATTTTTCAAAAAGAACATTGGTAGTGTATTATGAAGGCTAGTAGGGATTTTATGTTGCGAATGGAATATTGTTTAAAACATTGATAGTGTATTAGGGGTCTAGTATGGATTTTAAGTTGCGAATAGAATATTGGTCAAGGTTATTTGAAGGCTGAGCGTAGTTTACGTCTCCTAATATTAGAGAAATCATGCTATGGCTTTTAGTGATTCCAAATTGCCACGTGCTACATTTATTCCTGATGGGTGTAGGGATTGAAATTTGTGTATCAAATGCGATTCCATGTATTTCCTCTCACGTGGTGTCCGGAAATTTGTTTGTAGAATGTAAAGTCCATCCACCGAATTATACACTGCCAATATTCCAGGGCGCCCAATAGTATCAAACAACAACACCACAACCGATAGCCTCTCCGAATTCCTTAACCACTTTCTCGGGGAGATTCCGAAGACATTCCCGTCATTTGTACAAGACACCTCACACCTACTGCGAATAATAGAAGAGATTAATAGCAAAGGCACACTACCACAAAACGCCATTCTCGTTACATTAGACGTTACCGCTTTATACACGAATATTCCGACCCAGAGGGCCTAACTTCAATAAAGCAAACCTTAAATCAACATAAGGTACAACATTCTACTGAAGTATATTACGCGAACTAGTACTATCGCACAACTATTTTGAATTTGAAGAAATACCTTCAAATACAAGGAACAAGCATGGGCACCCCATTCGCACCCACTTATGCAAACGTATTCATGGGAATTCTGGAAACAGACTTCCTGGCTCGCTGCGTAGACAAACCTCACACATACCTTCGGTACATTGATGACATACTTATAATATGGGGTCATGGCAGGGAAAATCTAGCTAACTTTACATCATTCCTAAACTCCTTTCATCCAACAATAAAGTTCACGTTCGAGACCTCAGCTGAGTGCATAAACTTTCTGGACACAACCATATATCTTGGGGATGGCATATTAAAGACAACGCTGTATAAGAAATTATTTGACAAGCAACAATACCTAGATTACACTAGCCATCACCCGAAACATTGTAGACAGGGCGTTTTCAGGAGCCAGGCGACAAGATTACGTCGAATATGCGTAGAAGATGAGGATTACGTAAACAGACCTACTACCTTAAAGGAAACACTAGCAAACAGAAGCCATGCAAACGCGTTCCTTCATAAGGCTTACACGGACGCACTAAAACTAGACCACACTGAGACACTCAAACCACACCCTAAAACCACAACAACTACAACGCCTCTTCTCACTACAAAATTTTCAAACGCGCTTCCGAACATAAATAACGTCCTCACAAAATACTATGCAATTCTAACAACCAACCAGAAACTTAAAAAAATCTTCCCCGAACCGCCTAAGGTCGCCTACAGACGCAACGCCAATTTTAAAGACATGCTTGTTCATGCAAAACTCGCAACAAGAACTACACCAACATCTGCTCCCTGTGGGCGGACCAGATGCTCTACATGCAAACATATACAGACGGCCACCAACATAAAAAGCACAGCATTAAATTACATTCACAAGGTAACATCGAACTTCACGTGCACCTCAAAGAACCTTATCTACTGCATTGAATGTACCACCTGTAAAAAACAATACATAGGCGAAACTGGACAACCAATTCATGTAAGACTGAACGGCCACCGCGCTGACACAAAGCACAGTTTACCAAAAGCAATAGCTAGCCACTTCAACTCAAGAAGACCACAAGTTCGCTCAAGCCAAACTTTACATTCTACAAACAAATTTCCGGACACCACGTGAGAGGAAATATATGGAATCGTATTTGATACACAAATTTCAATCCCTACACCCATCAGGAATAAATGTAGCACGTGGCAATTTGGAATCACTAAAAGCCATAGCATGATTTCTCTAATATTAGGAGACGTAAACTACGCTCAGCCTTCAAATAACCTTGACCAATATTCTATTCGCAACTTAAAATCCATACTAGACCCCTAATACACTCTCAATGTTTTGAACAATATTCTATTCGCAACATAAAATCCCTACTAGCCTCCATAATACACTACCAATGTTCTTTTTTAAAAATATTTCAATCTTACCATGTGTATCTGTGTATATAAAGGTAGATATAGTATATATACATATGTCATTCTTAAGTGATCTTCTTTTTCTAGAACCTTTGAACCACGGTTTCCTTTCCCCTTTCCGCCCTTCTACGACCGCCCATGCCCCGCAGTGTCACAGCGCTCGCCTACCCAGCAGGTTCTCCGCGCCATATTCCGATTGCCCCCCGCCCCCCAACTCCCTTCTTTTCCTTTCCACTTTTTTCCTTTTGTCCTTTTTTTTTCTTTTTTTTTACGGGATGGCGGCCCAACTTCTGAGGTTTTCGATGACACGTGGTGCATATGTCTGCCAATGATTTCAGCTATTCCTTTCAGACACCCCCCTCAATATCACTTAAAGTCGACATGTGGACATTTAAACGCACGCTGCCCGCACTGTAGTTGTCCTCCCCTTCATCTTCTGCGGCCCTTTGTGATGGCTAGACTCGCCGCCCGGCTGCCGCTGCGCCTTTCCTGCTTCCTTCAAGCTCCCCCCTTTTTCCTTCGTATTGCCTTTGGTGGCTCCAGCTTTGTTAGACCGCCACCCCCCCCCCCCCCCGCATTCCTCTCTGCTTTTTTTTTCCAGCTCCTTTTACCTGTGAGATGAGAGCCCCCATCGCCGTTGGAAACATTCTTGAACTAATGTGGCAAGAGCTACAGTCTGCCGCTTCCGAGTTTTTTCTTTCCAGGCAGAATTTACCAACAGCGCCACCGCTGGATATGACGTCAATACTAACCCTTTAAAACTAACACGCCAGGGATGACAAGGCGCCTTTGACAAAGATAGGCCCGCCTATCGAAACGTCGGCCTGCCTGCTCTGAGGCACTTTCTCCTGTTTCAAACCTATCCCGTGTATCCATCTGTCGGCTCCCATTTTGACCTTGGACTCCATTGTTCGTCAAGTGGTTTATACATACCTTCAACGGACCATTGTTTCTCTTACCGCCTTGAACGACTAACAACAAGCACGTCAGCCGAACTGCACGCGATAAAGGAAGCCATTCTTTACATCCAGCGGCAACCTCCTGGACGATGGGTCGTTTTAACGGATTCGAAAGCAGCCCTACAGAGCATGAGCAGCATCAATGCCACTCGCCAACAACATCCGGTGATATTGGAACATCCGGTGACCCGAGACTTTGGTTACATCCACCACATAGCCACTGTGTCTGGTCACACTGTCATGTTTCAGTGGATTCCCGGACACTGCGGCATATACGGAAACTAAAAAGCGGATCTAGCTGCACGTAGACATATATGCTTAAGGAAAATTCGGCGAACATACTTCACTAAATCAGAAGCATCAGCAATGGCAAAGAAGAACGCCTACTGAGACAGGGATCAATTATGGAATCTCTCGCCTCAAGACCTCTGTCTCCTCTCCATAGACCCTGACTTAAAAACAAGACGTCCGCAATAACCTTCCTCGTCACCTTGAGACACTCTATCATCGACTTCACCTCAACGCAGCATTCACCAAGAGCTACATAAGCCGCCTTGGTTTTACTACAGACCTATTCCCTACTTTCAGCAACTATAGGGGGCGCCACAAGAAATCCAGTATGGCTGTCGATGCGGTGATCACCCGTACACACGCAGCGACCACCGCATGTGTTGTCGCTGGTTGCTGTCGCTTGCCGGCTAGGATAATTTTCCACCGCATTGAACTTCCCATGCATGGAGTGGCTCACGCTTGAGAGCATAAACTGCGAGACACACGGCACGATTCTGCATCCGATTTGACGTCCTACGCGCTTGTGTAGCAGCCGGAATGGTGATGTTTCGCCGTACGGGGTCGCCGGATCGGGCGTCCGGCGTGCGTTAAACTCGGCAAATTTTTCTCATCCGCCCGGTCCGGCGATCGCACGGCCGTGTAGCCATAGTGGCAGCAGCACGGGAGACAGGCAACGTCGTGCCGCTGCTCGGTTTCTTACCGCTCCCATCATGTCCGAGGATGCCGAAGTATTTGCCGGTGTCGCCGCTATCGGTGGCATGAAAAAGATGTGCTACAATTATTTTATCATGCAAACTAATTCCTAATTCAATAATGCGGTGCTTACAGTTTGGCACTAATAAAAAAAGGTGGTTGATCCCTCCGTCATAGGAATCGGAATAACACGAAAGTAAAGCGTGCCCTTACAGAAGTAACCGAATGTTTGCTGTACATTCATATAAGAGAGTTTGCACAATGAATATTGATGTCTGGCAGCTATAGCATCGTTTAAAGTGGAGCACCGACTTTGATTGGTAGTACATCTCCATCCCGATGACTAACGTCCACGTTAATTGATTACACAAAACCTTGTGGCAGATGTAGTAGTTAACGGTGAAAGCGTAATCAGAGAACGAGGTGTGATATCAAGAAGAGTGTCGCACATGGTCGCCATCCCGCGGCATGTTAAAATGCGATTGAACACCACGGTCGGACTAGAGGGAAGCGCAAAGCGCGTCGTGCCGCCCCCCCCCCCCCGGCCGCAATTTTTCTCTGAACGAGCGCGTGAGCGCGGAACGCGGTGTAACAGCCAGGTGAGGCAGGCGTGCGTCGCAGAGCTATTTTAGATGCGAAGTATCTTATGGCGGAGTTTTAATCCGGTGGTGGTGGTGTGCGGCGTGACCGCCCTTACTGCGCATGCGCATACCCTCTCAACTCACCCTCTCTCCTACCCCTCTCTACTTCCCCTTTCCCTTCCCCTCTCTCCACTTTCTCTCTCCCTCGCTCTTTCCACTCTTCCTCTGAAACGCGGGCTAGACATGCCGAAATTTTCTCCAGCGCAACGCCGCGATGAGCACCAACGCATGCGCGTCCCCTCCCCCTCTCTCTCCTCTCCTGCGCTGACCCCCTCTCGCACGCCTGTTGACTGCGTTCCCCGCTCGCCCTGTGAAAATTAACGGCCAGGCTAGAGGGAAGACAAGACGCGCGTAGCGTTCCTCTTCACGTTCCACGACGCGAGGTCGGTAGCATGCCCAAAGAACGCCAACGGAACGCGATCGTGCAAGTGCTCCGGCTTCGCATCCCCTCATGGTCCCCTTTAGCGGGAAATGGTGTAATTTTTGGTTTGGATTAGTGTGATGCTATGAGCGAGGCCGAGGCTTTTACGACGCTTGGGCTAAGATCGCCATCTCGCGGTATGTTAAGGCATTGACAGAACTGAACCATGGCCTCCGAGATGATTGAACTTCTGTTGAAAATGCGCCGAATGGCACGGACGTGTAATGTGTTGCAGGTGTTAATCGAGGAGGCCACAGTAATGAAGAATTACTTTCGTTTAGCGCTCCCGCAGGGCAATACCACCCCGCCGACCGTGAGAGTGATAGATATAAAAGGCGTGTTTGTAAATCCTCTAGAGTCTGTGACCGTGGCGCAGTGGATAGCTTGCCCGGCATCTGTTGTTGCGGACCGAGAGGTCGTGGGTTCGATGCCCGTTGACGGAACTTCTTTTCTTTGCCATCTGATCGTGTAAAATTTTTCGACGTCATTTCCGTGACGGAAATACGTCACTGAAGTCCTGGTGGAACCCGGCAAAGAACACTTTCGTGTTAAAAAAGCACCGGCGTCCACACTACTCGCGAGATCGGGAACCACGATGCGAAGGCACCTTCGATGCATTCGCAGATAAGCAGTGACACTGCAGGCCGTCTTACTTAATCGGCTTGCTTCCCTTCCACCTTTCCTCTTAATATTGAGGATGTCGAGAAAACGAATTGCGTATGTCGACGCCTGACATAAGAGTACAATATCAATCGTGTTAGCAAAATTTGCTTACTCTACGGCGTGCTCGCGCTCGATCGCGGACGGCAGCGGCGTCTGCCTAGCCGCCGCTCGCCTGTGTCAGTTGCGGCAGGCTGTTTTAGTTTTATTGACCGAAGGCATAGTTTTATTGACCGTCGTCATCTAAATTAAGCAAAAAAAAAAAGCACTCGCCAGCTGTCTCCCAGGACCGTGGTAGCGCAGTACGTAAGGTGTTGCGATGCATGTTCACGCGGGTTCGATTCCCGGCCACAGCGGCCGCATTTCGATGGAGGAAGAATGCAAAAGATGACCTGCGTGCTTAGATTAGGAGCACATTAAAGAACCCCAGGTGGTCAAAATTCATCCGGAGCTCCTCACTACAGCGCGTCCCATAATCGTATCGTGGTATTGGCACGCAATACCCGAGGAATTCAGTTGTGTCCCAAAATTCAGCCGATTTGAGAAGCACGATGGAAACCATCATTTTCTCGTATGACAAGCTTCCCGATGCGCACGTGGATATCCCATTGTCTTTTCTGCCGCCGGTCCAAGGAAAAACCAGCCACGTTTAAGACGCCTTTCACAGTATACGGTTTGAGCATTTTGGCACGCAGTACACGCGATTTCTCTTGTGCTGTTTACCCATGACTGGACCACAAAGCTTCCACAATGTTGCACCAACAAAATCCATTGTAATTCACTGGCCACACGCAGAACAAGTTGCAGGACACACCAACGACGAAGCACAGCCCGCACGTTGTCGCCAGGCAAGTTTTCGTTCTATCACCGGAACGCGGCTTTTACGGGTTGCCGCGTGGCGGCACCACCGTAGCTGAAAGTTGCGAATACTGTGATAACTCGAGACTGGATTTTAGGCGAATGCCTATTTTGTTCCTTGCATTCCTATTGTGCCACTTTGATATATGAGCATGAATTAGAGGTTAAGAAGGGGTTTTATAGTGTTTTTATAGTGCCTATAAATGCCTATTTTGGGGGTTCGTGCCTAAATCACTATAAGTGCCTATAAATGCCTATTTTCAAAAAGTGCGCCTATACGAGCACTATTTAACCTCAAATTTCGCTTTATTTATTTTTATTTTTTTTTTATTTACAGATACTGCAATCCCCGTAGGGGATTTTAGCAGGGTGGAAATACAGCATATTATGGAAAAATGTAGGCAACAAAACAAAACAGAGTATAATACATTGCTTCAAAAATACAAATACATCGTATGCGAACGAATACATTGTTTTAGGCTATTGCGCATACAAATACAGCCCTAATACAAAACAACAACTAAATAAACAAAACTCGGCAAAAAAAAAAAAAATACATATTATGAAGGAGGTCATATTGGAAGGTAATTAACAGATGTTTGCAGTAAATAAAGACAGTGAAGGTTGAGTAACTTGGGTATTAGTCAGGTTATTCCATTCAGTCACAGTCCTTGGAAAAAAGGAATATTTGAAACAATTGTTTTTTACGCTGAATGGGGTAATTGTTAGGTGATGCCTCTGTCTTGTGGCATACCCAGAAGAAAAAGTAATTATATCAGATATGTTAATATTGTAATGTTTATTGATAAGTTGAAATAAGAATTTTAGTCGGGAAACACGATTGCGTTCCGTAAGTGCAGGCAAGTTGGCTTGTTTTAAGAGTTCAGTTGCAGAGGTACGGGTGTAGTTATTGTAAATGAAGCGAACTGCCTTCCGCTGCACCCGCTCGAGTTTTTTAATGTTAGTTTGCGTATAGGGGTCCCAAATTATGGCGGCATAGTCAAGGACTGGAAGTATAATTGTTTTATATGCTAACGAGCGTACGGAAAATGTAGATTGTTTTAATGCCCTCCTAAGAAAAAACAATTTGCGGCAGGCGTTGGCGGTTACTTTATCGATGTGTAGGTTCCATTTTAGGTTGTTAGTAATCCACAGGCCCAGGTACTTGTATTCTGTTACCTCAGATAGAAAAACATTGTTAGCCGAGTAAGTAAAACTCTGCTTATTCTTTTTGTGAGTAATGCACATGAAAACAGTTTTCTCGAAATTCACCGACATCTGCCAATCATCGCACCAGGCAACAACCTTCTGAAATGCATCATTTAGTAATATTTGATCGCAAGGACTATCTATTTCGGAGTATAAAACACAGTCGTCGGCATAAAATTTAATCTTAACAGGTAGATCTCTTGCAAGATCATTTATATATAGCAAAAAGAAGAGAGGCCCAAGAACCGAACCTTGGGGAACGCCAGAGTCAACGGAAAGGTTATCAGAGTCGTGATTCTGAAAGGTAACGAATTGTCTACGTCCAATAAGGTAATTTGAAATCCAATTAATTAGTCTAGGATTTTTAAGAATTATGTCTAATTTATACAGTAGTTTCTGATGAGAGACTTTATCGAAAGCTTTCGAAAAATCCATGAATATAGCGTCTGTCTGTTTTCCATTGTTTATGTTGTTTGCAAAGTCATGCACGGTTTGTACCAATTGGGTTATTGTCGAATAGCCTTTACGGAATCCATGCTGATTGATTGTTAGAAATTTATGTTTCTCAAGGAATTCCAAAATGTGTTTGTGAATGATGTGTTCCAAGATTTTGCATGCAGTTGAAGTTAATGAAATAGGGCGGTAATTTTTGATGTGCTGCTTATTCCCGGTTTTGTGGAGTGGCTTAACTCTGGCGATCCTCCAGTCGCCGGCACCTGGCCAAATTTTAAGGATTTTTCAAACAAAACCTTTAAATATTTTGATACCCATTCCGCATAACGTTTAAGAAAACAATTCGGAATGTCATCTGGGCCAGAGGATTTTCTGATGTCTAGATTTAGTAATATATTAAAAATGCCCTCTTCAGTGATCTGAACGTCAGGTATAGGAGGCAGGACGACGTCGTAAACTGGTAAAATGCCATTATCTCGAGTAAATACAGATTTGAAATG
Source organism: Rhipicephalus sanguineus (assembly GCF_013339695.2). Lineage (NCBI taxonomy): Eukaryota > Metazoa > Arthropoda > Arachnida > Ixodida > Ixodidae > Rhipicephalus > Rhipicephalus sanguineus. The sequence goes on from NC_051177.1 coordinate 228,632,678, forward strand.
TTCATTGAATAGGTTTGCAATTTCTTTGGTTTCATGAATCAACGCACCATTTACGTCGAACACATCACACTCCTCAGACTTGGGGCTAATACTTCTCCAAAATTTCTCTGGGGCTGATGTCATGTACCTCGGTAATAAGTCATCATAATAGCACTGCCTATCCCTACTGACTTGGTTTTTAAGTTTTAAAGTTAGTTCACGGACTTCGTTGTCATCAAGAGATAAATTCTTCCTTTTTTTCTTTAATCGTTTTAGCCGTCTTTTCAATTGAAGTGTTTTACGAGAAATCCAGGGATTCTTATGTTTCTTCTTTTTAGTTACTCGTGGTACAAAAGAAGTAATACAAGTGTTTATAATGTTTTTAAACTGAGTCCAAAGTTCATTTACATCGCATTCGCTGTTTTCAAATTCATTAAAATGAAACGCGAGAGTATCAATTATTGAAACGTCATCTGCCCGAGAGAAATCAGGGAAAGATAAACGTTGCAATTTTTTGTCTAATACGGTATTACTTAACCTTAGGACAGTGGCTTGGTGGTCCGAAATTCCCGGAACTACCTCGCAGCTTGTTCTAGCGTCGATTGATCCGCTGACAAAAAACAAATCCAAAATAGATTTGGAAGATCCCTGAGTTCTGGTGTAATCCTGTACAACTTGAAGAAGATCAAATGTAAACGCAATGTTTAGCATTGCTTCTCCTACGAGGTCGTGTTTTGCGAGTGTGAATGTCGGCCAGTGTACATTAGGTAAATTAAAATCACCTGAAAGAATGATTCGGTCATTAGGTCGTATATTTTCATGCAAGTAGTTTTCAAGTTCCCCAAACATGGAGACTGGAGCATTAGGAGGTCTGTATATAGCTCCTATAATGTACCTGATGCCATTGACATAAGCCGTACAAAAATACCTTCAATATTGTGTATATTCGGCATTCGCAGGATATTTAGTGAGGACTTGAACAGAATACAGACACCACCACCTCTACTGTCTCGATCTTTCCTATACGCTCTGTAGCCAGAGGGAACAAACTCGCTGTCATATATTGAGTCATTTAGCCACGTTTCTGTCAGAACTGCAACAGCAGGATTATGTGAAAGGACAAGAGCCTCTAACTCAGAGACCTTGTTAACAACGCTCCTGCAATTTACATTTAGTATCGTCAAGGACCGGGTGTTAGTATACTGATGTCAGCCAGTCCTTCCCTTGGATATCTGAAAGCGTGCATTTCTCTCCTCATCCCAACCGAACAAAGTATTATTTATGCTCACCTTATTATAAACTAATTTTACTTTCGCACCATTTGCTTTCTCTCCTGCCGCGCTCTTCCATAATTTCTGCCTTATGTCACGAAGCCGCTTGGAAAAGTCTTCAGATAAAGATAGATTTGTACCTCTTAACTTAGACGCTGATTTCAATATCGCACTTTCTCCGCGATAGTCGAGAATTTTTATGATGACAGGACGTGACTTTCTTTGTTTATTTCCTAATCTATGACATCTTTCTATGCCATCTACCTTCCTGCCGAAATGTTTCAAAAAAATATGTTCTTGTACCCTTTTAAGTAGTTCATCGTTTGACTCATCAGTTGGCTCATCTAGACCGTATATAATTAAATTGTTTCTACGACCTCGGTTCTCTAAGTCATCTACATGGTCTCGAAGTGCCATTACCTGGGATTCAAGTTTAGAAACTGATGATTCCATATTTTCAACCTTCAAGGCTAGAGTATTCAGTTTTTGCAACTGTTCATCGATGCCATCAATACGTTCAGTTATTCTGGTAAGCTTTTTTTCTATCTCTTTTTGTGCACTCTGTATGCCCTCAACTGTCGAACTGATAGCTTTTTGACCTTTCAATATTTCAGATAACATTTCCCTATCAGAAGGCCCAGGATTGGCCTCAACATCACCGCAACTTAAGAGATCGTTGTTGGCGGGTAAAACACAATTTAAAAACCAATTTATACACAGTGGGCAAGGCAACAGCACTAGGAAACGGTTATCGCTTCGGTAACAACTCGCAGACAAGTAGTCACTAACCTGGATAGCGAAGCAAAGCGGATTTCTAAGCATGTTGCCGCCAGTGCTGTCGCCGAGCCCACTGCCGAAGAGTTGACTTGACAGGCTTCTTATAGCCGGGGAATGGACCACGTGGCATGACGTAATCGTTGAAGGTATCAGGAAAGGCATCATGACGCAGGATTCATCGTGGTCAGCGCAGTTGGCGGTCAGCACCGATGTTGCCGCGTCGAGCCCAGGAACGTAGTCCATGAGTGTCGTCACCGGGGAAGCATCATGCGCAGTTTGCAGGATTCCGACGAAAACCTGGATAGCGAAGCAAAGCGGATTTCTAAGCATGTTGCCGCCAGTGCTGTCGCCGAGCCCACTGCCGAAGAGTTGACTTGACAGGCTTCTTATAGCCGGGGAATGGACCACGTGGCATGACGTAATCGTTGAAGGTATCAGGAAAGGCATCATGACGCAGGATTCATCGTGGTCAGCGCAGTTGGCGGTCAGCACCGATGTTGCCGCGTCGAGCCCAGGAACGTAGTCCATGAGTGTCGTCACCGGGGAAGCATCATGCGCAGTTTGCAGGATTCCGACGAAAACCTGGATAGCGAAGCAAAGCGGATTTCTAAGCATGTTGCCGCCAGTGCTGTCGCCGAGCCCACTCTTTTAGCGCAGTTTCAAACCGTTATTCATGTTACCGGGCAATACTGACCTTTTAAAACTCTATGGGGTTCAACCTAGCCCTCTAGTTCAACCAACAACCGGAAAAACAACCGCTAGCATCAGTGAACCGTAATGGAAGCCCGTCTCAGCGTCTGCAGGGGAATGGGGAGAGGGAAATAAAGATGGGAATCAGACTGAAGAGGAGAGTGGCGTCCATTGCCAAGGACGCGGCGGGTGGCTTGTACAGCCGGTTGTCCAGTTCAGTGTCCCCAAGAAAGCCAAGAGCCTTAAAGGCCAACTCCGGCGATTTTTGGCCATGTCAAAGTAATGGTGCTTTTATATTCCTGAGACGCTCCTGTTATGGGCCCGATAGCAGAAATACTCGGCAAATTGGAGAATATTTTAAATAAGCAAAAATTACACCATCTTCCGCTAAAGGGGACCATGAGGTGATGCGAAGCCGAAGCACTTGCACGATCGCGTTCCGTTGGCGTTTATTGGGCATGCTACCGACCTCGCGTCGTGGAACGCGAAGAGGGACGCTACGCGCGTCGTATGTTCCATCTAGCGTGGCCTTTAATTCTCACAGGGCGAGCGGGGAACGCGGTCGACAGGCGGGCGAGAGGGGGGCAGCGTAGGAGAGGAGAGAGAAGGGGAGGGGACGCGCATGCGCTCGAGCTCATCGCGGCGTTGCGCAGGAGAGAATTTCGGCATGTCTAGCCCGCGTTTCAGAGGAAAAGTGGAAAAGGGGAGGGGAGAGGGGTATGGGAGCGAGGAAGGAGGAGAAAGTGGAGAGGGGAAGGGGAGAGGGAAAGTGGAGAGGGGAAGGGAAGATGGTTAGTGGAGAGGAGGTGTGTGGAGAGGGTATGCGCATGCGCAGTAAGGGTGGTCACGCCGCACGCCACCACCACCACCACCGGATTGAGCTCCGCCTTAAAGGACCCCTGACACCGAATTTGGAAACTCGAGATGCTTGTGTTGTTTGATAGTCCTGCATGCGGGGGCACTTCTGACCGATTATGAGTGACGAGCGTTGCCTTTAAGATATTTTAATTTGGTTTTAAAGTAAGCCTGAGTGCTCATCTGAATTTTGAACTCCTATCAACATAACCACTAGTATGACGTAGACGTAGGCCCCCTTGTGACGTAGCGGAGGTAAAGCAAGTGTTGTCAACGTCACAGACAGAAATAAGCGCGGTGCATGCACTGTGGTATATTGCGAAGCATGTTTGCTCTCCCACCTTCTCCTTCTTCGGTACGTGTCGGCAGGCAGCGTGAGCTCTCTGTGTGTGTGTTCTCCAACTGGCAGTTCAACAAGCGCGTGGCTGACGTCACCCAATACTGAGCGCACGTCATCACGCGTGCCCCGAGGCGCGGCCGCCGCGGCCCGGCGCTAGTTTCTTATCCTCTTTCGGCGCGCGTTTTGAACCCACACTAAAAATGACCATAATTAACGCTGCTAGGATTATTTAGACATCACGTTGGAGGATTTACGGTGTCATTCCGTGATTACAAGATATAGACCTACTTATTACGACATAAATGTCACAAACAAAAAATCGGCTGTCAGGGGCCCTTTAAGATACTTCGCATCTAAAAAGCGCAACACCGAAACCGAAACCCAACCGAGTGTACTGTCTACGTATGACGTAGACGTTGTTACGAACGAACCGGAAGTCGTGGAAGGCATGCCGGTCACGCCGGCGCGGAGTATGAAAACTGTGACAGCCGGGACGACCAGTGAAGCGCCGGCCAAACCAACGCTGTCTGTCGCCTTGTGCACAGCAGACGCTCGCTGTAGCGGCCGAAGCACCGAAGTTAGCGGTGCCCTCGGCTGCGTCACTTCCGCCGCCTTCCCAATACTGACGTCACAGACGCAATGTTGCCAATAATTGTGGGAAGCCAGGAGGGCACTTGCAGACAATATTTAAAATTCACTTGCAAACAATCTGCGCATGTCTCAAGCCTGTAATTTGGCACAAATGACGGAAACGTGCAAAGGAACGTACCCAGCGAATTTCATTGAGATCCATCGACCTCGAAAAATCGCCGGAGTTGACCTCTAAAGAGGCCCTCCAACACTTTTTGAGCAGGGTCAAAAAGCGCTGCCATTCGGTAGTCGAGGCTCCCGAGAACACACGAGCGAAATATTATAGCGAAGCGAGCGGCCTGGAATTTACAATAAATTCTCAAAATCAGCTGATAATCGCTCCCTCTTCTCTCGAGAAATGATGTATTAGTCCGCAATATATGACGCGATTGTCGGCAGTTCCACCATTGGCTGATGTTATAATCGCGATAACACCGTTATTATTACCTTCGTTGTTAATTTTGAGTTCAATAAGTACATAATATGTATGTTCATATTGTGTTATGCCGTTAAAACACCGAACAAACATTAATATTAGCACTTCCGGTCTCACCGACAGCTCGTCTGCTCGTAGTTGCGTGGTTGCGTTTTCTTCACCATGCGCAGTGCCAAAATCGTGAATATTTCTGTGCTTTTGACCATCGCCGGTTGCCGTTGAGAGTGGCAGCCGTTCAAGTGTTGCCTCGTCAGCTGCAAACTGCATGGTCGGCACGTTCTCACGACCGACCGAGGCAGCTGTGCAGCATTTCTCCGATAACAATGCTGGCGCCGGCTAGTTTGATACCTGTGTTCGCAGAATGGCGAGAGTCCCGTTCGCTGTCTGTTCAGTATGTCATCGAGCCGTACCTCGGCGTATCCTCCCCGTAGTCTCACGTTCCCGAGAAACCGCGACACAGCAACCAAGCAGACTCGCATTCACGGTAGCTGCAGACAGCCGGGGGGTGGGTCCGCACCGGCCCGATGCCCCACGATCCTTTCTTCTAGTCTTTAGTTCTTTGTTGTCAGCCCGCACTTGCTGTGCGCCCGCATTCGAAGAGCAAACAGCATCGAAGTACCGCCACTGGGAGAAGGGTGCACGCAGCTTTGCCGTGTTGAATGCGACTCAAGCGCGAGCAGTGCGACGAGGCGGTGTATCGGAGTGTGGTTCGAAACCCATCTCAGCTGTCATCCGTCCCAAACGCGCACGAAGGTTTGCGCCCATGGTTGGCACAGCAATGAAAACACTACGGCAGCTCGAGGTGCACACCCAACATTACCAAACCGGCTGGCAGCTTTCAAGCACGCGCGATACACGGTGCGGTGGGCTCCGCTCGACGACGACCACGCAAGCCGACCGGAAGTGGCGCCACAGACCACGTGGTTGCGCCGAGACGCCAGAGAGAAAAAAATGGAAGAAAAAAAATGCCGCCGGCGCTGACGTAACTCTTGAGCACCTCCTCGCACCTCCGCCCTCCCTCCCTCCACGCCCGCGCGGCTTTTCGCGGGCTGGCGGCGTTAAGTGGAGGGAGAAAGCTGCGCAACGTGATTTCTGTAATTTGGTAACACCTCTTAGACTTTGCGGATTCGAAAAATTTTTGCGGCATGACTCGTGAAGAGTCATACGTCAATAATAAGACTATTCCAATATAACTAAGAAAGGTGTTGCAGGGGCCCTTTAAGACCTGGTTGTGTCGGTGGGCAAGGAACAGGAGGTCCCTCTGTGCAGCCGCGAGAAGGTGGAGAACGAATGCGAAACCGGCGAGTGCCGTCAGGGGAAAGGAGGGTTTAGATCAGAATAAATAAAAAAAATGTGGTGCGCACGTGGCTCTTGTTTTCTTTGTAATTCACTTCTGAAAAAGCAGCTCACGAAGTGACATAAGCAATTGTAGTTAGACACCGGGAGTTGTTGCGTGCGCGATGAAGAGCGTTTTACCACAAGAATGTTTCAAATTGGTTCATTATGAGCCGAGGAACCGTGATGCGAGAAGGCGATCTCTAAACCCTTGCCACTAGCCCCGTGTAGCCTTCGAAAGTCAAGTCCCTTCCCTGCTCTCTTCAGTATCGGAGCCGTAGGATCACATGACGCATACGCATCAACATGTCATGCGCACGCAAGGTGACGTGCGCATAACGTGCCAGGGACAGCTCGTGAAGGCGATTGCTGTTGAGTCGTTTCGGCGTTCCTTTCTGTGGGATGGACGCCTCGGTGCGCGCACGTTTGGAGAGGCTGACTTGGATCATGTATCGTTACCGCGATACACCGCGTCGCACAGCTAGAACTGTTGTAAGGAACGACGCACCAAAAAGGCGCCAAGCGTTGTCGGGGCTGGCATCGGCACGACGCGGGAATGGCGAGAACACGAACGCATGCGTCGCACGAACGCAGGCAGATTAGTCTGGCATCTCGCTGCGATTAGAAGTCAAAAAGAAAATCACAGCATATCCACGCAGTGAATGATGATGAGTGGGCGAAGCTGCGGAGGTTCATCGGTAAACCGTGAATCTTCCGTGAATTCTGCCCAGTACATCATCACCGACGTGAGATCGGGCGCGTTTATACTAAAGGTTCGATGAGTTATGACGACTTGCAGTTCACTTTAATTTTACATGTACGCTGTGAATTTTCATTGTTTAGAAAACCATTGCTTTAGAAAACATCTGGCGTCTTTTGTTAAGCAGCTGGCGTCTTTTCGTTTTGCTTTAGAAACATCTGGCGTTCTTTCGTTTTGCTTTTAGAAAACATCTGGTGTCTTTCGTTGGTTTATTTCATCAATCAACGGCGTTTTGAAGAAAATTTTTTTTGTTTAATCACGCACAGGAGAAATCTCACCAGGCACTACCTTGGAGGTAAACAATGGCTGCTAATGGGAATGAGAGACAGAAGAAGTCGGCTTTTAGCTAACACTTACACTTCTACTAACGTTTTCCTACTGGAACATGCCAATGCTGCTGATGGGGAATGAGAGACAGAAGAATTCGGCTTTTAGTTAACGAGCACGCTGCGAATTTTTTATGTTCAACAACGCACAGGAAAAATCTCCCACCGGCACCATCTTGGAGGTCAGATCTGGTACTAGCGTTACGACTGGTTACGCACTACTACGACTACGAGGGACGAACGGGTGCCGCCTTAAGGAGCTTCGCCCCTAAAAAGAAAAAAAAATGGCGAAGGTTGCACTAAGCCGCGCAAAGCTCGAAACAGCAAAACTGGACGATTCTGAAGACTCATCTGGTCGCTTCGGTTGTTTCTAGGCCTTAGCTAGGTGATGCAGGTATTTATACGTTGATGTCAGCGTGGAGAGGTTCGAGTTAAACCAGACAGTCACAGACACGACACGGCTGTCCAAACTCCCGAGACAGAACCTCGAGCTGAAACGAAGCGTTCGCACCTCATAGATCTACGGGCGCGTCGTCGTTAACGTAGGCCTACCATCGCTTCGGGGTCTTCTCGAAGCCGCTGTTGCCTTTCCCGTTCCCTAGTATTCTCTGGTTGTACGTACGCGGGCTCTTCGGCTCGCTGCCACAGCCATTTGTTGGGCTAAATGTTGCCTTCTTCGTCTTTAGATGACCAGTGGTGGGTAGTGAGATTTACCCAATTTCTGTGGCACATACCCGTTTACGATGAGGATAGTTTTCTGATAGGCCGCACACATTTCGGCTAGCCTTAACAGCTTCGCTGTTAAAACGCGCACCAATTCCGTTTCTGTGATTTATTATTTCTCTCAGCTTTCGGTTATTCGTTCAAGCAACAGGTTAAACAAATTACACATGTCGTCTCGAATACTTCTCGCAGCGTCATATGCTATTGTTGGCAACGTCAGAGACTCAGAGCATCAATGTCTACGTAGGTGAGCGATGTAAGATCACAGGACCACTCATTGTTGAACGTCAGCCCTTCCTGCACGACGCAGGACCACTCATTGTTGTACGTCAGCCCTTCCATCTTGGGACGCGCGCCTACGAGAAGGGCAACAGCGTTCAGTTTGAAATTTCGCATCTTTCCGCGGCGCGTAGCGTTGTAAACCTTGGCAGACGTTATCGTGAGCGCCCAGTGCATGAATTACACTTGTCACCTCGAAATGCTCAAACATGGTGAGGGGCTCTTTGGGGTGTTCACCAGCAGGGGAGAAATTGACCCTACGCGATTAGCCCCGGCCATTACGAGGCATCCCCCCCTTCTGGTCTTTTAGCGGTCTGGGTATCTGCTCCTGTGCTGCCCTTCTCAGCCACGCCGAAAAGAAAGAGACCCAGGAGTGCGTTGATTCGGCGGTGGGCACTTGACTCACCATGCTAGGCAATAAAAGGAGAGACCGTGTTCTGCGAGCCGTGCGGGTAAAGGGACAATTGCACGGCTATGCTGAACCGTTGGCGCCTTTGTGCCATCATAAACAACATTATTTCTGGCTTTCCTGTCGTACATACAGTCGGGCACATGTTTGTTCGAATTTATATGAATTTATGTACAAATTTATTGTGACTATATTAACAATTTTGGAGGCCTGAAACGGTGTTTGCCTGCCTATTTTTGGCGCCTAAAACGCACTTTTTTAGTGCCTAAAAATCCGGCCTCTAGTGATAACTGTGGTGCTCTAGAAACAATAGAGCGTATCTTATTAGATAGCCGGGCATACTGAGAAGCAAGAACTTGTCTCCAAAGTAGAATATGCTCAACTTCGCAAGCACCGTTGCATCTCCGGAATATACTTGGACCTACGTCTTCTCCTTCTCAGTAACGGCAAATTTTAAAATTTCTGTTTAGATTCCTCGAGGACATTCACCGAATTGCTAAACTGTAATTTAACTTACATCAGCATCATTACGTTGTGACATGTACATACCACAATCACATTATCTTCTTTTTTTTCTCCTTCTCCTTTCCTGCCCTCCTCCTCCTATGGCCTTTATGTCCTCAATCCCCTCCCCTATACAGAGCAGCATGTAGGCGCCTTTAGGTGCGCCGGCAGAATTCTCTGTTTTTCATTAAAGAGTTTTCTCTCTCTCACCTTCTTTTACTGTATAGTTATTGCAGAACAGGCATATTCTTGTATGTACTTCTAAATAGTGAAGCTTCAGCTATGTGATTTTCTACACAGCCAGGAGCAGGTTTGAAAACACGCAGTAGAATGGAAAGTTGGGCTAGTTGGAATGCATTTATGATTGATGCAGCGCTAAAGACGAAGACTAAGACCGAAGGAACACAGAGTGCACAGGACGGGCGCTGTCTCGCAACTGAAAAATTCATTTCGAAAAACCAAAACGGGAAATACAAAGCAGGGCGTAGCAGACATGCGCACAAGTAAGACAGTAAAGCTAATTATTGAACAACAACACGTGCACATTCTTAAGAACAAATTGAAACATGTCACTTCCATGAGCCAAGCAGATACGTAAACTCCTCGTCTGTCAAGAAAATCGACGGATGGCTCACGCATGCGTCCCCATTCTTTTAATGTGAAAAGCCTCGATAACTTCACGGGTTATTTTGCTACCGTGCCTAGAAAGGACTTCCGCATCCACGAAGAGGGGAGAGCAGCCACAAGTATTACAATGCGATGCTAGGTGGGATGTGTTAGGCTTCTTCAAAGACTGTTCCTTTAAACGAACGTTAATACAGCTGCCACTTTGTCCCACGTACGATTTTCCGCAAGTAAGCGGGATTTGGTACACCACCCCACGCTTACAAGGTACATATGAGGAAACATGATCAACTTCACAGGCGTCAGTTTGCTTTTCAGCACCTTCCATTTTCAGCACTTTCCACTTCAGCACCTTCCAACAAGAGGGCAGATCCTAGAGTTTTTTGGAGCAGAAAGCACCGTCTTAATACCATATCTGTTGCCAAAATTGCTCAGGCCATGGGAAAGTTTATGGACATGAGGCGAAACCGACACCTTATCTTATTTTTTCTTTTCACCACTGGTGTCGGGACGATTATTATTTTTGACCCATTTCAACAGCTTTTCACTGCAGCTAGCTAGAAGGGACCCCGGGAAATATGCATTTTTTAGCCCCTGAATCTGTGAGCAGAAAATGCGCTCCAAACCATGCGTACAAGACTTAGTAATAGCAGACTTCAGGGCAGAGAGAGCAATTCCGTTTGTGACAACTTTTGAGTGACTTGACGAAAAAGGTAGGCGCGGTTTTTTTTTTACCTAGGAAGGTAACACCAACAAACATGGTTAACTTCAAAAGAAAGGCACAAATTTAAGAACTGTAACTTGTCTTTAATCAACTCAATCATAAACTTAAGCTCTTGTGGTTGGACGGACGCGTGCGCGTTCCTCGGGAGCGTAGCGACGTCGTTCTTCCTGTTGGCGCCTTCTGCAAAACGGAGAGATGTGTCCTCGGTAGCCACAATAGATACAGATGGGTCGAGGAGGTCGCTGTGCGTTATGGTCAGCCTGTAGACTCATCGGCGTGTAGGCACAGTGACGGGGGTAGATGCAGAGAGCGGCACAGCGTCGGCGTACGTTGACCCCTGACGCCCGAAAGGACCGTCGAAACACGTTCGGCGTGATGCGGGTGCTATCTCGTGCATAATGATATCGTGCGAGTTTGTTGGAGCAGAAGCTAGAGGACATTGCGGAGTGCAGGAAGGGCAACGCACGTGAAGCTCTCGGGTGCGTAGTCACTGATCGTCCTGTTGGCGCCTTCTGCAAAACCGAGAGATGTGTCCTCGGTAGCCACAGTTGTAACATATGGGTCGATGATGTCGTTGTGCTGTATAAGGCTGTAGACGCACCGGTGATGAAAACGAAGCCATAGGTGCATGCTCTCCTGGTGTAGGCGCAAGGACGATGGTGTCTGCAGAGAGCGCCGTAACGTCGGGGTACGTTGGCGCCTGACGAGAGCCGGGACCGTCGGACACGTTAGACGTGATGCGGGCGGTCTCTTGCTTAATGATGTCCCGCGAGTTGGTTGGAGCAGAAGGTAGAGGAGATTGCGGAGCGCAGGAAGAGCGACGCCCATGGAGCTCTTGGCGAACGATATCGCAAATCAGGGTACGTAAGCCGAGGGCCGCCGGAAGAAGAATGCCCGAGGGGTCGTACTGTAGGGGAAAAGACTGGACACAAGAGACAAAAACCACGTGAAAGCACAGGAGGACAGCGAAAGAAGTCGCCGGGACAGGCAGGCCCGTCGACTGGAGAGATTGGAGTTCGTCAAGTCGCTGGCAAATGGTGTATACATATTAAGTGGTGGCCGTATTTTGCGTTGCAAGAGCGATAAAGGGGACGTTCATATGCCTTTAATATTATGGCGCGTGTGGTCAGTCTGGGGCCTGTCGGAGGTACCACGCTTGCACAATGCAAGAACATCCTGAATATGCGACAGGTATGGTACACCGGGCAGTTGAATGCGCTCCGCCAGCTTCTTCTCGTTGCCTCAGCACAAACTGTGGGGGTCACCGAAAACCTGACGAAGCTGTGTTCCAGTCGGAACGTGTCCCAGTCGGGAAGATCTGCTTGATCGTTCCAAACCCAGGATTTCGCGACATCAGATAGGTAGAAGGGACTTTCCGCAACTTCGGTAGTTGTCCACCTGCTCAATTCACTGACGAGGTCGAAGTTTTGTAGCCCGTCGTCGATGTCATCCTCTCGTAGACAACATATTGACGGCCAGAGCGGAAGGCGGAGGCAGCAGTGGGAAGGCGGCGTCGGACGAACCAGCATTTTCCTGAGGGGCTACGGCAGGTTGTATTACGCGAAGACCCGAGTGGGGCTCCAGTGAGACGTGCGAGTGGACTAGGGGATCGAAAAGCACCGTCCACCACTTCCGAGGAACCGCTTTATTCGAGTCGAGATCGAGCGGACACATGCTGATGATGATATATGCGGATGACGAAGGTGTACAAATGATGATCACTTTCCAACCATCACTTTCCGACACCGAAGACCAGCAGTATCCAATGAGGAGTGGTAAGGTGGACCCGAGGGCGACAAAAGCATTGTGCACAGAAGAGCAAGTGGAGTTGTAGGGCACGTGGCGTGCGGAAGGTTGTCACCGGTTCGGTCACTGAAGACATGCACTTGGGTTGCGGACCGTAGCCTCCCGGGCTTGAACCAGCAGGAGGCTCCTGCCGTTGCGTTCCTTTACGAGCCGACCTTAACCATGGTAGACGAACTCCAGGTCAAGGCCTTCGGTTACAGTTCCGGCGGACAACGTAGCAGCAGCAATTGTGCTACGGGCCCGAGCTGTGCGTCGAGCTGCCTGGCCAGGTTGACCCTGGCATCTCAGCGTGTCGGCCAGCAGCCAACGTTGCCTCGTCTAAACCAGCCAGCCCGCGTCCACTCCACAAGCCGGAGCCATCGCGTTCCGGTTGCGTATGTGTCCGCCAACGTACAACGACAAAGTGAGATTGACCACCATTTTCTCCACTGCTCCGCCGCTCCTCCGCGCCTGAACTGTAGAGCTTTGTTTAAACCTTTCAACTTGCAATTTGTGCGTTGTTCGAAGTGTTTTACTGTTTGCAGTGAACCTTTTGTTGAGTATTTAGTTTAATGTAGACAGCATTTCACTCTAATGATTTATAAAGGTTTTCTGTGCGTGCTGAAACCAACGGATTTGTCCTTAATAAGCCTCTCGGAAGCTACGTCTTAGAAAGCTGTCGGAACAAGGCGAAGAATCTGCATCGCACACACGCTGATGATATATAGAGGCGAGAAAGTTGTAGAAATGATGATGATATGTCCAGTTGACAAAGAAGAGTCAGTGACCGCGCTCACAACGTTCATAGTCGAGAGTTCGACGGAACGACGTCTGGTCAGGTAAAGGCATTGTTGAAAAACAGGTAATGTCAAAACAAAACGAAATGACGTTTCGGGATGCGTACGGAGCCCTTCTTCACAATCGAATGACTGCTGAGCAACAGGTTCTAAAGCAGCGTTGAGCACGTGACGCAAAGTCCGGGAGTACACGCAGTTTAGAGTGCCAGATGTTCTGCTGATTGCTAGTGATTCGAATTAGTGTGACATATTAGTGATTCGAGATTGAGCCTCGGTTGTCAAATTTTTCTCTGTTGCCATGATGATCTCCCAGCTTTACTCGTGACCCGTCTTCTCGGCATGCTCTGCGGGTGCATGTGTCACTATGTGGCCCTTGGCGATCTCTTTTTCGTGCTGCTTCAGACGCGTACACAAATTTCCGCTTTCGACAACGTATACCCACTCGCGTCAGTACAGGGAATCTTATAGACAACACAGGAAATGTTGCCGAGGAGAGGATCCTTCACATTAGGCAAGTCACCCTTAGATTGCTTACTGGGGCATGCGCGGCTGCACACCACCTTTTGTAAACACACGAGCTAGGGCTTCGCTTACACCTCGCATGTACGGAATAGCTTCTCGCCTGTGTGTTCACGCTGTATTATCCATGGCTTCACTGTTTGGTTGCTGGTTGTGCATATTGAACGGTAGTTGTCTTTCTAATTTGTGCGCGCATTTTCTAACACACCGCGTAGAGGGTTCATCGGTACTTCGAAAAATGTCACCGCGTAGACCTTTTCTCACACGGAGGGCTCCTTATACGCTTGTGATATATACTGTGAATTCGCAAGGACTTTGACTGCAGTGACTGAAATTGTCAGTGCAGTGTGTGTGCCCTGTGTGCAGTTAGTGACTCAACGCGTACGAACGCTGAAGGAACAGATGTGCACAGCACTGTCTACAGTTTGCCCTAGCAAGTGCACCAGACAATACTAGATCTTGCTTTGGATACACAACACACTGTTGCCTTAAAAGTGCTTTTGAAGAGGGCGGAAACCTTTAGCTTTCCTGTAGGTATGGTCGTGTGTGTCGTCCGTGTGCGTGTGTGTGCGTGCGTGCGACGTAATCGGTCCCTTTTCCATGAGTCCGCGGCGAAACCAGTATCTGCTTGTTGTGACTGACCATTTCCACGAAATGGGTTGAATTGGTTTAATTTGCGCAAGCTCAATTCGCAGAAAGTATGGGACTACCTTCTCGAAACCTTCACAAGGTTCGGAATTCCCTGCCCAGCTATCACGGACAATGCGACGTACTTCAACCAGCAGGTGTTCCACGGATTCCTGTGACGCCTTGGGAATTCGTCACAAGCGCACGTCTGTGTATCACCCGCAAGCCAACATCACGGAACGGGTAAACAGAAATCTGAAATCTATGCTTGTCGCGCATACTGAGCGCCATAAAGACTGAGATAGAAACTGGCAGAAATAGCGTTCGCAACTAGGACGACAGTTAATCGCTCAACATTTCACTCCTGCTCAACTTACCTGGGCAAAGAATTGAGCTTTCCGCAGGACAGTGCTTTGACGTGTGCAACCGCTTCTTCAAGGCCTTATTCAAAGTTTGCAGGGGACCTGAGACAGAGGCTGACCGACGCGGTGCAACAAGTCAGACAGCACCTAAATATGTCCCGAATGGAACAGGCAGGACAGTGTGACAAGCGTCGACAAAACGTTAGCTTTGAGGTTGGGGACTTGGTGTTGAAGCGGACACACCCGCTCAGCGACGCCTCGAAAGGTTTTGCCGCTTCCTAGCAAGCAGGTACGACAGACCGTATAGAGTCACCCAGAAATCCTGCGCGCTGCCCAGGGGAGAGGTACCTTGGCTGCCAGGAAGGACGGATGCTGCCACCGGCGCTGGCCGATTGCTGCTGCCGCAGATGATGGTCGCCGCCTCGTCGTCTCGTGTCCCTAGACCGACCCCGCCGTATGCAGCGCAGAGTTAAATAAATTATTGTTGTTTCTTGTGAGTTGAAGCCTACGTTGTCCTTGCTTTAACTACGGACGGGACGCAGCAAGCCCAATACCCACAACGTCTAACGTGTTTCGACGGTCTTTGCGATCGTCAGGTGCCAGCGTACGCCGACGTTGTGCCGCTCTCTGCATCTACCACCGTCACTGCGCCACACGCCGATGCGTCTACAGGGTGATGATACCGCGCAGTGACCTCCTCGACCCATCTGTTACTAATGTGGCTACCGAGGACGCATCTCTCGGTTTTGCAGCAGGCGCCGACAGGACGAGCAACGTGGCTGCGCTCCCGAGGAACGCGCAGGCGTCCGCCCGACCACGAGGTACGAACGCACGCCGTACCACCATTACTTTCGCCGTTCGCTCTCTCCTGCTTACAAGGTTTACATGCCTGGGAATTCTCGTGAGTCTCGTCGCCGTTCAGTGTCGCCCTCAGCGCCCCGCCTCCGAATTCTCGAACGCCAACTAAAAAAATCTCCGATACAGTTTTATGAGGAGAAACTGCAAACACCGGGCAGCCAACAATTCCTCCAGATCTACCATCGAACCTATTAGGAGAAAAATTCAGCAGATCCCACGTACCGTGGGAATCGATGTTATGCGAAGTATGCGGCTGGAAGATGACTGACGTAATTTTTGTTACTGAGAGAAACGTTACAAAATTAAGCTAAAGATCTGTATAAATTTATACGCACACACATCTGCTGAAGAGCCGCATATATGTTATTTAACTGTTTGTTTACAGTTGGGTAACGCTGCCAAAGGCAACGCGCGTATTACAAACACCAGAAGCGGCAAGCTGATATGTAGTGCTTATACTTGTCCCTAATGATGGAGAATGCACGCACGTTTCACGTACCCGTATGCATGTGAGGAAGCGGTTCTTGATAGTTCTTGAACACGATCATCATCACCTTGGTCAATGAGCACCAGCAGCTGGCCATGACTTGTTATTGGATCCGGTCGTGATCGCGGTGACGAGGGGTCCATGAGTAGTGAAGTATGAGGTATACTATAGTTGTTGGAAATCGTGGATGCCTCGGTCATTTCGCTGACAAATTGTATGCCGATAGAGCCGGCAACATGTCGGAACCTGAAGACACCCTTCGCGTTGGTGAGGTATAGGTCGTCGAGGCTGGTAGGCCGGGATAGTGCTACGTAGACCAATATCAGTGGATGGCGCTTGTCGTATTCGTAGACTACATGGACCTATGTGGCCTACGTAGGCTAGTCTGCAAAGCGCCTGTCAATCAATCTGACATGATCATCGGTCAGCACGAGGCAATCACCCAGCCTCGTAAGAAATGAAAAGGACACTGTGTCGTGCTGGTGGACTAATTGCACTTTACGGTGCGATGATGTGAATATCATACGTAACTTTCGTTAGTGTATTCCTCCGGGGTCAAGTAATGCCTCAATATAGCTTGCTGAATCATAGCAGTACAAGAGTAATGTTTATTAGACTGCTATAAAAGCGGAGCCAACACTGGAACCACAGACATTAATCTGATATGACGCCTGTATCGTATTTATCATGTAGTGTTTATTGCTTTCTTGCAAAATTAGATCACCAGCACCATAACAACAATTGACGTTGCATCGACATTAAGCTTGCCTAGCCTGTTTTTCCAAATACGTTCATAGACCTGGCATGGCTCTGTGGCAGAATACCTGATTTCCACGCAGAATGCTTGGGTTCGAGTCCTGCTGGGGTCCTAATTTTCATTCTTTCAATTCGTCAGGTCAACGCTGCCGATGTCGGTTTTTCATATCGCTCTCGCATTTAGGTTACCAATGTCTCTTCTCGCCGTTTCTGGGTAGATATAAACTGTCAAGCACCTGTGTCACATACCCGTACAACCGCGGCCTGTGATAAACGGGTATGTGCCACACGTGTCTGTAGGAAAGGGTTTGACGACGAAACACGACAGAATTTTCATGTTATTGTCATGACCCGACAGTCACATTTGTCAAATCCCTTACCCTCCCATGCCAATTTTGGTCTACACCAAGTTGAGGAGGCGATCATGAGAGCACCCAGACGTAGGCGCCTAGATAGATAGATAGATAGATAGATAGATAGATAGATAGATAGATAGATAGATATAGATAGATAGATATGTACGTAGATACGTAGACAGAAACGCTGAAAGTGCCAAAGATTCGTTAAAAAATACTTCGCATTTAATAATAGAAGGTGTACGTATCGACGCTCTTGTGGATACTTGCGCTGCTATTTCGATTATGTGCGCTGACTTTTGTTCTGGCGTCCGAAAAGTTGACCACGGCTTACTGCGGCCCATCTCTCCGTGCAGTGACAAACGCCATCATTCGTCCACTCGTATAGTGTACACTTCCAGTTTGCATAGATGGTATTCATCATTACATAGTCTTTGCGGTTTTGCTTGAGTGCACCCACGCACTCATATTGGGGTGGGATTTGTCTTCTGCGTACGCTTCTATATCTTGTCGTCAGCGCCTCATACATCTCGATGCCACTGACTATTATTTGCTTAACACGAAGGGCGCATTCGCCTTGGGACCACTTCAGATGATGTTCTTTGGCCAACCGGAATAGAAATAATCAGCGCTAAGTCCAACAACATTGTGGATGGTGACGTGCTAGTGCTATATTCCGGTCGTACACACATCGACGCATTCTCATTATTTCAGGGCTTATTCGCTACATTCATGGCTCTGCCGTGCTTACTGCCCTCAGTGAAACCCCCGAACCCTAATGCTGCAATGCGGATAAAGCAGTCACTATCGCGGTTGAACTTCATACCGCTGCAGTTGTTCTGCTTCCGAGTCAAGAACCAGCTGAGTCAAGCTCGCCGCTACTATACTCTTCCACACCTTAGTCGACAACCATATAAACCCTGACCTGACAGCAGCCGAGAGTCAATATTTAGTCGCCCTATTGAATCGGCATCGTTCTCTCTTCTATGTTAATTCGCCCGCCCTTGGTTTGACCACTGCCGTTACTCACCGCATTCAGATTGACGGCTCCCGCATTATTCACTGGCGCTCGTATCACTTGTCTTTGGCAGAGCGCGAGATCATCGAGGAAAACGTCTCAGGCATGCTTCGACGGAACATAATACGTGCTTTCTCGAGTGCCTGGTCTTCCCCAGTTGTTTTAGTGCAAAAGAAAGACGGAGCAGTACGTTCTTGCCTGAATTATTGTGCGCCGAACAAGATGACGCGCACATATGTTTACCCTTTGATACGGATCGTCGACCCAGTGGATCCGTTGCATGGCGCCGAGCATTTTTCTAGCCTTGATCTATGATCGGGCTACTGGCAAATACCGATGTCCGAACCTGACAAAAGGAAGACCGCTTTTTGCACCCCAGATGAGCTGAATGAATTTAGCGTAACTCATTTCGGTCTTTCTAATGACCCTGCTACCTTCGAACACATGATAGACGGCGCACTGCGCGGTCTGAAGTGGAAAGCATGTTTATGTTATCTCGACGACATAGTAGTGTTTTCGTCTACGTTTCTGCAGCATCTGCCACGCCTCGAAGAACTCCTATCCTGCCTAGCAAAAGATGGCCTGCAGCTGAATAAAAAATTGTAGCTTCGCCAGCACGGAAAACTTTCTTGAGCAGGGGTGACACAATACCCTAGACGAGATAATCGAAGCACACAACATCGACCAGTACGAACGTCTGGCGAAGACCAGAACCGGTCGACATATCCTTGAGACACTGGGCATCATCTACCACACGCAGCGCGGCGAAAATGTTATCGCCGCGCTGTTTTAATTATTTTGTGATGAATAACTTCGTCAAGTGCCTCACTAAAATCAACTCATCTGACGTCCATTTGGTCATTTTTATCCCCAGTTTCTGCAAATGAATGAACCACTGTGACTAATTGAGCTACGGTTGAATAACCCTTTCTCAAGCCATGCTGAAAATTAGTCAGTATAGAAATATGTTCAAGAAATTATTCCACAATGCGTTTAGGATATTGCATGTTCAAGCATTTTACAAGTTGCTGATGTTAATGAGATGGGTGAGGCAGTTTTCTACAAATAATTGGCTGCCTTTGTCAAACACGGGAACAACTCTAGCCCTATTGCAATCACTCGGCAGTTTTGCACTTAACAGCGAACGTCGAAAGAGCACATTGACAAAATGAGCTATATTTTGTGCATAACGGCGAAGCAATACATTAAGTATATTGTCTGTACCAGAAGATGATTGAGTGTTCAACTTCAATATCATGGCAACAACACCAGAAGATGATACAAAGTCAGCCTCATTGGGTTGAGACACTCTTTGCGGAGGCATAGTAAGACTCGCCTTAGAAAACACGCTATGAAAAGAGTTGTTAAAATGCTCCGCAATGACCTTCAGGTCTGTAATTGTATTTCAGTTAACTAATATATGCGAGAGCTGCTTCTTGCCATCGCTTAGGAAGTTCCAGAAATTCGTATGTTTGTTTTTTAAAACGTTTGGCAGAGTAGTTTTCAAGGAAAAATCCTTTCATTCGCGCAGAGCGCGTGCCTAATTCATTTCAAGTTCATGAATACCATCTGATCCTGGGTGACTATTTCTCAGTCGTTTTAATTTGTGTTTCAGATGGATGATTTTACGAGTCATCCAAGGTGTGCTTTTACCAATCTTTTCAACTTTGGTCGGTACGAATGTATTTATGCAGTGATGGCACATTTTAGTAAACCGGTTTCTTAAAGATAAGATCATTTGCCGGCCGGAGGGACCGAACCTGCAATACTCAGATTACGCGCCGGATGCTCTTACCAAGTGAAATACACAACTACACCCCCTACACAAACGCGTAAATCCAGCTCGTTACGTTTGGCTCGAAACCAAGGACCTACAGCTACTCGCTGACAGCTTTGCGTGAAACCGATTCCCACAATGCGTGAGACCTGCGGAAGTCTTAATTAGCTTTCCTAAATGACACAATGAAAGCTACCAAATCCTGGTGCTGCCTCGAAAGGAAAAATAAGTGCGTTAGTGCGGCTTCCCAAAGAGGTGTAACATGAGCGCAGAGTCCACTTTACTTTCTTCACATTTATATTCTAAATACTACACATAACACCCCCTGTACTTTCCTTGGCGTTATTGTCTGTTAGTTCTCATTAATATTGTGTCTAACAAGGAAAACGAGCCCTTGAAAATCATCTCCTTTCCTTCATTCATAGCAAGAGTCTCGTTCTGGCAGACTTGATGCCTTCAGGTAGTATGCGAGGGATTATTGGTCAGCTGCCAGCTCGTAAAAAGATCACGTGCCACGTGACGCCAGAAAGGCAGAAAAAGAGTGTTCCACACTCGCCGCCATGGCTGCGATTGGCGCTGACTAACACTCCAAGGTTTAAATGCACATATATACCCCATAAAGTGGACGGGAGGATGACCGCCGCCGTAGCTCAGTGGTAGAGCATCGGACGCGTTATTCGAAGGTCGCAGGTTTGGTCCCTGCCGGCGGCAAGTTATCTTTTCGTCCACTTTACATTCTTCACATTTATATTCTAAATACTACACATAACACCCCTACACTTTCCTTGGCGTTATTGTCTGTTAGTTCTCATTAATATTGTGTCTAACAAGGAAAACGAGCCCTTAAGAATCAACTTTTTTCCTTCATTCATGAGCGCAGAGATGAATTTATGCGCAATACAATGTTAATTGAAAGATGACTAGAGCATGCATAGTATAGACCAACGCTGATGCTCTCTCGTAAAATATACCGTGAGGCCATTTAACTCTTGTTTGTCAACTTTGCGTGTTCTTATATGTAACGGCGTTGCCTTTACAAGCAGTGAAACGCTCAACTGGTGGTCTAGGGGCCCCTATGACTGGTGGCGGGGGCCCAGGTGGAGGTGCTGGACGGGATGGTCCCGCTGGTGGAGGAACCCGTGCATGAGAGTAATTTATGCGTGATACAATGTTACAATAATTGGTAAACACAACATTGCTAATGGAAAAGCGAAAGCGTTTATCATAGAAGACAACAATGCTTGTTGAAACGCCTCATTCTCGGCGAAGTCAAATTACGCACGCTGGTCTTCTTAGCTGGTTATTGATATTCAACATGTAATCTCATTAAAGGCGCGCCTTCTCATCCTTTCCGCGTGGGCTATCAATTCTGTGCTGTGAAGGGCAACGTGATCCAGGTGGTGGTCCAACTTCTCTCGCAAAGCTTCAGAATTATGCTGTCTGTGGAATTCCCTTAAAGCTCTTTAAATCTTTTTGTCGTACCGTGCGCAATGTCTGGAGCCAGAAAGTTAAAATTAAAATTTTCGGGATCTAGGAGTCCGAGTGCTGCTAAGAAGGCTCCTTGGCCGAGTTCTGTTCATAATTTATGAGAACAATATGCCAAGAAGTGTAGAACAGGCAAAATGTTTTTCCGATGTTGATTACTTCTCAGTCTTTACTTCTGCTACATTAGGGCCTGAGCTAGAGCTGCAAGGAACAAACCACGAAAGCAAGTGAAAAAAGTGCGCTGCTAAAGAGTGTCTACAAATACACCAAAACACGACAAATCTTGCGTAGGCGCCAAAAGGCAAGATATTACGAACTTCAATTTAAATAAAAATATTGTATTGGCTTACCTCGGCTATGCCAGTATATACGTAGCGTGAGCTGAGGTACCGCGAATTATTCTTAGTTCTCGTGGTTGTCTAGGATTAGCTTGATTATCATGCTTACCGCTGCCTCAATGACACACACAGGCTATGCGCATAATGTGACACATGTATATTTATTTACTGCTCAACGCCGTTTCTCTATTGCCACAAAGACAGCTCGGTGGTGACTGCAGAAACACACCGCCGTCTCTATGGCCATAACGCACGGCACCGCGCCGGCGTTGGGGCCACAGAGACGGCAGCTTCTCGAGTCCAGTCCCAACGCCCAGCGCATTGGGACCGGGCAACGCCGGTGCCAGTGTGTCTGCCACGGCTAACACGTCACTCTCTTAATGCGCAGATCGCCCAGGCGCGCGTGGCGGCGGCGGCTCCGGTGCGCCGTGTGACGTCATTTGTCCTCGCGCATGCGCAGCACCGCTCTCGCACGTGCACGCGAAACTGCTCGAGATCGGCAATGTAGCTAACGCTACAAAATAGGCAATGATGGTTCAGAAATTTTTAAGATGGTCTCTGTATCAGGTGCAACATCGAAGATCAAATCTGCAAAGAATATTCGGAACACTTCTGTTGAAAGGTCGCCTCTAGCGGGGACAGAATCGCACGTTTGAAGTTACGAGTTCTTAAATAATTGTTACTTCACAATGGTGCATGAAGGAAGGTAATTTTCGAAGGCTCGTCTCTTTGTTTGACAGAACTTTAATGAAACCCAGCAGAAAATGAACCAAGTAAGTTATAGGGGACGTTTATTGCACTGTTTTTGGTGTAGTGCAATAACTGTGATAAATACGTGAAGACAGCGTTGAGGACAAAAAGACAACTTGCCGGCAGCAGGGACCGAACCTAAGACCTTCGGATTACGCGCCCGATGCTCTTGCCAGCTGAGCTCCAGCGGCGGTCACCATCTCGTCCACTTATCGGGTAGTTATGTGCATGCACACCCTGGGAGTGTTAGCACCGCAGTTTCTCTGCGAGAGCGTATGCATGGGCATGTTGGTAATTCATGTTTCACTTTTTGAGCGCACAAAAGAACAGGGACGAAAAACGACGCGGGCACAGCGCTGACTTCCAACATATGCTTTATTTTCTACAGTGGTACATATTATATAGACAACAGAAAGCAACGCACGCAGGCGCATTGTACAGGAAGGCTTCATGTAAAACCACAAGTATGCATGATAAGCACTCAAACAACCTGATACCGGATTTTTTTTCTTTAAGAGATCAAGCGGTCATTCCTGCCTACCACTATCGTCGAGTCACCCTGTGGGCCTTGCTTGGAAAGTCTAGTTCTTTTTTGGATAGTTCATTGAAGGTGCACTAATGCACGTGTCTCCCAACTTGCAATCTTCGCCGCTTCAATTATCTCACGTGTTGTTTGTGCCTGGCTCCTTCCTATCGCAGTGCACTGCGAATACATGGGATCGCACCCACACTTCCTGCAGTGGAAAGCCAAATGTCCCACACCTCCAGTTCGCACGTTATTTGCGTGCTCACGCAGCCTGTCATTGGCACACCGTCCCGTCTGCCCAATGTATTTCTTGCCACAGGACAGCGGTAACTCATAAACGATGTTGTTCTCACATTTAACAAAGCTTTCTTTGTTGTGCTTTTTTTGGCACCTGGGCTTTTCAGAACCACTGTAGGAGGCCTTGCACAGATTATAAAGATTGTTTGGTGCTGAAAGGACGAGTCTTACGTTGGCGTTGTTCCGTATCTTTTTCAGCCTATGTGAGACATCGTGAAGGTACGGTATGACGGCGCATTTCTGCTTGACAGGCTCCGTTTCTGGTGAGCCTGCTCCTCACCCTCGCGAGCATGTTTGACAGTCTTGAGAAGGCCCCTCCGCCACAGATGTGACGACATACTGAGGAAACCCAGCCTTTTTCAGGCGGTCAGCTTGTGCCTGGAAACTACACGAACACTTGTGAGGACATGAGCGGCGAAGCGCATTCATTAGGGTTAATTTTGCAATGCCCCTTTTTCCTAGCTTGGAGTGGCCCGAAGAAAACGGCAGAAGCGGCTTATTGGCCCTAGCTCGTATGACTAGCAGACCTGGTCTCGCTCGAAGAACATTCGTATGTCAAGAAAACGCAAGGCGTTGTTTTGCGGAATTTCATGCGTGACTGCGAGCGGTTGCAGAGAACGCGTGAACAGATCAAGTACGTTTGAAGAATCATTGCCAATTTCGCCTGGACTTGATTCTAGAAAGACAACGTAGTCGTCTACATATCTAAACACCTTCTTTACATTTGTGCCTGTTAGCTCTGTTTCTAGTTTTCTGTTTTTCCGAGCAAGAAAAAGATCACTTAGAATTGGCGCGATGCACGAGCCGATGCAGATACCTTGTTTCTGGAGGAAAACATTTCCTTCCCACTTAGCAAAAGTCGAACGCAGATAAAGGGCCAACAGATCGAGAAATGCTTGTACAGATATGCAGACAGAATTTACGAACTTCAGTTCACCGTAAGCATCGATAGCCTCTTGAACGCATCCTAATAATTCATCGTGTGGCAAGGAATAATAGAGGTCCTTTACGTCGATAGAAAAAGCATTCAATTTACTGCATGTATTCAATTTGAGATAACTTATCACAGATTCAGAGCTCTTAATCAAAAAAGGATCGTGCACTGCTAGCAATTTCAACTTTGCTTGTATGAATAGACCTATAGACTTTTGCCAGGTGTCACGTTATGAAACTATAATGCGTAGCTCATGCACAAGTGTTCCTTCATGAAAGTCACCCTGCGGCCAAAAGGAAGAAATCGCGGGAATACTCAACGCGTATTGACGACACGGTGGAAACCCTCTGGAGGCCTCTCCTCAAGGAGCTTCGGTCCAAACGAGACAGGAGTCAAGGAATACAACACAACGCAGTTCACATCGAAGGAGACACGCAACTGCCTGGGTATGTGAGGGATACATTGTAGACGGGACCGAAATTTGCTGTTGAGCCACAAATGTCCGCTCCTGAACTCTTAACCTTAGTTAGAAATGTTTCAAAATGCGCAGAAGAGAATGAAATGGGAATGTGTATTTCAGCAGGTGTTGATGTCGTGTCGCGAGCGAGACCCCAAAAGCAGACTTTGCCCTTGAAACGCGTCAAAGATTTCCTTAGTGAAAATAGCCTGGCACTGCTCCCTGCCGATAAGGAGGGTGGTTTCGTTGTTATCCATCCTAATTGCTTGTAAACAAAGGCAGACGTGGCCTTGGAGTCTGTATTTAATCGAAGGAACGAAGTTTCACTCAGCAAGGTGAAGACCGAAGCTAAAAAGCTTTGCCAGAAACTTACCTTGAGCATGTTGGTTCGAGAGATAGATAGCAAGAAAGTTGGTAGCCTCGCAATGTTTTTTGCAGTAAAAACCCACAAACCGGAGTGGCCGCTACGCATTATAGTTTCATAACGTGACACCTGGCAAAAGTCTATAGGTCTATTCATACAAGCAAAGTTGAAATTGCTAGCAGTGCACGATCCTTTTTTGATTAAGAGCTCTGAATCTGTGATAAGTTATCTCAAATTGAATACATGCAGTAAATTGAATGCTTTTTCTATCGACGTAAAGGACCTCTATTATTCCTTGCCGCACGATGAATTATTAGGATGCGTTCAAGAGGCTATCGATGCTTACGGTGAACTGAAGTTCGTAAATTCCGTCTGCATATCTGTACAAGCATTTCTCGATCTGTTGGCCCTTTATCTGCGTTCGACTTTTGCTAAGTGGGAAGGAAATGTTTTCCTCCAGAAACAAGGTATCTGCATCGGCTCGTGCATCGCGCCAATTCTAAGTGATCTTTTCTTGCTCGGAAAAACAGAAAACTAGAAACAGAGCTAACAGGCACAAATGTAAAGAAGGTGTTTTAGATATGTAGACGACTACGTTGTCTTTCTAGAATCAAGTCCAGGCGAAATTGGCAATGATTCTTCAAACGTACTTGATCTGTTCACGCGTTCTCTGCAACCGCTCGCAGTCACGCATGAAATGCCGCAAAACAACGCCTTGCGTTTTCTTGACATACGAATGTTCTTCGAGCGAGACCAGGTCTGCTAGTCATACGAGCCTAGGGCCAATAAGCCGCTTCTGCCGTTTTCTTCGGGCCACTCCAAGCTAGGAAAAAGGGGCATTGCAAAATTAACCCTAATGAATGCGCTTCGCCGCTCATGTCCTCACAAGTGTTCGTGTCTTTCCAGGCACAACTGACCGCCTGAAAAAAGGCTGGGTTCCTCAGTATGTCGTCACATCTGTGGCGGAGGCCTTCTCAAGACTGCAACATGCTCGCGAGGGTGAGGAGCAGGCTTCACCAGAAACGGAGCCTGTCAAGCAGAAATGCGCCGTCATACCGTACCTTCACGATGTCTCGCATAGGCTGAAAAAGATGCGGAACAACGCCAACGTAAGAGTCGTCCTTTCAGCACCAAACAAGCTTTATAATCTGTGCAAGGCCCTCCTACAGTGGTTCTGAAAAGCCCAGGTGCCAAAAAAAGCACAAAGAAAGCATTGTTAAATGTGAGAACAACATCGTTTATGAGTTACCGCTCTCCTGTGGCAAGAAATACATAGGGCAGACGGGACGGTGTGCCAATGACAGGCTGCGTGAGCACGCAAATAACGTGCGAACTGGAGGTGTGGGACATTTGGCTTTCCCACTTCAGGTAGTGTGGGTGCGATCCCTTGTATTCGCAGTGCACTGCGATAGGAAGGAGCCAGGCATAAACAACACGTGAGGATAATTGAAGCGGCGAAGATTGCAAGTTTGGGAGACACGGGCATTAGGTGCACCTTCAATCGACCTATCCAAAAAAGAACTAGACTTTCTAAGCAAGGCCCACAGGGTGACTCGACGATAGTGGTAGTCAGGAATGGCCGCTTTAATCTCTTAAAGAAAAAAAAATCCGGTATCAGGTTGTTGATTGCTTATCATGCATACTTGTGGTTTACATGAAGCCTTCCCTGTACAATGCGCCTGCGTGCGTTGCTTTCTGTTGTCTATATAATATGTACCATTGTGAAAATAAAGCATGTGTTGAAGTCAGCGCTGTGTCCGCATCGTTTTTCGTCCCTGTTCTTTTGCGCGCTCAAAGAATGAAGTTTCTCTGCCTCCCGACAAGCAGTTTCGGGCGTGGGAGTCACTCCTGTCATCATATACCACGGATTCAGACAGAAGTTATTAAATGGGCCGAAAAGGGTCGTGGCGAGCTACGTGCCACCACCATTCGAACCACCGGCAGCTAAATACAACGACCTCCCTGTGCAGTCAATAAAGTTGTTTCTCTCTCATCGTCTTTTCGTCTACTTTACACTCTCCACATATATTCCCAAATATTCCCTACACCAAACAGTACAGTTACGTCTCCTAGCCTTCAGTGGCTTCCTAATGTGCTGCTATTCATTAAGCTTCAAGCAGTAGTTTTTTCATTTTCTCAATACCGTAACCTTCTTTGAGGCACTTCTGGTAAGGCGAACCTCATGTAATTACAATTGCACCAGAAACGAGACGTGCGATGCACTGCCACTGTTTCTTCCTTATTTTGTGCGAAAAATCTTTTATTACGTTTTGACCTTAGCCAGTATTCTTTTCATATGTATCGGCTTACGTTAAGTTACAAGTAATACTGAAGTCAGATGTGTATTATTTTTCTCTAGCAGATCCGAATGTAAAGCGTAACATCCGCGATACTAGCCGTGAAGAAGGATGGCATACCTGCACACCTTGTACAAATTAATATTATGAGGAACAGCTTTATTCGAGTGCAGCTCAAGCTGACCACGCTCATGATGATGTAAACAAATGGGCAAGTTGTACAAATGGTGATGATATGTCCAGTTGACAAGAAGAGTCCATGACTGCACTCGCACTAATTACCAATCGCGCTGGAAGCGGCCGCCTGGCCGCACGACAACATTAAGAGGCACGTGGTGTAGACGCCTTCAACCGAGAAACATGCACATCTCTGTGACACGACAACGGTGATCGGAAGGAGGTCTAAAGTCAGAGATGGTAATTAACGCGGGACCTTTCTAAATGACCGTGTAATGTCCAATAAAGCTACTCATGGATTGTTCACATAAGCCGGGAACGCGCACCGGGTCCAAAGAAGAACTTTGTTTCCATGGTTAGGTGACAGCACAGTGAGTTGAGTCATACCGAGACTTCCGAGCTTCCTGGCAGACGCCGATGTTAATTCGGGGCAGGTGACGGCAGTGTGCGACGCGAGACAAAAATTCTTGTCAAAAGATATCTCCTGCGGTTGCAGGAGCCGAAAGGAAAGAGACGTCCAAAGCGAAACTCGGTGAGCGGCAATAGACCAGGAAAAAGGGAGAAAAGCCGGTGGTGCGAGGCATAGCTGTATCATGACGCGCGTCACCAACGCCAGATTTTCATCCCAGTGCGTGTGGTCGAGGTTCCAGAAGGCCACAAGAGCTGTGGTGGGTCGCTTGAGGATTTGACAGTGGACGCCCGATGCAACATATTTGGTGACGGCTGAAGAGAGGCCAGGCGAGGGGCACCGAGTCCGGAATTTTCTCGAAGGTTTTTTGGTAGCCGAGATGACCGGGGCTGGCATTATCATGAAATGCTTGAGGAACCCCACGTTGTAGAGAACGTGGTATATCAGGGACCCATTTGTTTCCATTGTCGTGGTAAACGTAGTGATGTAAAGTACCGCTGTGCGCTATGGCCAGTAACGACTGTAAAGTGACGGATATGGAGGTATGCGCGAAAATATTGTACCACCCAAACAACAGCAAGACACTCTTGCTCTGTTATTGTCTAATTCTTCTCTGCAGTAGTCAGACCACGACTGGCGTAAGCGATGACTCGTTCCCTCGCGGTGGTGTCCCGTTGCTGGAGAACGGCACCGAGACCATGACCGCTAGTGTTAGTGTGAAGGATGGTGGGTGCGACTGGATCAAAGCGGCACAGTTCCGGGTCAGATGTCAGGGCTTGCTTGAGTAATACGTTCTGGCGAGCTAGTTGGTTCGTTGCTCTTAGACGTTCTTAAAGTGCGCGAAATGACCGGGACACAAGTACAAAAACACAAAAGCTTGAGCGCCTTGCTTGCGAGAGTGAGTAAACAATTTATTAAACATGTCCGGCGTCATTGTGCGGGGTGGGGTTACAAGCACCCCGGCCTAGGATACGGCCTCAGGTCCTTGGCCCCGGGCGGCATCCTGGGCATGCCGGACGGCCCGCAGTTGATTGGCAAGATTGTGGCTGAGTAGAGACGCCTCCCATCGCGCTTCGCGGTTCCAGATTGCCATGTCTAGCCGGTTCATAGGCGACTGCTGGCTAAAGGTACACTTCCACAGCATGTGCTACAGCGTCGCTCTGGCTCCGCAGGCTTTATACGCGTCGGACGTATAAATATCTGGGTAGCAGAGACGTAGGATCACCGGATTCGGGTACGTGTGTGTCTGTTGTCGTCTCCAGTCAACTTGCTGTTTCTTATTTAGTTCGGCGTGCGGTGCTGGATTAACACGTTTCGAGCTAGTTGGTTGTTCATACCGAGGCGAAAACAGCGCGTACAGACGAGTACGAACAGACACAAGAAAAGGCACAGACACAGGCGCTGACTAACAACTGAAGTTTATTGCTCATACGCCACGAAAATAAATAGCACGTATCAACAAAAAACCAATACGAAGAGAGACACAGCAAAAAAGCAAGGCTTGATAGGACACTCAAAGCAGTTAGCCAGTGGGACCGTGTTTATCTAGCCCCCGATAGGAAGGCTAGACTCTTTATCTAACAGGGCTATTGATGGGGCGCTTACGCAGCTGTCCTGTAATTTCACGATATTTTGGGCCTCCATGATTTCTCGGTTACTTTATCGCTGGACCTGCGTAATACTTTCGTGTTGTTGAATTGGGGCGCGCATTCACAATCTCGACAGTGGATGCCCAGGTGTCCTGAATTCGCACGGTCACATTGTATTTATGTTCTAACAATCTTTGTTAAGGCATCGGCCGGTCTGGCCGACGTAAGTGCGTCCGCAAGACAAGGGGAATGGAATAGACGACTCCCTCAGTACAGGACACGAACTTGTCGCGGTGATTAGTGGTGCAGCCACCTTCGTCCGACCCATTTGATTCACTATCGTTTGCAAAGACCTGACAAGCGGTCAGGAGCTGAAAACAGAACGTGTATCCCATTTCTGCTGCCTATCTTTCTCAGGTTGTGGGAGATGCCATGTACGTAGGAATGACCGCACACGTTTTGTCTTGGTCTCTTGCGCGAGTCTTATCTGTCCTTAACATTGTTTCTGCCACTGAGGACAGATAAGACTCGCGCAAGAGACAAAGACAAAACGTGTGCGGTCATTCCTACGTACATGGCATCTCCCACAACCTAGAAAGATAGGCAGCAGAAATGGGATACACGTTCTGTTTTCAGCTCCTGACCGCTTGTCAGGTCTTTGCAAACGAGTGAATCAAATGGGTCGGACGAAGGTTGGCTGCACCACTAATCACCGCGACAAGTTCGTGTCCTGTACTGAGGGAGTCGTCTATTCCATTCCCTTGTCTTGCGGACGCACTTACGTCGGCCAGACCGGCCGATGCCTTAACAAAAGATTGTTAGAACATAAATACAATGTGACCGTGCGAATTTCAGGACACCTGGGCATCCACTGTCGAGATTGTGAATGCGCGCCCCAATTCAACAACACGAAAGTATTACGCAGGTCCAGCGATAAAGTAACCCGAGAAATCATGGAGGCCCAAAATATCGTGAAATTACAGGACAGCTGCGTAAGCGCCCCATCAATAGCCCTGTTAGATAAAGAGCTAGCCTTCCTATCGGGGGCTAGATAAACACGGTCCCACTGGCTAACTGCTTGAGTGTCCTATCAAGCCTTGCTTTTTTGCTGTGTCTCTCTTCGTAATGGTTTTTTGTTGATACGTGCTATTTATTTTCGTGGCGTATGAGCAATAAACTTCAGTTGTTAGTCAGCGCCTGTGTCTGTGCCTTTTCATGTGTCTGTTCGTACTCGTCTGTACGCGCTGTTTTCGCCTCGGTGCTGGATATTTGCATCTCTTCAATGTGTAGTGTTCCGTGATGGCTCTGAAGGTGGCCATGCGATCCCCCCACGTGCATTCCCGCATCGCTCTCGAACTTTGCGAGACATCGGGACTGTTGTCAAGCATCGCAGCTCGGCGTGTAAGTCCTCGAGGCGCGGCGTGGCCAGTCGCGTTGCCGCAAACGGAGGGTCCGTGTGGGCGGGGATTCATATGAGGAAACTGTCGTTTTTGGGGCAGATCTTGCCTTCATGAATTGGAGATTGCGGCCGCTTTGCAGGAGATCCGGCCGCTGGAGTAGTTGCGTATCGGCGCCTGCGAGTCCGCTATGATCGCCTCGGTGTCCGCGGTTGCTATCGCGGGGGCGGCTTCTTCGGCCGCCTCCGGCTTTTCCGTGCGTATCGTCGCGCTCGTGACGCAAGCCGCGTTGGCAGTCGTAACGGGCTGCGTCCACGTAAACAATTTTTTTGCTATTGCCGAATTACTTTTCAGGGTCTTCGGCGCGCCTATTGCGCCTACCGATGTGATATTTCGGGTGCACGTTCTTGGGCAACGGCAGCACGACGATGCGCTCGCGAATATGTCTGGGCATCGCGATCTTTCGATGCGCTGCGTATGATAGTTGATGCCCAGCGTCTCGAGGATATGTCGACCGATTGTGGTCTTCGCCAGACATTCGTACAGGACGATGTTGTGTGCTTCGATTATCTCGTCTAGCCTATTGTGTAACCCCAGCTCGAGAAATTTGTCTGTGCTGACGAAGCTACATTTTTATTTATTCAGCTGCTGGCCATCTTTTGCAAGGCAGGTTTGGATTTCTTCGAGGCGTTGCAGATGTTGCAGGAACGGGGACGAAAACACTATTATGTCATCGAGATGACATAAAGATGTCTTCCACTTCGGACCACGCAGTACGCTGTCTACCATGTGTTCGAAGGTAGCGGGCGCATTAGAAAGTCCGAAATGCATTACATTAAATTCATATAGCCCATCTGGCGTGGAAAAAGCACTCTTCCCTTTGTTCGATTCGGACATCGTTATTTGCCAGTAGCTCAATCGTAGATCAAAGCTAGAACGATACTCGGCGCCATGCAATCCATTGCGTCGACGATGCGTGACAAAGGGTAAACATCTTTGCGCGTGATCTTGTTCGGCGCACAATAATTGACGCAAAAGCGCACTCTACTACCTGTCTTTTGCACTAAAACAACTGGGGAGGACCAGGGACTCAAGGAAGGACGTGTGATGTTCCATTGAAGCATGCCTGAGATGTTTTCCCTCGATGATCTCGCGCTCTGCCAAAGACAAGTGATACGAGCGCCAATGAATAATGCGGGAGCCGTCAGTCTGAATGCCGTGAGTAACGGCAGTGGTCAAACCAAGGGCGGGCGAATCAACATAGAAGAGAGAACGATGGCGATTCAGTGGGGTGACTAAATCTTGACTCTCGGCTGCTCTCAGGTCAGGGCTTATATGGTTGTCGACTAGGGTGTGGAAGAGTTGAGTAGCGGCGAGCTTGAATCTTGTAGTTCTTTTCTCGGAAGGGCAACAACTGCAGCGGGATGAAGGTCAACCGCGAGAGTGACTGTTTATCCGCATTGCAGCATTAGGCTTCGGGGGTTTCACTGAGGGCAGTAAGCAAGGCAGAGCCACGAATGAAGCGAATAAGCCCTGAAATAATGAGAATGCGTCGAGGTATGGTCTGACCCAGGGGCGTAGCCAAGGGAGGGGTAGGGGGGGTTCAAACCCCCCCCGAAATTTTTCACTTTAGCCTGCATGTATATACACGCACACATACAACCGCACGCACGAACATACATAAAGTATGGTTGAACCCCCCCCCCCCCCCGAAAAAAATTTCTGGCTACGCCCCTGGTCTGACCGTCATATAAGACAAGCGCGTCCCCATCCAAAATGTTGTTGGAATTAACGCTGATTATTTCCTCTCCGGTTGGCCAAGGAACATCATCTGAGGTGGTGAAAAGGCAAATGTGCCCTTCGTGTTCAGGCAGATAATAGCCTCTGGCATTGAGATGTATAAGGCGGTGACGACAAGATATAGAAGCGGACGCAGAGGACGTAGAAGACAACTCCCACCCCAAAATGAGTGCTAGGGCGCACTCACGCGAAACCGCAAAGACTATACAATGAGGAATACCATCTATGTAAACTCGAAGTGTACACTATACCGTGGCAGAATGACGGTGTTTCTCAATGCATGCAGAGATGGGCCGCAGTAAGCCGTGGTCAACTTTTTGGACGCCAGAACAAAAGTCAGCGCGAATAATCGAAATAGCAGCGCAAGTATCCACAAGCGCTTCGACACGTACAACTTCTACTAATTCCACTAATAGGTTCGATGGTAGCTTTGGAGGAATTGTTGGCTATCCGGTGAGTGCAATTTCTCCTCCTAAAACAACATCGGGAATTTTTTTCGAGTGGGCGTTCGAGAATTTGGCGGCGGGTCGCTGAGGCGACACTGAACGGCGACGTCCAGATGGTGACCGGCGACGAGACTCACTAGAATTCCCAGGCTTGTAAACATTGTAAGGAGGAGAGGGTGAAT
The DNA here is from genome assembly GCF_013339695.2 of Rhipicephalus sanguineus. Taxonomy (NCBI): domain Eukaryota; kingdom Metazoa; phylum Arthropoda; class Arachnida; order Ixodida; family Ixodidae; genus Rhipicephalus; species Rhipicephalus sanguineus. Next base: position 228,666,130 of record NC_051177.1, read on the forward strand.
GGCGAAAGGAAGAGTGGTAGGGCGTACGTTCGTATCTCGTGGTTGGACGGACGCGTGCGCGTTACTCGTCCTGTTGGCACCTTCTGCAAAACCGAGAGAAGCATCCTCGGTAGCCACAATAGTAACAGATGGGTTGAGGAGGTCGCTGTGCATTATGATCAGCCTGTAGACGCATCGGCGTCTAGGCACAGTGACGGCGGTAGATGCAGGGAGCGGCACAGCGTCGGCGTACGTTGGCACCTGACGACCGCAAGGACCGTCGACACAAGTTCGGCGTGATGCGGGTGCTATCTCGTGCATAATGATATCGTGCGAGTTTGTTGGTGCAGAAGGTAGAGGACATTGCCGAGTGCAGGAAGGGCAACGCACGTGAAGCTCTTCACAAACGATGCCGCGGATCAGGGTCCGTAAGTCGAAAGCCGCAGGAAGACGAATGTCCGAGGTGTCACAGCACAGGCGAAGAGAGTTAGGGCTTCGCTTACACCTCGCATGTACGGAATAGCTGCTCGCCTGTGTGTTGACGCTGTATTATCCATGGTTTGACTGTTTGGTTGCGGCTTATGCATGAGGAACACAGTTGTCTTCCTAATTTGTGCGCGCATTCTCTAAGACACACGTAGAGGGTTCATAGATAATTCGAAAAAATACCACGTGCGTTGACGTTCCCTCATACGATGGGCTCATTATACGCTTGTGATGGATTCTGTGCACTCGCAAGAACTTTGACTGCAGTGACTGAAATTGTCAGAGCATTGTGTGTGCAGTTAGTCAACTTAACGCGTACGAACGCTGAGGGAGCAGAGCTGCGCGGGACTGTCTAGATTTTCCCCTATCAAGTGCACCAGCGCCCGTATTCTCAAAAGGCGACGATCGCAAAAGTATCGCCTTTGGTGCGCGCTGATTGGCTATTGACCAAACCGGAAAAGTTAGGGCGCCGTCTGGTAATTCCGCCGACGTCAATTTTGTGTCATGGTGATCGACGGTGCTCTCGACATATTTGCAATAAACGAAGGCACCGTTAACCGTCGGTTCGTGGTGAAGTCTAGCATTTCAGTGAAGTAGGCGGTAGCTTCTAGTATTCAATCCTTGGTCAATATACGCAGCGTTTTTTACGCTGAAGCTTTCATCGAGCATTACCTTTGGGTGTTATCAGCACTCGTTCTTTGCCAGCGCGTGTTTTTTCGTGGTTTGAACGTCCCAGGAACATGAAGCGTGCGTTGCTCGCGTGGCTTATCGCGAGCCGGCAACATGTTGAGATCTTGAGACGATGTCGCTGCGGCGGCACGCTACAGCTGAACTCTCCGAGTACGCCGTGTTAAACTCTCAACGAAAACACGTTTCACGCAAAGTTGCATTCTTTAAATATTATACTGTGCATTACATAATCGAACAAAAAAACGTTGAAAGCACTTTCAACACGTCTTATATTTCAAGTAGCCACAGCCAAGCCGGCCAAGCCTGGCCACTGCGTAGAAGCAGCAGCACACGCTCGAAAACGCCGCACTCGGGTTGTTCTGCGCTCGTACGATGCGCTCACTCCTGTGTTGTGACACATTCGTACTACCAACGGCCAGTTGCAACAATGACGTCAGAGGCAAGCGTCTTTTCTACCTATTGAACGCATCAAATTCTACGTCACCAAACGCGATACTATCGCCTTTTGCTATCGTTTGAGAATACGGGCCCAGCACAGAAGACTCGCTTGTACTTTGGACACACAACACACTGTTGTCCTAAAAGTGCTCTTGGAGAGGCCGGAAACCTTTACCTTTCTTATAGGTATGTTTAGAGTGTTTGTGCGTGTGTGCGTGTGTGTGTGTGTGTTTCCGTGTGTGCGTGCGTGCGTGCGGATTTAAAGGGGCCATGACACCCAATTTTCGATCATAATCTATGTTATGTGAATTAATCCTTGTGCATTCACAAATAAGCTGGCGAAATTTTGGCGCATTTGGTCGAGCACTTTATTTATAATCGAATATTTTTATAAACACGCAAGTGGCCCGAGAGTCAGGCAACACTGGTGCATTCGTGAGCCGTGACGTAACAAGCAGCTAGCTGCGCAATCGTCTTTATTGCGGTGAACGATATTGTTCCGTGGTCAGCTGGACGTAATGTCAAGATATTTTAGCTTTATTCAGCTTTGCACTGAAACTGAACGATTTGCAGCGGCTGAAACTTTGGTAGAAGACGATAGCTCCGTTCCGTGCTGCACATGACGTCACACGCGCCATCGCAAAATGGCGGTCGCCGGCGGTGGGCAGGGTTTACAGCCGGCGACTTCTAGGGTGTGTTTTGCACTGAAATATTCTTTTACGGCCCACTTTTGAATTCTGTATAGGCATAATAGACCCTCTAGTTGTAGTTTTCGCTGAAAACCACGAATCTTTGGGTGACCGTGTCATGGCCCCTTTAACTAAAGCGTTCAACTGTTAAAGGTGAAGTTTATTGTCCCCCAATTTTCATTCGTCAGCGCGCCACGGCCGGCGAGGGGCTGCGTGTCCGGCATGCGGGAGTATTCTGGGAGCAACTGAACATTTAGTTCCAAGCATTAGTTTGATTCCAAGCGTGTCGTTTCCGTGATAACAATAAGTGTCCTCCGCTCCATTACATTGTTTTAAGAGTCGCATGTCGAGATACTGTGAAGTTCTCTGCGTTGAACTCCATGAATGGGCTAGAGCCTCCTCAGGCTTTACTCCATCTTTAACTGCTCTCTCCTGTTTTCAAGCAGCAGTTAGAGTAGCGACTGACTGACTGACTGACTGACTTGACTGACTGACTGACTGACTGACTGACTGATGACTGACTGACTGACTGACTGCTGACTGACTGACTGACTGACTGACTGACTGACTGACTGACTGACTGACTGACTGACTGACTGAGACTGACTGACTGACTGACCTGACTGACTGACTGACTGACTGACTGACTGACTGACTGACTGACTGACTGACTGACTGACTGACTGACTGACTGACTGACCTGACTGACTGACTGACTGACTGACTGACTGATACTGACTGACTGACTGACTGACTGCTGACTGACTGACTGACTGACTGACTGACTGACTGACTGACTGACTGACTACTGACTGACTGCCTGACTGACTGACTGACTGACTGACTGACTGACGACTGACTGACTGACTGACTGACTGACTGACTGACTGACTGACTGACTGACTGACTGACTGACTGACTGACTGACTGACTGACTGACTGACTGACTGACTGACTGCTGACTGACTGACTGACTGACTGACTGACTGACTGACTGCTGACTGACTGACTGACTGACTGACTGACTGACTGACTGACTGACTGACTGACTGACTGACTGCTGACTGACTGACTGACTGACTGACTGACTGACTGACTGACTGACTGACTGACTGACTGACTGACTGACTGACTGACTGACTGACTGACTGACTGACTGACTGACTGACTGACTGACTGACTGACTGACTGACTGACTGACTGACTGACTGACTGACTGACTGACTGACTGACTGACTGACTGACTACTGACTGACTGACTGACTGACTGACTGACTGACTGACTGACTGACTGACTGACTGACTGACTGACTGACGACTGACTGACTGACTGACTGACTGACTGACTGACTGACTGACTGACGACTGACTGACTGACTGACTGACTGACTGACTGACTGACTGACTGACTGACTGACTGACTGACTGACTGACTGACTGACTGACTGACTGACTGACTGACTGCTGACTGACTGACTGACTGACTGACTGACTGACTGACTGACTGACTGACTGACTGACTGCTGACTGACTGACTGACTGACTGACTGACTGACTGACTGACTGACTGACTGACTGACTGACTGACTGACTGACTGACTGACTGACTGACTGACTGACTGACTGACTGACTGACTGACTGACTGACTGACTGACTGACTGACTGACTGACTGACTGACCTGACTGACTGACTGACTGACTGACTGACTGACTGACTGACTGACTGACTGACTGACTGACTGACTGACTGACTGACTGACTGACTGACTGACTGACTGACTGACTGACTGACTGACTGACTGACTGACTGACTGACTGACTGACTGACTGACTGACCTGACTGACTGACTGACTGACTGACCTGACTGACTGACTGACTGACTGACTGACTGACTGACTGACTGACTGACTGACTGACTGACTGACTGACTGACTGACTGACTGACTGACTGCTCGACTGACTGACTGACTGACTGACTGACTGACTGACTGACTGACTGACTGACTGACTGACTGACTGACTGACTGACTGACTGACTGACTGACTGACTGACTGACTGACTGACTGACTGACCTGACTGACTGACTGACTGACTGACTGACTGACTGACTGACTGACTGACTGACTGACTGACTGACTGACTGACTGACTGACTGACTGACTGACTGACTGACTGACCTGACTGACTGACTGACTGACTGACTGACTGACTGACTGACTGACTGACTGACTGACTGACTGACTGACTGACTGACTGACTGACTGACTGACTGACTGACTGACTGACTGACTGACTGACTGACTGACTGACTGACTGACTGACTGACTGACTGACTGACTGACTGACTGACTGACTGACGACTGACTGACTGACTGACTGACTGACTGACTGACTGACTGACTGACTGACTGACTGACTGACGGACTGACTGACTGACTGAACTGACTACTGACTGACTGACGACTGAATGACTGACTGACTGACTGACTGACTGACTGACTGACTGACTGACTGACTGATGACTGACGACTGACTGACTGACTGACTGCTGACTGACTGACTGACTGACTGACTGACTGACTGACTGACTGACTGACTGACTGACTGACGACTGACTGACTGACTGCTGACTGAACTGACTGACTGACTGACTGACTGACTGACGACTGACTGACTGACCTGACTGAGCTGACTGACCTGACTGACTGACTGACTGACTGCATGACTAGCATGGCATGCATCATGCATGCATGCATGCATGCATGCATGCATGCATGCTGCATGCATGCATGCAGCATCCATGCATGCATGCATGCATGCATGAGAGGTTTTCATGTGACTGTTGTATTATGATTACTTCGATCACGCTCCCGCAGTTTAGAAAAGCAACGTTGCGAACTCGATTTCAGCAATGGGCGCGTGTGCGTGGCTTCGAAAAGTCAAATATTCACATTGCACACATTATTGGTGAACGACACAATGCCCATAAAAACTGCAGTAAAGTAGAGAGGTGGGCGAGATGGAACTGATGCATTTTGAAATCTTTTCAGCGCGAATGGGACGGAGATGTGGGAGATGACTGCATATCTGAGCGTCCGTTTGCCTTTTAGATTGTGAACTATACGTAAGCTTAATGAGTTCTTTGACTACACGTAACTTCTGCGGATGCGTTGTTGGTTGTCAGAGGTTTGAATTTTTCTTTCAATAAACTTTAGTAGTTAGACAGCCCTCGTCTTGTGTCCTCTTCTTTGCGCTGCGTCCCGTTCGCGCTGAAAAGTTTTCAAAATGCGAAAGCAAATGACGAAAAAAAACTACGTTAGCTTCGCAGTAGCGGTGACAAGCGCGAAGTAAATAGCGGAGCTGACCCTCTTTGTTTATCTCCAATTCATTTCTTTCGTTCTTCCTCTCTTTGCAGTTTTTGTATTGCGATAGCAATCATATGGACGCGGTCGACTGGTTTTTGCCTGTTGGAGTCGCCGTCATTGTCCATCAATAGTTCAAATCGATAACATACCCCCGCGCATTGTGTGCTCCACCCGCGGGTAAAAGCGCACTTGTGGGGGCGACGAACGCGGCTGAAGCATGGATAAAGAGAGCTGGCCCATTTCTGTATGTCGCATTCGATCACATCCCCCCGTATCTAAGGCCTGCCGTCGAATGCTCCTGAAGCAGAGAGGATACGCCCCGCCCGTCCATTAACAGCCTCAAGCGAAGATGGAGGGGGAGAGAGAGGGGGTGTCGCTCGAGGAGCAACAGTGAACATCGCTCAGTAAAGTTTAAAGTTGGGTAAGTTGGGATAGTTCATGTTTACGTCGGAAGCAGCGCACTTAGACAAGGCACGAGAAGGAACGCAGCGGTCGTCCTGTCTTTCTTCCTTCCTTGTAGTGCCTTGTCTAAGTGCGCTAATTCCCACGTTAATATACAGTGAACTTTGACTGCAAAGCGTGTTTCATATGACACTGATTTTGCTCGAAAAGCGGAGCGGCTGCCGTCGCGGTAGCCCAATACAAATTTTTAGAGCGTCCGGACATTGCTGCGATGAACATCGTCACAGTTGCAACAATTCGCTCGTGGCAGAGCGCCTGCCCAAGGTCAATCAATGGAGCAGCAGTGACGTGAGGAGCACGTGACTGCAGGCGTGGAGTCGAGGAGCGGGCCCGCGCGCCGGGAGCAACTCGCTTTCGTAGCAGACGACATCCTCTGAAGCAGAAGAGACTATTGGGCAAGGCGGTTATTCATGAACACCGAGAGAATAAGCGCTAAAAATTGAGGAGCACAAAAAGAAGAACAGACGAAGATCTGGTGCTATTAACAACCGTTTATTTTCGTCATACCCAGCGCGTTTTTAGTAGCGTCACTTCTTTGTTCCCTTTGTGTGCTCGAGAATTTTAAGCTCTTATTCTTTCAGACATCCGTTCCCACGAGCTACTTTCTCTCCAATGGCTGGTGTAGATGTGCCGTTCGCTTTTTGCTCTCTTTCTCGACGGCGCTTCCATCGAAGCATACAAGTCATTTGCACATGTTATTTTGTTCGTTTGCATTTTTTCTCGAATCGTGGCACCAACATTGGTCCAGACTACGGTACTCCCCACTTGTAGTTCGCAGCACATGTTGCTGTTTCTACTCGTTTACTATAATAACCGAGCACGTTCGAATAGCTTGCCCTCTTCTGCTTTTAAATGGTCACGTGCCCGAATGACAACAGTGCCGTCGCCTCTTTACTGAAACGGCTATAGGCGAAAAGAGACACTAGCACCTTGCCAAACCCCTCATATCCTCGACAGGGCCGCTTGCACCCGGGTCCGGCCCAGACGGCGCACCAACGCCTTGCGACAATCGAGAGCGAAAACCACCGGAACCTCTGTGAAAGCTTGAAAAGCACAAAAGGCAACTCTTGCTTTTCCTTTTCCATGGCCAAGTGTATAGGCGCACAGCAAGAGTTGCGCGGAGAAAAGAAAGCTGGAATAGAAATAAACGTGACTACTGAAGCTGCTTAATTGCACCCTGATACACTTGAAGAGTGCAGTTCACATCAGAGTGCAATACTGAAAGTTCAGGCGCGTGAAAATGAAGCCCCCTAATGAGCAACCTATCGAGCCCCGAATAACGAGCCCCCAATCGAGCAGCGTAAGCGCACCAAAACAAGCGAACTCGGAGAAAGGAAACCCGCGGGTTACGAGCGTTTTCCACAGCAATCACTGCCCATCGCAGAGGCGCACGCCGCGCAAAAGCGGTGTAGGTGAAACAAAGCCGCGTCCGCGCGTCCTGGTGCCCCTCGATCGCCGCGGGCTCGACCGCTCGGTCGCTCGCATGTGAAATAGGCGTACGGACGCGGTCGCGATCGCTGGCGCTCGTGCTCTCTAAGCAGTCATTAGCGGACGGCTCGTATACCCTTCTACGTGCTGCGCTCTCAACGCGAAGCGACTGCCTCACAGCCGCTTCTCTCACTGGAGCGGCCTTAATATCTTACACCACCGTGTTGTAAAGTTACGCGAGACTGGATATAAATGAGTTAGCTCTGAGCTCTACTTCGTATGACATTACATATTGTTGCCATCGCATACATTCCCTTGCCGTTGCGTTGAAAATGAGTTTTTTTTTCTGCAATCTCTCTATTTTGATCTATTTCTTCTGTTCATTCCTTTCTTTCTTTCATTTTTCACGCGTTTCGTTCTCTCTCTATCCCTCGCTTGCCTAATCTTTCTACCTCTTTTTATCTCTCCACTTCTTTCTCTCTTGATTTCATTCTTTGTCTTTATCTCTTTCTTTATCATTAGGCCTTTCTTCTCCGTCTTTCTCTTTGTCGACGTCCGGACGAGGTCCGCGCGATAAACAGTGTCGAAAAAAGTGTGGAATAAAGGCGATGCAGTCCAAAAGGCGGAGTTCATGGACACGAGGCAAAGCAAAGGTCGTTCACCGAACGAGGCGCTGCACACGGCCTTTCGGGTCTCGACCCTTCGCAGCAGAACTCGGCCGGAAGGGACCTCCTTTTAACGCATCGCCGGGCGAAGGAACCACTGTGAATCCCGAACTGCACCAAAGGCTGCAGTCTGGGTACGCAAAGCCGAAGCAGACATCACAGGCCACTGCTACTGCGTCCCCAATGTCCACATGGGGACAATATCGTATGATAACAGGCGAGACCCAATGGTGGTATTTGCACCAAACCGTCGCCCATCGCCGCAGATCTGTTGTGAACAGTTCAATAGCCTGATTGTGTGTCTCGTCTGCATGACTCGTCCGGCAAAATTTTCATTACGTATTTCCCTTTCTCCACTTAATATTCCTCTAGTTTGTAATAACGCTTTGTTGTTTCGAGAAATTGACAACGTCCCTGATCGCCTTCCCAGAGGCTCGTATTCAGAGAGTTATCCGCAATCATGAAGAACATACGTCTTCGCAATCTGCTTAAACGAACGCATCCTCACCTGGTGCTCCCGGTCCACGAATTTGAGGTGGCTGAATGCCAGGGGGAAGTTCTGGACGCGGTGGTCCTGCTATTGCTGGAACCCCTGCATGAACAGTTTTCATGTCACGCGTGCCTGTTTAATATTTGTTTCAGTGTGTTTTACTTTTGTATCTTCAATTATATTCATTATTTCACAACAGGGAACTTAAAAAACAATTCCTGCAAGTCGAAGAAAACAATGGCCCCCATATGGGCTTCAAAATCACATTTTCCCTCCTCTAACATTATTGTTGAGCCTAATACTGCGAACGTTTTAACAGAAGAAGCTGCGCAGAAATAAAAAAAACGAAGCCTTTTCTGTCACCCTCTGACGCGTCCAAGCTCACTTAGGATCTTCATAGCATACGGAATACTGAAAAGCGGATATTCACCATCTGTTCATTTGGGCCACTCATTCTAGGATGATCATTGAGAGCGACAGCTAACGGACGCGGTAATCCCACTCGTGGTGTACGACGTTCTCTTATTGTATCTTTCCAATTTGTCTGTTATTATATCCAAATCGATGCTTAACCAACCAATGCTCCTTTAAACATTTTTATGCATCAATGCATCTATCCATGTAGCCGCTGCAATTGGGTGCTCTAGTAGCCACATCCCAAATTGGTACATACCAAATTGGCATAGGAAGGCATGAGGGTACGACAAACATCACTCTCAGGCGACGACATGAATAACGTGAGAGGCCTATCACGTACGTCATGAAACTGTTTCGCTCAGTCACGTGAGGCACATGCCCCTATACCAGGGGTGCTGCTATGCAGGTATGCTCCGCAGGTGATTCAGTTTATAATCTACCTAGGAATGGGCAGTACAGTCACTAGTATTTTAACACGAGAACGTTACGGAGACCGTGCCGCAGAAAACACGGCATCGGGGGCCTTGTCGGAACGAGAAAAATCCACACGAATGAAAAGAATAAAAACCAAGATGCGACGATGAATGGAACCCGACCATACCCTATGGCAGTCTAGTATTCTACCACAGGGCCACGCTTGGTCTTGAAAGAGCTCCGGAAAAAGATCCTATGCAGGCAAGATGTTGGGGTCACGTAAATAATGGCTTCAGTGTTGGCTAGCCAATTCTATAACAAGGTACTAAACATTACGGATGTACACTTATGGCTCAGCAAGCAATATTGAAACGTTGCTCGACGCGGGAGCATTACGCTAAGGAACGCTACGTGTGATATACACAACACTGCACCGTTCACCGTACTTGGTCTCGATATAACTCCCGTCTGTGCGCTATCGTGAATGCTGACGTTACGTTACTTCACGTCGCAGTCTAGTGGACGTGCCTGCTAAGTCACACAACCATTCCCCTTACAGAAATGTGTAAATCCAGCTTGTAACGGTCGGCTCAAAAACAAGGACCTGCAGCAGTTACTCGCTGACGGCTTTGCAGGAAACCGATTCCTACAATGCGTGAGATCTGCGTAAATTTTCATAATCCTTCCTCAATAACACAATGAAATCCTATGAATAGTGGTGCTGCCTCGAAAGGAAGAATGAGTGCGGTAGTGCGGCTTCCTAAAGAGGTTTATCTGGACCTTACAGAATAATTTATGCACAATACAATGTTAATGGAAACATCACTAGAATAAGCATAGAACCGACCCACGCTGATTCTCTCTCCTAAGATATACTGTGAGGCCATTTAACCCGTGTTTGTAACTTTGCGTGTCCTTCTAACAGTGTAGTCTTTTTAAGCGGTGAAAAACTCACCCGGTGATCCAGGGCCCCCCATGACAGGTGGCGGTGGCCGAGGTGGAGGTGCTTGTCGGGGTGGTGCTGCTGGTGGGGCAACCCCTGCATAAGAAGATTTTATGCGAGATACCTTGTCACAATCATTGTTAAACACAAGGTTGCTAATGGAAATAGGGGCAAACCTTCTGCGTAGAAGTGAACAATGCTTGTTTTGGAACGCCTAGTTCCAGGTGAAGTCAAATTATGCGCACTGGTCTTCTTAGCCTGTACTTGTTATTCAACATGTAGTCTCTATAAAGGTGCACCATGTCATCCTTTCCACGGGAGCCATCAAATCCATGCTGTGAAGATCCGCGTAAATGTGACCCAGGTGGTGGTCCTACTTCTCTCGCAAAGCTGCAGACTTATGCTGCCTGCGGTATCGCCTCAGAGATCTTTAAATCTTACTTGTCACATCGGGCGCAATGTCTAGCGTCAAAAAGCTAAAATCCCAATCTTCAGGTTGTCTGAGCCCGAGTGTTCCTGAGGTGGATCCTTGCGGAACTTTTATTCATGATTTATGAGAACAATATGCCAAGAAATGTAGAACAGGCAAATTTTTTTTCCCGATGTAGATGACTTCGCAGTCTTTACTTCTGCTACATTAGGGCCTGAGCTAGTGCTGCAAGGAACAAACCACTATGGCAATTGAAAACATGGGTTGACGAAAAGTTTTTACCAGTAAACCTCAACACGATAAAACTTCTGTAGGCGCCGAACAGGCAAAATATTGCGAACTTCAATTTAAACGAATATAGGCAAGGATAAACTACAAATTTTTGAAGCGGTTTCTGTATTAGATGTAACATTGAAGATGAAATCCGTAACGATTGTTCGGAACACCAGTACAGTGGTCGCTTCTTGTGGGGACACAATCACACGTTTGAAGTTTCGGCTTCGCATTAAAATCAAAGTATTACTTCACAATGCTGTCTGAAGGAAGGTAGTTTTCGAAGGCTTGTTTCTTTGTTTCACAGACCCGTAAATAAAACCAGCGGATAATGAATCCAAGGAAGGTATACGGGATGTAAATGCACTGTTTTAAATGTAGCGTAACACTTTGCGTTTATTTTATTTTTAATTTATTCAACACAAAAGAACAAAGAAACGGTCCAACCAGAATACGTACAACAGGCAGGATATAAGAACTAACACAACAGATAACATGGAAAATTATAGAGAGAAATTAAAAAAAGAACACCGATTAACAGTACGCATCACGGCTAACGCGGCGAAATATTACGTAAAATGCAAAGAGAACAAAAATTAACATACATATTGAAGCTCATAGTTACAGAAAATTGGTTAAGATCACTTAGGCGGTTCCGCTATAATACATTACGCGGAAAAACGAAAAACTGAAACGCATTAGTTTTAGCAAAATGCGGTGTTAAATACTGGGCTTGATGATGACGTGTATGCCTAGTGGACAGAGCAGTTATATATGCACGCGGGTCAAGAGCTAACCTATGATGAACAAGAAGATACAGAAAGTTCAGGCGGTTCCTGCATCGTCGCAACTCAACTTTTTCAGTATTATCAGGAGTCATAAGTTCAGTCGGTCTGTATGTAATTTCAAACATAGAATAAGCATATCTAAGAGCCTTTAATTGAATTGCTTCATGTTTTTTGTTAGTTTTAGTAAAGGGGACCTATACAACGCAACAGTATTCTAGTTTCGGTCTTATATACGTAAAGTAACTAAGTTCTGTGATGTTGGAAGGAGAATTTCTGAGCCTGTGTATTAGAAAACAACTTACGGAAGGAAGCGAAACATACGTTGTCTATGTGTAGGTTACAAGACAGGTCATTAGCTGTTACGCCAAGATATTTTTAGCAGGTTACCTGATGATAAGCTGAGGTTATGAGTGAAATGAAGAGCTGCTTTTGAACGAGTCGCACATAGATAAGCAGTTTATCGTACGCTGAGTGCTATACCATTGTCATTGGACCAGTTTATTATGTTAAGCCTCAAATTCCGGTTCTGTTGACCATTACTACAAGAAACTTCACGAAAATGCGCACAATCATCCGCGAACAGTCTTATTTGAGTTCCTGGTAGTACTGCGTTAACAATGTCATTAGATAAAGGAAAAACAAAATTGGCGAAGCATGCACTAAGCCGCGCAAGGCTTGAAACAGTGAAACTGAAAGGTGATGAAGGTTAATCTGGTTACTTCTAGGTTGTTAATAGGCCTTAGCTATGTGATGCTGGTTATTTTTTAGAGGCTGCTGCTAGGTCGTTGCTAGGCTTTAGCTAGGTGATGCTAGATTGTTTCTACGTTGATTGTCAGCGAAGAGAGGTTCGTCTTAAACCACAGACAGTCATAGACAAGACAAAAATGACCAAACCTGCAGAGACAAAATCTGGAAGAGACATCAAGTCTTTGCATCTCTCATAGACCTACGGGCACGTCGTCGTTAGCCTTCAAACGTTTTGGGGCCTTCTCGCTGCGCCGTCGCGTTTCCCGTTCCCTAGTATTCTCTCGTTGTACGAACTCGGCGGTTTCGGCTCGCCGCCGTCGCTTCGCAGCCGTTTGTTAGGCTAACTGTGGCCTTCTTCATCTTTAGTTGACCAGTGGTGAGTAGTGCGATTTACCCTATTTCTGTGGCACATACCCGTTTATGTTGATATTTTTAGGGTTCGCCGGACAAGGAACAATTTTCTAAAGAGCTTCGCCGTTAAAAGTCCCCAGAACACTTCCTTGTGGCACGCCTGATGTTGTATCAAGAGTGCTAGAATTGTTCCAACTACTGAAACAAACTGCGAACGTTCTCTTAGGTAGTCTTCAATCCAGGCAATAAATATGTTGGGGAGATTAATGCATCTAAGTTCGGCAATTATTTTGTGATGAATAAATCTGGGAAATAGCTTACTACAATCAACGAATCTGACGTCCATTTGGCCATTTTATCCACAGTTTCTGCGAATGAATGAACCACTGTGACTGACTGAGTTACGGTTGGATAACCCTTTCTAAAGTTATGCTGAAAATTAGTCAGTATAGAATTTTCTTCGAGAAATTCCACAATGCTTTTAGATATTACATGTTCAAGCATTTTACAGGTTGCTGATGTTAATGAGATTGGGATGGCAATTATCTAATTATAATTGGCTGCCTTTGTTAAAGACGGGAACAACACTAGCCCTCTTGCAACCACTCGGTAGTTTTGCACTTAACACTGAACGTCTAAAGAGCACCATTACAAAATGAGCAATATTTTGTGCATAACGGCGACGAAATACATTAGGTATATTGCCTGCACCAGAAGATGATTTAGCGTTCAAGTTAAATATCATGGCAACAACTAAAGAAGATGATACAAAGTCAGCTTGATTGGGTTGAAACACTCTTTGCGGAGACATGGTTGAAGAATTCTTCTGTTGTGCAAGAGCGCGAGCGCGAGCGGACACAGAGAAAAAAAAGATCAGCGGTAGCGTTCGCCATGAACTCTATGTCAGTGCTATAGTGTGCTTTGACGTAAATATATTCATTACCTCTCTCTCAACTGGCGTGGTTTATTCTACTAGTGGTGCCGAAGACCCGTCGGGAGTTCTACGCGCCAGGACCCTCCCTACCGGAAGACAGCCTCTGGGGAAGCCAGCGGAGGACATTGCCAACCAGGCCGGTGACAGAGATGTCAACGGTGCAACGGAAAGCCAGACTGGCACTGTGATTTCAAGCAGGCCCATCAGCGAAAGTGAAAGCAAGCTCCGTTCTACGAATGTGAAGGTGAGTGACAGCAATCACAATCGGGAGAGATACAATGAACCGTCTTAAACAAAAGCGCACATCGCGTCGACAAATGAACACGCGCCTCATCAATGAAGGTAAGGGCGTTTTAGAAAGCGACAACATCGGCACTATAGCGTCACTGACCGAAAGACTGGAAGCGAACAACGCGGAGTTAGACAAGTTCAACGAGATGATAGAGGAGCACATTACCGCCGAGGAGTTCGCTGTGGAATTTGAGGCGCTCATGAGATACCAAGATGCTGCTAGAGAAACGATCGGAGAACTAAAGGCTAGACAGGGACTATTGCGACTTAGCCAGCCTTCGTCCGTGACAGCGCCACTGGCAGCAACGCCTATTGTTCAACTGCGTGAGGAGAATCGTGCCCAACGATCCATAAGACTACCAACGCTTCAGTTGCAGACCTTTTCTGGAGAAATTTGTAAGTGGCCTGGATTCTGGGAACAATTTAAGGCATCGGTTTACCAGAATGAAGGACTCACGAAGGGAGAGAAGTTTCATTACTTAAGAAACATACTGAGTGGCGTAGCGGCAAGAGCGATAGAAGGCCTTCAGGTGACGGAAGAGTGTTATGATGATGCCATCGACATCCTCAAGAGTCGCTTCGGGGACAAGCGTCTCATAATTGAGGAGCACCTGCGACGTTTACGAGAGCTCCCGAACGTCACGCGCTCCAATGACGTTCAGGGCTTAAGGACTTTGTATGATTTTGTCCCATGCCACATACGCGGATTGAAAGGACTCAACATTAGTTCGGCTACTTACGCCACGATGATGACCGACATATCGCTCAGGGCTCTACCGACAGCCATCGTTGTTGGATACCACCGGGATCAAGCCAGCGGTGCATCATCTTCCAACGAGACACCTGGTAGCAGCCGTGACATTTGCGCAGACGATGACTTGCAATGTTTGCTCAAGTACCTTCGGATAGAAGTAGAAAGCCGCGAACGAAGCCAAAGCAATGAAAGTATGGAAAAGAGATTCTCCCGACCTGGAGTGAAAAGTGCTTCGTCTTCACAGCCCCCGACAACAGCAGCTCTATGCGCGTCCTCGAAGAAAGACAACAAGACGTGTGTATTCTGTGGTTCAGCCAATCATATTACTGAAGAGTGTACCTGCAATATAAGCAGAGAAGGAAAACTAAAGAAGCTGACTTCAGAAAACCGCGGCTTTCGCTGTACCATGGTGGGTCACCGAGCCAAAACCTGCCGACAAAAAGTAAAATGCGGTAAATGCCAAGGAAGACATGTGTCTTCAATGTGTGATTCGACATGGAAGCCAAAGAAGGCCGATATTCCAAGTAACACAAGTGCAGTCGCAATGAACAGCCTTCATACAAGCTCATACGCAAGTCTCGGCGCAGTCGTTTTGCTGCAAACCTTTCGACTGTAGGTTATAGGGCACACGAAGTGCGCCTACATCCATGGCATAGCAGACAGTGGTAGCCAACGCACCTTTATACGAGAAGACGTTTCCAGGACGCTCGGAGTGAAAGAGCTTGGAAAAATTAGCCTTACTATCAACATCTTTGGACAGACAGGATCCCTTTCAAGGCTATACCGCATCGTAGAACTTCGAATGCGTAGGAAGTACGACAACATCGAGAACGTAATTCAAGCTACTGAAATTCCCTTCATTTGCAACGACGTACTGCAGGCACCAGTGGACCACGAGCTCATAAGAGAGATTGAAGACAGCGGGTGCCCCATTGCTGACAAGCTATTCTCACCTGGAATGACCGCTGTACCTGGAATAAGCTTTCTGCTTGGAGCGGATAACTTGTGGAAATTCAAGACAGGAGAGATTCGACGTTGTTCCGGTAACAGCGACTTGGTCTCTCTTGGTTCTACATTCGGATGGATGTTTCAATACATGTTTCTTCAGTACATCGGTCAACTTAGCCACACAAGTGAGCATACTACGAGTCAACTTCTCAAGCGAAACCACCAAAAAGGTTCTACGAATGTTCTGGGAACTTGAGAGCATTGGAGTATTACCAGAGGATGACAGCGTAGCCAAAGTCAATGCTTCGGTCCTGGATGAGTTTCAGAGAAAACTCTCATTTGTCGATGGTCGCTATGAGTTGCCCTTCCATGGAAAGAAGATGGCGAGAAACTTGACAGCAATCGAGCGGAAGCTTTAAGGAGATTGTTGTCACTCGGAAAGAATATGAAGGGTAACCGTGATTTCGCAGTAAAATATGAGTCGACCATAAGCAATTATGTGAAGATGGGACACGCTGAACAAGTGCCCAAAGAACCTGAAGAAAGTGACAAGGTACCATCTAGGATTTATTACATGCCGCACCATGCCGTCATACGAAGCGAGTCTACGACTACAAGAGTACGTGTGGTCTTCGACGCGTCAGCCCATGGACGTGACTACTCTTCCCTAAACGAATGCTTAGAAAAAGGTCCCAATCTGCTGACTGACTTGGTGGCTCTTCTCATACGATTTAGGATGTATAAAACCGCTTTAACGGCCGATATAGAGAAGGCCTTTCTACAGATCGGTATTAGAAAGGAAGAACGAGACGCCCTGCGGTTTCTCTGGTTCAAAGACGTTCCAACTACAGCAAATCCGGAATCTGAAATTGAAGAGTGGAGGATGACCAGAGTTCCCTTTGGAACCGCAGCGAGCCCATTTCTACTGAATGCCACTTTGCGACAACACCTGACGCCCATCCAGGGCAAATTACAGCCTACAGGCCAGATGTTAGCTGAATCTTTTTATGTAGATGACCTTCTCGTGGGAGCTCCAACAGAGGAAGAAGCTAAGCAAATCTACCGAGAAGCCAACGTTATGATAGAATCAGCCGGTATGCGTCTGAGGAAATGGACGTCAAACTCGAAGGCTCTACGTGAATTGTTTGCTGCGACTGAGGAAACCGACATTTCTTCGGGCTCCGTGAAAGTGCTCGGAATTATATGGAACCCGTCGACAGACGTTATGACGGTTGCTTCAAAGTCGGCGCTTGGATTTTTGCAGACAGAACGAAAACCATGTAAGAGGTCTGTTCTGCAGACGTTGTCAAGAATATTTGAACCAATGGAAGTGATAGCACATTTAATTATACAGGCGAAGCTACTCTTTCAAGAGCTGTGGAAGAGAAAGGTTGATTGGGATGATGAGCTACCAGGAGATCTTGGTATACAGTGGAGTAAATGTTGCTCAGAATTGCATCAAATTCAAGAGACGACCATCAATCGTTGGGTGGATGCTTTGCCCGGAGATGGAACTACGCAACTACATCTGTTTTGTGATGCCAGTCAGAAAGCTTATGGAGCCTGTGCGTTTTTGAGATACGATGGACAGAACAAGACCATCTCTACGGCCCCCCTAATCGCTAAATCAAGGGTAGCACCGCTGCAGAAAGTTACGCTGCCCAGACTCGAACTTCTGGGAGCGGTGTTTGCTACTAGGTTGGCGACATTCCCTATTAGGACCCTCAAGACATTTGCGCATAATATAGACGTGACCTTCTGGACCGATTCCACCATCGTGCTGCATTGGATCCGAGGAGCGCCATCCCAACGGTAACAGTTTGTTGGCAATAGAGTGTCAGAGATTCAACGCAGCTTTGACAAAACTCGATGGCGACATTGTCCTGGGACTGATAACCCCGCAGATTATCTTACACGGGGCACAGCGTTGGAATTCCTGAGCCGCGACAAACTATGGTGGCAAGGTCCATCATGGTTAAGAGAGGAGGAAACAACATGGCCGACGAACACACTGAATACGCCATGGGATGAAACAGAGTTCAGCGAGTCGAGCGTCGTGCAAATCTTACATGTGAAAACATTTGGGCCAATTTTGGACCTTGGAAGATACTCGAATCTTATTAGAGTCCTGCGAATTACAGCGTGGGTCTTAATATTTATTCAGAAGTGTCGAAACAGAAGCCCTCGAGAGAAATTATCGAGCATAACAGAGAAGGACATGAACAAAGCTGAAGACTATTGGATTAAAGTAGTGCAAGAAGTATACTTGGAAGAGATTCACGAACTAGAAAAAGGGAAATTGTTAAATCAACGGTCGAGTGTGAAGACGCTCCATCCTTTTCTGGATGCGGAAAGGCGGCTACGTATAAGAGGCAGGCTACAGTTAACTCAAGAAACAGAAAAAGTGAAGCATCCTCTACTCTTGCCTCCGCATCATCATTTCACTAAAGTTCTAGTCCGTGACTGTCATCGGCGCGTCCTTCACGGAGGTGTACAAGGCACTCTTACTGAAGTTAGAGAGAACTTTTTGATACCTCGTGGCAGACAGGTTGTGAAGAAAGTTATCAGTGGATCCAAACATGCGCGAAGTATAGAGCCAAACCAGCGAGCGCCCCTGTGGCACCATTGCCACGTGAAAGAGTGTGTCGCTCCGATCCTTTTCAGACTGTAGGAATAGACTTCGCCGGTCCGCTGTATGTGAAAACGGACAATTCATCTTCAAAAAGTTATATAGCTCTATTCACGTGCGCTGTAACAAGAGCTATACACTTAAAACTGATCTCCAGTGTATCAGCCGACAGTTTCATGCTAACCTTTCGAAGATTCACCTCACGTCGTGGATTACCTTGTGTTGTATCTACGGACAATGCACAAGCCTTCAAGAAGACTTCAAAGGAAATCTCATATTTATCGAGTGCCTTATTCAATGGCCAATTTCAAGAATAAATATTGCTCTCAAAAAAACTTGAATGGAGGTTTATTGCAGAAAAAGCCGCATGCTGGGGAGGCTTCTGGGAGGGAATGATAAGAACAGTGAAGTCCACTCTACGGAAGATTCTTGGTCAGCAAAGGCTCACGTCGGAAGAGTTGACCAGAGTCTTGTACGAGGTAGAAGCCGTGATAAACTCCAGGCCTCTCACATACTTATCATCGTCACCAGAAGAAATGGAAGTACTGACACCAGCCCATTTCTTGACTGGTAAAACACTGGCATTCCTTAACACAAACACGAAAGCGACCTTTCAAGCTCCAAGGCCAGTTACAAAAAGATGGATTCATCGCGCACAACTAATTGAGGACTTTTGGAAAATGTGGAGAAAGGAGTACCTTCTAAGCCTACGTTCAGCGCACCATGTCAGTGTTCAAGCTCAAGAATCTTAGTCTTAATGAGGGTGAATTAGTGCTCGTCTATGAAGATAAAGCACCGCGGCAGCTTTGGAAGACAGGAAGAATCGTAGAGCGATACCGAGGACGGGATCGGAACATCAGAGCCTGTTCTGTGAAGCTAGCCAACGGCTCTGTCATACGAAGAGCTGTACAACATCTCTACCCCATTGAATTTTTTTTGTCTTAGATGATTCGAACTGCGCGTCTTTTCGGGGAGCGGAGAAGGTTGAAGAATTCTATTGTGCAAGAGCGCGAGCGTGAGCGGACACAGAGAAAAAAAAAAGAAGATCAGCGGCAGCGTTCGCCATGAACACTATGTCAGTGCTATAGTCTGCCTTGATGTAAATATATTCATTACCTCTCTCTCTCAACTGGCGTGGTTTATTCTACAGATATAGTAAGACTTTCCTTAGATAAGACGTTATGAAAAAAGTTGTTAAAATGCTCCGAAATGACCTTCACGTCTGTAACTCTATTTTCATTAACTAATATATGTGATACCTGCTTCTTACCATCGCTTAGGAAATTCCAGAACTTCATATGATCGTTTTTTAAAATGTTTGGTAGAGTTGTTTTCAAGCAATAATCCTCTGATTCGCGCAAAGCGCATGCTAAATTTATCTTAAATTCATGAATACCATCTAATCGTGGGTGACTCTTTCTAGTTGTTTTAATTTGTGTTTCAGATCGATGATTTTACGAGTAATCCAAGGTGTGCTTTTGGCAGTCTTTTCAAATTTAGTCGGTACGAATGTATTTATGCAGCGATGGCACATTTTAGTAAACCGGTTCCTTAAAGAAAAGATAACTTGCCGGCCGGAGGGACCGAACCTGCAATATTATGATTACGCGCCCGATGCTCTTACCAACTGAAATACACAACTACACCCCCTTACACAAAAGTGTAAATCCAGCTCGTTACGTTTGGCTCGAAACCAAGGACCTACAGCTACTCGCTGACAGCTTTGCGTGAAACCGATTCCCACAATGCGTGAGACCTGCGGAATTCTTCATTAGCTTTCCTAAATGACACAATGAATGCTATCAAATCCTGGTGCTGCCTCGAAAGGAAGAATGAGTGCGGTAGTGCGGCTTCCCAAAGAGGTGTAACATGAGCGCACAGATTAATTTATGCACAATACAATGTTAATTGAAAGATGACTAGAATATGCATAGTATAGACCAACGCTGATGCTCTCTCGTAAAATATACCGTGAGGCCATTTAACTCCTGTTTGTCAACTTTGCGTGTTCTTATATGTAACAGCGTTGCCTTTACAAGCAGTGAAATGCTCACCCGGTGGTCTAGGGGCCCCTATGACAGGTGGCGGGGGCCCAGGTGGAGGTCCTGGACGGGACGGTCCCGCTGGTGGGGGAACCCGTGCATGAGAGAAATTTATGCGTGATACAATGTTACAATAATTGGTAAACACAACATTGCTAATGGAAAGGCGAAAGCGTTTATCATAGAAGACAACAATATTGTAGAAACGCCTCGTTCTCGGCGAAGTCAAATTACGCACGCTTGTCTTCTTAGCTGGTGATTGATATTCAACATGTAATCTCATTAAAGGCGCGCCTTCTCAACCTTTCCGCGTGGGCTATCAATTCCGTGCTGTGAAGAGCAACGTGATCCAGGTGGTGGTCCAACTTCTCTCGCAAAGCTTCAGAATTATGCTGTCCGTGGAATTCCCTTAGAGCTCTTTAAATCTTTTTGTCGTACCGTGCGCAATGTCTAGAGCTAGAAAGTTAAAATTACAATTTTAGGGTTCTATGAGTCCGAGTGTTGCTAAGGAGGCTCCATGGCCGAGTTCTGTTCATAATTTAGGAGAACAATATGCCAAGAACTGTAGAATAGGCAAAATGTTTTTCCGATGTTGATTACTTCTCAGTCTTCTGCTACATTAGGGCCTGAGCAGCACGGAACAAACCACAAAGGCAGCTACAAATACACCACAGCACGACAAAGCTTGCGTAGGCGCCAAATGGCAAGACGCTCCGAACTTCAATTTAAATAAAAAAAGTTGTAGCGGCTTAGATCGGCTATGCCAGATTATACGTTGCGAGAGCTAAGGTTCCGCTGATTATTCTTAGTTCTCCTGGTTGTCTAGGATTATCTTGATTATCATGCTTACCGCTGCTTCAATGACACACGCACGGTATAAGCATTATGTGGCACATGTATATGCATTTTTTGCCCAACGCTATTTTTCTATTGCCACAAAGACAGCTTGGTGGTCTCTGTAGAAAGCGCCGTGCGTTGGGGCCATAGAGACGGCAGCGTCTCCACGGCAGCGTCTCATGCCCAGTCCCAACGCCCGTCGTATTGGGACCGGGCAACGCAGGCGCCAATGTGTCTGCCACGGCTATGACGTCACTCCCCTAGAATGCGCAGATCGGCGACGCTTGCGCGGCGTCGTCGGCAACGGTGTGCACTCTGTGCGCCGTGTGACGTCACTTCTCCTCGCGCATTCGCGGCACCGCTCTCGCACGTGCACGCGAAGCTGGTCGTGGTCGGCAGTGTAGCGAACGCTACAAAATAGGCAATGATGATCCAGAAGTTTTTTACATGGTCTCTATATTAGGTGTAACATTGAAGATCAATTCTGCAACGATTATTCGGAACACTTAAGTTGAAAAGTCGCCTCTAGTGGGGACAGAATCGCGCGTTTGAAGTTGCGAGTTCCTATTAAACTATTACTTCACAATGATGTATGAAGGAAGGTAATTTTCGACGGCTCGTCTCTTTGTTTGAGAGCTTTAATGAAACCGAGCAGATAATGAAGCCAAGTAAGTTACAGGGGACGTTTATTGTACTGTTTTTAGTGTAGTGCAATAACTGTGATAAATGACAACTTGCCGGCAGTAGGGACCGAACCTGCGACCTTCGGATTACGCACCCGATGCTCTTACCAATTGACCTACAGGGGCGGTCACCCCCTGGTCCATTTAACTGGTAGTTATGTGCATGCAAACCCTGGACCGTCAATCGTCTGATCGCATGGATGGTTCGGGGGTGGCTCATGTGTTCCGGTATGTGGATGATTTTCTTACTCTTTTTACGCCCACACCAGGGGCATATGGTGAAAATGCCCAAAGCATCATCGGGACCTTCGAGCACACTCTGGGGTCTTTCAAGCTCGCCAGCGAATTGTGCTTCGACAAAAGTATTAGGTTTCTGGACTCGGTCCTGCACTTTCAACACGACCACGTCTGCTTGGAATATTCGCCCCGATCAAAGAAGAGTTTCTGCCGTTCTGCTCCGCACACTCGAAGTCTGTGAAAAGAGGCATTGCACTGTCCGCCATGACGAATGCCTTATTCCGCTCCTGCGCACATTTGGTGCACCCTAGTTTCTCAAACCAAACAGAGAGGCTGCTGGCCGCGCGATTTCCACGACAGTTGCTTGCGTCATTGGCTGAGGTGCTACTGGCGGAGGTACAGGGGCGTCGTACTCGAGAGGATGGAGAGCCGAACCGCAATGTTGCAGTGATCCCCTACGTACACGGTGTTTCACATCGGGTCAGGAAGTCGGTTGGACATGCCGGTGTCCGTGTAGTGTTTTCAGCACCTTTCATGCTGGGCGGCATGTGCCGACGTGTGAACGAAAGGGAAGTAAGCGGAGCGAGCTGTTCGAAGAGGCACGCCAAGCCATTCACCGAGTGTGCGACATGCGTCGTGTATGAGATTCCGCGGTCCTGCTGCAGTGTGCACGTGGGACAGACTGGGAGGAGCATCAACGATAGGCTTCGCGAACACGCTAATTCATTAACGACTGGTATCGGTAGTAATTTAGCCATTGATTGCGCTAGGCGTGGGTGCACCCCCTGTCTGTCTGACGTCACCATCCTAAAACGCTATCGTCAAAGGCGCGCGCGGGAAATATTTGAGGCCTTTCTCATCCACCAAATGGGTGATCGATGTATAAGCGTTCCATCACTCGAAGTGTTAGAAAGAGATATCAGCTATTGGACGTCACGCACGTGACGGAAATCTTCTAACCTTATCGTCTCTATTGGAAAACCCAGTGGCACTGTCACAGTGCCATAGCTGATTATTGGACGAGGCACACTGGACGTTGGCGCACTGCACACTGGGCCACCAGTTACGGGCAGAAATCGGGCTTTTAAATTGGCTCAGGGTTGAAACGGGAGCACTGCGACAAAAAAGAAACCTAAAAACAACACGAGCGAAGGGGAGTCGAACCCACCACCTCGCGCTCCGTGCATCCTGAATCTGACACGTTACCGTTGCGCCACACCTGTAAGACCACAGGTGGCCTCTTTTTTCTTCATGTTATAACTACTTCCGGAATCCAGTATTTTCATTTTTCTCGTTAGCAACGCGATTTCAGTCTCTTCGTGCTGGCGAGAACCAAAGACAAGGTGGTTAATTTGTTTGTCGTGTGCTGCCTATAGGACCAGAACGTCTATCTGGCACGTTTTGCCGCAAAAATGGTAGCGTAACCGTAGAGGTGTTGCGGCAATCGCACTGACAAGCTAAAGCAGTTAGTCATTACTTGCGTAAAAAACAATGTGCGTCTGATCTGCACACTAGAAAACTTTAGTTTTCGTCAGCCCTTTGAACATACTTTTTGTCCTTTTTGTTTACGTTCAGCGTACTATACCGTCGCAGTAGTTCATCCTATCCGAACCGACCGTTAGGCTTAGAGCTGTACTCCGTGCCCCACGATTGCTGTGATGAACGTGGATATTCAATTACGAAGAATCTAATAACCGTTCAAATATAACTTCGATCATGCCTGACTCAAGCGAAGTAATATTTCCACCTTAGACTACATGAATCAGAAGCTAAAAACGTCTAGATTGAGCGTTTGTTGTTAATTGCCTCACTGCTGCCGGTGACGTCCGGCATTCAGCGGTACGAGCTCATATCGAAGGACTGGACTGGCTGCTAGAGTAGGTTGGTGTTATTAATGTCCTATTGTGTTGCGAATGATAAGTTCTTTCGATGCAGCTATATGAACTACATTCACGACACTCGATCACACACTGTAGAGAAAGTGCGCGCACGCGCTCGACAGATTATTGCTTCAGCTGATACGTACGTCCGTCGCTTAAGGAAACTAAAGCTATATATGTGTAGGACACAGAATAGAATAATATTTTCAAGATATTCGATAAGTTTTTCTTTCGATTTCTCGCGGCCCAATATCAAATCATATAATTCCACCCAGCGCACCCAGTTTTTTCCAATGTGCTGCCAGTGTTCCCAGTGCGCAGGCAGACACTGTACAGCGTGGCCACTGCCTCCCAGTGCGCTGTAACACACTGGGCCACACTTTACAGTATTCCCAGCGTCATTCAGCTCACTTTGCGGCACTGGCCACGCTGTACATTCTGTCACCGTGCGTCCCAGCGCGCTGTAGTACAATGGGACACATTGTACAGCGTTTCCAGTGCCACCCAGTGCGCTGAAAGGCACTGGGAGGCACTGGAAACGCTGTTTTTTTTTCGATAGGGGTTTCTTACACTCTTTCGCCTGCTTATTCTTGGTTTCGTCAATAAAAATTTCAGTTGGCAGTCAGCGCCCGTCCCTTTGTCACTTTTCTTCGTCCTTTCTTTGCGCTGTTTAGCAAGATTGACATTCTTTTGGAAGGCGCCTTAGGTAATTCGGTTATTAAGGTTTTTCGTTATGTGGACGATTACTTGATCTTTTGTAGTGGTGAGGACTTTGAAAAGGTGGTAATCTATGTGAGCGAAAAATTTGAATTAAATGGAGGTGGGCTGAGCTTTACTGAAGAGGTGCCTCAGAATAATGGAATACAATTTCTAGACATTTCCTTAAAGTTCCAGAAGAACTACGTTTGCTGGCAGTATTCTAGATCTTCGAAACCACTGTTAAATTTTTCGTCGAAGCACTCGAAGGTTGTAAAAAACAGCATCGCCATGTCTTGCCTTAAATCAGCCCTCATCAAGTCGTGTGAGCACAAAATGAGTGATAGCTTTAACGCACAGGTTACAGCGCCTTTTAGATGTAGGGTATCCTCGTGATGCAGTGGCCACGGTCGCTGAACGTTTAAAGAAGTGCTATTGTGTTAAGTCCGAGCATGGTTGCGGAAAGCGATAGGAAGAAACGTGTCGTAGGTATACCGTACATTCATTGCGTATCTCACAGGCTAAAGAAAGTAGGAAGTAGACACGGCGTTAATGTTGTTTTCACGGCTACCAATAAGCTAGGTAAGATTTGTGCCGCTGTGCAGAGAAAGAATGAGCGAGTAAAATACAAGAAGCGGACCGATATCTGTTTCGTAAAACACACCCACAAATTCACTGATTGCCGTACGAGTGTGGTGTATAAGGTCCCTTTCAGCTGCGGCCGCTTCTACGTAGGACAGACGGGCCGATGCATTAATCCAGAGATTGTTGGAACATAAGAGATCGCTAATAGGAGGCTCACCTTCTAATCTATCTTTACATTGTCGAGATTGTAAGTGCACGCCAAAATTCGATGAATGCGCAGTGTTGTACCGTCATAGAAATGAAGAAACGCGCCTGATGATTGAAGCATGGCATATCGAGAATAGTGGTAGCGCATGCGTGAGCCAACCGCCGATTAACTTGCATAAAGATGAAGTCAAATGCCTTAACAGTTATCTTCCACGTAGACCGCCACGCGTGCCGGATTGATAGGTTCGCCTGTTGCATGGGCATGCGCAGATAAGTTTTCGTGCCTTCTTTCTTTTCAGCCGTTGTGCGTCTCTTCAGTTGTTAGTCGGCGTTTGTGGTGTCCTGACTGCTTTCTTGTGTCCGTGTTTGCACGCCCTGTCTTTTTAGAATGAACTGTTTTTCAAGTTTTAAGTGACTTCACTTTGTTCACATGTTTATCCCATTTATTCCACTACACCTAAAACAGCACAGTTAGCGTCTCCTATACCTTAATTGGCTTCCTAATGCGTTGCTATTCATTAAGCTTCAAAATGCTATAGTTTTTTTTTCATTTTCCCAATACTGTAACTTTCTTTGAGGCACTTCTGGTAAGGCGAACCTCAGCGAATTACAATTGCTCTAGAATGGAGCTGTGCGACGCACTGCCACTGTTGCTTCCTTATTTTGTGCGAAAAATCTTTTATTACGTTTTGACCTTTAGCCAGTATTCTTTTCATATATTTCATATGCAGCTATTCTGGACACCAGCGGCCTAGTTCGCGTGAACGACACCACGTGGCGTATCGACCTTAAAGAATTCAAAAGTCCCGCCATGACGCATGCAGTGACGCGGTAATAAATAAAAGAGAACCAACACAAACAGTACACACGCCCCGAGACTGTTGCCTCACCTCAGTGCGCAGAAAAGAGAGCGCCGTGTGTCGGCGTTATCTCGACGGCGACGACTGGCAATGAATTGGCAGTTTTTCTAGAAGTGCCATGCCGAATAGCTGGCCGTTATAGACGCGCCCGCGATGCATTAAGAGAATCGTGTTTTATTTGTTTGTTTGTTTGTTTGTTTAGTTTCTTGCGCTGCCGCACCCGTGGGATATTGGAGCAGCAATCTGCTTTCCGAGTTTCTTTTTTCAGCTAGCGGGAACGATTACGTTTGGGTACGAACAGGATATTGTGGTTGCATAATAAACCGAATTTCCTTTGGTGTACCACTTGGCTGATGCTCGTTTGCTCCTTGCATTACCTCAAATTAGAACCGGATAAGTTTGAGAACGCTAGGAATGAGAGTAAAAAAAGGAAGTTAAAGGTAGTTATTATTTGTTTTCATTTAGTTCTTACCGAAATGTGGCTGCCATCGCAAGCTTGGCGCCGTCAAGCGGGTTTGCATAAACGATACAGTCGTTGAAAGATGATCTTGTACACCAGAAAATGTGAACTTGGTTAGTTTTTTAATTAGGAATGAACCTATAGTAAAACATATACGACCAACGTGTTGTGTATTAATCTCTAGATCTGGCGTTTATCCCGCCAAAAAAAGGCACTTATCTATCCTACGAGGGTGGTCTGAAAAGTTCTCGGCCTGATGTAGAAAAAAGCGTTTTGGACCTTCAAAATTATTTTTATTTTTCAACATAGTCTCCTCTCAACTCTACACACTTGGTCCATCGATATTCCAGAGCCAGGATTCCGTCCTTAAAATGACTCTGTGGAAGTCCTGAAAAGTACTCATCCGCAGCAGCAATCGCTTCTTCATTTGATGAAAAACGTTGCCCACCAAGAAAGATTTTGAGTTTTGGGAACAGGTGGTAATCCGACGGGGCTAAGTCAGGAGAATAGGGTGGGTGCTCCAACAATTCGTACTTCAAATCGTGAAATTTAGCCATTGCAAGATGTCCTTTGTGCACCGGTGCATTGTCCTCATGAAAGATGATTTTCTTCTTTTGCAAACCTGGTCTTTCCTCACGAATTTTCTGATTCAATTGAGTCAAAAAGTCAGAATAATACTCCCCAGTTATGGTTTTAGCCTTTTCAATATAATCCACAAGCAGAATGCCTTTAGCGTCCCAAAAAACAGAGGCCATCACCTTTCTTGCGGAGGGAACTGACTTGGCTTTCTTTGGTGCAGAGGACCCGGCTTCAGTCCACTGCTTTGATTGTTGTTTCGATTCCGGTGAGTAATGGTGAATCCAAGTTTCATCCATTGTTATAAATCTGCGCAAAAAGTCCGCTGGATTTTTGTTATATAGCTCCAAAGCACGCTGTGACATCGTCATGCGGTTGCGTTTTTGCTCAGGAGTAAGGATCTTGCACAGAGCTTGTTCATGTGTAATTCGTTATGCAAAATGTGACATACACGTTCCACTGAGATGCAAACAGCCTCGGCAATTTCACACAACTTCACTCTCCTGTCTTCCAAAACCATATCGTGCACGCGGTCAATCAATTCAGGAGTTGTTGCACTTTTTGGGCGCCCTTCCCGCGGGTCATCTTCAATGCTCTCTCTCCCCCGCTTAAACTCAGCAGCCCATTTCTTGACTGTGGAGTATGAAGGTGAATCTTGCTTGTAAACTTTAACAAACCTTTGGTGAATTTCATTCGGAGATAAACCTTCTTTTACAAAGAACTTTATCACCGCACGGTACTCAAGCTTCTCCATGCCTTCCGGTGCTTCACACTACACCCACTGTGATCGACTGTCAAAGCCAAACTGCTAATCGGCACTAGATCGCGTTTCATCTGAGACTTGCAGAGACTTGTATGAACATGCACGTGAGTGCTACAAGTTCTCGCTCGCGTGATTCTTATTGAGGCCAAGAACTTTTCAGACCACCCTCGTAATTGCATTTCTTTTTCTTTCTCTTTTTTTTCCCTTTTTTCCCACAGTCGACTGACTCATATGCTGGAGGTGATTGTCTTGAATCCTGTTGGCGCATATACACGAATAGGTAACTCTAATGGGCTGGAAGCTCTCCTGAACTCTCCTTTCGTGTTCTGTAGGCGCAGTCTCTTTCAACTTTGCACTTCAACAAGGACAAATTCGATCATGAATCACCTACTGGCCCAATCGTCCACTTTGATCAGCACAATAAAATTCAGAAGAGCTTTTTTAGTGAGTGCTACACGCAAGGCATTCATTCACACATACACACACACACACACACACACACACACACACACACACACACACACACACACACACACACACACACACACACACACACACACACACACACACACACACCACACACACACACACACACACACACACACACACACACACACACACACACACACACACACACACACACACACACACACACACACACAGTAAGATAGATATTATTCAATAATAAGTTTTACTGCAACATAAAAGTTGCAATAGAAGTACGCGCAAAAGCGACAAAGGAAAATTTATAATATTTCAGAAGACACCCTAACTGGCATGTAGCCTCGACTTTAATAAAAGGGATATCTGCACATAGGTGTGAAGTCTGGTTAATGCGCATCGATAGCACAGTGCTATCATAGATGTACGCGTTTTAGAAAACACCCTCAAGACATGGTATTGCCTCTCAGCGTTGCCTGAGTGGAAATAGCTCAAAGAATTGAATTCGTGTCAATCTGATAACGTGTTATTTTTTTTTCTTAGATTAGGTTTTTTAAACACACGTATACTGTACAGTGCAGAGCCACCATTTAGGGCAGATTTTGTAGTGACGCAGAAATTACCTCCTTGATAGTGAGAAAGTTCAAATATGTATACACAATAACCTTCTCAATAATTACTTGTGGACAAATATTTGGGATCGTGGAACCTGAGGTGAGCATGAGTGTGGTCACGCCTTTTTAGAGTAAATACTTACTCTATCACTATATATATTGGCGATGTGCTTTCTTAAAGGGACTGACCACCGACCGAAATGTGTCACAAGACCATGGCTGTGAATTGCAGTGACGTAAAGGAGCTTTTTTTTCACCATATGATTAGGATTTGTATTGGTAAATTGCACTTTGAAAGTCACAACGGCATGTCGCGTTGCCTGACGGGCAAGCCTTCATAGTGCACGAATGAGATGTGCAGAATGCTGTACGCAGTCCGCTGCTATTTACTAAAGGAAAAATGCGTTTAAAATTAATGCGCACGTTATTAGGCATCCTCGCTTTATTCTGTGCTTATAAAAAAGTAAAAGGAATTGATGTTGAGAGGCGACGTTGCCTTCGCGACTACTAGTGAACGCATGTCGAGCAACGCCGCATGCGCGCGGCGCTTTCTACATTGAATGAACTTCCAGGTAGCACACATTAAAAACCGGAAAAAATTCATTCCATAACGTTTGGGCTGTGGCACGGGCTTCGCAAGACACTGACGTAGGCGGTGTCACATCTGAAACGTTAGTAATAGGATCTTTTCCTTTTAGATCATCTTATAGCGGAGTTCAATCCGGTGG
Source organism: Rhipicephalus sanguineus (assembly GCF_013339695.2). Lineage (NCBI taxonomy): Eukaryota > Metazoa > Arthropoda > Arachnida > Ixodida > Ixodidae > Rhipicephalus > Rhipicephalus sanguineus. Next base: position 228,696,353 of record NC_051177.1, read on the forward strand.
TGGTGGTGGTAGTGTGCGGCGTGACCACCCTTACAGTGCACGCGCAAACCTTCTCCACTTCCCCTCTCCACTCCCTCTCTCCCCTTTCCCTCTCCACATCACCTCTCCCCTTCCCTATCCCCCTCTATTTTCCTCTCCCATCGCCCTCTCCACTCCTCTCCCCTTCCATCTCCCCTCCCCCGTTCCCCTCCCCTTTCCCCCTAACCACTCCACCTCTGAAACGCGGGATCTACATGCCGAAACACTGCTTCGCATCGCCTCATGGTCCCCTTTAGCGGGAGATGGTGTAATTTTTAGTGAGTGCTACCCGCATGGCATTCTCTCTCTCTCTCTCTCTCACACACACACACCACACACACACACACACACAAACACGCACACACACACACGCGCGCGCACGCACACACACAGATATATATATATATATATATATATATATATATATATATATATATATATATATATATATATATATAAATAAGCAAGGCGAGCTCTATCTGTTCATTAGTTTGATGAAACGTCATTAGGCTTGGCTCGTAACACAGTGCGGAGGGCAATCTAGTGAGCGTCGAATACTTGGCTCATTGAATCGGTAATCAGAACTGTAAAGCGAAAAGCGCTTGTTAGTTTTGACGTCTTCTTCCTCTCTGTTTTCATTCACTATGTTGTAGTACATTGCTGCTAACATGGGTACCTGTTAACGGAAAGTCAGCAGTAAAGACAACATGCATGTGTCCATTACTGGACTTCCCTCTTAGTGATTACTCTTCAACGGCGCGAAGTGGCGTTGCGGCAACAAAGGCAGTGTGTAAGCGGCTAATATTCCCTATGAAATTACCTATGCTGATTAGGAAAGCAGCGTACACTAAAGAACGTGTTGAAAGGGTGTCTTTTTGCCTCACAAAAACAGTCCTGATAACGTGCATGCCTCTCGAATGCATTATCGCACCGCGGCCGGCACTTCCAGGTCACGAATGGGCAGCACGTTATGAGCGGGAGACAGCATTCTTCATAGGAAAGTGGCGAGTGCCGAGAATTGAAGAAAGGAAACGCAAGCCAGCAGCAAAGCAGCCGCTTGAAGATATCTCCGTCGTTGCTATGGCAACGGCGCGCGCGGCCGCTGTCGCTTCCGAGTCTGCTTGTCAACCGTTTCGCCGTCTATTCCGTTCACACCGGTCCCCGCTGCCAGCCGGCGCCAGTCAGCGAGGGGGAGTGGGAGGGGGTTAACAGGAGGGGGCACTTGCTGAAGGCCTTGAGAGTTCTCATTATTCTTGTCGGTAACATACTGTCTCGGTCAAACATTCGGGAGGGGAGGCGGGCCCATGGGGCATACCCCCGAGCTGCGCGCCTGGGGTTTTGACTCCTAGGTGGCCCCGGTCGGTCTACGAAACTTCTTCCGAAGTACCACGCTGCGTACCGTGTGGTCTAGCAAGCCTCGTACTTCATATACGCCGTCAAGTCGCTTGAGACTTATTGTAATCAAACAATGTCGATGCATGAGTTTGTGCATATGGACGTGCTAAAGCCTCACTGTCACTGTGCAGCTGTCCGTAATTAGCCAGGGACGCCTCTTTTTCGGAGGGGAAGTAAATGTAATACAAAAGAGCGGCAACACTTGCACAACCAGAGAACGCTGCTCCCGTAGAAAAAAGGCGACGATTCGAGAATACAAGCTTTGCGTTAGTTCGACTATTACTGGTTACATTTCTGCGTCGTCTCTAATAGTAGAGTACTTCTTTAAAACGCTTCATTATATTATAAATGGCTGCCCTCATGCTTGCCTTGATTTCGTTTTGTATTGCCTTCTTTTGCTTGAGGTTAACTAAAATCTGGGTTACTTTTCTTCGTTATTAAGTAATGGGTTGCGTGGTAATCAATAATAAAACATTAGAAGTTTACTTGCTCCATTTCCAGAAGCGAAACCGAAACTGCAGCAAATATCTTGGGTGCAATGCTCCAGGGAAAAAACAAGCATCTAAACCTTCAGCAGCATTGTACTAGTAATAATTATTGCTGGAGTTCTACGTGCCCGAACCATAATATGTTGTTGATGCGTGCCGTAGAGAAGGGCTGCGGAAATTTCGACCACTTCAGGTTCGTAACGTGCATCTAAAACGAATTAGACGCGCCTCTAGCATTTTCGCCTCGTTCAAAAATGCTGGAGCTGCCGTCAAACCCTTTGGGTCAGCAGCCGAGCACCGTAACCGCTGTACCACCGCGGCAAACATAAGCTATTCTGAGAGAGACAAAAAAAGCAGAAAAAAAACCAAATTGGGATTCGAGCCCAGGCCCAAGCGATTGCGCGCAAACAGCCAGTACGGATGATCAACCCATTCAGCCACAGCGCGCGGCTTCTAGCCCGTGGTACGATAGCTATTATAAAGATACTACGGTCAAACTCTCCTTGCAACGCTCCTTGCAAGTGTCCCCACCTTCCAAAGAGCAGGAACGGAATGCAAAAGTGAAAACAGCTGCTTTCTGTTTGCAAAAATGCGCTGTACACCATAATTCGATGTTTCACAGCGTAAGGAACGAGGACGACATTGGAAAACACACACAGCGCTGAAGTTACAACTGGCTATACTTTCAAACTTACAGCAATCTATATGCGCTCTTGACCAGGAAATAAAAAAGAATAGAGCGAGTGAAGCGCACGAAAAATTCCAAAAAAATCGTAGATGCCCACGAAATTTTTAAACGTCATAAAAAGGTGCACGAGTGCAGCTTCGCTTGCTCTTTCGAGCAACGAAAGTGAATTTCTCGTGATCGTAAAATATATTTGATATCGATGATGGGTTGTTGTTTCCTGTGACTACAATTTTTTGTACAGCAGGCCTACAATTGTCGCGTGACCTAAATCACGTAACATCGCACAACATCTACTTATGTGACTACAGTTACGTAGCAACTAGCCACGTGACTAAAAGTCACGTAAAATCACGTAATTAGTCTCGCGACTAAAATCCCATAATGTTACGTAACTATTGACGTGACGTGTTGGCGCAAAAAAATTCGGAACAACCGGATGGCGCGGGGCAACCTCAGCGTCCGCACTGGACTCTAATAAAGATGTAAAGATGTACTTTCTCTCTTAGGCGACCAAAATCCCATCACGTAACTACTAGTGACGCGACGTTTCCCCTTCAGAAGCACGCAACAAGTGCGTAGTGTGGGGAACCGAGCGAAACATGATAAGAATAGAATATCCAAGCCTAGCCATATCTGTAGTACCATACTTGGAAAAACTTTGCACCTCTAGCAATAGCTTGGTATTACTAGCAAAACCTTAGAAGAAACTAGGGCGAACGCTAGCTCAGCTCTCAGTTCAAGCTTTGCACAACCAGTACATGCTGCGCACATTTTTATTTACAGATGTTTAAAATGGCATCTTATTGCGGTACGTTGAGATGGGCTGCGAGTGCGTGCGAAAAGCTGCTGAATCACAGGATTTTCGCTTTGTAACTGGAAGCACCAGTCCCTGGACTTCCCCAAAGCTTTGATCCACACACATCATATCACACGGACCTATCATATGCAACGCACAGTGCTTTGTGATGTTAAAGGAGAAGACATGCTGCTCTTTTTCTGTTCATGTAGGACGAAAGATGTGACAAGAGATGCAAAATCCCATTTTCATCGCAAGGGCGATGGAATGAGTGCGATAGCAACAAATGAAGTAAAGCTGGCAGCTAACTCTTCTAGATCCAGTCTCGCGTAACTCTACAAAGTGGTGCTGTAAGAGAACACAGCCCCTCAATGTATGGAAGGGGATTTCGCAGTCTCTCCGAGTTGAGAGCGCAGCATGCAGGAGGGTATATGAGCTGTCCGCTGATGGTTGTCGAGATGGCGATATTGATTTCATTTAGGTTAGGGCGAAATCATTGCACTGCTGTTTGAAATAGAACAAATAATGTTTCCTATTCTTTGATTGGCTTACTTATCTGTTGGTTTCATTAGTAGTGTCTAACAAAAAAAAGAGCCCCTAGAAAAATTCACCTTCTTTCGTTAAGATTACGTCAGACACTTGCGTTAGCCCTAAATTAAAAAGCAACTACAAAAACGTTTAACTTTATCATTTCATTACTATATGCCTCGCTATTCTAAGCTTACTTCATTTCCTTTACGTTGCTGAATTGTAGGTACCTGAGAAGATCTTATCGAAACCACGAGAACGGAGAAATAAGTTTACAAAACAATACGCGTACGGATGTTCGAAAGAGCTTTGCTCACCATAACTTGATCGGGCGTTCTGTTCCTTAGGACGTTTATAAAAGAATAAATTAAGAATTACAAATGTAGATCTGAACGATCTGATACGCGTGGAGTGTTTAAACATTCACTAAAAAAAGTCATAAAATAAAGAGAAAAAGAAACAGCAGCTCAGCATTACAGTCAAAAACCGAAACCGAAATGAAAGCTCTTTGTTTCGGCGGCGCCATCCTGTGCCAAGGTGTGGAACTAAGTCACGGGCTGAAATGCTGATCCGTCGCCAGGAATCGAACCGATCACGGCGCGGTGATGCTGCGCTCTGAACTTGTGCGAATAGCTCACTCGGCCACGGTCGACGCTTTGTGGCAGGTGGTAAGAAAGGGTTTATCAATTTACCACAAGCCTTTGAAGGACCGCGTTTCAAAAAACGCGTTAGGGAACAACGTTATGCCGATTGCGGCAAGTTGTGAATGGCTTCAAACGAAAGCTGAATGTCAGGACTGCATGTGATTTGCTGACCATTAACATAATTTGCTTAGTTTTACGACAGTGACCGTTGTTGCTTCGAAAAAGGGGCCACATTTTTCGCCGTTTCCATAGACTCCCATTGTACAATCTTTAGCTCCTCTGGGAACAAAATTGAAGCTTACTGCAACACGATCGCTGCAGTTCTCTCGTGCGTTTAGGTTCCCAGAAGCGCTCTGTGGTCAGCGTTTTTTTTTTTAGAATTCACCCTCTACACTTAATTATTTGGGTAAAACTCGCCGGTTCCTTGAAAACGCCCTAGCTTCGCGCCGGGGCCGCCAGGGGCGCTGGCTGGTAAGTGTCCACAAAAGCTGGATATGTATCGGCTTAGGTGAAGTTACAAGTAATACATGAAGTCAGAGATGTGTATTTTTTTCTGGCAGATCCGAATATAAAGCGTAACATCCGCGATACTAGCCATGAAGAAGGATGGCATACCTGCACACCTTGTACGAATGAATATTATGAGGAACAGCTTTATTCGAGTGCAGCTCAAGCTGACACACGCTCATGATGATGTAAACAAATGGGCAAGTTGTACAAATGGTGATGATATGTCCAGTTGACAAAGAAGAGTCCGTGACTGCACTCGCACTAATTACCAATCGCGCTGGAAGCGGCCGCCTGGCCGCACGACAACATTAAGAGGCACGTGGTGTATACGCCTTCAACCGAGAAACACGCACATCTCTGTGACACGACAACGGTGATCGGAAGGAGGTCTAAAGTCAGAGATGGTAATTAACGCGGGACCTTTTCTAAATGACCGTGTAAAGTCCAATAAAGCTACTCATGGATTTTTCACATAAGCCGGGAACGCGCACCGGGTCCAAAGAAGAACTTTGTCTCCATGGTTAAGGTGACAGCACAGTGAGTTGAGTCGTACCGAGACTTCCGAGCTTCCTGGCAGACGCCGGTGTTAAATCGGGGCAGGTGACGGCAGTGTGCGACGCGAGACAAAAATTCTTCGCAAAAGATATCTCCTGCGGTTGCAGGAGCCGAAAGGAAAGAGACGTCCAAAGCGGAACTCGGGGAGCGGCAATAGACCAGGAAAAAGGGAGAAAAGCCGGTGGTGCGATGCATAGCTGTATCACGACGCGCGTCACCAACGCCAGATTTTCATCCCAGTGCGTGTGGTCGAGGTTGGTGTATATTGCAATATGGTCCATGAGGGTGCGACGAAATGCGTTCTGTCAAGCTGTTGGTCTTCGGTTGGTAAATATAAGTGGTCCTGTGAATTGTGTTCGCGGCAACAGTAGAGTAAATGAAGTCATTGCCGCGGTCGCTGTGGAGTATACGCGGAGCTCCGTGGCTTATGTTGCGCAGAAAAAAAAGACGACTTCAATCGCAGTTCCAGCTTGTAGGGAGGCTGTTTCCGCGTGCCGCGCTCGATGGTTGACAGCCGTCATAAACGAACGATTGCCATTGGAGGTCACGGGAAGGCGGCATACACGTCTATCCTGACTTCTTCGAAGGTAAAAATGGGGCAAGGAAGAGGTTGCAGAAAGCCACAAGGAGCTGTGGTGGGTGGCTAGAGGCTTTGACAGTGGACGCACGATGCAACATACTTGGCGACAGCTGAAGAGTGGCCAGGCCAGGTGCAGCGAATTTGAATTTTCTCGTAGGTTTTCTGTTAGCCGAGATTACCGGTTCTGGCATCATCATGGAATGCTTGAAGAACGTCGCGTTGTAGAGAACGTGGTATATCAGGGACCCATTTGTTTCCATCGACGTGGTAAACGTAGTGATGTAAAACACCACTGTGAATTTTGAATTGATTAAGATTTGGGGGCAATGGGGCGTTCGGTGGAGCAGAAGTGAGCAGCAGCAAAGGTCGACGCGTTGATGCTACACAAGCATCAATAGACTATGAGATCACAGCCAACTGACCACTGAGATGGGTCTCGGTGGGTGGTGGTGATGGTGAGTAATGACAGCTGGGCAGAGCGCAGCGAGAGAGTGCCTCAGTGTCTTAGTGTTGCTTTCCAGGTCTGTGGGCGACATTGAAATCCGACTCCTGCAAGCGAAGCACCCAGCCGGTTAATGCGAGCCGACAACTTTTTTAGGGACGAAAACCAGCACAGTGCGTTATGGCCAGTAACGACTGTAAAGTGGCGGCCATGGACGTATGGGCGACATTTTTGTACCGCCGAAACAACAGCAAGATACTCTTGCTCTGGTATTGTCTAATTCTTTTCTGCAGTAGTCAGACCACGACTGGCGTAAGACTGACCACTCGTTCCCTCGCGATTGTGTCCCGTTGCTGGAGAACGGCACCGAGACCATGACCGCTAGCGTCAGTGAAAAGAATAGTGGGTGCGCCTGGATCAAAGCGGCACAGTACTGGGTCAGATCGTTATTTGCCAGGAGCTAGAAAATACTAGAATATTTGGCAGTAGGCTAGAAAAATAGTCGGCGCCATGCAACGAATCCAATGCGTCAACGATGCGTGACAAAGGGTAAACATCTTTGCGCGTGATCTTGTTCGGCGCACAATAATTGAAGCAAAAACGTACACTTCCATCTTTCTTTTGCACTAAACCAACTGGGGAGGACCAGGGACTCAAGGAAGGACGTATAATGTTCCGTCGAAGCATGCCTGAGCCGTTTTCCTCGATGATCTTGCGCTCTGCCAAAGACAAGTGATACGAGCGCCAGTGAATAATGCGGGAGCCGTCAGTCTCAATGCGGTGAGTAAAGGCAGTGGTCAAACCAAAGGCGGGCGAATCAACATAGAAGAGAGAACGATGGCGATTCAGTAGGGTGACTAAATCTTGACTCTCGGCTGCTCTCAGGTCAGGGCTTATATGGTTGTCGACAAGGGTGTGGAAGAGTTGAGTCGCGGCGAGCTTGAAGCTTGTAGTTCTTTTCTCGGAAGGGCAACAACTGCAGCGGGATGAAGGTCAACCGCGAGAGTGACTGTTTATCCGCATTGCAGCATTAGGCTTCGGGGGTTTCACTGAGGGCAGTAAGCAAGGCAGAACCATGAATGAAGCGAATAAGCCCTGAAATAATGAGAATGCGTCGATGTGTGTACGACCGGAATATAAGACAAGCGCGTACCCATCCAAAATGTTGTTGGAATTAACGCTGATCATTTCTTTTCCTGTTGGCCAAAGAAGATCATCTGAGGTTGTGACAAGGCGATTGCGCCCTTCGTGTTCAGGCAAATAATGGTCAGTGGCATTGTGATGTGCGAGGCGCTGACAACAAGATATAGAAGTGGACGCAGAAGACAAATCCCACCCCAATATGAGTGCGTGGGTGCACTCAAGCAAAACCGCAAAGATGGTATAATGAGGAATACAATCTATGTAAACTCGAAGTGTACACTATACCAGTGGACGAATGACGGCGTTTCTCAATGCACGGAGAGATGGGCCGCAGTAGGACGTGGTCACTTTTCGGAGGGGAGAACAAAAGTCAGCGCGAATAATCGAAATAGCAGCGCAAGTATCCACAAGCGCTTCGACACGTGCACCTTCTACTAATTCTACTAATAGGTTCGGTGATAGCTTTGGAGGAATTGTTGGCTATCCGGTGTTTGCTGTTTCTCCTCCTAAAACAGAATCGGGGATCTTTTTCGAGTGGGCGTTCGAGAATTTGGCGGCGGGTCGCTGAGGCGACACTGAACGGCGACGTGCAGATGGTGACCGACGGCGAGACTCACTAGAATTCCCACGCTTGCAACATTGTAAGGAGGAGAGGGTGAATGGCGAAAGGAAGAGTGGTAGGGCGTACGTTGGTATCTCGTGGTTGGACGGACGCGTCCGCGTTACTCGGGAGCGTAGCCACGTCGTTCTTCCTGTTGGCGCCTTCTGCAAAACCGAGAGATGTGTCCTCGGTAGCCACAATAGCTACAGATGGGTCGAGGAGGTCGCTGTGCGTTATGGTCAGCCTGTAGACGCATCGGCGTGTAGGCACAGTGAGGTGGTAGATGCAGGGAGCGGCACAGCGTCGGCGTACTTTGGCACCTGACGACCGTAAGGACCGTCGAAACACGTTCGGCGTGATGCGGGCGCTATTTCTTCATAAACGATACCGCGGATCAGGGTGCGTAAGTCGAAGGCCGCAGGAAGACAAATGTTCGAGGTGTCATAGCACAGGTGAAGAGAGTGGAGTACAAGTCGCTGACGAGGTGGAATATTTGTAGTCAGTCTTCCACATCCTCCGTACACCAGAGGGCAGTGGCGGACAAGGCTGGCGGCTGTTGATGGGTAGAGCGGAAGCCGGAGGCTGCAGTGGGTCGGCGGTGTCAGACGAAGCAGCATTTTCTTGTGCAGCCATGGCAGGTGGTATTACGCGACGACCCGAGCGGGGCTCCAGTGAAAACGTGCGAGTGGACTGGGTGATAGAAAGGCACCGTCCACCACTTAAGATGAACCGCTTTATTCGAGTCGAGCTCGACCTGACACACGCTGATGTTGATATATACGGATGAGGAAGTTCTACAAATGGTGGCGATATGTCCAGTTGACAAAGAAAAATCAGTGACTGCGCTCACAATATCATAGTCGAGAGTTGGACGGCATACCGTCTGGTCAGCTAAACGTATTGCTGAAAACCACACTCTAAGCCAAAAGAGAGCAACGGGGGTATAGGGGTTCCTCCTTTGAGGGAGCAAGTGCACTGCCACTTCCATTACTCTTCTAAAAGGAGCAACGGCAAGGGGACAAACCCTTGCTCTCCTTTCAGTTGCTCCTTCAGAGGATGAACGGTTAGTCCCCCCAGTTGCTCCCTAAGGGCCAACTGTTACTCCTTCCTGATGCTCCTCAAGGGAGCAATGGATGCTCCTTCCCGTTACTCCTTAGTTTCTTCTTGGGCCAAAAAATCGTTTTTGATTGACTTATAGAGCATATTCAGGTTTATACAGATATTTGTTTGGATTTACAAACGATATACAGACATCTCATTCAGAAATAAATTTCAGAAAATTTGCAACAAACACACAGGATTCGAACTCGCGACCACTTAATCGCCATCTAACCATCTAACCACTAAGCCACCACACGCTACGGCCCCGTCTGAAAGTAAACGGGGTTATGTAGGTACCGACGGATCGTTGCGCGTTCTGACACGTTAATGAAATGAGCATAGGCGTGCAGAACCAGTGGTGATGTTCGAAAGAGAATCGAAAGTAACAGTGTAAACATCTGAAAACATAACGGTAATGAGTCTCGCGAAAACACAGGCTTTGCCAGAGCTCCCTTTTGCGCTAACTAAAGGGCCAGTCATTTCTTTTTTTTTCTTTTGTGAGGTGTGTTTTCTTCTTTATTGTCATTATTATTATTAATATCAATATTAATATTTTTTTTGCGGAAGTCACCTCCCCTTTGAAAAGACAACACAGCCCGAGCTGATAACGTCCATTTGCTCAGAGATTAAACGCAAAGTCAAACTACCGGACCCGATTGTTACAGCTGCCCTCCCGCCAAAATCAGCCAGTGACAAGGTAGATATGACTATTAGGGGGGGCGGCAGCCGTGTTAGCTCGCTGTCAGTCTTTCTGCGCATCGCGATAAAAGTGTTCGTTGCGTGATCTCTGCTGCAACCCTGCAGTCGGGGCTTTTGCTGATTTGTACTGGAAACTGCCGTTCAGCAAAAAACTGCAAATGTAAAATCTATCAACTGTGTACTTCTCTCAACCGCTTCTTTGTCGTGAAATATATACGGAGTCTCGCGAAGCTTCGCAGTTTATTGCCACATTCTTAGGCTATATATTTATGCCAAGTGTTATACGCAAACACACCATTTAACTTGCGACGACAGCAGCTTCAGGTGCTGGCGTTCTAGTGCAACCATGCCTTTTATTAGGAACGTTTAGCTTGCATTAGGGGCTTTTAGCTTTACGGTACCGTGTTACGAGTTGCCGGAAGGAATCTGTGCATGCGCGGGCCTTTACAGAACGTGAACTACTCGCCGGATTGACTTTACATTTACGGCCCTATCTCGCAAATACACCTTCATTCGCGGCTATTCGCGATACCCGCTTTACCGCGGCTCCAGCCGCCGAGTAAAAATAAGCCAAAGTGCGAGCGCCAATTGCGATCACCTTGTTGCAGCGGCTAAAGTCACTAGAGTGAGCTAGAAATAGAATACCGAAGCCGTAAAACCGTGAGAATCCTTGACATAAATACTCCCCGACAGGCTGAATAGGTGACGCCATCTAGCGCGAACAAGATGAACCAGGCAAGCAAAAAATTGTTATTGCAGGAACATCGTGCGTTCTATTTCTGGTGTAAATGCCTTGCCGCGGCATAATTACGAATGAGTTATCTTTTCAATCATTTTTTTTTCTCAAAAACACTAGACGAAAACAAACGTGCCCATACTATGGTTGCACGAGGCGTCACAAGATGGCGACATCGTCGTCGGATAACTCTGTATTTACACCCCTTTGCGTATACCGGGATACTGTACACGCTAAAAACTCCTCGTGATTTTGCCGCAGCGGTGATACAATCTTATCTAACTAAATATAATTGAAGTGCAGTTATCATCACCATTCCATGGTTTAATCAAACGTAAAGGTATCAGTTTACGTACTTACGTAAACGTTTGCGTACGGGGAGCTAAAACTTTTCCAAAACATGTGTTCCGGTAACCCGGTAACGTTAAAAAGTATACGTACAAGCTAAATGTCCCTATTACCGTGCGTATCTCTCTGTTCAGATTACAAAAAGTAGTTTCCTTACGCCAGCCCGCAAGAAAATGTGGCCCATGCATCGACCGATACAGGGTGCGTCCTGCAGGAGAGCAACAGTTGCGCGCCGAGAGCAAATGTTGCCGGTCGTCCTTCTGTTGCTCCCTTCCAACGTAACCCTAAACGGTTACTCCCCCCACTTGAGACATGTCAGCCATCTTGTTCGAGTTGGTCTTTTTGGGGAGTAACAGTTGGTCTTTAGGACTGAAACCCGCAGTTACTCTCATTTTTTCCACTTTTGGCTTAGAGTGCAGGTCAGTGACCAATGTCAAAACAACAAAAATGACGTTTCGCAATCCGTGCGGATCCCTTGTTCCCAATCGAATGACGGCTGAGCAACAGGTTTTCATGTAGCGTTGAGCACATGACGCAGAGTCCGGGAGTACAAGTGGTTTAGAGTGCCGGATGATCTATTATGCATTGTGTTACTTATACGAATTAGTGACTCGAGATTGAATTTCGTTGACAAATTCCTCTCCTTTGCATAATGCGCTGTTGTCAAATCTGAACTCATGGTCCCTCTTCTCGGCAGTCTTTGCGAGTGCATTCGTCAATATTCAGCCCTAGGCGACCTCATTCTCGTGCTGCTTCATACGACTGCAGAAATTTCAGCTTTCGACAACGTATACCCACTCGCAGTCAGTACAGAGAATCTTATAGACGACACTTGAGAAATGTTGCCGAGGGAGACGATCTTTCACATTAGGCAAGTCACCCTAAGATTGCTTACTGGGATGTGGGCGGTCTTCACACCACCTTTTGTAAACACACGAGCTAGGGCTGCGCTTACACCTCGCATGTACGGAATAGCTGCTCGTCTGTGTGTTGACGCTGTATTATCCATGGTTTCACTGTGGGTTATGCATGAAGAACATAGTTGTCTTCATAATTTCAGATGTCTTCACGTAGAAGGTTCATAGATGCTTCGAAAAAATACCACGTGCGTGCACGTTCCCTCATACGATGGGCTCATTATACGCTTGTGATGGATTCTGTGTCCTCGCAAGAACTTTGACTGCAGTGACTGAAATTGTAAGAACATTGTGTGTGCAGTTAGTCAACTCAACGCGTACGAACGCTGAGGGAACAGAGCTGCGCGGGATCAAGTGCACCAGCACAGAAGCCTCGCTTGTACAGTGTCGTCCACTCTTAGGGTGAACACGGATCAGCATGGCCGCGCTCTGCGCATCGAAACGAAACGGCGCAGACGCTTGGGAACGTGCTCCTCTTGCTGTACTACAGGGAAGCGATCACGGGCGTGCCAGCACCGGCGTTGGCTGGATGCACTGGCGCTCCGCAGGGCGCGGCCACGCTGAGCCGTGTTCACCCTAAGAGTGGACGGCACTGTACTTTGGACGCACAACACACTGTTGTTGTAAAAGTGCTCGGGGAGAGGCCGGAAACCTTTGCCTTTCTTATAGGTATGTTTTGAGTGTTTGTGTGCGTGTGTGCGTGCGTGCGGATTTAACTAAAGCGTTCAACTTTTAAAGGTGAAGTTTAATGGTCCCCCAATTCTTCATTCGTCAGCGCGCTCCGCCGGCGAGGGGCTGCGTGTCCGGCATTGCGGGAGTATTCTGGGAGCAACTGAACATTTCGTTCCAAGCATTAGTTTGTTTCCAAGCGTGTCGTTTCCGTGATAACAACAAGTGTCCTCCGCTCCATTACATTGTTTTAAGAGTCGCGTGTCGATATACTGTGAAGTTCTCTGCGTTGAACTCTATGAATGGGCTAGAGCCTCCTCAGGCTTTACTCCATCTTTAACTGCTCTCTCCTGTTTTCAAGCAGCAGTTAAATAAAAGCGATTGATTGTTTGTTTGTTTGATTGATTGATTGATTGATTGATTCATTCATTCATTCATTGATTGATTGACTACCTGCATGAGAGGTTTCATGTGACTGTTGTGTTATGATTGCTTCGATCACGCTCCCGCAGTTTAGGAAAGCAACGTTGCGAACTCGATTTCAGCAATGGGCGCGCGTGGGTGGCTTCGAAAAGGCAAATATTCACACTGCACACATTATTGGTGAACGACACAATGCGAATAAAAGCTATAGTAAGGTAGAGAGGTGGGCGAGTTGGAACTGATGCATTTTGAAATCTTTTCAGCGCGAACGGGACGGAGATGTGGGAGATGATAGGATATCTGAGCGTCCGTTTGCCTTTTAGATTGTGAACTATACGTAAGCACAATGAGTTCTTTGACTACACGTAACTTTTGCGCATGCGTTGTTGGTTGTCAGGGGTTTGAATTTTTCTTTCAATAAGCTTTAGTTGTTAGACAGCGCTCGTCTTGTGTCCTCTTCTTTGTGCTCCGTCCCGTTCGCGCTGAAAAGTTTTCAAAGTGCGAATACAAATAACCAAAAAAATTAAGGTAGCTTCGCAGTAGCGGTGACAAGCGCGAAGTAAATAGCGGAGCTGACCCTCTTTGTTTATCTCCAATTCATTTCTTTCGTTCTTCCTCTCTTTGCAGTTTTTTTATTGCGATAGCAATCATATGGACGCGGTCGACTGGTTTTTGCCTGTTGGAGTCGCCGTCATGCTCCATCAATAGTTCAAATCGATAACATACCCCCGTGCATTGTGTGCTCTACCCGCGGGTAAAATCGCACTTGTGGGGGCGACGAACGCGGCTGAAGCATGGATAAAGAGAGCTGGCCCATTTCTGTATGTCGCATTCGATCACATCCCCCCGTATCTAAGGCCTGCCGTCGAATGCTCCTGAAGCAGAGAGGATACGCCCCGCCCGTCCATTAACAGCCTCAAGCGAAGATGGAGGGGGAGAGAGAGGGGGTGTCGCTCGAGGAGCAACAGTGAACATCGCTCAGTAAAGTTTAAAGTTGGGTAAGTTGGGATAGTTCACGTTTACGTGGGAAGCAGCGCACTTAGACAAGGCACGAGAAGGAACGCAGCGGTCGTCCTGTCTTTCTTCCTTCCTTGTAGTGCCTTGTCTAAGTGCGCTAATTCCCACGTTAATATACAGTGAACTTTGACTGCAAAGCGTGTTTCATATGACACTGATTTTGCTCGAAAAGCGGAGCGGCTGCCGTCGCGGTAGCCCAATACAAATTTTTAGAGCGTCCGGACATTGCTGCGATGAACATCGTCACAGTTGCAACAATTCGCTCGTGGCAGAGCGCCTGCCCAAGGTCAATCAATGGAGCAGCAGTGACGTGAGGAGCACGTGACTGCAGGCGTGGAGTCGAGGAGCGGGCCCGCGCGCCGGGAGCAACTCGCTTTCGTAGCAGACGACATCCTCTGAAGCAGAAGAGACTATTGGGCAAGGCGGTTATTCATGAACACCGAGAGAATAAGCGCTAAAAATTGAGGAGCACAAAAAGAAGAACAGACGAAGCGCTGGTGCTACTAACAACCGTTTATTTTCGTCATACCCAGCGCGTTTTTAGTAGCGTCACTTCTTTCTTCCCCTTTGTGTGCTCGAGAATTTTAAGCTCTTATTCTTTCAGACATCCGTTCCCACGAGCTACTTTCTCTCCAATGGCGGTGTAGATGTCCCGTTCGCTTTTTGCTCTCTTTCTCGACGGCCCTTCCATCAAAGCATACAAGTCATTTGCACATGTTATTTTGTTCGTTTGCATTTTTTCTCGAATCGTGGCACCAACATTGGTCCAGACTACGGTACTCCCCACTTGTAGTTCGCAGCACATGTTGCTGTTTCTACTCGTTTACTATAATAACCGAGCACGTTCGAATAGCTTGCCCTCTTCTGCTTTTAAATGGTCACGTGCCCGAATGACAACAGTGCCGTCGCCTCTTTACTGAAACGGCTATAGGCGAAAAGAGACACTAGCACCTTGCCAAACCCCTCATATCCTCGACAGGGCCGCTTGCACCCGGGTCCGGCCCAGACGGCGCACCAACGCCTTGCGACAATCGAGAGCGAAAACCACCGGAACCTCTGTGAAAGCTTGTAAAGCACAAAAGGCAACTCTTGCTTTTCCTTTTCCATGGCCAAGTGTATAGGCGCACAGCAAGAGTTGCACGGAGAAAAGAAAGCTGGAATACAAATAAACGTGACTACTGAAGCAGCTTAATTGCACCCTGATACACTTGAAGAGTGCAGTTCACATCAGAGTACAATACTGAAAGTTCAGGCGCGTGAAAATGAAGCCCCCTACTGAGCAACCTATCGAGCCCCGAATAACGAGCCCCCAGTTAAAGCTGAAATTTGGGCTAGTTGGTCTTGACTTAAATACATATTATAGCGGAACAAAAAACAAGGACAGAGAAAGAAGCACACAGGACGACCGCTAGACTTCAACTGAAAATTTTACTCTGGACACGTGACATGTAAAGTGTAAAACAACATCTAATCTGATGGAAACGTCACCATTCTGCCTTCGCATCAAGCTGCACGTGCCAAGCTACGCGTCGCGCATGCGCCCTTCCAAGAAGCCAATCTCCTTTTTCGTTAGGACAATTGAGGGCACACTTACACACCTATCCGCCTCCCTGTTTATATACATGGCCTCACAAATCTCACGTCGTATCTGGTCATGACCCCTTCCCAACACCCGAGTTGCACCAAATGCTGGGGCGCACCCACAACGCTTACAATGATCGGCCAAGTGGCCCCCCGCGGCAAGCGATGAAACCGCTGTTCGATGCTCTCTTAGCCGGTCATTCAAACAGCGCCCCGTCTGTCCCACGTAACATTTTCCGCACGACAAAGGGATGCTGTAGACGACGGCTTCAACACAGGAAACGAAACTAGTAGCGTGTTTTTTTTGTGCATCCTATAATATGTATTTAAAACGAGCCCCCAATCGAGCAGCGTAAGCGCACCAAAACAAGCGAACTCGGAGAAAGGAAACCCGCGGGTTACGGGCGTTTTCCACAGCAATCACTGCGCATCGCAGAGGCGCACGCCGCGCAAAAGCGGTGTATTTGAAACAAAGCCGCGTCCGCGCGTTCTGGTGCCCCTCGATCGCCGCGGGCTCGACCGCTCGGTCGCTCGCATATGAAATAGGCGTAAGGACGTGGTCGCGATCGCTGGCGCGCGTACTCTCACCGCAGTCATTAGCGGACGGCTCTTATATCCTTCTACTTGCTGCGCTCTCAACGCAAAGCGACTGGCTCACAACCGCTTCTCTCACTGAAGCGGCCTTGATATCTTACACAACCGTTTTGTAGAGTTACGCGAGACCGGATATAAATGAGTTAGCTCTGAGCTGTACTTCGTATAACATTACAAATTGTTGCTATCGCATACATTCCCTCGCCGTTGCGTTGAAAATGAGTTCCTTTTTTCTGCAATCTCTCTATTTTTTATCTATTTCTTCTGTTCATTCCTTTCTTTCTTTCATTTTTCACGCGTTTCGTTCTCTCTCTATCCCTCGCTTGCCTAATCTTTCTACCTCTTTTTATCTCTCCACTTCTTTCTCTCTTGATTTCATTCTTTGTCTTTATCTCTTTCTTTATCATTAGGCCTTTCTTCTCCGTCTTTCTTTTTGTCGACGTCCGGATGACGTCCGCGCGATAAACAGTGTCGAAAAAAGTGTGAAATAAAGGCGATGCAGTCCAAAAGGCGGAGTTCATGGACACGAGGCAAAGCAAAGGTCGTTCACCGTACGAGGCGCTGCACACGTCCTTTCGGGTCTCAACCCTTCGCAGCAGAACTCGGCCGGCAGGGACCTCCTTTTAACGCATCGCCGGGCGAAGGAACTACTGTGAATCGCGAACTGCACCAAAGGCTGCAGTCTGGGTACGCAAAGCCGAAGCAGTCATCACAGGCCACTGCTACTGCGTCCCCAATGTCCACATGGGGACAATATCTTGTGATAACAGGTGAGACCCAATGGTGGTATTTGCGCCGAACCGTCGCCCATCGCCGCAGATCTGTTGTGCACAGTTCAATAGCCTGATTGTGTGTCTCGTATGCATGACTCGTCCGGCAAAATTTTCATTACGTATTTCCCTTTCTCCACTTAGTCCTTTATATTGTAGTCCTTTAGTTTGTATTAAAGCTTTGTTGTTTCGAAAAATTGGCAACGTCCCTGATCGCCTTCCCAGAGGCTCGTATCCGGAGAGTTATCCGCAATCAAGACGAACATACTTCTTCGCAATCTGCTTAAACGAACGCATCCTCACCTGGTGGTCCGGGTCCACCAATTTGAGGTGGCTGAATGCCAGGGGGAAGTTCTAGACGCGGTGGTCCTGCTATTGCTGGACCCCCTGCATGAACAGTTTTTATGTCACGTGTGCCTATTTATTATTTGTTTATGAGTGTTTTACTTTTTTATCTTCAATTATCTCCATTATTTCACAACAGGGAAGCTAAAAAATCAATTGCTGCGAGTCGAAGAAAACAATGGCCCCCATACGGGCTTCAAAATCACATTTTCCCCCCTCTAACATTATTGTTGAGCCTAATACTGCGAAAGTTTTAACAGAAGAAGCTGCGTAGAAAAAAAACAAAGCCTTTTCTGTCACCCTCTGACGCGTCCAAGCTCACTTAGGATCTTCATAGCATACGGAATACTTAAAAGCGGATATTCACCATCTGTTCATTTGGGCCACTCATTCTAGGATGATCATTGAGAGCGACAGCTAACGGACGCGGTAATCCCACTCGTGGTGTACGACGTTTTCTTATTGTATCTTTCCAATTTGTCTGTTATTTATATCCAAATCGATAGTTAACCAACCAATGCTCCTTTAAACATTTTTATGCATCAATGCATCTATCCATGTAGCCGCTGCAATTGGGTGCTCTAGTAGCCACATCCCAAATTGGTACATACCAAATTGGCATAGCAAGGCATGAGGGTACGACAAGCATCACTCTCAGGCGACGACATGAATAACGTGAGTGGCCTATCACGTACGTCATGAAACCGTTTCCCTCATTCACGTGTGGCACATGCCCGTATACCACGGGTGCTGCTATGCAGGAATGCTCCGCAGGTGATTCAGTTTATAATCTACCTAGGAATGGGCAGTACAGTCACTAGTATTTTAACACGAGAACGTTACGGAGACCGTGCCGCAGAAAACACGGCATCGGGGGCCTTGTCGGAACGAGAAAAATCCACACGAATGAAAAGAATAAAAACCAAGATGCGACGATGAATGGAACCCGACCATACCCTATGGCAGTCTAGTATTCTACCACAGGGCCACGCTTGGTCTTGAAAGAGCTCCGGAAAAAGATCCTATGCAGGCAAGATGTTGGGGTCACGTAAATAATGGCTTCAGTGTTGGCTAGCCAATTCTATAACAAGGTACTAAACATTACGGATGTACACTTATGGCTCAGCAAGCAATATTGAAACGTTGCTCGACGCGGGAGCATTACGCTAAGGAACGCTACGTGTGATATACACAACACTGCACCGTTCACCAAACTTCGTTTCGATATAACTTCCATCTGTGCGCTATCGTGAATGCTGACGTTACGTTGTTTCACGTCGTAGTCTAGTGGACGTGTCTGCTAAGTCACACAACCACTCCCCTTACAGAAATTCCTAAATCCCGCTCGTAACTGTTGGTTCAAAAACAAGGACCTGCAGCAGTTACTCGCTGACGGCTTTGCATGAAGCCGATTCCCACAATGCGTGATATCTGCGTAAATTTTCATAATCCTTCCTCAATCATACAATGAAATCCTACGAATACTGGTGCTGCCTCGAAAGGAAGAATGAGTGCGGTAGTGCGGCTTCCCAAAGAGGTTTATCTGGAGCGCACAGAATAATTTATGCACAAGACAATGTTAATGGAAACATTACTAGAATATGCATAGAATAAACCCACGCTGATGCTTTCTCCTACGATATATCGTAAGACCTTTTCACCCGTGTTTGTAACTTTGCGTGTTCTTCTAAGTAACAGTGTAGTCTTTTTAAGCGGTGAAAAACTCACCCGGTGCTCTAGGGCCCCCCATGACAGGTGGCAGTGGGCCAGGTGGAGGTGCTTGTCGGGGTGGTGCTGCTGGTGGGGGAACCCCTGCATAAGAAGTATTTATGCGAGATACCTTGTCACAATCATTGTTAAACACAAGGTTGCTAATGGAAATAGGGCAAACCTTCTGCGTAGCGGTGAACAATGCTTGTTTTGAAACGCCTAGTTCCCGGTGAAGTCAAATTATGCGCACTGGTCTTCTTCGCCTGTACTTGTTATTCAACATGTAGCCTCTATAAAGCTGCACCATCTCATCCTTTTCACCGGAGCGATCAATTCCGTGCTGTGAAGATCCGTGTAAAGGTGACCCAGGTGGTGGTCCTACTTCTCCCGCAAAGCTGCAGACTTATGCTGTCCGCGGTATTGCCTCAGAGATCTTTAAATCTCACTTGTCACATCGTGCGCAATGTCTAGCGTCAAAAAGCTAAAATCCCAATCTTCAGGTTGTCTGAGCCCGAGTGTTCCTGAGGTGGATCCTTGCGGAACTTTTGTTCATGATTTATGAGAACAATATGCGAAGAAATGTAGAACAGGCAAATTTTTTTTCCCGATGTAGATGACTTCTCAGTCTTTACTTCTGCCACATTAGGGCCTGAGCTAGTGCTGCAAGGAACAAACCACTATGGCAATTGAAAACATGGGTTGACGAAAAGTTTTTACCAATAAACCTGAACACGACAAAACTTCTGTAGGCGCCAACAGGCAAAATATTACGAACTTCAATTTAAACGAATATAGGCAAGGATAAACTAGAAATTTTTGAAGCGGTTTCTGTATTAGATGTAACATTGAAGATGAAATCCGTAACGATTGTTCGGAACACCAGTACAGTGGTCGCTTCTTGTGGGGACACAATCCCACGTTTGAAGTTTCGGCTTCGTATTAAAATCAAAGTATTACTTCACAATGCTGTCAGAAGGAAGGGAGTTTTCGAAGACTTGTTTCTTTGTTTCACAGACCCGTAAATAAAACCAGCGGATAATGAATCCAAGGAAGGTATACGGGATGTAAATGCACTGTTTTAAATGTAGCGTAACACTTTGCGTTTATTTTATTTTTAATTTATTCAACACAAAAGAACAAAGAAACGGTCCAACCAGAATATGTACAACAGGCAGGATATAAGAACTAACAAAACAGATAACATGGAAAATTATAGAGAGAAATTAAAAAAAGAACACCGATTAACAGTACGCATCACGGCTAACGCGGCGAAATATTACGTAAAATGCAAAGAGAACAAAAATTAACATACATATTGAAGCTGGGAGTTACAGAAAATTGGTTAAGATCACTTAGGCGGTTCCGCTATAATACATTACGCGGAAAAACGAAAAACTGAAACGCATTAGTTTTAGCAAAATGCGGTGTTAAATACTGGGCTTGATGATGACGTGTATGCCTAGTGGACAGAGCAGTTATATATGCACGCGGGTCAAGAGCTAACCTATGATGAACAAGAAGATACAGAAAGTTCAGGCGGTTCCTGCATCGTCGCAACTCAACTTTTTCAGTATTATCAGGAGTCATAAGTTCAGTCGGTCTGTATGTAATTTCAAACATAGAATAAGCATATCTAAGAGCCTTTAATTGAATTGCTTCATGTTTTTTGTTAGTTTTAGTAAAGGGGACCTATACAACGCAACAGTATTCTAGTTTCGGTCTTATATACGTAAAGTAACTAAGTTCTTTAATGTTGGAAGGAGAATTTCTGAGCCTATGTATTAAAAACGAAGTTACGGAAGGCTGCGACAAATACGTTGTCTATGTGTAGGTTACAAGACAGGTCATTAGTTGTTCGGGCAAGATATTGTTAGTTGGTTACGTGATGATAAGCTGAGGTTATGAGTAAAATGAAGAGCTGCTTTTGAACGAGTCACACAGAAATAAGCAGTTTATCGTACCTTGAGTGCTATACCATTGTCATTGGACCAGTTTATTATGTTAAGACTCAAATTCAGGTTCTGTTGACCATTACTACAAGAAACTTCACGAAAATGCGCACAATCATCCGCGAACAGTTTGATTTGAGTTTATAGTAGTACTGTGTTAACAATGTCATTTACATAAAGTAAAAACAAAATTGGCGAAGCGTGCACTAAGCCGCGCAAGGCTTGAAACAGTGAAACTGAAAGGTGATGAAAGTTAATCTGGTTACTTCTAGGTTGTTAATAGGCCTTAGCTATGTGATGCTGGTTATTTTTTAGAGGCTGCTTCTAGGTCGTTGCTAGGCTTTAGCTAGGTGATGCTAGATTGTTTCTACGTTGATTGTCAGCGAGGAGAGGTTCGTCTTAAACCACAGACAGTCATGGACAAGACAAAAATGTCCAAACCTGCAGAGACAAAATCTGGAAGAGACATCAAGTCTTTGCATCTCTCATAGACCTACGGGCACGTCGTCGTTAGCCTTCAAACGCTTTGGGGCCTTCTCGCTGCGCCGTCGCGTTTCCCGTTCCCTAGTATTCTCTCGTTGTACGAACTCGGCGGTTTCGGCTCGCCGCCGTCGCATCGCAGCCGTTTGTTAGGCTAACTGTGGCCATCTTCATCTTTAGTTGACCAGTGGTGAGTAGTGCGATTTACCCTATTTCTGTGGCACATACCCGTTTATCT
This sequence comes from Rhipicephalus sanguineus, assembly GCF_013339695.2. Classification (NCBI taxonomy): domain Eukaryota; kingdom Metazoa; phylum Arthropoda; class Arachnida; order Ixodida; family Ixodidae; genus Rhipicephalus; species Rhipicephalus sanguineus. The sequence goes on from NC_051177.1 coordinate 228,718,318, forward strand.
TGATATTTTTTTGAAACGTGCGTGCGTTCTCGGGACACGTATAAGCACTACATATCAGCTTACCGCTTCTGGTGTTGGTAATAACCACGTTGGCATTGGCAGCGTTACCCAGCCGTAAACAACTGGATATATAACACGTATGCGGCTTTCCAACATACATATGTGTGCGTATAAAATTTATACAAATCTTAGCGTCATTTTGCAACGTACCGCTCAGTAAAAAAAGTTACGCCACAGTCACCTACCCACCGCATGCTTCGCATAACATAGACTCCCACGGTACGTGGGATCTGCCGAATTTTTTTAGGGTTCGCCGGACAAGGAACGATTTTCTAAACAGCTTCGTCGTTAAAAGTCCCCAGAACACTTCCTTGTGGCACGCCTGATGTTGCATGAAGAGTGCTAGAATTGTTCCAACTACTGAATCAAACTGCGAACGTTCTGTTAGGTAGTCTTCAATCCAGGTGTGATGAAGAAGAAGTGCACCCTGAAGAGCTAGATAGTCGGATCGTCAGCGCTAAGCAGAAAGTGCTTGTGCTGAACGTTGTTGCTGTTCGCGCTGGCTAGGCCTACTGTTATAACCGTCTGATATTAGAGTTTCTCTTGTCGACGCCGTGTCTCACCTCTTTATTATAATTGGTGGAGGTTGCTAGGTCTCCTAGACATCCTGGAGTTGCGCAGCCGGACTCGACCTGCCGCCATGACCACCGAATCCGACACAAGCCCGCCGCTTCCTGCTCCCCAGGCCACCGCACGCTCCGGCGCGGTCCGTCAACGGGACCCTCCAATGTTCAGCAGCACTGATGACCACGACGTCGACAACTGGCTATCTACCTATGAACTCGTGAATGTCCTTAACAAATGGGACGACACCATGAAGCTGGCCACCGTCAGCATTTACCTAACCGGCATTGCTCACTTGTGGCTTCGGAACCACCAAACCGACGTTCCGACTTGGCCAACTTTCAAGACTAAGTTCAGCGAAGTCTTCGGCCGTCCTGCTGTCCGAAAGCTTCGCGCGGAACAGCGCCTACAATCGAGATCTCAACAACCTGGCGAGTACTTCACCAGTTATATTGAGGATGTAATCGACCTGTGCAGACGCGTCGATACCACCGTGGCCGAGGCGGACAGAATCAAGCATATCTTGAAGGGAATCGACGAGGATGCATTCCAGATGCTGATTTCCAAAAGCCCGGGTACTGTCGCCCAAGTTACTGAGCTGTGTCAAAGCTATGACGAGCTCCGCCGTCAACGCCTCGTCACCCGCCGCCCTGTCCCGCACCAGGAACCGTTGTCCGGCTTAACTCCCTCGTCAGATCCCGTCCTTCTCTCGCAGATCAAAGCTTTTGTGCGCGAAGAAGTTGCTCGCCAGCTCTCGCTCATCCCCAGCCTGCCGGAACGAAGTACGTCGCTCAGTCCCTCTCTACAACACATCATAGAAGATCAAGTGTCTGAGGTCCTTCCACCAGAGCTGGCACCACCAGTCACCGCTCCATTGACGTACGCCGAAGCAGCAGCACGACCACGACCACCGATATTGCGCGCGCCGCCTCCGTTGCTACTCCTCCTTACGTCACTACGCCGCCCCGACCTCCAGTTCATCGAGTGGCCAATCCCTGGCGCACAGCTGACAACCGGCCAATGTGCATTTCGTGTGGCCTACCCGGACACGTCGCACGCCTGTGCCGCCGCCGACCACCACATTTACGTGACGACCTAAGCGCATCTGAGTACGGCCACACGTTCCCCTACGCTTCAGACCGCGAGTTACAACTTCCGCGACCAAGCCTTCGACCAGCTACTGACCGCCGTTCTCCTTCTCCCCGTCGTCGCTCTCTCTCTCCGATGCGTCGACGTCCATCTGCACCCGACACGGAAAACTAAATGGCGCAGTTCCCGAGGCAAGAACTGCGTCATCGTCGCAAAGTACAAGCCCTCTTCTTTCGCCGCCAAATGTTATTAATGCCGTTCTTGAAGGTGTATCTGTTCTTGCTCTCATCGATAGGGGTGCCGCAATCTCTGTCATCGCCGAAAAACTGTGCCGCTCAATCCGAAAAGTGACGACCCCCTTCTTTGGTCCGTTTCTTCACACTGCCACAGCACAGCCCGTCTAGCCTGTCGCGGCGTGCACTGCCACTCTTAATTCAAGGAGTGCCCTACACAGTCGAGTTCGTCGTACTTCCGCAGTGCTCTCACGAGATTATTTTAGGTTGGGATTTTCTGTCTCGTCACCAAGCCGTCATTGATTGCGCCCGTGCAGAAGTCGCCTTCTCATCACTTGACGATGCTCTACCTGCCGACGGTCCTCTTTCCTGCAGGAAGGTAATTATCACTAGCGACACCAAGATCCCTCCGCACGCTACTGTCTTGGCCCCTGTATCATATTCTGCTGCCTCCGACGCTACCGCCCTCTTCACGCCTTCCGCTACATTTGTTCATCGCCACCTCTTACCACTCCCAACCGCTCTTCTTGCCCTTCAAGGTGGTGCGACCCACGTACCTGTGGGCAATCCTTTCCCATTCTCAATTACGTTGCTTCGCGGTGAATGTATCGGCACAATGGAACCTTGCGAATCCATCACTCCGTTGGCCGTTCCTGATGGTTCATCAGAGGTCAACGCCCTCTTCTGTAGTCCCCTGAATGGCACATCCGCTGGCGACATTTTCAACCATGTAATCGACGACGGTCTCAACTCGCAGCAACGCCGTGACCTTGTAAGCCTCCTTGACAAATTTCGCCCAGATTTCGACAGCCAGAGCACTTATCTAGGCCGAACATCGACTGTATGCCACCAGATCGACACAGGTACTCACCCACCACTACGGCAGCGACCATACCGTGTATCGTCGACTCAACGCCGCGTCATTGATGAACAGGTAGGTGACATGCTCAAGCGCGGCGTCGTTCAACCCTCAAATAGCCCGTGGGTATCACCCGTTGTTTTAGTTAAAAAGAAGGATGGCACGATACGCTTTTGCGTAGATTATCGTCGTCTCAACAAGATAACGCGAAAGGATGTTTATCCTTTGCACCGGATAGACGACGCCCTAGACTGTTTACAAGGTGCAGAGTTCTTTTCCTCCCTCGATTTACGCTCCGGCTATTGGCAAGTGCCTATGGATACCGATGATAGACGGAAAACTGCATTTATCACACCGGATGGCTTATACGAATTTAATGTGATGCCATTCGGCCTTTGTAATGCGCCCGCGACATTTGAGCGCATGATGGACACTATTCTACGAGGTCTCAAATAGAACACATGCTTGTGCTACTTGGATGATGTAGTGGTATTTGCGCCAGACTTCCCCACGCACCTTCGTCGCTTGGAGCAGGTTTTACGATGCCTCGCTGAAGCTGGCCTCCAACGAAACTTAAAGAAATGTCACTTTGGGGCACGCAAGCTGACAATTCTCGGAAATGTCGTGTCGAAAGATGGCGTGCTCCCTGATCCCGCTAAGCTACGTGCTGTTAAAGAGTTCCCGAGGCCCACGTGTTTGAAAGAGTTGCGTAGTTTCATTGGGCCATGCTCATACTTCCGCCGCTTCATTCGCAATTTCGCCTCGATCATGGCACCTTTGACAGACCTGCTTCAGGGAGACTCCAATCTATCCGCGTGGTCCCCGGCTTGCGATCATGCGTTTGCGACGTTGCGCCAGCTACTCACAGCACCACCCATACTGCGCCATTTCGATCCAAGTGCTCCTACAGAAATCCACACGGATGCTAGCGGTGTCGGTCTTGGAGTAGTCCTCGCCCAACAAAAGCCCGGCTACCAAGACTATGTTGTTGCGTACGCGAGTCGCGCACTCACAAGAGCGGAAGCAAGCTATTCAGTAACCGAGAAAGAATGCCTAGCGATCATCTGGGCTATTACAAAATTTCGGCCTTACCTCTACGGTCGACCCTTCGATGTCGTTACCGATCATCACGCACTTTGCTGGTTGTCTTCCCTCAAAGATCCCTCCGGCCGCTTGGCACGATGGGCTCTCCGGCTCCAAGAGTACGACATCCGGGTTCTGTACCGCTCAGGCCAGAAGCATGCCGATGCAGATGCTCTTTCGCGTTCGCCTGTTCCCACTGACATTGCGAGTGTCTCCATGCTAGACAACTTATTTTCACCATTAGGATCCGTCAACATGGCTTTGGAGCAAAGCAAACATTCATGGATCGCGTCTTTGATGGATTACCTCTCTGGTGCACTCCCCCGCCCGCCATCTCGAGCGCTACGCCGACAAGCCTCTCACCTTGCCATCCGTGATGGCATCCTTTATCGTCGCAACTACCAATCTGACGGCCGCAAATGGCTACTTGTCATACCTAGGCAACTCCGCGCTAGCATATGTGCTGCTTTCCATGCCGATCCACAGTGCGCACACGCTGGTCTGTTTAAAACCTACGCCAGACTACGTATTCGGTTTTATTGGCGCGGCATGTACACATTTGTGCAAAAGTACATTCGATCTTGCACAGAATGCCAACGCCGCAAGCCCGATCATTGCCACTCTTCTGGACCAATGCAGCCGTTGTCGTGCGCAATGCGACCATTTGACCGGGTTGGAATCGACATTTACGGTCCTCTGCCATACACATCTGCCGGAAATCGCTGGGTTATTGTGGCGATAGACCACCTCACGAGATATGCAGAAACGGCCGCTCTGCCAGCCGCGACGGCACGTGACGTTGCGTCTTTACTGCTTCAACGCTTTGCTCTACGTCATGGTGCTCCTCGTGGACTCCTGAGCGATCGAGGCGGCGTCTTTCTCGCGGATGTAATTGAAGAACTTCTCGCTGAATGCCATTTGATTCACCGCTGTACTACCGCGTATCACCCGCAAACAAACGGCTTGACCGAACGCTTCAACCGAACTCTTGGCGACATGCTTTCTATGTATGTCGCCTCTAACCACACAAACTGGGACCTTATTCTTTCCTACGTAACGTACGCCTACAATACGGCACCCCAGGCGACGACAGGCTTTTCTCCCTTCTTTTTACTCTATGGCCGAGAACCATCGTCTCGGATCGACACCATTCTTCCCTACCGACCCGACTCATCTCAGGGCACACCACTTTCCGAAGCTGCTCGCTATGCAGAAGAATGTCGGCAACTAGCTCGCTCCCTTACAACTGAAGAACAGGGGCTACAGAAATCTCGACATGACGACGAACGGCCCCCCAACCAGTTTTCGCCCAACTCTCTTGTTTGGCTGTGGGTGCCTCCCACCTCTGCGCCAGGTATCTCCTCGAAGTTTGTCAGCAGGTACCATGGACCCTACCGCGTCCTGCAGCAAACTTCTCCCGTCAACTACCTCATCGAACCCCTCACACCCACTGCGGACCTGCGTCGCCGAGGCCGCGAAACTGTTCACGTGGATCGCCTCAAACCATACCACGAACCCCTTGTTCTTACGACATCTTAGTACACCCAACTACCTCCGTCTTCAGCGGACAGTCGGATCTAGACAGTCGGATCGTCAGCGCTAAGCAGAAAGTGCACGTGCTGAACGTTGTTGCTGTTCGCGCTGGCTAGGCCTACTGTTATATACCGTCTGATATTACAGTTTCTCTTGTCGAGGCCGTGTCTCACCTCTTTATTATACAGGCAACAAATATGTTGGGGAGATTAATGTACCTAAGTTCGGCAATTATTTTCTGAGGAATAAATTTGGGAAATAACTTACTACAATCAACGAATCTGACGTCCATTTGGCCATTTTTATCCACAGTTTCTGCAAATGAATGAACCACTGTGGCTGATTGAGTTACGGTTGGATATCTCATTCTAAAGCCATGCTGAAAATTAGTCAGTATAGAATTCTGTTCGAGAAATTCCACAACGCTTTTAGATATTACATGTTCAAGCATTTTACAGGCTGCTGATGTTAATGAGATGGGCGGCAGTTTTCTAATCATAATTGGCTTCCCTTGGTAAAGACGGGAACAAGACTAGCCCTCTTGCAACCACGCGCAAGTTTTGCACTTAACACTGAACGTCTAAACAGCACTATTACAAAATGAGCAATATTTTGTGCATAATGGCGACGAAATACATTAGGTATATTGCATGGACCAGAAGATGATTTAGTGTTCAAGTTAAATATCATGGCAACAACTAAAGAAGATGATACGAAGTCAGCTCCATTGGGTTGAAACACTCTTTGCGGAGACGTAGTAAGACTTGCCTTAGATAACACGTTATGACAAAAGTTGTTAAAATGCTCCGGAATGAACTTCACGTCTGTAACTCTATTTCCATTAACTAATATATTTGATACCTGCTTCTTACCATCGCTTAGGAAATTCCAGAACTTCGTATGATCGTTTTTTAAAACGTTTGGTACAGTTATTTTCAAGTAAAAATCATCACGAGTAGTCAAAGGTGTGCTTTTAGCAATCCTTTCAAATTTGGTCGGTACGAATGTATTTATGCAGCGATGGCACATTTTAGTAAACCGGTTTCTTAAAGAAAAGATAATTTGCCGGCCGGAGGGACCGACCCTGCAATACTCAGATTACGCGCCGGATGCTCTTACCAAGTGAAATACACAACTACACCCCCTACACAAACGCGTAAATCCACCTCGTTACGTTTGGCTCGAAACCAAGGACCTACAGCTACTCGCTGACAGCTTTGCGTGAAACCGATTCCCACAATGCGTGAGACCTGCGGAATTCTTCATTAGCTTTCCTAAATGACACAATGAAAGCTACCAAATCCTGGTGCTGCCTCGAAAGGAAAAATAAGTGCGTTAGTACGGCTTCCCAAAGAGGTGTAACATGAGCGCAGAGATGAATTTATGCGCAATACAATGTTAATTGAAAGATGACTAGAATATGCATAGTATAGACCAACGCTGATGCTCTCTCGTAAAATATACCGTGAGGCCATTTAACTCTTGTTTGTCAACTTTGCGTGTTCTTATATGTAACGGCGTTGCCTTTACAAGCAGTGAAACGCTCACCTGGTGGTCTAGGGGCCCCTATGACAGGTGGCGGGGGCCCAGGCGGAGGTGCTGGACGGGATGGTCCCACTGGTGGGGGAACCCGCGTATGGGAATAATTTATGCGTGATACAATGTTACAATAATTGGTAAACACAACATTGCTAATGGAAAGGCGAAAGCGTTCATCATAGAAGACAACAATGCTTGTTGAAACGCCTCGTTCTCGGCGAAGTCAAATTACGCACGCTGGTCTTCTTAGCTGGTTATTGATATTCAACATGTAATCTCATTAAAGGCGCGCCTTCTCATCCTTTCCGCGTGGGCTATCAATTCCGTGCTGTGAAGGGCAACGTGATCCAGGTGGTGGTCCAACTTCTCTCGCAAAGCTTCAGAATTATGCTGTCCGTGGAATTCCCTTAGGGCTCTTTAAATCTTTTTGTCGTACCGCGCGCAATGTCTGGAGCCAGAAAGTTAAAATTACAATTTTCGGTTTCTATGAGTCCGAGTGCTGCTAAGAAGGCTCCTTGGCCGAGTTCAAATCAAATCGAATCAAATCAAGTTTATTCATCTTTCGAAAAAGGAAAGATAGGAGCTGTCACAAAAAAGCTACTACAGTGAGTAGCTTGACGAGGTGACAGCCCCTCCTTGATAGGACAGCAGCAGGCAGTGAACAGGACAAATAATAATAACATGGAACAGATCAGAATGCAAAGGTACACAATAGTTATTGATACATATAAGCGGAAACTGCAGAACACTGGTATAACATGATATAACGAAGAAAAGAAAAAACCCATGTGCGAATAGGTGTTGGCGAGGTGAAAAAAAAACAGCATTCACAAAGCAGAAAAAGACAACGAGATAAGGTAACATATATACTCATCGCGAACCATGTAAGGATGTATACAAATAAGGTGTCTAATAATATGAACAATATTTTGGCTTATTTATATCCATATATCGCGGAGCTCTTTTATTGTAAACTTTTCAATATCGACGACATTTCTTTTCTGCAAGCGGTTTAACAGTGAAGGTAGCTGGTAACGGACCATTTGCTTCCCATAGTTTGTTCATAATTTATGAGATCAATATGCCAAGAACTGTAGAACAGGCAAAATGTTTTTCCGATGTTGATTACTTCTCAGTCTTTACTTCTGCTACATTAGGGCCTGAGGAGCACGGAACAAACCACAAAGGCAGCTACAAATACACCACAGCACGACAATGCTTGCGTAGGCGCCAAATGGCCAGACGCTCCGAGCTTCAATTTAAATAAAAAAAATGTAGCGGCTTAGATCGGCTATGCCAGATTATAGGTTGCGAGAGCTAAGGTTCCGCTGATTATTCTTAGTTCTCCTGGTTGTCTAGGATTAGCTTGATTATTATGCTTACCGATGCTTCAATGACACACGCAGGGTATAAGCATTATGTGGCACATGTATATTTATTTTTTGCCCAACGCCATTTTTTTATTGCAACAAAGACAGCTTGGTGGTCTCTGTAGAAAGCGCCGTGCGTTGGGGACATAGAGACGGCAGCGTCTCCACGGCAGCGTCTCATGCCCAGTCCCAACGCCCGGCGTATTGGGACCGGACAACGCAGGCGCCAGTGTGTCTGCCACGGCTATGACGTCACTCCCCTAGAATGCGCAGATCGGCGAGGCTTACGCGGCGGCGGCTAGAGTCACTGGAAGATGAGAGTACCGCAAAGGTAGGCTGCAGGCGGGCAACAGTGGGTGGCGGCGGCCATGTCCCTTCCAGACCGCCCGGCGCGTTGCTAGCGTGTGTTGAGAAGTGACCGATCTTTTAGCCTCAGTGCCGTGTTACGCTCGGCAGAACGGCATTATGTGTGTGTGTTTCTTCAAGAGGATATTAGAAGTGATTTCGAGTCATCGACAGGCATGGATCGACTGCGCGGTTAGCGGTGTAACTAATGAAACATACGGCGTATGTTGCCATGTGCTCGCGAACTCTCTTCATGGCTTCATCGGTCTCTTTTCGTGTCACGCCCGGGCGTGTTCGCTAGGTCCGGGTCTGTAAACATAGTTGCAGTAGCGCAGTGACATCGTGCGAGAGGCCATTTACTTCGACATTTGGTGAATATTGACTGTTTGCGCTAGCTTTGCAGTCGGTGTTCAGGTTCACTGCACTCGAGAACGTTATCGACCAACATCGAGAACATTCAACATTGCGTCCTTCGACTGATCGCTGACGCATAGCTCGCTTGCGCGGCCGTGCTTGCTGTTCAACTGGTTGATATGTCTAACAAGTTGGGTGTGTGCGGTAATTGGAAGTTGTGCGCGACGTCTTGATTCGGAACGCCAGCAGCCGAACGCACGGGCGAATCGCGGTGTGCGGTAGGTAAGGTGCATCTGATCTTACGATATGTAGAAAATAGGCCATCAAAAAATGATTGACATCACTACTTAACTGTTTCATATCCTATTTCTTGTCTCCTTAATATTCCCAACGTTGCAATGAATTTGCAAATATTTTGCTGTGTTCCGACAAACAGTTCTCTTTTTGGCGTTGCCAGCGCGTAAACAGCTGGGGATCGGTTTCTGCACTGCTGCACCTTTTTTTTTCATAATGCACTCTTATTAAAACTTCCTCGGCACGGTGCCTTATGTTCTTTTGATCAGAAATAGCACATCCCGGAATTTTTAAAGCGCATGCTACTGCAACACAGTATGCATATAGACCTAGGACTCGCATAAAATCGACTCCCTCAATGCGTGGGCTCTGCTTTTTTTTTTTGCTGTGACCATTTCTCACCAATTATACAGTATTTTAAGGGTACGCTCGGTGCAATGCAGCATTAGCAGAATTTTTTTGCAACAAATTTAAAAATACGCTTGATTAACATTGCCTTATACCAATTTTATGAACAGAGTTCCACGCTTATGTTTTGTGCAATGCCAAAGATCATGCCACAATTGCCATCAAGATATACCAGTAAACAGTAATTATTTTAATAAATCTTCGATATTGCTCTCGTGCGTGACACGCTTATATCTCGGATAGCATGCGTAATCTATTCAACAGATCGAGATATAAACAGCCGAGCAAATAGAAACGTATGTAGTTTTCAATATCGCTGACCATAGCGAACCGAAAAGGTGAAATATCCTGTCGCATAAGATCTTTTCCAGCAATGTTAGTGTTGTTCACTGCAGGAAGGTGTGTTATTCGAGGGGGGCGAAATGTCCGGCCACGCTCTGCATTGAACGCGCCTGCACCCAAAGCGCTTGGAAGGGATATGGCGGCGAGAGGTCACGTGATGCGAGTAAGCCAATCGCGTCGGCGGCGGCGCACGGAAGACAGATGCGATACTCTGAAAATTTTCCAGTGACTCTAGCGGCGGCGGCTCCGGTGCGCCACCTGTGCGCCGTGTGACGTCACTTCTCCTAGCGCATGCGCGGCACCGCTCTCGCACGTGCACGCGAAGCTGGTCGAGGTCGGCAGTGTAGCGAACGCTACAAAATAGGCACTGATGATCCATAAATTTTTACATGGTCTCTATATTAGGTGTGTAATGAGGTTTATTGGTCACGCCTAAGAAACAGGCAGTAGAACACAGGGCGAAGAAGATGGTGGTGTTCGCACGCAGATCTCGCGGTGCCTCTGCTCGTGATGATGATCGTTTTGCCCCCTGTCATTGTGTTTGTTCCTTCATTATAATTGCCCCCGTCGAGAAAGATGAAGCCATCCTGGCGATCTAACAAGTGGAAACAAGCGGGTCGAAGTACGGCTTCAAGCGATCTACGTGAACAATATCATGTCCACGCCGACGACGGTCGTCGAGCGGCGTAAGCGGTTCAATGGCGTAATTGACAGGTGATGTGCGCTCGACTACGCGGTAGGGACCATGGTAATTTGAAAGTAGTTTGGCAGACAACCAGGTGCGCAGGACGGTACATGCAGCCATACAAGTGTTCCAGGTGCGAACGTTGCGGCAGGAGGGTGGTCGTCATCGCGGGCCTCTTTCTGGCGTTGTTGGTTTGTTGTAGTAAGATGCTTGGCTAGTTGGCGGCATTCTTCAGCGTGACGGGCGGCTTCTGACACGGTCGTGCACTCGGATGCATCTGGTGCGTATGGCAGCAAAGTGTCGATAGTGTGCGTCGGTTGGCGACCATACAGAAGGAAAAATGGGGAAAATCCGGTTGTGACTTGCGTAGCGGTGTTATAAGCGTAGGTCACAAATGGAAGAACCAGGTCCCAGTTTGTTTGGTCAGATGCAACATGCGTCGCGAGCATGTCGCCGAGGGTCCGATTAAATCGCTCAGTGAGACCGTTCGTCTGAGGGTGGTAGGCGGTACTCGTCCGGTGTACAATATGGCACTGGTGGAGAAGTGCTTGAATTACATCGGAGAGAAATACACGGCCACGGTCACTGAGGAGTTCACGAGGAGGACCATGACGGAGCACAAACCGATTGAGGATGAAAGATGCGACGTCCTGAGCGGTGGCCGTGGGAAGAGCAGCGGTTTCGGCGTACCGTGTTAGGTGGTCCACAGCAACTATTGCCCATCGGTTACCTGCCGTTGTCAATGGCAATGGTCCATAAAGGTCAATTCCGACGCGGTCAAATGGGCGGTCTGGGCACGGAAGCGGCTGTAGTGAACCTGCTGCGGGATGCGGAGGTTGTTTCCGTCGCTGACACTCGTGGCAGCCACGAATGAACTGACGAACATAGGTGAACATTCCGCGCCAGTAATACCGTTTCCGCAAGCGCTCATAAGTCTTGAAGACACCGGCGTGAGCACATTGTGGGTCGGAGTGAAAGGACGCGCAGATTGTTGAACGCAGCGTTCGGGGAATAACGAGCAGCCACTTCCTGCCATCTGGGGAATAGTTGCGCCGGTACAAGAGGCCGTCTCGAATGCTAAAGTGTGAAGCCTGGCGTCGCAGTGCTCGAGTGGTTGGAAGTGTGGGTGCCTCAGATAACACGTCGAGAAGCGAAGCTGCCCATGGATCGTTACGCTGGGCAGAGGAGACGGTGTCAACGTCAAGATCTGACACCGTGTGGTCTATAGAGGAGAGGGATGCAGTCTGAGTGGATAGTGGTGACCGCGAGAGCGCATCAGCATCGGCGTGCTTGCGGCCGGAACGGTATACGACGCGGATGTCATACTCTTGAAGTCGGAGAGCCCAACGAGCAAGGCGACCTGACGGATCCTTCAGCGAAGACAACCAACATAATGCATGGTGGTCCGTAACCACATCAAACGTGCGGCCATATAGGTATGGGCGGAACTTGACAAGTGCCCAAATTATCGCCAAGCATTCTTTTTCAGTAACGCTGTAGTTTGACTCAGCCTTGGTGAGCGTTCTGCTTGCGTATGCGACGACATACTCAGGAAACCCAGGCTTTCGTTGCGCGAGAACCGCACCGAGGCCGACACCGCTGGCGTCTGTGTGCACTTCAGTTGCAGCCGTAGGGTCGTAGTGGCGCAATATAGGTGGTGATGTCAGGAGACGGCGAAGAGTAGAGAACGCTTTTTCACAGTCGGGGGACCAAGACGAGACATCGGTGGCGCTGCTTAAAAGCTGGGTCAAAGGCGCAATTATAGAGGCGAAGTTGCGCACAAACCGGCGAAAGTAGGAACATAATCCTATGAAGCTCCGTAACTGCTTTACAGTCGTCGGTTTGGGGAAGTCGGCGACAGCGCGTAATTTAGCCGGGTCTGGAAGTATGCCGTCCTTGGATACGACGTGACCGAGAATCGTGAGTTGCCGCGCAGCGAAGCGGCATTTCTTGAGATTCAGTTGGAGCTGAGCATTCTTCAGACACGTCAGGACATGTTTCAGGCGTACAAGATGTGTTGCGAAGTCTGGCGCAAAAACAACAATATCATCGTGGTAGCAGAGACATATGTTCCATTTCAAACCCCGCAGAACCGAATCCATCATGCGCTCGAATGTGGCCGGCGCATTGCAGAGGCCGAAGGGCATGACATTGAATTCATATAAACCGTCAGGTGTGACGAAGGCTGTCTTTGGACGATCGGCATCTGCTAAGGGCACTTGCCAATAACCTGAACGCAAATCTAACGATGAAAAAAACTCGGCACCTTGTAAACAATCAAGGGCGTCGTCAATCCTGGGCAAAGGGTACACGTCTTTCCGAGTGACCTTATTTAAGCGCCGGTAATCCACGCAGAAGCGAATCGAACCATCCTTCTTTTTAACCAGAACCACAGGTGATGCCCACGGACTTTGTGAAGGTCGAATAACGTCGCGTTTAAGCATATCATCAACCTGTTCGGTAATAACTTGACGTTCGGCGGCGGAAACACGGTATGGTCGCTGTCGCACTGGCGCGTTGGAGCCTGTGTCGATGTAATGAAGAATGGTAGACGTTCGTCCCAGGGCAGGTTGAGCAACATCGAAAGATTCGCGGAACTGGTACAGCAGCTGGAGAAGATCAGAGCGTTCAGATGGCGACAGTCCGTCTGCGATCGACGAATTGAATAGGTCGGAAGGTGGTACATCAGAAGGGTTGAGGGCACCGATAGCTTCGAGGTCGATGCCAGATGAATCGTGGTGCATGGTAAAAATTTGTCCTTTGTCAATGGCCTGCACGCGTCCAAGAGATTCACCTTTAAACAGTTGGATGGGATACGGAAAGGGGTTGGTGACGCAGAGAACGCTGTTCCCTTGAGAAATGGAGAGGGTCGAGTAAGGCAGAAGAAGAGGTTTCCGACTGAGCAAGAGGCTTGATGGCTCAAAGAAGGCAGCTTCATCACAAATGCCGGCGCAGAACACGGGTAGCAGAAGAGCTGCTGTCGGGGGAATTGCAGTGTCTTCTTTCACGACTAGCTTGTGTGCGGCTTGCTGAGTGTGGTTGTAGGGCTGGTCGTAGAACGGGACGAGTTCAAGTTCAGACTTGGCACAATTTATAACAGCATGGTGACGCGATAAAAAATCCCAGCCAAGTATGATGTCGTGCGAGCAGGATGAAAGGACGATAAACTCAACAATGTAGTGGTCCTTCGCGATGATCAGTCGGGCAGTGCAGGCGGCTATAGGCCGAACAGGTTCTCCATTCGCTGTTCGTAAGGATATCTTATCAAGAGGCGTGGTCACTTTTCGGAGCTTGCGGCAAAGTTTGGCGTCTATAACGGAAACGGCAGCACCAGTATCGACAAGCGCATATGCATGAGTGCCTTCTACAAAAACTTCGACAATATTCGACGGCAAAGTTCGAGGACTTGAGCATTTCGACAGCGCAGTTCTTGCCTCCTGAACTGCGGCGGCTAGTTTCCCTCATTTTCAGGGGCTGGCCGACGACGCATTGGTGACAAGGACCGGCGACGGGGTGACGGTGAGCGACAAGACGTAGGTTGCGGGTAGTCACGTGAGAAGGTGCTCGATTGAGGATCTGGACTTTCGTAACGAGACAGGGGAGGACGGTACCTAGAGTTGTTCTGTGAATGGGCGTCGGTGTATCCTGGCACGCGGCGACGGCAGTATCGGGCGATATGGCCAGGGCCGCCGCATGCGAAGCAGATCGGCCGGTTATCACGCGTTCGCCAGGCATTTGCGGCGATAGGAGGAGCCCATGTGGCGGACGGCTGAGTCGAGGCTGGGGTAGCAATGGGAGCAGCCCACGTGGCAGATGGCTGAGCCGGAACTGAGGCATGCGGCACACCATGGGACGGCGAGGGCTGGTAGGGCTGCTGCCGCTTTACTGCCTCAGCGTAGGTAAGAGGCGCGGCGACAGGGTGTTGCGGAAAGGGCACCGGCATGGCCTCGGAAATCTGTTCCTGAAGTGCATGTTGGAGCACGGGAGCCAACGGGGTTGGGTGCCGCAGTAGCTGCTGCTGTGAGAGCTCTTCACGCTGAGCAAAAGGCAGGAGAGAAAGCTGACGAGCCACTTCCTCACGAACGAAGTCTTTCATTTGTGCGAGAAGGTAGGACTGGTCAGGCATGACGTCCAGTGCAGTGACTGATTGGATCGTCTGGGATGAACGTCGCGTGAGAGCTCGTTGCCTCCTCAATTCGTCATAGCTCTGGCACAGAGTTACAACTTCGGAAACAGTGCTAGGAGACTTCGCGAGGAGCATCTGGAAAATATCGTCGTCGACACCCTTCATGATGTGCTGTATCTTGGCACTTTCGTTCATTGAGGCATCGACGCGCCTGCAGAGGTCGATGATGTCCTCGATATAGGCGGTGAAAGTTTCACCTGGTTCCTGTGCCCGTGTGCGCAGACGTTGTTCGGCGCGTAACTTCCGTACGGCAGGACGACCGAAAACGGCTGATATTGCCTCCTTGAAAGCGCCCAAGTTCTCGAACTCAGACTCGTGATTCGTGTACCATAGCTTCGCCACGTTGGCGAGGTAAAAGTTGACGGTGCTCAACTTCGCAGCGTCATCCCACCGGTTGGGTCCACTCACTTTTTCGTAGGACGACAGCCAGTCCTCGACGTCCTGGTCTTCTGTTCCCGCAAATATCGGGGGGTCTCGCTGGTGAACCGGCCCGGGGCAGGCAGCGGCTGCGAGAGGTGGCGTCTGTTGGGCAGCGTGAGCTAGCATGGTCGACGGCAATGTGCGGGATCGGAGTTCCAGGGCGTAGGCGATGGGGGTACCCGGCACGATCCACCAAATGTAATGAGGTTTATTGGTCACGCCTAAGAAACAGGCAGTAGAACACAGGGCGAAGAAGATGGTGGTGTTCGCACGCAGATCTCGCGGTGCCTCTGCTCGTGATGATGATCGTTTTGCCCCCTGTCATTGTGTTTGTTCCTTCATTATAGGTGTAACATTGAAGATCAATTCTGCAACGATTATTCGGAACACTTAATTTGAAAGGTCGCCTCTAGCGGGGACAGAATCGCGCGTTTGAAGTTGCGAGTTCTTATTAAATTATTACTTCACAATGATGTATGAAGGAAGGTAATTTTCGACGGCTCGTCTCTTTGTTTGACAGAGCTTTAATGAAACCCAGCAGATTATGAAGCCAATTAAGTTATAGGGGACTTTTATTAGATGCGAAGCATCTTATGGCGGAGTTCTATCCAGGTGTGGTGGTGGTGGTGTGCGTAGTGATGCAGAACTATCGATGGTACTATCAATACTATCGATAGCTGAGTCACTATCGAACTATTGATGGCGAAAAATACTATCGATAGCGCTATCGATAGTAAAATATTTGATGGTACTATCGATAGTATAAAATCGACAGCGCGGACTCGCTGCTGAATAAACTTGGTTCCCCGCGCGTGGTACATAGTGGAACCGGAGGAGCAGGCTGAAGGGCAAGAAAGTTAACATGATTGTGTTCCTCACCAGAGTGCTTTGCTGACACATGATCAAACTGTTTTGCTGTAACGGAAAGGAAGCCTTTACATGTGTTGGGACTGCGCGGCTTCAAATTGATTTTGCATTTTATGATTCCAAATTAAAAAAAAAAATGTCAAGAATTGTAAGGTGTAACTAGTTACTTTTGGATACGATTTTATTGCTGGATATATTCAGCCATTTTCATTGCGGAAATAATGAATTTCTCTGCCAAAAATTGCTCATAAATTAAGCTCAGCTGGTAGTAGGCTATCGCAAATATTTTGGCAATATGGCCGGCCAGCAACCGCATCATTATTCACACCACTGTATTGTCACGTGGTTGTGACGGTGAAGAATGCTGCACCAAGACTGAGAAATAGGGAGCTCTTTATTTGGGCGAACTTGGTGTCCATAAAATCAAAACCAAAAACACAAGTGATATATGCTGCGCCCTGATGAGCAGTCGTCAGCCGTTGAGTAATCTCATCATCGGTGGAACACGTCGTCCTTTATACATCGGTGATCTAATCTTACAGCGCTCTCACTGGCGCTCGCGTAAGCTCTCCAATAGACTTGAATATTCGCGTCCATCGCGTAATCTTAACAGCAGGCCCGTAGCCAGGATTTTTTTCGGGGGGGGGCACTTATTTCTCAAACACTCCGGCGCGGTCTGCGTCCAACGTTGCTAACAGTCTGTGGGTGAAACCCGAATACGTCAAAACAAAGCAATAAACACGCGTGGCAGTAACATTACTATAGTAATATTAACGATTGTTCTACCGACTGAACTATCGATACTTTGTTTACACTATCGATGGTTTCAAAAAGATGGCTGATCCCTCCTTCATAGGAATCGGTATAACACGAAAGCGAAATGTGTCGTCACAGAAGTAGTTTATTGTTTATAGTGCATTGGTATATGTCTACTGTTGTTTGGCAGATATAGAGAATGGCATCGAGCCGCATAAACCACGCTCGGGGGTAGATCGGGTGAAAAGGCGGAACTGGAGGGCAGAGTTGCGGAAGCATGGCAGCGGGCCGCTCGGCGAAGGACGTGGTTGTCCGGGTCACCAATTGTAGCGAGTGAGAGAGACGTCAGGCGGCCGACGTGGCCGTGCCGTTCTCGCTACTTTATTCGCAGGCCAAGCAGAGCGGCAGCGGCTGCCGGCGTCCAGTCCCCAGGAGCGTGAGCACGTTCTACTGCTCGCGCCTCGAGCTCTCAGCATGAGCTGCGCACGAGCCCTCGTGTGCCACCTGCCGAGGGTGCTTCAACGCGCACAAGTGCATCATCCGAGCCCGCAGTGACTACGCCTGCTCGGTGTCACCGCAGATTTGCTCCGGACACCGTGACACAGAATGCCGCCCACCCGACATGTGGCCACTGTGCAGGCGAGCGCTGCAGACCTCCTTCCCACGTCTACAGCTCCCGTACTTGCCGGTATTTCGTCTCGCGCCGCAGACAACGTGCGCGTAGTGTGCCCAGCAGTCATCGGCATTGTTGTGGCCGGTGCAACGCCTCCCCCCATGCCCACCCGACTTTCTGGGATCGGTTCCAACATGCAGAGAATCGGGCGCTCTTGCTCCTGCCTACAGCGTCCATTCCTTGCGACCCCCGCCCGCTACGCAGCTCCCAGAGCCGCCCGCCAGAGACCCACTGATCTCCGATGGTCATCTCACGTTGACAATCTGGACTGCCCACGGACCCTATCGTTTCGCGGCATGAACATTCTTGTATATACGCCCCCATAGTTTTTCATTCCGGGCTCATTTCTGAGGGGGGGAGTGATCTGTAGCGTCATCATCATCGCCATTTATCATCATCATCCTTTTTACCACTTACGCGCCGCGACTCTCGCGCAGCTCATGCTGAGAGCTCGAGGCGCGAGCAGTAGAACGTGCTCACGCTCCTGGGGACTGGACGCCGGCAGCCGCTGCCGCTCTGCTTGGCCTGCGAATAAAGTAGCGAGAACGGCACGGCCACGTCGGCCGCCTGACGTCTCTCTCACTCGCTACAAGTTTGATGTGGACGCATCGCTCTCACGCTGACGCCTAGTGGCACGTCTCCGTACCGACGACAAATGCCTATGATCATGATTTAACCCTTGCGGTAGCTGAAGTTCTTAACACATACGTGGACACCGCATATGGTGAATTCCGCGCAAAGATGGCATCAACAAGCATATAATAAACACTAATGCACGGTATGCACTTCTTCAAAGCGTCGTGAAATGCGAAGAGAAACGCTACGCGCGTCGTGTCTTCCCTCTAGCCTGGCCGTTACTTCTCACAGGGCGAGCAGGGCACGCGGTGCGACAGCTAGGCGAGAGTCGGATAGCTATTTGTCGATATGGATGGATGCTATGAGCGAGGCTTGCTAAAGCCGCCACCTCGCGGTGTGTTAAAGCGTTGACAAACTTAAACTTGTATTGGAAACGCGCCGAATGGGACGCTCGTTGCAACGGCGCGTTTTGTTTGTTTGTTTGTTTGCTTTAACCTGGTGGCACAGATGTCACCGCCCCGTTATAAAGGGGACGCTGATAGCATCCATCCATCCGAGAGCACTGCGAGAGGCAAGTGTGAAAGATAAAAGGCGCGTTCATGTCGCCTCCGTAATGTGTTTGGCGGTAGCTCAGTGGGCTAAACGCCCGCCAGCCATCGTCGCGGACTGGGAGGTCATTGGTTCGATTCCCGTCCGTGGAACTTTTTCTTATAGTTTTTTCTTTGCCATCTGATGGCGTTCATTTTGCTGACGTACTTTCGTGACGCAAATACGTCATGGAAGTATTGGTGGACCACAGCATAAAACACTTTCGTGTTAAAAAACTATCGATACTATCGATAGTCAATTTACCGATAGTTCTGCATCACTGCGGCGTCACCGCCGTAACTGCGCATGCGCAAACCTTCTCCACACAACTCCTCTTCTCCATTCTCACCCTCCCCCCTCCCCTTCTCGAACACCCTCTTCCCATTCCCCCTCTCCAATTCCCTCTCCGCTCCCCCTCTGAAACGCGGGCTGCACATGCCGAAACGCTGCGTTGCATCGCCTCATGGTCCCCTTTAGCAGGAAATGGTGTGAGTTTTGTACTGTTTTTAGTGTAGTGTAATAATTGTGATAAAACGTGGAGAAAGCGTTGTGGACGAAAAGACAGCTTGCCGGCAGCACAGACCGAACCTGCGACCTTCGGATTACACGCCCGATGCTCTTACCAATTGACCTACAGCGGCGGTCGTCACCTCGTCCAATTATCGGGTCTATGTGCATGCAAACCCTGGACCTTCAATTGTGTGAACGCATGGATGGTTCGGGGGTGGTTCATGTGTTCCGGTATGTGCATGATTATCTTACTCTTTTTTCCCCCACACCGGGGGCATATCGTGAAAAAGCCCAAAGCATCATCGGGACCTTCGAGCGCACTCTGGGGTCTTTCAAGCTCACCTGCGATTTGTGCTTCGACAAAAGTATTAGGTTTCTGGATATGGTCCGGCACTTTCAACACGACCACGTCTGCTGGGAGTATTCGCCCTAATCAAAGAAGAGTTTTCTGCCGTTCGGCTCCGCACACTCGAAGTCTGTGAAAAGAGGTATTGCACTGTCCGCCATGACGAATGCCTTATTCCGCTCCTGCGCGCATTTGGTGCACCCTAGTTTCTCAAACCGAATTGAGAGGCTGCTGGCCGCGGGATTTGCACGACAGTTGTTTGTGTCATTGACTGAGGTGCTACTGGCGGAGGTACAGGGGCATCGTACTCGAGAGGATGGAGAGCCGAACCGCAATGTTGCAGTGATCCCCTACGTACACGGTGCTTCACATCGGGTCAGGAAGTCGGTTGGACATGCCGGTGTCCGTGTAGTGTTTTCAGCACCTTTCAAGCTGGGCGGCATGTGCCAACGTGTGAACGAAAGGGAAGGAAGCGGAGCGAGCTGTTCGAAGAGGCACGCCAAGCCATTCACCGAGTGTGCGACATGCGTCGTGTATGAGATTCCGCGTTCCTGCAGCAGTGTGCACGTGGGAGAGACTGGGAGGAGCATCAACGATAGGCTTCGCGAACACGCTAATTCATTAACGACTGGTATCGGTAGAAATTTAGCCATTGATTGCGCTAGCCGTGGGTGCACCCCCTGTGTGTCTGACGTCACCATCCTAAAACGCTATCGTCAAAGGCGCGCGCGGGAAATATTTGAGGCTTTTCTCATCCACCAAAGGGGTGATCGATGTATAAGCGTTCCATCACTCGAACTGTTAGGAAGAGATATCAGCTATTGGACGTCACGAACGTGACGAACATCTTCTAACCTTATTGTCTCTATTGGAAAACCCAGTGGCACTGTCCCAGTGCCATAGCTGATTATTGGACCAGTGTGGCGCTGGGTACTGGGACGCTGGCACGCTGCACGAGGCACAATGGACGCTGGCGCACTGCACACTGGGCCACCAGTTACGGGCAGAAATCGGGCTTTTAAATTGGCTTTTAAAACAGTGGTCATACCCAGATCGTAATCAGGGCTGAAACGCGAGCACTGCGACAAAAAAAACCTAAAAAAGCACGAGCGAAGGGGAGTCGAATCCACCACCTCGCGCTCCGTGCATCGTGAATCTGACACATTACCGCTGCACCACACCTGTGAGACCACAGGTGGCCTCTTTTTTTCTTCATGTTATAACTACTTCCGGTAGCCAGTATTTTCATTTTTCTCGTTAGCAACGCGATTTCAGTCTCTTCGTTCTGGCGAGAACCTAAGACAAGGTGGTTAATTTGTTTGTCATGTGCTGCCTAGGATGAGAACGTCTATCTGGCACGCTTTGCCGCAAAAAATGGTAGCGTAACCGCAGAGGATCTGCGGCAATCGCACTGACAAGCTAAACAGTTAATCGTACCTGTGTAAAAATCAATGTGCATCTGACCTGCACACTGAAAACTTGAGTTTTCGTCGGCCCTTTGAACATACTTTTTGTCCTTTTTGTTTACGTTCAGCGTGCTATACAGTCGCAGTAGTTCATCCTATCCGAACCGACCGTTAGGCTTAGAGCTGTACTCCGTGCCCAACGATCGCTGTGATGAACGTGGATATTCAATTACGAAGAATCTGATAACGGCTCAAATGTAGTTTCGATCATACATGACTCAAGCGAGGCTGTATATGCACCTTCGACTACATGAATCAGAAGCTAAAAACGCCGAGATTGAGCGTTACATTGGCTCACTGTTGCCGGTGGCGTCCGGCATTCAGCGGTACGAGCTCATATGGAAGGACCGGACTGGCTGCTAGAGTAGGTTGGTGTTATTATCAGACTAATACGAATGTCATATTGTGTTGCGAATGATAAGATCTTTCGATGCAGCTATATGAACTACATTCACGACACTCGATCACACACATCAGAGAAAGTGCGCGCACGCGCTCGACAGATTATTGCTTCAGCTTATACGTACATCCGTCGCTTAACGAAACTAAAGCTATTCAAGCGAAGAGGAATGCCCAGCGCTGCAGCCACATCGCCAGCTCTGCTCGAGGCACGTGCTGTAGCTGCCCAGCCTGTGTTTGCTGAAACGCTGCCTGCGCCTGTACAGCTCTTGCTGTCCCTGCTCGGACGCTCCCGGCCCAGTGTTTTTATTATATTTTTGGTGGAGGTTGCTGCGCTTTCCCCGGCCCTAGAATTACGCAGTCGAAAGTTGCTGCCCGTCATGCCTGACAACGCCAACTCGACACCCTCCACGGCTTCGCCGCCCATGGTATGTCCCGGTGCCCAACTTCTGCGCGAACCCGAGATCTTCAGCGGCACTGATGAGAAAGACGTGGAGGATTGGCTAGAATCTTACGAACGAGCCAGCGCTAGCAACAAATGGGACGATCCTATGAAGCTCGGCACCGTAATGTTTTATTTAACGGATGTCGCCAAGCTGTGGTATAAAAACCACGAGGCTGATATCCCCACTTGGACGACCTTCAAAACCAACATCGCAGCATTTTTGGACGCGCTGGTGTGCGCAAACTTCGCGCAGAACAACGCCTACGAAGCCGGTCCCACGAGGCAGGCGAAACGTTCAACAGCTACATTGAGGACATTCTCGACCTCTGCCGCCGGGTCAACCCGACGATGGCGGAAGCGGACAAGGTGCGCCACATCATGAAGGGCATTTCCGATGATGCCTTTCAAATGCTGCTCTCTAAGAACAATGGCACTGGCTCTGAACTCATCGAGCTTTGCCAGAGTTTCGAGGAGCTCCGAAGACAGCGTCTTCTCACGCGCCGCAAACACGTATCTGACGAAGCCATCTCGAGCGTGGCTAGTGCTCCTAACCTCGAGTCACTGTTCTCCCAGATAAAGGAGTTTGTCCTTGCTGAGGTCGCTCGTCAGCTTTCGCTGCTATCCGCAGCCGGCCAACCACCATCGCCTTTACCAGCAAACATACGCCAAGTGATACAGGAACAAGTCTGCGCGGCTCTGTCTTCTGCCCGCGACACGCCACCGGCGCCGACCCCCGTTGCCTGTGCCGAGGTAAATGCTCCCCTAAGCTACGCCGAAGTTGTCGCACGGTCGCCGCCTCAGTCCTTTGCACCACTACCATCTGCCGTGCCCCTGCTACCAACACCCCGCCTCAATCAGGCCATGCACCTCCAAGGCAGCGGACAATGGCGCACATTTGACAACCGACCAATATGCTTTGCGTGTGGGCTACCTGGCCACGTCGCCCGATATTGCCGTCGTCGAGTACGTCCCTACCACCAGACCTTCGAACCTGACACGTATGTGTCACCGCGGCCATCGTTCTCAGCGTGTCGGAACCCCGACCAGCTGTCTTCATATACCGACCACCATCCTCCTGCCAACCGCCGCTCGCTATCGCCGATGCGCCGTCGCCCCTCTACGCCGGAGCGGGAAAACTAATTGCCGCAGTTCCAGAGGCAGCAACTGCGTCACCCGCGAAAACACCAAGGCCTCTCCCTACCGACGAACGTTATTGACGTGTATGTGGATGGCGTCGCTGCACTCGCCCTTGTCGATACAGGTGCAGCAGTTTCAGTTATCAGTGCCAAATTCTGCCGCTTGCTCAAAAAAAAAAAAAAAAACATGGCTGATCCCTCTGTCATAGGAATCGGTATAACACGAAAGTGCAACGTGTCTTCACAGAAGTAGTTGAGCGTTTGTTGTGCATACTGTCGCCCCAAGCGCGAAGGAATGAATGCTACAGCATCAAATTGTAATGTTACGCGAAGAACGGCAAGCCGCTCGAAACTTGCAATGCGCTGCTCAAGCAGAAAGGACGCGCGGAACGAACATACACAGGATGAGCGCGAACTATCACAGTTGTAACTTATTTCTTTGTGAGCAGCGCGCTCCTTTCGCAAAAGCGGCCGCTGCAGTGAGCGCGGTGACCTTCGTGCTCTCAACGGAAACTTGCAGGCAGAGCGCAAGACGTACAAACCACCGAGATCATGAGATAAGCGCCCGCATGAGCGACCACGCCCTGTCGAGGCGCGCGCTAATCCGCGTGGGGGACAACATTTAAAGCGCGCTCTTCTTCACGCTCTTCGAGCCCTTCGCGCCATCTCGCCAGTGATAACGAAAACACACGCTGTACCGCCTATCTCTGAGTACCGCCGCCGGCGAATGGTATACATAAATAGCTTGCCGTTAGCATAGCAGAGAACATGCCGTTTGTGGCGGAGTCGTTTCGCGCTGCGCGCTGGCAATCGTGAGGTCGTAAGTTCGACTCCCGGTGATGAAACTTTTTCTTATAGTTTTTTCTTTGCGATATGTTAGTCTTTATATTTTACAACGTCATATCCGTGACGGAAATGCGTCAGTGGAGCCGTGGTGGACCCCGGCATAAAACACCTTCGTGTTAAAAGTTACGACGCCGCTGTCCAACATATCGCTTCGCACCGCCAGCGCAGACCGCGTCACGCCGGCTGCTGCATGTTCTGCTCGCGTCGTAATTAACGATCTCCTCTACGTCGTCGAAATTTTAGTCCTGCATTCTTGTTCATATGATATCATTTTGAGCTGGGACTTTCTATCCTCTAATAAAGCCGTAATCGACTGTTCTCGCGCTGAAGTGGCATTTGAAGCGCTTTGCGATGCTCCGTTATTTGACGCTCGTGAAGCCGAGGACAAGCTATTTGTTGCGGAAGACGTTACAATACCGCCGCACTCTTTGCCCTGGCCACGGTGTCCTGCAACAGTATCGCCAAGTCAAGCGCACTTTTTACGCCATCTTCTATCTTCGTCCGCCGCAAATGTTCACCGCTGCCTTTTGCCCTTTTGGAAATTTGTGACGGTGTCAGCACACTGCTTGTCTCCAACCTTTTGTCATCGCCTCTAACACTGCTTCGCGGAGAGTGCGTCGGACGTGTCCACGGTATCGACCCTTCGACCATCGCTAACATGCAAACAACTTCCACCGCCGAACACGAAGTCGTCGGAGTGACCTGTGATTCCTCGCAGCAGACGCCTACGCCTGATGTCCTGAGCAGCACCGTTGCCGACACGTTGACTGTTCCTCAACGCGCCCAGCTCCTACGTCTCCTCGACAGATTCCGTTCGTCCTTTGACTGCGAGCATGCTCCCCTCGGTCGTACGTCAGCTGTGAGTCACCGCATCGACACAGGTACCAGCGCGCCACTGCGACAAAGACCGTATCGTGTGTCTACGACAGAGCACCAGGTAATCGACGATCAAGTAGCTGACATGCTGAAGCGTGGCGTCATCCAGCCTTCGAATAGCCCATGGGCATCTCCTGTTGTCCTCGTTAATACGAAGGATGGATCGATTGGCTTCTGCGTTGACTACCGCCGTCTCAACAAAATGACTCGAAAAGACGTTTATCCCTTACCGAGAATTGACGATGATTCTCTTCTATTGATTTACGGAGCGGCTATTGGCAAGTCCCCGTGGCGCCTGACGACCAACCTAAACGGCCTCCATCACACCCGATGGCCTTTATGAATTCCGTGTCATGCCGTTCGGTCTTTGCAACGCGCCCGCAACATTCGAGCGCATGATGGACAACATTTTGCGAGGTCTTAAGTGGAAAACATGTCTCTGCTACCTAGACGACGTGGTTGTATTTTCATCAGATTTTCCTACGCACCTCCGTAGGCTAGAGGAAATCCTTCAGAGCCTAACTGACGCTGGCCTTCAGCTCAACCTGAAGAAATGCCACTTTGGCGCAAGGCAGCTCGCCATCCTTGGTCATGTTGTATCCAAAGACGGTATTCTTCCCGACACCGCCAAGCTTCGGGCAGTTGCTGACTTTCCTAAACCTGCGTCTCTCAAAGAACTTCGTAGCTGCCTTGGCCTCTGTTCCTATTTTCGCCGCTTCATCCGGAATTTTGCGACCATCACCGCTTCCTTGAATCAGCTCCTACGAAGCGACTCGAAAAGTTACGCTTGGACGCCCGCTTGTGACGATGCTTTTCAAGAGTTGCGCCATCTGCTCACCTCACCGCCAATCCTGCGTCATTTCGACCCTACTGCTCCGACTGAGGTCCACACCGACGCCAGCGGTGTTGGACTCGGCGCCGTGCTCGCGCAGCGTAAATCGGGATTCCAAGAGTACGTCGTCGCATACGCAAGCCGCACCCTCACTAAAGCAGAGACCAATTATTTTGTTACAGAGAAGGAATGTTGGGCCATAGTTTTGGCTCTTGGTAAATTTCGACTTTATCTGTATGGCCGCCCCTTCGACGTAGTCACAGACCACCATGCGCTTTGTTGGTTATCCACGTTGAAGGACCCCTCCGGCCGATTAGCTCGCTGGGCTTTGCAGTTGCAGGATTTTGACATGCGCGTTATCTACAGGTCGGGCCGCCGCATCACCGATGCCGACGCCCTATCACGCTCGCCTGTGTCAACCAACAGCACTGCCTGCCTATCTGCCGTGGACGAAGTACTTTGGTTCCCAGCTGACTGCGACATGGCGTCGGAGCAACGCAAGTATTCCTGGATCAGCGCTCTGCTCCGATTGCTTTGCAACCCGTCGACTTTTCCTTCAGCTCCTAGAGCCTTGCGTCGTCAAGCTACTCACTTTGAGATCCGCGATGGCCTCCTCTATCGCAGGAACTACATGTCTGACGGCCGCAAGTGGTTGCTAGTGATACCTCGACATCTTCGGGCTAAAATATGTTCAGCCTTTCACGCTGACCCACAGTGTGCACATGCGGGCGTCTTCAAAACGTACACCCGACTTTCCTCGAGGTTCTATTGGCGAGGCATGTACACCTTTGTGCGCAAGTACATTCGGTCATGCCCACAGTGCCAATGACGCAAAGCTCCTACAAAATGCGTTGGCGGGCTAGTTGGTGAGAATCCATATAGCTTTTTTAGCGCAAAAAACGACACCACAAGAAGGAAGACGGAACACAGATCTACTCTCAACTGACATGGTTTATTGCGTCACTCCACTCTTTATAGCAGACAGATACCGGTAGGACATGCGCCGTGCACCCTATGCGCACAACCACTACACCTTGGACACCTGAGCGCAATCATGAAAGCGCATCCAAAAGCAAAATTCAGAAGAAAACAAGGTAATGGAAGGCACACTAATGCACTGCGACCCCAATGATTGAATGAAGAAAGCTTCCGATAATTCTCGGGCGGTGGTGTCACGACTCTTCTTTAAGATAGTGGTTAAGTCTAAACAAGGCTTGACAATTGCATTTTTTGCAGTGTTGAGCTAAATGTGATCCTGTACCAGTCGGCAGAGATCGCTCATGTTCTTTAAGGCGCTCATTCACACAGCGGCCTGGCTGACCTACATACACTTTTCCACAAGAGAATGGAATCTTGTAGACCACCCCTACGCTGCACTCGACAATCGTCTGGTGTCTCTTTTCACATTGCGGCTTTTTGTTTTCTTTACAAACACGCCTGCACAACATAGACAGTTTCCGGGGGGCAGAAAAAAAAAAGAGGGTGACCTTATTTTTAGGTCTGGCGGTCCCA
This sequence comes from Rhipicephalus sanguineus, assembly GCF_013339695.2. Lineage (NCBI taxonomy): Eukaryota > Metazoa > Arthropoda > Arachnida > Ixodida > Ixodidae > Rhipicephalus > Rhipicephalus sanguineus. Next base: position 228,745,510 of record NC_051177.1, read on the forward strand.
TGCCGCCAATTTCCCACAGGGTGGGTGCCCTCCCAAGCGACTTTGAACTTCGTTCTGCCGAGCACCAGGCCGGAAGTGCGCTTGTCCCTATTTTACCGGTAGGTACCCGGCGGCAGCAATTCTCTGCCTCCCACAGCAGAGGCGGATGCTCAACTATTTCACCAAAGCTGTGGTGGGTTAAGGTGCGCCCAGGGGTCTTTGCAGAACCTTATGGGGCCACCTTTCGAGATGAGTACCCATTAGCAACCGAGTGCCAGGTAGGTGTACTCCTCTCCCCCTTTGGAAAAACCGGTGGGTTCCCGGTCGGCACTGGGAATCGAACCGGGTACCTCCCGCATTGGAAGCGGACGCTCAGCCATGAAGCCACCGCTGCGGTGAAGATTTATATTATTCGATGCCGCACGATGAGCTTTTTCGCTGTGTGATGGCCTGCATCGAAGAAAATGGAGAGTTAGGCTTTCGCAATGCTACTGGAATGTCCTCAGAAAAATTCTTGTCCGTTCTTGAGTTTTATCTAAGCGCAACTTTTATCTCGTTCGAAAACCAGCTATTTATTTAAAAAAAGGGTGTGTGCATTGGTTCGTGTGTGGCGCCTGCTCTTTGTAATATTGTTTCCCCCTTTGTCGACCGTGCTCTTAAGAGTGTTTTAGACAATGACCTGGTCCAGATTTTTAGATATATTGACGACTTCCTTGTTGTGATAAAACAAACTAACCACGAAGGCTCTGGCGCAGTAGCTGATATTTTATCTCTGTTCAAGGACAACGGCAAGGGTTTAACCTTCACACACGAACTCGCAAAGGATGGTAAACTGCAGTTTCTGGATCTACAACTTTCCTTACAAGCAGGTCATGCCTGGTGGATGTACTCGCCGCGTGCACGTAAGGGTCTTCTGCCATACGAGTCTGGGCACTCTAAGGTTGTGAAACGTGCCACCGCCATGATGTGTCTTGAATCATCATTAATGAAATCGTGCCATCACACAGCTAACGAGAGGTTTAACGCGCAGTTAAAAAGGTTGCAGGATGCGCGTTACCCAAGTGTGGTTGTGACGTCGGTCTCTGAAGTTTTGCTTCAGAAGCTGAAAGGCAAGCGCCAGAAGTGTAGAAACGACACAGAGAAGAAGCCAGTAGTAGTGCCGTATTGCCATAATGTGGCTCACAATCTTAAGAATGTGGCCACTAGGTACCAAATCCCGGTTGTATTTTCTGCCCCCCGGAAACTGTCTATGTTGTGCAGGCGTGTTTGTAAAGAAAACAAAAAGCCGCAGTGCGAAAAGAGACACCAGAAGTTTGTCGAGTGCAGCGTAGGGGTGGTCTACAAATTCCACTCTCTTGTGGCAAAGTGTATGTAGGTCAGTCAGGCCGCTGTGTGAATGAGCGCCTTAAAGAACATGAGCGATCCCTGCCGACTGGTACAGGCTCACATTTAGCTCAACACTGCAAAAAATGCAATTGTCAAGCCTTGTTTAGACTAACCACTATCTTAAAGAAGAGTCGTGACACCACCGCCCGAGAATGATCGGAAGCTTTTTTCATTCAATCATTGGGGTCGCAGTGCATTAGTGTGCCTTCCATTACCTTGTTTTCTTCTGAATTTTGCTTTTTAGATGCGCTTTCATGATTGCGCTCAGGTGTCCAAGGTGTAGTGGTTGTGCGCATAGGGTGCACGGCGCATGTCCTACCGGTATCTGGCTGCTATAAAGAGTGGAGTGACGCAATAAACCATGTCAGTTGAGAGTAGCGCTGTGTTCCGTCCTCTTTCTTGTGGTGTCGTTTTTTGCGCTAAAAAAGCAATATGCAAAGCTCCTACTCCGCACGACTCTGGTACGCTCCAGCCAAATACCGTGCCCGGCCAGGCCCTTCGACAGCATTGGCATTGACGTGTATGGACTTCTTCCATTCACGGCTTCCGGAAACCGCTGGGTAGTCGTTGCCGTCGACCACTTGACCCGATACGCAGAAACAGCCGCTCTGCCTGCTGCCACCACCCGTGACATAGCATCTTTCCTCCTGCGGAACTTCAGTCTCCGTCACGGCGCACCCCGCGAACTTCTGAGCAACAGAGGACGTGTGTTCCTTTCCGATGTTGTAACCGCACTCTTTGCCGAATGGCATATCGTTCATCGCACTACTACCGCCTACCATCCTCAAACCAATGGCTTGACAGAAAGATTCAACCGCACCGAGACATGATCTCTAAATACGTTGCCTTTGATCACTCTGACTGGGACCTAATTTTGCCCTTCGTGACGTACGCTTACAACACGGCTCCACAGGCGACTACAGGCATTTCGCCATCTTTCCTCTTATATGGCCGCGAACATTCTACCACCCGCGACACCATTCTGCCATACCGACCCGATTCATCCGAACCTACGCCAATCTCTCAAGTTGCCCGCCGCGCCGAGGAGTGCCGTCAGCTCGCCCGCTCGATTACAACCGTAGACCAATGGAAACAAAAATCTCGTCGTGCCGATGACCACCCGTACCCTGATCCTCACTTTCTTCCAGGATCCCTTGTGTGGCTTTGGGTTCCAGCTGTCCCTACTGGCCTCTCCTCCAAGCTTGCTTCGAAATATCAGGGACCCTACCGTGTCGTTGCGCAGACGTCACATGTAAACTACATCGTTGAACCGGTTACACCGCCTACAGGCCAAAGTTTTCGTGGTCGTGAAACCGTCCACGTACAGCGCCTCAAGCCCTACTACGATCCACTTGTACTGTGTTCACCGTGAGTCGCCAGGATGGCTCCTTTTTCGACGGGGGACGATTGTAGCGAAGAGGAATGCCCAGCGCTGCAGCCACATCGCCAGCTCTGCTCGAGGCACGAGCTGGAGCTGCCCAGCCTATGTTTGCTGAAACGCTGCCTGCGCCTGTACAGTTCTTGCTGTCCCTGCTCGGACGCTCCCGGCCCAGTGTTTTAGGGGCGAATCTCCTTAAAGCGGCACCCGTTCGTCCCTCGTAGTGCGTAACCAGTCGTAACGCTAGTACCAGATCTTGACCTCCAAGGTGGTGCCTGTGGGAGATTTCTCCTGTGCGTTGTTGAACAATAAAAAATTCGCAGCGTGCGCGTTAACTAAAAGCCGAATTCTTCTGTCTCTCATTCCCCATTAGCAGCCATTGGCATGTTCCAGTAGGAAACGTTAGTAGAAGTAGAAGTGTAACTGTTAGCTAAAAGCCGACTTCTTCTGTCTCTCATTCCCATTAGCAGCCATTGTTTACCTGCAAGGTAATACCTGGTGAGATTTCTCCTGTGCGTGATTAAACAATAAAATTTTGTTCAAAACGCCGTTGATTGATGAAATAAACCAACGAAAGACTCCAGAAGTTTTCTAAAAGCAAAACGAAAAGACGCCAGATGTTTCTAAAGCAAAACGAAAAGACGCCAGCTGCTTAACGAAAGACGCCAGATGTTTTCTAAAGCAATGGTTTTCTAAACAATGAAAACTCACAGCGTACATGTAAAATTAAAGTGACCTGCAAGTCGTCATAACTCTCATCGAACCTTTAGTATAAACGCGCCCGATCGCACGTCGGTGATGATGTACTGGGCAGAATTCACGGAAGATTCACGGTTTACCGATGAACCTCCGCAGCTTCGCCCACTCATCATCATTCACTCCGTGGATATGCTGTGATTTTTTATTATACTATATATGTGTAGGACACAGAATAGAATAATATTTTCAAGATATTCGATAAGTTTTCCTTTCGACTTCCCGCGACCCAATATAAAATCTTATACGAATTCCACCCAGCGCACCTAGGGTTTTCCAATGTGCTCCCAGTGTTCCCAGTGCGCAGGCAGACACTGTACAGCGTGGCCACTGCCTCCAAGTGCGCTGTAACACACTGGGCCACACTTTCCAGTATTCGCAGCGTCTTTTCGCTCACTGGGCGACACTGGCCACGCTGTACAGTGCCCCGTGCCTCCCAGCGCGTGTAGTACAATGGGACACATTTACAGCGTTTCCAGTGCCACACAGTGCGCTGAAAGGCACTGTGAGGCACTGGAAACGCTGTTTTATTTTCGATAGGGGTTTTTTACACTCTTTCGTCTATCTACTTATTCTTGGTTTCGTCAATTAAAATTTCAGTTGGCAGTCAGCGCCCGTCCTTTTGTCACTTTCCGTCGTCCTTTCTTTAAGCTGTTTTTCAAGTTTTGAGTCACTTTACTTTCTCCACATATTTATCCCATTTATTCCACTACACCTAAAACAGTACAGTTAGCGTCTCCTATACCTTAATTGGCTTCCTAATGTGCTGCTATTCGTTAAGCTTCAAAATGCTATAGTTTTTTTTTTTCATTTTCTCAATACTGTAACCTTCTTTGAGGCACTTCTGGTAAGGCGAACCTCAGCTAATTACACTTGCTCCAAAAAAGAGCTGTGCGATGCACTGCCACTGTTGCTTCCTTATTTTGTGCGAAAAATCTTTTATTACGTTTTGACCTTTAGCCAGTATTCTTTTCATATATTTCATATGCCGCTGTTCTGGACACCAGCGGCCTAGTTCGCGTGAACGACACCACGTGGCGTATCGACCTTAAAGAATTCAAAAGTCCCGCCATGTCGTATGCAGTGACGCGGTACTAAGTAAAAGAGAACCAAAACAAACAGTACACACGCCCCGAGACTGTCGCTTCACCTCAGTGCGCAGAAGAGAGAGCGCCATGTGTCGGCGTTATCTCGACGGCGACGACTGGCAATGAATTGGCAGTTTTTCTACAAGCGCCATGCCGAACAGCTGACCGTTATAGACGCGCCCGCGATGCATTAAGAGAATCGTGTTTTTATTTGTTTGTTTGTTTGTTTGTTTGTTTGTTTGTTTAGTTTCTTGCGCTGCCGTACCCGTGGGATATTGGAGCAGCAATCTGCTTTCCGAGTTTCTTTTTTCCGCTAGCGGGAACAATTATGTTTGGGGACGAACAGGATATTGTGGTTGCATAATAACCAGATTTCTTTTGTTGTACCACTTAGGTGATGCTCGTTTGCTCCTTGCGTTACCTCAAATTAGAACTGGATAAGTTTGAGAACGCTAAAAATGAGAGTAAAAAAAGCCGGTAGATCCCACGCATTGTGGGAATCGATGTAATGCGAAGCAGCCAGCAAAGAGCTGCATACATCGTCTTGTATGTCATTGAGGAAAATGCGTGTCATGGTTTTCACGTTAACTCCTATTATTTATGTTCGTCACACAGTAACGTCGCGCAATACCAACTTCGGGGTCGATCAAGCTAGAGAAACGGCCGCCAGCGCCCCATGAGCGTGGCACGCAAGTCATGCTGTACATGACATACGTGTCATGACTTTCATGTTAACTCCTATTATTTATGTTCGTCACACAGTAACGTCGCGCAATACCAACATCGGGGTCGATCAAGCTAGAGAAACGGCCGCCAGCGCCCCATGAGCGTGGCACGTAAGTCATGCTGTACATGACATGCGTGTCATGATTTTCATATCAACTCGAGTTATTTATGTTCATTACACAGTCATGTCACAAGATACCAATTTTGGTGTATATCAAGCTAGCGAAACTGCCGCCAGCGCTCCATGAGCGTGGCACGTAAGTCATGCTGTACATGACATGCGTGTCATGATTTTCATGTTAACTCGAGTTTTTATGTTCGTCATACAGTCACGTCGCGCAATACCAATTTCGGGGTAGATCAAGCTAGCGAAATTGCCACCAGCGCCCCATGAGCGTGCCACGTAAGTCATGCTGTACATGACATGCGTTTCATGATTTTCATGTTATCTTGTGTTTTTTATGTTCGTCACGCGGTCACGTCGCATGATACCAATTTTGGTGCATATCAAACTAGCGAAACGGCCGCCAGCGCACCATGAGCGTAGCATGTAAATCATGCTGTACATGACATGCGTGTCATGATTTTCATGTTATGATTTGTCATTTATGTTCGTCATACAGTCATGTTACGCCATACCAATTTTGGTGCACATTCGATGAACCAAGCGACCAGGAGAGCACAAAGTCGTAGGCTGCTAGATAGATAGATAGATAGATAGATAGATAGATAGATAGATAGATAGATAGATAGATAGATAGATAGATAGATAGATAGATAGATAGATAGATAGATAGATAGATAGATAGATAGATAGATAGATAGATAGATACGCTCAAACTCGCAGAAGTTCGCTTAGAAATCCTTCGCATTTAAAAAACGGAAGTTAAAGATAGTTCTTATTTGTTTTCATTTAGTTCTTATCGAAATGTCACTGACACCGCAAGCTTGACGCCGTCTAAGCGGGTGTGCATAAATGATGCAGTCGTTGAAAGATGATCTTGTACACCAGAAAATGTGAACTTGGTTAGTTTTTTAATTAGGAATGAACCTATAGTAGAACACATACGACCGGCGTGTTGTGTAATAACCTCTAGATCTGCCGTCTATCCCGCCTAAAAAAGGCACCTATCTATCCTAATTTCATTTCTTCTTTTTCTTTCTCTTTTTTTTCATTTTCTTCCTCCACAGTCGACTGACTCATATGCTGGATGTGATTGTTTTGAATCCTGTTGGCGCAGATACACCAATAGGTTACTCTAATGGGCTGGAAGCTCTCCTGAGCTCTCCTTTCATGTTCTGTAGGCGCAGTCTCTTTCAACTTTGCACTTCAGCAAGCACAAAGTCGATCATGAAAGACCTGCTGGCCCATTCGTCCACTTTGATCAGCGCAATGAAATCTAGAAGAGCGAATTTTGGCGTTTTTGCGCTCACAACAACGATTCTTAATGCAACATAATATAGTAACTATTCCTACAATATCTGAAAACCACTTCCTCATTCTGTATCACTCCTGATGTAGAATACAAAATGCATTTGAGTTGCACAACAACGGGTGACAAGACACATCGCAGAAAAGCGAACCCTTTAATTCCCCCTTCTTTCCTTCACTCAGCATATGAAAATTTCATCATTTGTGAGTGCAGCTCCTTCTGTTGCCACGAAAATGTGCAGGCGTTCCAAAGGAAATCTTAAGCCTTTCTTTCCAGGATGTTCCCTTAAGAGAACGATGGCGTTCATGCACACAGGAATTTTGATTAGTAGTTTTTCGCTCGTAGCAATGACTTAAAAATACCAGTCTTCAGCCAGATAAAGCCTAGCGAAATGTGCTTTTTCCCATAATATCTAGTGCTTTTCAAGCAGTAGTCTTCTTCCTCAGAAAGCCCAACGGAAAATGACCCATGTTGAATACAGTGAATACAGCTCCGCTCGGGGGTCTTCATAACCGGAGCTTTTTTTGTACTTGGTGATGCAAAATATCAGGCACGTATTGAATCTTGGAATCCTCTGGCTTGATAGGAATGTCAAAGCTGCGAAGACATTCCTGGTTGGGATTCTTTTTTGGCTCAAACGTGTAGGCCCACCTTCCGTATCGGGTAGTTATCTCTCTATTGTAGATAAGGAAAGTATAGTAAAATAGGTAGTAAGATAGATATTATTCAATAATAAGTTTTACTGCAACATAAAAGTTGCAATAGAAATACGCGCGAAAGCGACAAAGAAAAATTAATAATATTTCAGAAGACACCCTAACTGGCATACAGCCTCGACTTTAATAATAGGGATATCTGCACATAGGTGTCAAGTCTGGTTAATGCGCATCGATAGCACAGTGCTATCATAGATGCACGCGTTTCAGAAAACACCCTCTAGACATGGTATTGCCTCTAAGCTTTGTCTCAGTGGAAATAGCTCAAAGAATTGAATTCCTGTCAATCTGATAACATGTTATTTTTTTTCTTAGATTAGGTTTTTTAAACACACGTATGCTGTACAGTGCAGAGCCACCATTTAGGGCAGAATTTGTAGTGACGCAGAAATTACCTCCTTGATAGTGAGAAAATTCAAATATGTATACACAATGACCTTCTCAATATTTACTTATGGACAAATATTTGGGATCGTGGAACCTGAGGTAAGCATGAGCATGGTCACGCCTTTTTAGAGTAAATAGTTACTCTATCACTATATATATTGGCGATGTGCTTTCTTAAAGGGACTGACCACCGACCGAAATGTGTCACAAGACCGTGGCTGTGAATTACAGTGACATAAAGGAGCTCTTTTTCACCATATGATTAGGATTTGTATTGGTAAATTGTGCTTTGAAAGCCAAGACGGCATCTCGCGTTGCCTGACGGGCAAGCCTTCATAGTGCACGAATGAGATGTGCAGAATGCTGTACGCAGTCCGCTGCTGTTTACTAAAGGAAAAAATGCGTTTAAAATGAATCCGCACGTTATTAGGCATCCTCGCTTTATTCTGTGCTTATAAAAGAGTAAAAGGAGTTGATGTTCAGAGGCGGCGTTACCTTCGCGACTACTAGTGAACGCATGTCGAGCAACGGCGCATGCACGCGGCGCTTTCTACGTTGAATGAACTTCCAGGTAGCACACATCAAAAACCAGAAAAAATGCATTCCATAACGTTTGGGCTGTGGCACGGGCTTCGCAAGACACTGACGTAGGCGGTGTCACGGCTGAAACGTTAGTAAAAGCATCTTTTCTTTTTTTAGTGAGTGCTACGCGCAAGGCATTCGACACACACACACACACACACACTATATATATATATATATATATATATATATATATATATATATATAGTCATAAACCTAAGGCGAACAAGCAAGGCGAGCTCTATCTGTTCATTAGTTTGATGAAATGTGATTAGGCTTGCCTCGGGAACACAGTGCGGAGGACAATCTAGTGAGCGTCGAATACTTGGCTCATTGAATCGGTAAGCAGAACTGTAAAGTGAAATGTGCTTGTTAGTTTTGACGTGTTCTTCCTCGCTGTTTTCATTCACTCTGTTGTAGTACATTGCTGCTGACATGGGTACCTGTTAACGGAAAGTCAGCAGTAAAGACAACAGGCATGTGTCCATTCCTGGACTTCCCTCTTATTGATTACTCTTTCAACGGCGTGAAGTGGCGTTGCGGCAACAAAGGCAGTGTGTAAGCGGCTAATATTCCCTATGAAATTACCTATGCTGATCAGGAAAGCAGCGTACACTAAAGAACGTGTTGAAAGAGTGTCGGTTCGCCTCACAAAAACAGTCCTGATAACGTGCATGCCTGTCGATTGCATTATCGCAGCGCGCCCGGCACTTCCACGTCACGAATGGGCAGCACGTTATGAGCGGGAGACAGCATTCTTCATAGGAAAGCGGCGAGTGCCGAGAATTGAACAAAGGAAACGCAAGCCAGCAGCTAAGCAGCCGGTTGAAGATCTCCGTCGTTGCTATGGCAACGGCGCGCGCGGCCGCGCTCGCTTCCGAGTCTGCTTGTCAACCGTTTCGCCGTCTATTCCGTGCACACCGGTCGCCGCTGCCAGCCGGCGCCAGTCAGCGAGGGGCTGTCACGTATCTCGGGAGCGCTTGCAACGAGGAATGGAATTGGGAGAGTGAGCGAGGCGGGAGACCGTGGCGTCACGCCAAACAAACTTTTATATAACACAACACTGCAAACAAGAAGTTAACACCAAAAAATTTACATCAAAAAGTAACGTTAGAAAACGTGACGCTCTAGCGCGCACTCTCTAACAAATCGCAAAGCCTACAAGCTATGCTTAACTTCTACACACTACAAAGTCTGGCCACTATGGCGCCTCAGTCTCGCTACGCGAATCGAACGTTCTTACGGTTCGTGTTGCCCGTCGCCTCGATTCGATGCGAAGATCGACGCCCTGCCCAGTCGTCGCCGCTGCTGTCGACGTCTTGGGGTCGTCGTCGTCGATCCGCTGCGTCGCTAGTCTTCCTCGTCGCCGATCCTCCGGCCCCTCGTCGAGAACATCCGTCTCGTCCAGTTAGGCCTAACTCCTGGCCTCCCCTTGGTGCCACCGGGTCGAACTGTCGACGTGGCTCTCCGGTGATTGCTGGTGGGTCGCCGTCATCTTGCCGAGCTGTGGTAGTGCTGCAGGTGCCACGAGAACTGCGTGCTGAGGCTGCCGCAAGCCCAGGACGCCTCGCTCGGTAGACCCCGAGGTCGACGGCCACCCTCCCGGGGCATGCACAACGCTGCCTCCAGAACTCAGCCCTGCTGCTCTCGTCGCGGACGCGACGCTGGCCTGTACCACCTTGCTCCTCGACGACTCCACCGAACAATGACTGCCTGTTCCTCTGGGGTTCCGCACCTCAGTTCGGGCCGCGCGGCACGCGCCTTTCTCCGGCCAATGGCTTGCGTCGACGTGGCGGGGGTGCACACCATCGGGTACTTTTCCATTCCCCGCACACCATCGACGCATTGCGCTGTCCGGCACGCGCCCCGTGCCCCTTTACTCATGACATTGGGCCCCCTTTTAAGAGTTTTTTCTTAAAAAACTGCTTTGGTCCTCCTCTTCAGGGTTATGGCCCTCTGCTCTTCTGATAGTGTCTTGTAGCTTGTGCTCCTCTTTCCTTGCTTGACCTATGCACACCTTCACTTCCCCACTTTGTCACGCACTTTCACTCACAATTTACTTCACCGCACATAGTTCATACGACACCACTATCATTAGACCTACACACCACATGTTCATTGTCCAGAACACTATAATCTACCAGGAGCGATACTAAACAATGTCACAATCGATCGCTTCATTGGTGACTCTTCACAAAGTGTTTGACATCTTTCTGCATACCTGGCCAAAATGCCTCCTTCGTCACTTCCCTACGCAGGTTCTATGTATCTCTGAACCCATTCGCACAGCAATGCTCTAAAATGACCTGTCTATAACGTGCGGGCACCATCAGTTGTCTAATTAGTGTCCCTCTTTTCCAAAACTTACGGAAAATTAACTCCTTGAGTGATTCGTAGGACACTCCGTCTATACATCCCTCTCTTGTTGGTTCACGGCCAATTCTATCTATCGCGTGCCTCAGAGTTCTGTCCCTCCTCTGTTCATTTGAGAACTCCTCAGAGGTTACACCTACACACTCCAACATTGGCACTTTATCCTTGCCTCGTGCCTCGCTATTCCCACTTCCCCTACTAGCTTCAATGCTCTCGGGGCTTCCAGTTACCTGTTTCCTTTGTTTAGCATATTTCGCTCGCTGTACTGGGTCATCCACCCTTCTTACCCCTGGCCTATTTCCCAATATCACATCATAGATGGGATCTTCCATACACTTTGCTGTGAGTACCCCTACGAAATAAGGAGTATCTAACCTTATTTTCGCCTCGGGTAACTCCTTCTTGGATCCATCTACAAAGACCACTGTGCCTATTCTCCCCGTGAAATCCTTTTTATTCACCAGACTTCTCCTCACTAACACAGTATCCGCTCCTGAGTCCCTGAGCACCGTTACCCGTTTGCCATTTACTTTACCCTCCACAACTGGCATATTAACACCTTCCGACCTATCTATCACTGCACCAACTACCTCTTCCTTCCCTTCTGACCTCATTGCACACGCAGTATGCTCTACCGGTCTATTCCTACACTCGTTCGCTTTGTGCCCTCTTTTCTGACACAATTGGCAGGTAACGTGGGATTCTTGTTGACTAGTGCTAGTGCGGCAGTTCATAGCTATATGCCCTAGTCGATTGCACAAGAAACACCGCTGCTGTGCCCTTTGTTTACCCCTTGGGGCCTCACTGTTGCTCTCTTCTTCCTTGTAATCGTCTCTGTCGCCTTTTCCTAAGTTCCTTAGACCCTAAGCCTCTACGAACTGGTCCGCTTGCTTTGCCATCTCCTCTACTGTGCTTAGCTTCCTCTCTTTCAAAAATACCGCTAAGTTCTTGCTGCACCTGTTGAGAAATTGCTCAGCAACCATTCTGTCGCGGACCCCTTCATAGGTCTTTTCTGTCTCAGACAGCTCTATCCAGCGATCAAACTAGTTAGCTAGCCGACACGCAAACTGCTTGCCAGTTTCTGAATCCTCGGGCTTACATGTTCGGAACTTTTCCCGGAAACCCTCGGCTGTTAGCCGGAACCTCTCCAATAAAGTCTTTTTTACTATGTCGTAATCCAGAGACTCGTGTGCTGGCATACGGCCAAACACACTCAACGCCTCCCCCACTAGACACAGACTCAAGGCGTTTGCCCACTCACTTCTCTCCCAACCCTGCCCTACTGCGATTCTCTCGAATCGATGCAAGTATGCATCCAGGTCATCCCTTCGCTCATCGAAGGGCGCCATCAGCTTACGCGGGCAAATTTGTCTAGGCCTGGGAGTAGTCGAGTTGTCCAACGCCGTCGCGGGGGTACTCGCGCTACTAGGGTCGCTGCGCGGACAAGCGTTCATCTCCGCTAACTTCAACTTCAGTTCTAGGATCTCCTTCTCGCGCTCATGGTGCTCGCGCGCGCGCTCCTTCTCACGCTCGTACTCCCTTTCGCGTGCCCGTTCTTGCAGTGCGAGCTGCTTGTCATGCTCCTTCTGAGCGACCTCAAAAAACCTCGTCGTCTCCTCCTTATCCATCCCTAAGTCTTTGGCCACGGCCGCCAACTTCTCCCAATCCATCCTTGCAACCCCCGACGATACGTAACTGGGCCAAACGCTGGAAAAATCCTGGCAGAGGCTCGCCACTTATTATGTCACGTATCTCGGGAGCGCTTGCAACGAGGAATGGAATTGGGAGAGTGAGCGAGGCGGGAGACCGTGGCGTCACGCCAAACAAACTTTATATAACACAACACTGCAAACAAGAAGTTAACACCAAAAAATTTACATCAAAAAGTAACGTTAGAAAACGTGACGCTCTAGCGCGCACTCTCTAACAAATCGCAAAGCCTACAAGCTATGCTTAACTTCTACACACTACAAAGTCTGGCCACTATGGCGCCTCAGTCTCGCTACGCGAATCGAACGTTCTTACGGTTCGTGTTGCCCGTCGCCTCGATTCGATGCGAAGATCGACGCCCTGCCCAGTCGTCGCCGCTGCTGTCGACGTCTTGGGGTCGTCGTCGTCGATCCGCTGCGTCGCTAGTCTTCCTCGTCGCCGATCCTCCGGCCCCTCGTCGAGAACATCCGTCTCGTCCAGTTAGGCCTAACTCCTGGCCTCCCCTTGGTGCCACCGGGTCGAACTGTCGACGTGGCTCTCCGGTGATTGCTGGTGGGTCGCCGTCATCTTGCCGAGCTGTGGTAGTGCTGCAGGTGCCACGAGAACTGCGTGCTGAGGCTGCCGCAAGCCCAGGACGCCTCGCTCGGTAGACCCCGAGGTCGACGGCCACCCTCCCGGGGCATGCACAACGCTGCCTCCAGAACTCAGCCCTGCTGCTCTCGTCGCGGACGCGACGCTGGCCTGTACCACCTTGCTCCTCGACGACTCCACCGAACAATGACTGCCTGTTCCTCTGGGGTTCCGCACCTCAGTTCGGGCCGCGCGGCACGCGCCTTTCTCCGGCCAATGGCTTGCGTCGACGTGGCGGGGGTGCACACCATCGGGTACTTTTCCATTCCCCGCACACCATCGACGCATTGCGCTGTCCGGCACGCGCCCCGTGCCCCTTTACTCATGACAGGGGCAGTGGGAGGGGGTCAACGGGAGGGGGCACTTGCTGAAGGCCTTGAGAGTTTGAGAGAAACACTTATTCTCAATATTCTTGTCGGTAAAACACCTCCTCCGTCAAAATTTAGGGAGGGGAGGCGGGCCCCTGGTGCATACCCCGTAGCTACGCGCCTGGGCTTTTGATTCCTAGGTGGCCCCGGTCGGTCTACGAAACTTCTTCCGAAGTACCACGGCCCGTACAGTGTGGTCTGGCAAGCCTCGTACTTCATATACGCCGTCAAGTCGCTTGAGACTTATTACAATCAAACAATGTCGAGGCATGAGATTGTGCATATGGACGTGCTAAAGCCTCACTGTCACTGTGCAGCTGTCCGTAAGTAGCCAGGGACGGTTGTTTTTCGGAGGGGAAGTAAATGTAATGCAAAAGAGCGGCAACACTTGCATAAGCAGAGAACGCTGCTCCCGTAGAAAAAAGGCGACGATTCGAGAATACAAGCTTTGCGTTGGTTCGACTATTACTGGTTACGTTTCTGCGTCGACTCTAATAGTAGAGTACTTATTTAAAACGCTTCATTATATTACAAATGGCTGCCCTCATGTATGCCGTGATTTCTTTGTGTATTGCCTTCTTTTGGTTGAGGTTAACTAAAGTCTGGGTTCCTTTTCTTCGTTACTAAGAAACGGGTTGCGTGGTAATAAGTAATAAAACATTTGAAGTTTACTTGCTCCATTTCCAGAAGCGAAATCGAAACTGCAGCAAATATCTTGGGTGCAATTGTCCAGCGAAAAAACAAGCATCTAAATCTTCAGCAGCGTTGTACTAGTAGTAATTATTGCTGGAGTTCTACGTGCCGGAACCATAACATGTTGATGAGGCGTGCCGTAGAGAAGGGCTGCGAAAATTTCGTCCACTTCAGGTTCGTAACGTGCATCTAAAACCAAGTACACGTGCCTCTAGCATTTTTGCCTCGTTCAAAAATGCTGGAGCCGCCGTCAAACCTGTGCCCTTTGGGTCAGCACGAGCACCGTAACCGCTGTACCACCGCGGCAAACATAAGCAATTCTGAGAGAGACAAAAAAAAACGCCAGGCCTGCGCTGAAACCGCAGCACAGTCACAGCGAAAGCTGGAAGAGCGGCGTTTCTAGATCCCGTTGTAAGCTCTCTTGGGGCTACAATACACGTACACTAGAAACGTACCCACTACGCAATAAATCACAATTTTGTGTAGTCGAGAAGCACCTACTAAGCCATTATTCGTCATTCTGCGGAGAAGCGAGGCACCAGCTACACGTCTGCAAGGCATTATGTGCACTTTGTTGACGCGACGGCTGATGACGATGAAGAATTATGGCTCAGCCCTTTGTAATGGGTTGGAAGTTTTAAACGGCCCACCAGTTATGTAACTTGCATTGGGTGACGCCCGGTCGCTAGTTCCCTCTACCGTCATGCTGTATAACATACGTTGACGTGGGAGAGAGACGGGGGAGGGGGGGGGCGAAGAACTTTACTGAGACCCCGAGGAAATGAATCATGCGCTTATGGGCTTCCTTGGCAACCAATACAAGCGCACTTGCGAGGAAACCACTGCGCTCTAAATTATTCTAATTTTACTGAGACCCCGAGTAAATGAATCATGCGCTTATGGGCTTCCTTGGCAACCAATACAAGTGCATTTGCGAGGAACCCACTACGCTATAAATCATTGTAATTTTTTAGAAGTACGGCAGCAGGCACTGTGCTATTTTTCGTCATTCTACGGAGAGCTGTGGTACCTGCTTAACGCATGTAAGGCATTATGCGCCCTTTGTTGATGCTGTGCCTGATGACGACGAAGAATTATGGCAGATCCCTTTGTAATGGATTGGAAGCATTCAACAACCTACTCGTTGCGCAATTCGCATTGTGTGACGCCTGGTTACAGAATTCGCGTTGTGCGACGCTTGGTGCTTATTTTACTCTTCTACCACACTATATTGCATATGCTAATGTGGTTCCTTCCCGACATGAAGCCTGTATAGGACCTTTTTGCAAAGCAGTTACAAGCACCGGCATGGCTCAGAGGTTGAATACTGGGCTCCCACGCAGAGGGCCCAGGTTCGAACCTCGTTCCATCCTGGAATTTTTTTCTTATTTCGTTTTTTTTTCTTATTTCGAGCAATACTGGTTACGGACACCGGCGGCGGCGGCGGACAACTACGGCGCCACAAACGGCCGGTGAAGTGATCTCATAACAGCTTTCGCTGTAAAGAAGAAGAAAAAACCGCACTGAGATTCGAGCCCAGGCCCCAGCGATTGCGCGCAAACAGCCAGCACGGATGATGAACCCATTCAGCCACAGCGCCCGGCGTCTAGCCCGTGATACGATAGCTATTATAAAGAAGCTACGGTCAAACTCTCCTTGCAACGGTCCTTGCAAGTGTCCCCACTGCATTCCGTTGCAAGCAGGAACGGAATGCAAAAGTGAAAACAGCTGCTTTCTGTTTGCAAAAATGCGCTGTACACCATAATTCGATGCTTCACAGCGTAAGGAACGAGGACGACATTGGAAAACACACACAGCGCTGAAGTTACAACTGGCTATACTTTCAAACTTACAGCAATATATATGCGCTCTTGACCAGGAAATAAAAAAGAATAGAGCAAATGAAGCATACAAAAAATTCCAGAAAAATCGTAGCAGCCCAAAAAATTTTGAAACGTGATAAAAAGTGCACGAGTGCAGCTTCGCTTGCTCTTTCGAGCAACGAAAGTGAATTTCTCGTGATCGTAAAATATATGTGATATCGATGATGGGTTGTTTCCTGTGACTACAATTTGTTGTACACCACGCCTGCAATTGTCGCGTCACCAAAACAACGTAACATCGCACAACATCTACTCATGTGACTACAATCACGTAGCAACTAGCCACGTGACTAAAAGTGACGTAAAATCACGTAATAATTCTCGCGACTAAAATCCCGTAACGTCACGTAACTATTGACGTGACGTGTTGGCGCCAAAAACATCGGAACAACCGGATGGCGCGGGGCAACCTCAGCGTCCGCACTGGACTCTAATAAGATGTAAAGATGTACTTTCTCTCTTAGGCGACCAAAATCCCATCACGTAACTACTAGTGACGCGACATTTCCCCTTCAGAAGCACGCAACAAGTGCGTAGTGTGGGGAACCGAGCGAAACATGATAAGAATAGAATATCCAAGCCTAGCCATATCTGTAGTACCATACTTGGAAAAACTTTGCACCTCTAGCAATAGCTTGGTATTACTAGCAAAACCTTAGAAGAAACTAGAGCGAACGCTAGCTCAGCTCTCAGTTGCAGCCTTGTGCAACCAGTACATGCTGCGTACATTTTTATTTACAGATGTTTAAAATGACATGTTATTGCGGTACTTTGAGATGGGCTGCGAGTGCGTGCGAAAAGCTGCTGAATCACAGGAGTTGCATTTTGAAACTGGGAGCACCAGTCCCTGGACTTCCCCAAAGCTTTGATCCATGCGCTTCATATCACACGGACCTATCCGATGCAGCGCACAGTGCCTTGTGATGTTAAAGGAGAAGGCATGCTGGTCTTTTTCTGTTCACGTAGGACGATAGATATGACAAGATACGAATAAAAATCCCATTTTCACCGCAAGGGCGATACAATGAGCGCGATAGCAACAAATGAAGTAAAGCTGGCAGCTAACTCTTCTAGATCCAGTATCGCCTAACTCTACAAAATGGTGCTGTAAGAGAACACAGCTCCTCAATGTATGAAAGAGGGTTTCGCAGTCTCTCCGAGTTGAGAGCGCAGGATGCAGGAGGGTATATGAGCTGTCCGCTGATGGTTGTCGAGATGGCGATTTTGGTTTCATTAAAGTTAGGGCGAAATCATTGCACTGCTGTTTGAAAAAGAACAAATCATGTTTCCTATTCTTTGATTGGCTTAATTATCTTTTGATTTCATTAGTAGTGTCTAACAAAAAAAAAGCGCCCCTCGAAAAATTCCCCTTCTTTCGTTAAGATTACGACAGACACTTGCGTTAGCCCTAAATTAAAAAGCAACTACAAAAACGTTTAACTTTATCATTTCATTACTATATGCCTCGCTATTCTAAGCTAACTTCATTTCCTTTACGTTGCTGAATTGTAGGTACCTGAGAAGATCTTAACGAAACCATGAGAACGGAGAAATAAGTTTCCACCACAATACACGTACGAAAGTTCGAAAGAGCTTTGTTTACCCTACCTTGATCGGGCGTTCTGTTCCTTGGAACGTTTATAAAAGAATAAATTAAGAATTACAAATGTAGAAGTGAACGATCTGATAAGGCGTGGAGTGATTAAACATGCACTAAAAAAGTAATAAAATAAAGAGCAAAAGAAACGGCAGATCAAGATTCCAGTCAAAAACCGAAACCGAAACGCAAGCTCTTTGTTTCGGCGGCGCCATCCTGTGCGAAAGTGTGGAAATAAGTCACGGGCTGAAAAAAAAAATGCTGATCCGTCGCCAGGAATTGAACCGATGACGGCGCGGTGATGCCGCGCTCTGAACTTGAGCGATTATCTCACTCAGCCTCGGTCGACGGCTTGTGGCTAGTGGTAAGCAAGGGTTTATCAATTTACCACAAACATTTGAAGGACCGCGTTTCAAAAAACGCGTTAGGCAACAACGTTATGCCAATTGCGGCAAGTTGAGAATGGCTTCAAACGAATGCTGAATGCCAGGACTACATGTGATTTGCGGACCATTAGCAAAATTTGGTTAGTTTTACGACAGTGGCCGTTTTTGTCTCGAAAAAGAGGCCACATTTTTCGCCGTTTCCATAGACTCCCATTCTACAATCTTTAGCTGCTCTGGGAACAAAATTGAAGCTTACTGCAACGTGATCGCTGCAGTTCTCTCGTGCGTTTAGGTTCCCAGAAGTGCTCTGTGATCTGCGTTTTTTTAAAATTCACCCTCTACACTTAATTATTCGGGCAAAACTCGCCAGTTCCTTGAAAACGCCCTAGCTTCGCGCCGGGGCCGCCAGGGGCGCTGGCTGGTAAGTGTCCACGAAAGCTGGATATGTATCGGCTTAGGTGAAGTTACAAGTAATACATGAAGTCAGAGATGTGTATTATTTTTCTCTGGCAGATCCGAATGTAAAGCGTAACATCCGCGATACTAGCCATGAAGAAGGACGGCATACCTGCATACCTTGTACGAATGAATATTATGAGGAACAGCTTTATTCGAGTGCAGCTCAAGCTGACACACGCTCATGATGATGTAAACAAATGGGCAAGTTGTACAAATGATGATGGTATGTCCAGTTGACAAAGAAGAGTCCGTGACTGCACTCGCACTAATTACCAATCGCGCTGGAAGCGGCCGCCTGGCCGCGCGACAGCATTGAGAGGGGCGTCGTTTATACGCCTGCAACCGATAAACATGCACATCTCTGTCACACGACAACGGTTGTCGGAAGGAGGTCTAAAGTCTGATATAGGATAATTAACGCAGGACTTTTGATATAGGATAATTAACGCAGGAATTAACGCAGCCGGGAGCGCGCACCGGGTCCAAAGAAGAACTTTGTCTCCATGGTTAAGGTGACAGCACGGTGAGTCGAGTCGTACCGAGACTTCCGAGCTTCCTGGCAGACGCCGGTGTTAATTCGGGGGGGGGGGGGGGAGGGCGCGAGGCGAGAGAAAAAACATAGCTGACCCCTCCGTCATAGGAATCGGTATAACACGAAAGTAAAACGTGTCTTCACAGATGTAGTTCAGCGTTTCTTGTGCATTCTTTCGCCCCGAGGGCGACAGGATGAATGCTAGAGCAACAAGTTGTAATGTCATGCGAAGAACGGCAAGCGGTTAGAAACTTGCAACGCGCTCCTCAAGCAGAAAGCACGCACGGAACGAACATACACAGGATGAGCACGAACTAACAGCTGTCACAGCTCGACAGTTAAAGCGCGCTGGTCAAATACAAAGGAGGACGCACGAAACGAACGCACAAGTATACAAATGATGAGCGCGAACTGCGACAGTTGTAACTTGTTTGTGAGCAGCGCTCTCATTTCGCAAAAGCGGCCGCTGCAGTGAGCGAAGTGACCTTCGTGCTCTCTCTAACTTCAGCGCAAGCTTGCTGTGAGAGCGCAAGGCGTACAAACTACCGCCATCATAGATAGGCGCGCGCACACGAGCGACCACGCCCTGTAGACACGCGCGCTGATCGCGACGCGTGGGGCGGCGACCTTTAAAGCGCGCTCTTCTTTACGCTCTTCGAGCCCATCGCGCCATCTCGCTAGTGATAACGAAAACAAGCTGATGTGCCACGAATCTCTGAGTACCGCCACCGGCAAATGGTGTATATAAATAGCACGCCGTTAGTATGACGAAGAACGTGCCGTCTGTGGCGGAATCGTTTCGAGCTGCGCGCTGGGGATCGAGGGTTCGTTAGTTCGACGCCTGGTGACGGAACTTTTTCTTCTAGTTTTTCCTTTGCCCTGTGTTAGTCCTTATATTTTAGAACGTCATATCCGTGACGAAAATGCGTCAGTGGAGCCGTGGTGGACTCCGGCATAAAACACTTTCGTGTTAAAATTATTCGCAAAATATAACTCCTGCGGTTGCAGGAGCCGAAAGGAAAGAGACGTCCAAAGCGAAACTCGGTGAGCGGCAATAGACCAGGAAAAAGGGAGAAAAGCCGGTGGTGCGATGCATAGCTGTGTCGTGACGCGCGTCACCAACGCCAGATTTTCATCCCAGTGCGTGTGGTCGAGGTTGCTGTACATTGCAATATTGTCCATGAGGGTGCAATGAAATGCGTTCTGTCAAGCTGTTGGTCTTCGGTAGGTAAGTGGTCCTGTGAATGGTGTTCGCGGCAACAGTAGAATAAAGGAAGGCTTTGCCGCGGTCGCTGTGGAGAATACGCGGAGCTCCGTGGCGTAAAAATATGTTGAGCAGAAAAAAAGGCGACTTCATCGCAGTTCCCGCTTGTAGGGTGGCTGTTTCCGCGTGGCGCGCTCGATGGTTGACAGCCGTCATAATCGAACGATTGCCAGTGGAGGTCACGGGAAGGCGGCACACACGTCTATCCTGACTTCTTCGAAGGTAAAAGCGGGACAAGGAAGAGGTTGCAGAAAGCCACAAGGAGCTGTGGTGGGTGGCTAGAGGCTTTGACAGTGGACGCACGATGCAACATACTTGGCGACAGCCGAAGAGTGGCCAGGCCAGGTGCAGCGTCTTTGAATTTTCTCGTACGTTTTGTGGTAGCCGAGATGACCGGTGCTGGCATCATCATGAAATGCTTGAAGAACGTCGCGTTGTAGAGAACGTGGTATATCGGGGAGCCATGTTTCCATCGACGTGGTAAACGTAGTGATGTAAAGCACCACTGTGAATTTTGAATTGATTAAGATTTGGGGGCAATGGGGCGTTCGGTGGAGCAGAAGTACCTTCCATGCGTCCTAGTGTAGAGCAGCAGCAAAGGTTGACGCGTTGATGCTACACAGGCATTGATATACTGTCAGATCACAGCCAACTGAACACTGAGATGGGTACAGCAGTTTCGGTGGGTGGTGGCGATAGTGAGTAATAACAGCTGGGGAGAACGCAGCGAGAGAGAGCCTCAGTGTCTTAGTGTTGCTTTCCAGGTCTGTGGGCGACATTGAAATCGTACTCCTGCAAGCGAAGCACCCAGCCGCTTAATGCGAGCCGATAACTTTTTTTAGGGACGAAAACCAGCACAGTGCGTTATGGCCAGTAACGACTGTAAAGTGGACGTATGGGCGAAGTTTCTGTACCGCTGAAACAACAGCAAGGCACTCTTGCTCTGGTATTGTCTAATTCTTCTCTGCAGTAGTCAGAGCACGACTGGCGTAAGACCGACGACTCGTTCCCTCGCGGTGGTGTCCCGTTGCTGGAGAACGGCACCGAGATCATGACCGCTAGTGTTAGTGTGAAGGATGGTGGGTGCGACTGGATCAAAGCGGCACAGTACCGGGTCAGGTCGTTATTTACCAGCAGCTAGAAAATAATAGAATATTTGCTAGTATACTAGAAAAATACTCGGCGCCATGAAACGAATCCAGTGCGTCGACGATGCGTGGCAAAGGGTAAACATCTTTGCGCGTGACCTTGTTCGGCGCGCATTAATTGACCGAAAAACGTACCTTTCCATCTTTCTTTTGCACTAAAACAACTGGGAAAGACCAGGCACTCGAGGAAGGACGTATTATGTTCCTTCGAAGCATGCCTGAGACGTTTTCCTCGATGATCTCGCGCTCTGCCAAAGAAAAGTGATACGAGCGCCAGTGAATAATGCGGGAGCCGTCAATCTGAATGCGGTGAATAAAGGCAGTGGTCAAACCAAGGGCGGGCGAATTAACATAGAAGAGAGAACGATGCCGATTCAATAGGGCGACTAAATCTTGACTCTCGGCTGCTGTCAGGTCAGGGCTTATATGGTTGTCGACTAAGGTGTGGAAGAGTTGAGTAGCGGCGAGCTTGAATCTGGTAGTTCTTTTCTCGGAACGGCAGCAACTGCAGCGGGATGAAGGTCAACCGCGAGAGTGACTGTTTATCCGCATTGCAGTATTAGGGTTAGAGGGTTTCACTGAGGGCAGTAAGCACGGCAGAACCATAACAGAAGCGAATAAAGGCGCGTTCACACCGAACGCGGATCACGCAAGCGGGCAAGCGCATTTTCGAAGCGGAGAGGCGGCGAGCGAGCGCGGCTGTTAGAACGACCGCGTTGCTTTTTGCCCGCTCCGCCGCGGGGGTGGAGCAATTGACGAATCCACGGTGCATGTGCCGCCACCTTGCGGCACTACGCGATAGTGCGGATACTGCGCCCGCGCGCATTTCTGTTGTTGTACATGTCAACATTGACGCGCTGCCGTCCACTACGCGCTGGAGCAAGATGATGAGCTCAGATGAAGAAGACGAGTTGGTTGCCATTGTACTTGCCACTTCTCTAGCTGCTATACAAGAGGAGCGGAAGGCGCAAGGGAAGACACCCCGCCAACGACGGTGGTGGGTTCGCCCGGCCGTACAAGAGCGCGATAGGATGGGTCATGAAAATGGTTTCTTGCTTCACCTTCGTTCGCGCGATTTGGAGTACTACTGAGGGTGAGTCTCCGTTCTGTTTCTCGTACAGCACCGGGTGCTGCTTCATCGTATCCAGCAGTAGCTCGAGGCAGAACGCCACAGCCGGTTCGCTCATGATGGTAGCCATTTGCACGGACTGGTCTCCGTCGTCTTGGGCCCAGATTGGCAGCGGCCAAAGCGGCCCAATTTTCCGCGCAGAGAAAATATGTCCGGGCACGATCCCGAGCCGGCCGCGGATTTTCCGCTTTTGCGGATAATCCGCGTCCGCTTTCCGGATCCGCCTCTCCGCTTTCCGGATCCGCGCTCGGTGTGAACGCGCCTTAAGCCCTGAAATAATGAAGCCGTCTCCACCCAAAACGTTGTTGGAATTAACGCTGATTATTTCTTTTCCAGTTGGCCAAAGAAGATCATCTGAGGTTGTGACAAGGCGTATACGCCCTTCGTGTTCAGGCAAATAATAGTCAGGGGCATTGAGATGTATGAGGCGCTGACGACAAGATATAGAAGCGGACGCAGAAGACTAATCCCACCCCAAAATGAGTGCTTGGGTGCACTTACGCAAAACCGCAAAGACTATATAATGAAGAATACCATCTATGCAAACTCGAAGTGTACACTATACCAGTGGACGAATGACGGCGCAGAGAGCCATGAAGCTTATCTCATTAGATCCCGAAGTAGTTGCCTCGCAATTAGCGGTTACTCTGTTGGGGCCATAGAGACGGCAGCGTGTTACTTCACTGACCACCGAGCCGTCTTTGTGGCAATAGAGAAGCAAACTGACGTGTAGCAAAAATAAATATGCATGTGCCACATATACGTATACCGTGTGTGTGTCATTGGAGCAGCAGTAAGCATGACAATCAAGCTAATCCTAGACAATCTGGAAAGCTAAGAACAATGAGCTGAACTTTTGGTAACGCTACGTATATCCTGGCATAGCCGAGCTAAGCCACTGCAATTCTTTTTCTTTGCCATCTGCTCCTGTAACTTTTTTCGACGTCATTTCCGTGAGAGAAATACGTCACTGAAGTGTCGGTGCACTCCGGCATAAAACACTTTCGTGTTAAAAAATAAGGTAGCTTCGCACCAGCAGCGCCGAACGTGAAAAAATTGCGGAGCTGGCCCTCATTGTTTATCTCTATTTCCTATCTTTTGTTCTTCCTTTCTTTGTACTTTCTTATTGCGATAGGAATCATAAGGACGCGGTTGACTGCTTTTTGCCTGTCGGAGTCGCCGTCATGGTTCTTCAATAGATCAAATCGATAACATACCCCCGCGAATTGTGTATTCTACCCGCGGGTAAAAGCGCACTTATGGGGGCGACGAACGCGGCTGAAGCTAGATAAAGAGAGCTGGCCCATTCTGTAGGGCGCATTTGATCAAATCCCCCGTATCTAAGGCCTGCCGTCGAATGCTGCTGAAGCGGAGAGGATACGCCCCGCCCGTCTTTTGGGAGCCTCAAGCGAAGCGGGAGGGGGAGAGGGAGGGGGTATCGCTCGAGGAGCCACAGTGAACTTTGCTCAGTAAGGTTGATAGTTGGGTAAGTTGGTGATAGTTCATGTTTACGTGGGAAGCAGCGCACTTAGACAAGGCACGAGAAGGAACGCAGCGGTCGTCCTGTCTTTCTTCCGTCCTTGTAGTGCCTAGTCTAAGTGCGCTGCTTCCCACGTAAATATACAGTGACCGTTGATTGCAAAGCCTGTTTCACATGACACTGTTTTTGCTCTAAAAGCAGAGCGGCTACCGGCGCGGTAGTCCAGTACAAATTTTTAGAGCGTCCGGACATTGCTGCGATGAACATCGTCACAATTGCAACAATTCGCTCGTGGCAGAGCGTCTGCCCAAGGTCAATCAATGGAGCAGCAGTGACGTGAGGAGCACGTGACTGCAGGCGTCGAGTCGAGGAGAGGGCGCGCGCGCCGGGAGGAAGTCGCTTTTGTAGCAGACGACATCAGCTGAAGCAGAAGAGACTGTTGGGCAAGGCGGTTATCCATGAACACCGAGAGAATAAGCGCTAAAAATTGACGAGCACAAAAAGAACAGACGAAGATCTGGTGCTATTAACAACCGTTTATTTTCGTCATACCCACCGATTTTTTAGTAGTGGCAGTCCTTTGTTCCCTTTGTGTGCTCGAGAATGTTAAGCGCTTATTCTTTCAGACATCCGTTCCCACGAGCTACTTTCTCTCCACTGGCGGTGTAGATGTCCCGTTCGCTTTTTGCTCTCTTTCATGACGGCGCTTCCATCAAAGCATACAAGTCATTTGCGCATGTTATTTTGTTTGTTTGCATTTTTTCTCGAATCGTGGCACCAACATTGGTCCAGACTACGGTACTCCGCACTTGTAGTTCGCAGCACATGTTGCTGTTTTTACTCGTTTACTATACTAACCTTCGCGTTCAAATAGTTTGCTCTCTTCTGCCTTTAAAACGTCACGTACCCTGATGACGACAGTGTCGCCGTGTCTTTACTGAAACGGTTATAGGCAAAAAGAGAGACGAGCACCTTGGCAAACCCCAAACCCCTCAAAGCTTAAAAAGCACAAACGGGAACGCTTGCTTTTCCTTTTCCATGGCCAAGTGCATGGGCGCACAACGAGTTTCGCGGAGAAATGAAAGCTAGAATAGAAATAAACGTGGCAACTGAAGCTATTTAATTGCAACCTGATACACTTCAAGAGTGCAGTTCACATCAGAGTGGAATATTGAAAGTTCAGGCGCGTGAAAATGAAGCCCCCTAGTGAACAACCTATCGAGCTCCGAATAGCGACCCCCAATCGTGCAGCGTAAGCGCACCAAAACAAGCGAACTCGGAGAAAGGAAACCCGCGGGTTACGGGCGTTTTCCACAGCAATCACTGCGCATCGCAGAGGCGCACGCCGCGCAAAAGCGGTGTATGTGAAACAAAGCCGCGTCCGCGCATCCTGGTGCCTCTCGATCGCCCCGGGCTCCACCGCTCGGTCGCTCGCATGTGATATAGGCTCAAGGACGCGGTCGCGATCGCTGGCGCGCGTGCTGTCTCCGATGTCATTAGCGGACGGCTCTTATCCTTCTACTTGCTGCGCTCTCAACGCCAAGCGACTGGCTCACAACCGCTTCTCTCACTGGAGCGGCCTTATTGTCTTACACCACCGTTTTGTAGAGTTACGCGAGACCGGATATAAATGAGTTAGCTCCTGTACTTCGTATGACATTACAAATTGTTGCTATCGCACACATTCCTTCCCGGTTGCGTTGAAAATGATTTTTTTTCTGCAATCTCTCTATTTTGATCTATTTCTTCTGTTCATTCCTTTCTTTATTTCATTTTTCACGCGTTTCTTTCTCTCTCTATCCCTCGCTTGCCTAATCTTTCTACCTCTTTTTATCTCTCCACTTCTTTCTCTCTTGATTTCATTCTTTGTCTTTATCTCTTTCTTTATCATTGGGTCTTTCTTCTCCGTCTTTCTCTTTGTCCTTTGTCCGTGTCATCCTCCCTATTTCTCTCTCTCTCTTTCATGCTATGCTACGCTATATTCTCTACCCTCCTCCTTGCCCTTCTCATCACCCTCAAGTCCTATTCCCACCCCGCTGTTAAAAAGGCAATACTTTGTGGGCCTCCATAGGCGACTGCTGTGATGCTCGCTTTCGGATCGTTGGTTCAAATCCCGCCTAGCGAAGGAAGTTTTTTCGACAGGAATCTTTCTTGTTTGCTTTGTTTCAAACTTTATCTCTGTCTACCTTTCTGTCATTTTTTTTTCACTTTCTCTGCACTCGGTCCCTCGCCTTTTAAGGTTACGACATCCCCAACGAGCAATCGGCGCACGTCTTCAGGCTGCGAGGCGGAATATGAAGAAGACGACGAGGAGAGCGCCAGCATGTTTATGATGATGATGATGTTTTCTGTTCGCTCTGCAAGGAATTGAGTTGGGCGTAAACACTACCGCTGTTAAAGGCGGCGCTGAAGACAAACTTCTCTGCTGCGTCAGATGACATTTCTGGCGAAGCCCTGTCACGTGCGTTGGAGAGCCTAGCGGTCTCAGTGTAGTGAACAAATGTTTGTGACGTGCGAGCGTTGGAACTTTCCGTGAACTAACGAGTTATGGACGATGTCCGCGCGATGAACAGTGTCGACAAAAGTGTGGAATAAAGGCGATGCAGTAGAAGAGGCGGAGTTCATGGACACGAGGCAAAGCAAAGGTCGTTCACCCTACGAGGCGCTGCACGCGGCCTCTCGGGTCTCGAACCTTCGCAGCAGAACTCGGCCGGCAGGGGCCTCCTTTTAACGCATCGCCGGGCGAAGGAACCACTGTGATTCGCGAACTGCACCAAAGGCTGCAGTCTGGGTACGCAAAGCCGAAGCAGTCATCACAGGCCACTGCTACTGCGTTCCCAATGTCCACATGCGGACAATATTGCCACCTGTAGTCAGGGTGTCGGAACGGAACGAAAACCGAAAACGAAAAACGAAAAAAACGATATTTTTGACCGGAACGAAAACGTAACCGAAACTTGATCTATTATTTCGTTCCGGAGTGAAACCAAAATTTTTTCAATCGTTTTTCGGTTCACGAGAAAACTTCGCAGTCCGGAACAACTGAGCTCATGCAATGTGACCATATCTCAGGGTAGAGTATTAACGCGTACCTCAGGCAGCAATTCCAAAGCAAAGATATGTTGAAATTGTGCGAAAAACGAAAACAGTGGTAACCAGAGATGTTGATGTTAGAGCAAGTAGACTTTTGCAGGCCTGTCACGCAGACCAAAGTGGAGAGGGCATTGTCGGCGCTGAAGTTTGTTACAGCGAAGGCTCTTATGAGATCAGAACAGCTGATTTTGGCGCCATAGTTGTCCGCCGCCGCCCGTGCCCGTGACCACTATCGCGTGAAGTAAGAAAAAATAAAATGAGAAACAAATATATAGGATCGGATGGGATTTTATCCCGCGCCCCCTGCGTGGCAGTCGAGTCTTCCACCACAGTGCCACGCTGGTGCTTATAACTCCTTCGCAAAAATACTCTTTAAAGTCGTCGTGTCGGGCAAGGAATCGTGTTAACATATGTAATACAGCGTGGCAGAAGAGTAAAACGACAACCAGCCATCACACAATGGTAATTCCGCAAAGAGTGTGTGGTTTAATGCTACCCACCCACTGCAAAGTGCTCAGCCGTAATTCATCGTCATCAGCCACAGCACAAAGCGCATGTAATGCCTTACAGATGTGTAGCGGCTACCACGATTCTCCGAAGAATCACGAAAAATAACATAGTGGGAACTTCGGTACTTCAGAAAAATTACGATGATTTATGGCGTAGTGGGTACCTCGCATGTGTACTTGTATCAGCTGCCCCAAGAGGCTCTACAACGGGCTCTACAAAGTCCGCTCTTCCAACTTTCGCTGTGACTGTGCTGCGCATTCCGCGCAGGCCTGGCAATCTCTTTATCAAAACAGCGGTCTCGCACATCACAGAGTGCGCTCAGTGACGTGCTGCTTCTGAGATCGTGCTCACTCCCTTGACACAAAGCACTGAGCCCACTAAAAATCGTGATTGAATTTGGAAGAAATAAATACTATGACTTTGAAGGGTATACTGGTTTGTGCTAGTTGGTAGGAATTCATCGTACAGTTACTTCCGCTCCTCTGAAGAACGTGTTTTACCCTTGTCCCGCTTTCCTAGGAGGAAGGCAAGTAACTACATCACAAATCAAATGTTTTTTTTATGATTACTTTAGCTTCAAATTTTTCCATAAAAAAAACGTTACGAACCGTTACGGAACATTTTTTTTTTCGTTCCGGAACAGAAACGGAACGGAACTTTTTGCGGTGGAACGAAACTAAAACCGAAACGAAAAACATTTCGTTCCGACACCCTGCCTGTAGTAGTGGGTGAAATGCATGGGCGGAGGCACAGGTCACGAAAGAAAGAAGTGCGCGCGCTATCTCTCGGGAGAGCGAGCTTAACGGACGCGTTTACCAAGAGCCCTGCTGCTCTGCGACCAATAAACCTCGCCTGGACCTCTGAAGGACCTCTTTTCACTACAGCCTTGAAATTATTCGTTCCAAAATACCTTCTTCCTCTTCTTCTTTTCCTGACCTTGTCATTCTTGACAATGGCCCCCAATATTTTGAGTTTTCGCTCCACGAAAACGTTCATCCCCACCACCACCAGACACTTCACTGTACCGCACAACACTTCACTGCACAACACAGCACTTCACTCCATGGCACGGCTCGGCACTTCACTTCACAGCATAACACTTTACCTCACGGCACATCACTTCACCTCACGGCACATCACTTCACCTCACGGCACGTCACCTCACTGCACGCCACACTTCACTTCACTGTTGCACCACTGCAATTGTACGGAGCTCACTTGCACACTAACGCGCACATCACTATGTATCGGTGAGTCAGTCACACTTCACTGTCATCTCACAACATCAATAAAACTGTCCTACTCGGTATGTGTCCGTACGGATTTTCCTATTTCATCGCTCTACTCATAAAATCTGCGCCAACATTGTCCCTCCCTTTTATGTACTGGACTGAAAAGCTGTACTCCTGTAAGATAAGGCTCCACCGCATGACTTTGGCGTTATTATGCTTCACCCGGTTGAGGTACTCCAGCGGCTGGTGATCCGTTTGCACCACAAACTGGGTGCCATACAAATAAATGTGAAATCGTTTCACCGCCCATATTAAAGCATAACATTCCTTCTCCACAGTAGCATAGTTTCTTTCCCGGTCATTCAGCTTCCGACTTGCGTACAAGACCGGATGCAAGATCCCATCAGCTTCCTGCAAAAGCACCGCTCCTATACACCTTTCTGATGCATCCGTTCGCAAAACAAACGTCCTACTGAGATCTGGTGCCATAAGGACCGGGGGTTCAGCCATACACCTCTTCAGTTGCTCAAATGCTTGCTCATGACATTCCAGCCAAGGTAATATGTTAGGCGCGTTCTTTTTGGTGAGATCGGTAAGGGGGCTCACTATATCCGCATAATGAGGGATAAATTCTCTATAGTACCCTGTAAGGCCCAAGAAAGACCTCAACTGCTTCTTGTTCAGTGGCCTTGGCGCACACTGTATCTTCTCAATTGTGTCAGGATGAGCTGCGACGTGTCCCATTCCCAGGGTGTGTCCAAGGAAGGTAATCGCTTGAAAGCCAATTTGGCATTTGGTCGGTTTCACTGTGATCGCCGCCTCTCGAAGTCTACGAAACACCTCCTGTAATGTTTTCAAATGCTCCTGCCAAGAATCTGTCGCCACTAGGATATCGTGGATGTAATGTTCCACGTTTTGAAGTCCGTGCAGTACTATTTGCATAAGTTTAGTAAAAGTCTGCGCCGCAGTTTTCAGTCCGAAGGGCATGAATCTGAACTGAAATAACCCTCGTGCACATGAAAAGGCCGTTTTCTCTTTTGACGCTTCATCCAAGGGTATCTGCCAGTACCCTTTAGTTAGATCCAGCTTAGAAAAATACTTCCTTCCCGCAACCTTCGCAAAGACTGCGTCAACCCGTGGTATCGGCTCCGAGTCATCCACCAGAACCTTATTTAGACGCCGAAAGTCCACACAGACTCTGTTAGACCCGTCAGACTTCTTTACCACCACTAGAGGTGAATTGTACGCCGATCTCTCGGCCCTTTTCCTCTGTCTACAGACGGCAACAAGTGGGTGATTGTCGCAACAGACTATTTGACACGCTACGCCGAGACGGAGGCGATACCACGAGCCACAGCTTCCGAGGTAGCGCAGTTCTTCATGTGCCACATCGTACTGCGTCACGGTGCTCCCTCTTCAGTAATAACAGACAGAGGGACAGCGTTCACTGCGCAGCTTATGGATGAAGTCTTTCGACTAAGCAACACCAGGCATCGAAAGACAACTGCTTACCATCCGCAGACCAACGGACTTACCGAGCGATTAAATAAGACCGTGACAGACATGATCTCTATGTACATCGACGTCCAACATAAAACATGGGATCGGATCCTGCCTTACGTGACGTTCGCGTATAACACCGCCGTTCAAGAGACAACGCGATTCACACCATTTCGCCTTCTCTACGGCCGCGAAGTTCAGACGATGTTAGACGCTATGCTTCCTTGTGAAGACGCCGATCAGTTAACGACTGACGCCGAAGAACTTGCAGAGCGTGCCGAGGAAGCTCGCCAGCTCGCACGGCTGCACATCGGTCTGCAGCAACAGGCAGATGCACGGCGCTATAACATCCGCCACAGAGACGTGTCCTACAGTCCAGGAGACCAAGTATGGGTGTGGACCCCTGTTCGTCGACGCGGCCTCTCCGAAAAGTTGCTAAGCCGCTACTTCGGTCCCTATAAAGTGCTACGCCGCGTGAGTGACGTAAACTATGAAGTGGTTCCGGACACTGCGTCGTCAACACGAACACAACGAGGACAACCGAGCTCCGACATAGTTCATGTCGTACGCATGAAGCCATATTTTGCGCGTTCGTAATTTCTCCTACCACTCCTTTGTTTGTTTTCTTTTATTTGTGTTGATGACATCGCCTCATCGTTCATTGACTGTGCGCGCTTGACATTTCACCATTATTGTACTTTCGCGTTGTCTAAGCTACTTCAATTCATTTTTTTTTCTTTACGCCTACCCTGGAGCATCGCGGCAATGCCTTTTTTTTTCGCGGAGGGGGGAATAATGCCACCTGTAGTAGTGGGTGAAATGCATGGGCGGAGGCACAGGTCACGAAAGAAAGAAGTGCGCGCGCTATCTCTCGGGAGAGCGAGCTTAACGGACGCGTTTACCAAGAGCCCTGCTGCTCTGCGACCAATAAACCTCGCCTGGACCTCTGAAGCGACGTGACAATATCTTGTGATAACAGGTGAGACCCAATGGTGGCATTTGCACCAAACCGTCGCCCATCGCCGCAGATCTGTTCTGCACAGTTCAATAGCCTGATTGTGTGTCTGGTCTGTATGACTCGTCCCGCAAAATTTTCTTACCTATTTCCCTTTATCCACTTTAGTCCTTTAGTTTGTAATAAAGCTTTGTTGTTTCGAGAAATTGGCAACGTCCCTGATCGCCTTCCTAGAGGCTCGGATGCACAGGGTTATCTGCAATTAGGAAGATCATACTTGGTCACAATCTGCTTAAACGAACGCATCCTCACGTGGTGCTCCGGGTCCACCAATTTGAGGTGGCTGAAGGCCAGGGGGAAGTTCTGCACGCGGTGGTCCTGCTATTGCAGGACCCCCTGCATGAACAGTTTTTAGTCGCGTGTGCTTATTTATTGTTTGTTCTTGTGTGTTTTTGCTTTTAAATGCGAAGCATTTCTTAGCGAACATCTGCGACTTTGAGCGTATCTATCTATCTATCTATCTATCTATCTATCTATCTATCTATCTATCTATCTATCTATCTATCTATCTATCTATCTAGCCGCATACGACTTTGTGCTCTCCTGGCCGTTTCGTTATTCGGATATATACCAAAATTGGTGTGTCATAAGATGGCCTTATTACGAACATAAATGACAGGTCATATCATGAAAATCATGACGCGCATGTCATGAACAGCATGATTTACATTCCACGGCCTTTGGGCTCCCTGGCCGTTCCGTTAATCGGATGTGTACCAACATTGGTGTGTCATAACATGGCCTTATCACGAGCATAAATGACAGGTCATATCATGAAAATCATGACAAGCATGATTTACATTCAACGGCCTTTGGGCTCTTGCGGCCGTTCCGTTAATTTCATATCTACCGAAATTGGTACGGCGTGGCAAGAGTTCATGACGAACATAATGACACGTCCCAACATGCAAATCATGAAGCGCATGTCATGTGCAGCATGATTTACATGACATGGTGTCGGGGCGCTCGCGGCCGTTTAAATGAAGGGATACATACGAAAACTGGTATGACGAGACATTTCTGTATGACGAACATAACAGACACGTGGTAACATGAAAATCACGATATGCATGTCATGTATGACATGATTTACATGCCACGCTCATGGCACACTCGCGGCCGTTTCGCTAGATTGATATACACCAAAATTGGTACTGTGCGACGTGACTTTATGAAGAACATGAATAACAGGTGGTAGCGTGAAAACCATGACATCCATGACATGTATGTCATGATTTACATGCCACGCTCATGGTGCATTCGCGTCCGTTTCGCTTGCGTGATATACATCAAAATTGGTGTTACGCGACACGACAGTATGACGAACGTAAGTGCGACGTGGTAGCATGAAAATCATGACATGCAAGTCATGTACGACCTGATTTACATGCCACGCTCATGATGCGCTAGCGGCAGTTCAGTAGATTGATATACACCAAAATTGGTATTGCGCGATGTGACTGTATGAAGAACATAAATGCCAGTTGGTAAGACGAAAACCATGACATACATGTCATGTATGTCATGATTTAATTGCCACGCTCATGTTGCATTCGCGGCCGCTTCGCTAGCTCGATGTACACCAAAATTGGTATTGCGCGAAGCGACTGTATGACGAAGGTAAATGAGACGTGGTAACATGAAAATCATGACATGCATGACATGCACGACATGATTTACATGTCATGCTCACTCGTGCCGTTTCGCTTGCTTGACATACACCAAAATTGGTATTGCGCGACGCGGATGCATGACGAACGTAAATGAGAGGTGGTAACATGGAAATCATGACATGCAGGTTATGTATGTCATGATTTACATGCCGCGCTCACTGTGCATTCCCGGCCGTACCGCTAGCTTGGTATACACCAAAATTGGTATTGCGCGACGCCACTGTATGACGAACGTAAATAAAAGGTGGTAAGATGACAATCATGACATGCATGAAATGTACGAGATGATTACATGCCATGCTCATGACGCAGTCGTGGCCGTTTCGCTAGATTGATATGCGCCAAAATTGTTATTGCGCGATGTGACTGTATGAAGAACATGAATAACAGGTGGTAACATGAAAACTATGGCATGCATGCCATGTATGTCATGACTTACATGCCACGCTCATGGTGCATTCGCGGACGTTTCGATTGCATGATATACACCAAAATTGGTATTGCGCGATGAGACTGTATGATGAACATTAGTGACAAGTGGTAACATGAAAAACCATGAACCTCTTAGCTACCAGCGTCCACATTTGTGGACGTGGATGTTTAGGTACAGTATTCCAACAAAATCAGTTTTGAAGAATTCAAATTTGGCGCGTTTGAAAGACCGGCATTCAGTTTCAACAATCCCCGACAGAGAGCACCACCAGTCGTTTAGAATCGCTGTGGTGAAAAGACGAAATGGCGGCAAATTGCTCGAGCGGCTTGCGGCGACCCAGGGGTAAGTTTTCGGCTATTATTCTGTGCATTATCAACATTGTGCGAAACTTCTTGCTCAAGCGTGGAACTATTGAAGCGTAATAAGCTGAGACGGTATCTATTTCCGTTGAAGCGCGACATGCATGTTTACAATTGTCCATGTTTGTGGACAAAAGTTGTGTACGTGTGTAGAGCATTCTTTGGTTTGCTCTCAATAGCGAGGTTCCTGACCGATGAAGAGATCGCTGCCATGCTAGATGAAAGTGATGCGGGTCTCTCTGAGTCAGAAGACGAAGAGGAACGTGGCTTTTTTCCTCCTGTAAGCGAGGATGAGAAAACAAGTGGTTCTGGAGATGAGTCTGAACCTGAAATTTCCAGCCCACACACAAAAAAGAAGAAGAAATGCGTCTGGAACTCACGAGCGTAAGTGTTTATAGTTTGCGGCTGTTGGTTAAAGGTAAACATACTTTCTCATTACTTACAGATTTCCAAAGATGGATGGTCCTGAACGTGACAATCAAGAACTCTTCAATTTTCGGGAGTTTCTCACCCCGCATGAGTACTTCGCAAAGTATTTTCCGTTGGAGTTTTGGAGCGAACTGGCTGAACAAACGAATCTGTATTCGGTTCAAAAGCGAAATCACCGCAGCAAAACTGTAAGTTGGGCCAGTTGGTTGGGATTCATTTTTTCACTCGGGGACATTTCCTTCTCTTTTGTCCTCGTGTGTTGCGCTGTCCCCGAGTGAAAAAAAGTGAAATCACCGATCTGTTCGAACCAACACTCTTGAAGTAAGGAAGCTTGCTGGAATCTACCTGCTAATGGGAATCATGCACCTTCCCCAAGTACAGCTGTACTGGTCCCAAGCAACCCGGACACCATCTGTGGCTGACCACATGACAAGAAACAGATTTTACAAGCTACGCAATCACTTGCACTTCGTCGACGCGTCCACCATTAGAGCGCATCAAAAGGAAGATAAGCTGCACCTTGTGCGGCCAATAGTTGATTGTTTACAAACTGCGTGCCGAGCACTCCCGCGGACAAAAAACCTTCGATAGACGAGCAAATGATCCCATTTTCGGGAAGGTGTGCTTTCAGGCAATATCTCCCTTCAAAGCCGAATCCACTTGGTCTCAAGAATTTCATTTTAGCCTCCCCTGATGGTCTAGTCCTTGACTTTTTGGTTTACACAGGGAAAGATACTGTACACGCTGATAATACAAAAGCGTATGGCCTGGGTGGAGCAGTTGTCAAGAAGCTCGCAACAACCGTAAGGGATAACGAAGCCCATGTGTTCACTGACCGGTATTTTACAGGCCTGCCAATCGTGGACTACCTTCTGAAAAGGAAAGTGTTTTTGACTGGGACTTCAAGCAAGACATCGCGGAAACTCTGATCAAGAGAAATCGAACACGCAACAGAAACAGCAAATGAATGACACGTCCGCAACATGCAACTCAAGGCCTGTGCAGTTACCGAATATTGACATACGTAATGACCGCTATGAGCATTTCCCAGAGTCTTGCAACCTAAAAAATGCAATGCGGTGCAGAAACGGGAGCTGCAATGGCAAAACAAGGGTGAAGCGCACCAAATGTAATGTTTTCCTGTGTCTTCACGGGAAAAACTGTTTCCTAAATTTTCACAATGCTGGCAACTAATGTCCCCATATGTGGACGCGCTTTTTACAACGTTGACAACTTATGTCCACAAGTGTGGACACT
The DNA here is from genome assembly GCF_013339695.2 of Rhipicephalus sanguineus. Lineage (NCBI taxonomy): Eukaryota > Metazoa > Arthropoda > Arachnida > Ixodida > Ixodidae > Rhipicephalus > Rhipicephalus sanguineus. Next base: position 228,781,094 of record NC_051177.1, read on the forward strand.
CCTGAATTACTTGAAATAACTGAAATATTTTATTGCTTTTTTGGTTATGAACTATGGACAAGGTGTTCAATAAAAGTTTTCAAAAAAAAGTTGGCTTTTTTAATTCCTTCCAGGGTCGGTAGTTAAGAGGTCATGTTCCGCTGATTATTCTTAGTTCTTCTGGTTGTCTGGGATTAGCTTGATCATCATGCTTACCGCTGCTGCAATGGCCCACGCAGGGTGTACGCATTATGCGAAAAATATATATTTATTTTTTGCCCAACGCCGTTTCTCTATTGCCACAAAGATAGCTCGGTGGTCACCGCAGAAACACATCGCCGTCCCTATGGCCCCAACGCACGGCACAGCGCCGGCGTTGGGGCCATAGAGACGGCAGCTTCTCGTGCCCAGTCCCAACGCCCAGCGCATTGGGACCGGGCACCGCCGGTGCCAGTGTGTCTGTCACGGCTAACACGTCATTCCCTTAATGCGTAGATCGCCCAGGCGCGCGCGGCGGCGGCGGCTCCGGTGCGCCGTGTGACGTCATTTGTCCTCGCGCATGCGCAGCGCCGCTCTCTCACGTGCACGCGAAACTGCTCGAGGTCGGCAGTGTAGCTAACGCTACAAAATAGGCAATGATGATTCAGAAATTTTTAACATGGTCTCTGTATCAGGTGCAACATCGAAGATCAAATCTGCAACGAATATTCGGAACACTTCTGTTGAAAGGTCGCCTCTAGCGGGGACAGAATCGCACGTTTGAAGTTACGAGTTCTTAAGTAATTGTTACTTCACAATGGTGCATGAAGGAAGGTAATTTTCGAAGGCTCGTCTCTTTGTTTGACAGAACTTTATTGAAACCCAGCAGATAATGAACCAAGTAAGTTATAGGGGACGTTTATTGTACTGTATTAGTGTAGTGCAATAACTGTGATAAATACGTGAAGAAAGCATTGCGGACGAAATGACAACTTGCCGGCAGTAGGGACCGAACCTGCGACCTTCGGATTACGCACCCGATGTTCTTACCAATTGGCCTACAGCGGCGGTCGCCCCCTAGTCCACTTAAAGGGTAGTTATGTGCATGCAAACCCTGGACCGTGAATCGCTTGACCGCATGGATGGTTCGGGGGTGGCTCATGTGTTCCGGTATGTGGATGATTTTCTTACTCTTTTTACGCCCACGCCGGGGGCATATGGTGAAAATGCCCAAAGCATCATCGGGACCTTCGAGCACACTCTGGGGTCTTTCAAGCTCCCCAGCGAATTGTGCTTGTCAACAGTATTAGGTTTCTGGACTTGGTCCTGCACTTTCAACTCGACCACGTCTGCTGGGAATATTCGCCCCGATCAAAGAAGAGTTTCTGCCGTTCTGCTCCGCACACTCGAAGTCTGTGAAAAGAGGCATTGCACTGTCCGCCATGACGAATGTCTTATTCCGCTCCTGCGCACATTTGGTGCACCCTAGTTTCTGAAAGCAAACAGAGAGCATAGCGCGGGAAGACACACGGACAAGGAAAAAGTACGAGACGAAGACAAGCGCTCACTTTCAACAGCGAAAATTCTTTCAAGAAGTATATCGGAGCCTGTAAGACTGATAAGAGAGACAGATCGCATTCTTTCTGCCTTAACAAGGTGTGGGTTCGAGCTAGTTGGTACTCCATGATCAACACTTATTGCGCAAAGTTTTCTCTGACAACGGACGAAACAGACACGGACGGGCGCAAACTTCCAACTGATTTTATTATCAACAAGTGACATATATATATATATATATACAAATATGACTATGACAAAACAAAAACAACAATGGCACAGTTGTGCAGTGTGTCAGCGCGTCAGCTACTCCCTCCCCCAAATGTAGTGACATAGAAGGAAATGGCCTTCTTGGAAGGAACACTACATTAGGGGGAGGGAGTAGCTGATGCGCGCTGACACACTGCACACCTGTGCCATTGTTGTTTTTCTTTTGTCAATATATATATATATATATATATAAACAATAAAGTGCTAACAAAGGACCCGGAAGTAAAAGTTCAAAAAAATCAAGCACGTAGGAAAAATTGTTCAGTAAAGGACTGACGTTTCGGCCGCGGGACCGGTCTTCGTCGGAGTGATGCGAAAATCACTCCGACGAAGGCCGGTCCTAGCGCAGAGTGCTCATCTTAAAGTAATCTTTCCATTGCCACCTCGGGTAGTCTTCAGACGGTCTCGCAATCTGCATGACATCCTAACTTCATCTAAAACAAGGGTTCCCGATAATATCGGTTGCCGACCTTGCAAAAAACCACGATGCAAGGTTTGCGCGCATATGACAACGTCACACATTGCTAAAAGCACTGCTTCTGATTTCTTCTATAAAATTAAAGGGAATTTTACGTGTGACACTTACAATTGCATCTATTTGCTCGAATGTTCCGTCTGCAAATTACAGTACATTGGACAAACCGAAACGCCCTTCAGATATCGGTTCAACAACCACAAGTGTCATGCTGCCACCATTCCTAACCTTCCGCTATCAAAACACGTGCACATTCCGGACCACTCATTTGATAATATTACAGCTACAATCCTTCAATCTGGTTTCCGTTCACACCACGAAAGAGAGCTTCGAGAATCGTATTTAATCTATAAGTTTAAAGCCGTCACTTGTGGTATGAATGAAAGCGCTGGCGAACTTTCATTTTTACCCATTTAGTTTTCTAAACACTCTTGACTACCCCCGCTATTATTGCCGCTATGCTTTCACGCAGATAGATTAGTTCCCTGTTTGAGCTTTGTCGGATCATGACAAGATGTTACACCCGCGTTTATGTTTATCGATAACTTGCTCGCAGTTGTACCTATGACGTGCTATTGATGTTTGTGCCGGTGACTCACGCGTTATGTGGCTTCATCATTTTTTACTCATTGTTAATCATTTTTTACTCTTTTATTCGTTTTGTCTTGCGCAAGTGCGCACGCGTGTATTCTCGTTTTTCTTGTCCTATCACGCGCACTGTTTCCCCACGTGCTTTTAACAACCGCTTGTCAGCCAATAACAGCGCTATGATACGTTACTGCGCGTTTTATATTGCGGTACCGTCGCATGTTCGCATCACTCCGACGAAGGCCGGTCCCGCGGCCGAAACGTCAGTCCTTTACTGAACAATTTTTCCTACGTGCTTGATTTTTTTCAACTATATATATATATATATATATATATATATATGTCACTTGTTGATAATAAAATCAGTTGGAAGTTTGCGCCCGTCCGTGTCTGTTTCGTCCGTTGTCTGAGAAAATTTTGCGCAAGAAGTGTTGATCCTTTCTGCCGGCGACCACTGTATCAGCAAGGTGTGACTGTCATTATCCACCAAAGAAATTGAATATTTGCGCATGCCCGGTAGTTAAGGTTGGTTGCTCTGTTAAACTGCTGTATGACAGATAAGATTGAACGCCATTTTCCATTCGATATCAGATGTAGACGAAAATATCTCACTACTGTCACATGATTTCATGTGTGTATATTGTGTGTAGACCGATCCTGAAAATAAAATTTTCGTTGTTGACAGCTAGCACTTGTGTCCGTCTCGTAGTTCTTCTTTGTCCGTGTGTCTTCCCACGCTCTGCTACTAGCCAGTTTACGATGAACCAACAAGCCCACATTGGTAGCCTTGCCAAACAGAGAGGCTGCTGGCCGCGGGATTTCCACGACAGTTGCTTGTGTCATTGGCTGAGGTGCTACTGATGGAGGCACAGGGGCGTCGCACTCGAGAGGATGGAGAGCCGAACCGCAATGTAGCAGTGATACCCTACGTACACGGTGTTCCACATCGGGTCAGGAAGGCGGTTGGACGTTCCGGTGTCCGTGTAGTGTTTTCAGCAACTTTCAAGCTGAGCGGCATGTGCCGCCGCGTGAACGAAAGGGAAGGAAGCAGAGTGACCTGTTCGAAGAGGCCAGCCAAGCCATCCACCGAGTTTGCGACATTCGTCGTGTATGAACTTCCGTGCTCGTGCGCCAGTGCGTATGTGGGTCACACTGGGACGTGCATCAATGATAGGCTCCGCGAACATGCCAATTCATTAAGGACTGGTATCGTTAGTAATTTAACCACTGATTGTGCCAGGCGTGGGTGCCATCCTGTCTGTCTGACGTCACCATCTTAAAACGCTATCGTCAAAGGCGCGCGCGAGAGATATTTAAGGCCTTCGTCATCCACCAAAGGGGTGATCAATATATAAGCGGTCCATCAGAGACTTTGTCTGGGCAAGTTGGTGCGACAAGTTGGTGCGTCCATCACTCGAATTGTTAAAGATATCAGCTATTGGACATCACGCTCGTGACAAATAGATCATTTTGTTTGCCATACTTCACCTTTCTAGCATTTTAAGCGGATGAACAGTAATATCCAGCTTCACTTGACACGAGCATAGAATACTAGGTGAGTCATGGATAAAAAAATTACACCATCTCCCGCTAAAGGGGACCATGAGGCGATGCGAAGCCGGAGCACTGGCACGAACGCGTTCTGATGGCGTTTGTTGGGCATGCTACCAACCACGGCCTCGTCGCAAAGACACCCAGAGAGCCAGAAACCCTTTCCTCAAAACCCGCTTCTGGAGCCGGCAAGCAGCAGCAACCGGGAGGAATGCCGTACACAGCAGGACATAAATTGGCCGCGTATCTGCGTGCTTGTCGCCTAAATGTCGCCGAAAGACGATAGATTAGCGCTGCGTGAGATATGGGCGCCATCTGGCAATACGTCGGGAAACATGAGTTTGTGCACATGGCTTCCGAGATGGTGGGCGCGCGGCGGTTTTCGCACCCGCCATCTCGGAGGCCATGTTGTGCAGAGGGCACGGAGGAGGTTCTTTCCCCTCTCCGTGATAGAAGGCGTTCGTCTGCGTGCATTGCGTCGCATTTTCAGCGCGGCCGCATTGTCAGCGCAGCTTGAGAAACTAGGGTCTTTAGAATTACGCATCTATGTATTTTCTATTAAAGGAACACACCACCTAATGCTTACCTAGTGATGTTGCGCCTCAGATATGCGTAATGTTTGCATTTTGATCGACAATGTACACAAGTAAGAACCTAGTCAGCAGTACAAGATGGCTGACCCTTCGGCAAGTGGTTCAACTTTGGCCGGGCGGCTGAATCGGGTGACAGACTGACCAAAATTTCTGCATTAAGTTCTATCGTATTTAAAACCCGTTCGCACCCCCACAGCACGAGAGTGAGACAAGTGAGAACCCGCTTGGCCGGTTCGCCTCCTGCACATGCGTAGTGTGAGTGCGGACTAGCCCACGGCAGGACATAACCCCGAGCAAGAGATGCTTCGCATCTAAAATCTTGTATCATTATCGTTTTTTGCAATCTTTCGTCTACGTACTTATTCTTGGTTTCGTCAATAAAAATTTCAGTTGGCATTCAGCGCCCGTCCTTGTCTCACTTTACTTCGTCCTGTCTTTGCGCTGTTTTTCATGTTTCAAGTCACTTTACTTTCTCCACATCTTTATCCCAGTTACTACACTGTGCTGCCATTCATTAAGCTTCAAAATGCTGTAGTTTTTTTTTTTCATTTTCTCAATACTGTAACTTTCTTTGAGGCACTTCTGGTAAGGCGAACCTCAGTTAATTACAATTGCTCCAGAAAAGAGCTGTGCGATGCACTGCCGATGCTGCTTCCTCATTTTGAGCGAAATATCTTTTATTACGTTTTGGCCTTTAGCAAGTATTCATTTCATATATTTATCGGTTTACCTTAAGTTACAATACCTGAAGTCAGAGATGTGTATTATTTTTCTCTAGCAGATCCGAATGTAAAGTTTAACATCTGCGATGCTAGCCATAAAGAAGGATGGCATACTTGCACACCTTGTACCAATGAATATTATGAGGAGCAGCTTTATTCGAGTGCAGCTCAAGCTGACACGCTGATGATAATTGTGATGGTTACGGACGTTCGTCACTATGTTTGTTGATGACGGACGAGAAAGGATTCATCTAGGCGAAAAGAAGCTTTATATTGTACACTACAGAAGATGAGAACGATGCTAGGACAAAGAACTATATATACAGCACTAACTGTCAAACATCACGTGACATGTGCGACAGTCATGAATTAGTAGGCAGAGAGTCCGGATAGGCTACAAAGGTGTCGAACGCGTATAGTTCCCGATTCGTGAAACAAAAACGCCGTCTCACAGCTTGGGTCCCCGTCGTCCCAGCATGATGCGGTCGTTGACGTGCGCGAGGACACAGGTGGCACGGCTGGCACGCTTGACGGCACACAGATGCGCTACCGTGTGTAGCGCCGTTGAGTCGGAAGTCGCGGCCAACCTAGCAGTACAGGTCGCAACTCCCGAGGACCCGCGTTAGGCCACAACCCGCGAAGACCGCACCACGTAGGCCTCGCCAACGATCCTGCCCTCGGCCACTACACCCAGGCAGAGCCGTTCGGCAGGCCTCGTCCTTGACCCTTGAACAGGCCACCGGAACTGTACCTTGGACTGGCTACCGGCCCTCGACCCGGCAGGCACGCACTGCTCCAACGCCCGCCTCAGGAACGTCGCCCGGAGCTCGTCATCTCGCGCGGCGCACCGCTTCGTCCGCCTTCGTGGACTGAACCCGCGAGCCCTTCCTCGCGCGTTCCTTCTTTTTAGATGCGAAGTATCTTAAGGCGGAGCTCAATCCGGTGGTGGTGGTGGTGGTGGTAGTGGTGGTGGTGTGCGGCGTGACCACCCTTACTGCGCATGCGCATACCCTCTCCACACACCTCCTCTCCACTCCCCCTAACAATTACCCATGTCCTCTACCCCTCTCCCCTTTCCCTCTCCACTCACCCTCTCCCCTTCCCCTCTCTCATACACCTCTCCACTTACCCTCTCCCTCCCCTCTCCACTTTCATCTCCCCTCCCCCTCTCTCATACCCCTCTCCACTTCCCCTCCCCTCCCCCTTTCCACTCTTCCTCTGAAACGCGGGCTAGACATGCCGAAATTCTCTCCTGCGCAACGCCACGATGAGCTCGAGCGCATGCGCGTCCCCTCCCCTTCTCTCTCCTCTCCTACGCTGCCCCCTATCGCCCGCCTGTCGACCGCGTTCCCCGCTCGCGCTGTGAGAATTAACGGCCAGGCTAGATGGAAGATACGACGCGCGCAGCGTCCCTCTTCGCGTTCCACGACGCGAGGTCGGTAGCATGACCAACGAACGCCAACGGAAGGCGATCGTGCAAGTGCTCCGGCTTCGCATCGCCTCATGGTCCCCTTTAGCGGGAGATGATGTAATTTTTTCTTCTCTTCTTGTTCCTGCTTTTCTGTCGCCTTCGTGCCACCTGCCCTCCGCACGTCAACGACCGCATCATACTGGGACGACGGGGACCCAAGCTGTGAGACGGCGTTTTTGTTTCACAAATCGGGAACTATACGCGTTCGACACACTTGTAGCCTAGCCGGACTCTCTGCCTACTAATTCATGACTGTGGCACATGTCGCGTGATGTTTTGACAGTTAGTGCTGTATGTATAGTTCTATAGCACACTGAAACGCGGTTCCGAAAACACAGCGCGGTTTATTATTGTATCTCCGCCATTGTTCCAACTACCTCTTCCTTCTCCACAGCAGACTACCCACTACTAGTTTATGTCCCAAGTGCGTCGTGCCAGAAGAAGAAGAAAAGTATGCCACAGATAGGCCCCCCCTGCAGACAAGTGGCCGTGGGCACTTGAAGAAAAAAAAATGGTCAGACTGAGCTTGTCAGAATGGGTGCCGGCTTGATCCTTTCAATGCTGACTGTGTCTTCATGCCCATTACGCAGGATTGTAAAATGATGTTCAGAACGCTTGATGACTGGGAAAGGACCGTCATAGCGAGGCTGAAGAGCACGGCGAGACGCATCGACACGATCAAAAGCGTGTGAAGATGTCTGTAGGTTTGCCGGCAGAAAAACGTCGTTCTTAGTATGAGCTGAAGTTGGTGATGGGCGCAAGTTTTGCATGAAGACCCGCAGACGCTGGACGAAAGAAGATGGATCCGAAACACTCTGCGTAGTAACGGGGCTGACGAGGTCACCAGGCAAACGGAGTGTGCAGCCATAAACCATCTCGGCTACAGAGCAGGCAAGTTCTGGCCGAAGTGTTGAACGCAGGCCGAGAAGCACGATAGGGAGGTGTGATACCCAATCTTCGGCGTGAGGCTGCGAGGCGAGTGCTGCTTTTAGATGACGGTGGAGTCTCTCCACTAAGCCATTTGATGCTGGATGATACGCAGTTGTGCGAATACGCGCACAACCCAGTAGAGATGTGACAGAGGTGAAAAGCGCTGACTCAAACTGTCTGCCTCGATCGGTAGTCACCGTTGATGGTACACCGAAACGGCTAATCCAGGTAGCAAGAAAGGTACGAGCAACTGTTTCTGCCGTGATGTCAGGCATTGGAGCTGCTTCAGGCCACCTAGTGTACCTGTCAATACACGTAAGCAAATACGTATTTCCCCGACATGGAGGTAAAGGCCCGGCAATGTCCAAATGAATGGTGTCGAAACGTGCATGAGGGAGAGGGAATTTTCCCCATGGAGGCTTGGTGTGCCGTTGTACCTTGATACGCTGACACGCTGTGCAAGTGCGAACCCAGTCACGAATGTTAGCGCGTATGCGCGGCCAGACATAGCGTTCAGTGACCAGGTGTTGCGTAGCTCTTACGCCTGGATGGCAGATGGAGTGGAGGGTGTCAAAAACAGCACGACGCAGCTGTGAAGGAACATAGATACGAGTGCAGTTGTGTGAAACATCGCACCAGAGCGTAACGTCGTCGTCGGGAAAGTTGACTTGTTCCAGTCGGAGGGAAGTAGAGTATCGGAGTCGTGGAAGCTCATCGTCTAATGCCTGTGCCTCCGCGAGCGAAGACAATGAAAGGTCGGTGGTGCCTGTCGTGGCATTGATGTTAATACGACTGAGAGCGTCCGCTGCACTGTTAAAACTGCCTTTTACATAACGTATGTCTGTGGTGAATTCGGCAATGAAAGCAAGGTGCCGAAGTTCTCTAGGAGTGTGCGTGGCACTGCAGGAACGTAAAGCCGAAACAAGTGGCTTGTGGTCGGTAAGAATGGCAAATTGTCGCCCTTCAAGGAAGTACCTGAAATGCTTCACCGCAAGGTAGGCTGCGAGGAGCTCCCGTCCGAAAGTACTGTATCGGCGCTCAGTGTCGCGTAACTTGCGGGAGAAGAAGGAAATTGGAGCCCATGCACCATTGATCCATTGATGAAGAGCGGCTCCAACTGCTTCTGAAGAAGCGTCCACCATGAGGCTAGTGGGAGCAGTTGGTGAAGGGTGATGCAGGAGGGTGGCCTGGGCGAGTTTGGTCTTAACGGCGGAAAAAGCTTGATCCGCGACCGTGTCCCAGGGAAGTGCGGCTGACTCGGCTTGAGAAGTCGAGAGTAGTGCTTCCAGAGGCTGCAGCAGTGTAGAGCATGTAGGGATGAAGCGGCGATAAAAATTGACGAGTCCGAGAAAACGTCGCAGACTACGTATGGACGTGGGAGGCGGGTACTCGAGGATAGGTTGAACCTTGTCAGGTAGAGGAGTGATGCCATCTTTAGTGATCTGATGTCCGAGGAATGCTATCTCCGAGACTCCAAACTGACACTTTTCTACATTGATGACAAGGTCGTAATCACGCAGTCGAGTGAAAAGCTCACGTAGATGTGCCTTGTGCGTTTCAGCGTCCTTGCTGGCAACGAGAAGATCGTCGATATAGGCGAAACAAAACGGCAAGCCTCTTGTGACTTCGTCTATAAAACGCTGAAATGTCTGAGCTGCGTTTCTCAAACCGAAGGGCATTCGTAAATACTCATAGAGCCCAAATGGGGTAATTATTGCAGTTTTGGGAATGTCAGAAGGCTCAACGGGGATCTGGTGATAAGCTTTCACGAGATCAATCTTCGAGTATACTGTTGTGCCGGTTAAAAAGGCAGTACAGTCCTGAATATTGGGTAACGGGTATCGATCTGGAACGGTGACTGCATTGAGAGCCCGATAATCACCACAGGGCCGCCAGTCATTGTTCTTCTTGGGAACCATGTGTAGCGCCGACGACCACGAGCTTGATGACGGACGAATGATCTGCAGCTGTAACATATGCTCAAACTCGTTGCGAGCAATGCGAAGTTTATCAGGGCCAAGTCGGCGAGGGCGGCAGTGAACCGGCGGGCCTGTGGTTACGATGCAGTGGGTCACAGTGTGCTTGGGGGTCTTATCCATTGGAGACTGCGTTGTAATCTCCGGAAACTCGTTGAGCAGAGCTGTATATGGTGACGTAGGCGGTTTCACGAAAGTGGGGTTTAGGGCCGTAGCGCGTGACAGAAAACCATTGACCGATAAGCCGGTATAGCTATCCACCAGGCGACAGCGGTTCATATCCACGAGCAGATGAAAATGCCTTAAGAAATCGGCGCCTAAGATTGCGTAGCGTACGTCTGCTATCCAAAATAACCACTGCAGTTTCCTTTTGAGACCGAGATCAAGGGTCAGAGACTTCTGTCCGTAAGTTGCGATGACCGAAGAATTGATCGCTTGTAAAGGAGTAGACTTCTCGCGGAGACGCCGGTCAGTTTTGGACGCTGGAATTATGCTGACTTCTGCTCCAGTGTCCACCAGCAAGCGAAGACCTGTGGTTCTGTCGGTGATGTGGAAGAGGCGGCTTGATGCTTGGCCTTGATCGCCCGCCGCTGTTACTGACGATCGGCCGGAGCGTTTCCCATGCGCCATGAGCAGGGTGGCACACATCTGCGAGCCGCGGCACGAAAACGCCGGTGATAGTAGCATGTGTTCTGCGGTGAAAAGCGGTGCTCGGGCTGGTGGAGGGGCCGTTGCGGAGCAGGCGACGTGAGAGATGGTCGGTGTGGACGAGGATGGTCATTTAAGTTATGAATGCTCAGCAATTGCAGACGCAAGTTAGCGACTTCAGCTGCGAGATCTTTTACCGTTTCTCGAAGGGAATCTGCTTCAGAAATCGGAGAGGTGTGGGCAGCGTTTATGACTGGCGGAGCAACGTCCATCATGTCATCGGCCATTTCTGCCAGCTCCGACAGCGTCTTATCCTGAGCTGGGACAAGAGCCATTCGCACGGTAGGTGGAAGACGCTGTAGAAACAACTCACGTAGTATGGATGTTTCTAAGCCGTCCGGCTGGTCCCCAAGCAGGTGCTGCAGGTGACGTAGAAACTGTGTGGGACGGCGGTCCCCGAGCTCTTCGTTGCACAGAAGTTGCTGAATGCGCCGATGCTTAGGCGGAACGAGTCGGTGAAGAAGAGCCTGTTTGACTGTCGTATATGGAGTGTCACCAGGCGGGCCCACGAGGATGTCGCGTATTTCGGCCATTGCCTGTGGCGGCAACGCTTCAACGAGGAGCTCATGCTTGCGAACTTCTGACGTGATGCGATGAATGCGGAACTTGTTCTCGACTTGAATGAACCATAAGGAGGGATCGGCAAGCCACAGCTGTGGTAGCGTTATGGTAGTAGTACCTCCAACAACGCCGGAAGAGGGTACATGGCCAGGTGCAGTGGCAGCGGTACCAGGGCTGAGGCCGTCGAGATGCTCACGCTGCTCCATGGAAGGTCGCGTTCGTAGTCCGGGTCACCAATAAATATAGCACACTGAAACGCGGTTCCGAAAACACAGCGCGGTTTATTATTGTATCTCCGCCATTGTTCCAACTACCTCTTCCTTCTCCACAGCAGACTACCCACTACTAGTTTATGTCCCAAGTGCGTCGTGCCAGAAGAAGAAGTATGCCACAGTTCTTTGTCCTACCATCGTTCTCCTCTTCTCTAGTGCACAATATAAAGCTTCTTTTCTTCGCCTAGATGAATCCTTTCTCGTCCGTCATCAACAAACATAGTGACGAACGTCCGTAACCATCCCAATTTCTGGCGTCCGCGAGGCAGGACCAAGCTCTCGCATTACAGCTGACAGCCTCACGTTGTTTGTGTGTGGCAGACGAGAATGGACGAGAAGAGAAAGCTAGCCCTTTCGGCCCTGGCGTCGTCAATTGACGACACCGCCCAAAAGTTCCCCTAGGAACTTGGGAACGAAATCAAGATTGCTAATTCTTGGGGCAGCAATTCTTCAATGATCCCCACTGCGATCAACGCCACAAGTGTGGCATTCTTGTGGGGCTGGGCGCCAGAAAGAAGAAGCAGCTTGACCGTGGTCGTGGATGACGCCGAGGCGGGTACGCTGAGGCGGGCAAGCGCCATTTTCAGATCGACGTACCGAAGCTGTTTCAATGAGTATCACACTGAAAAGTTAGACGTGGTTCACATTTTGTGTACTCTAGTGAGTAGCAGGAAAAAAGAGGCGATTTTTCTTATTTCACAACCGCTGAGCCCCGATGACCTAATTTGATGCAATGTCTGTAAATGCATTAATACTTGCAACACTGGCTCAATTTTTCGTTTTTGGTCTTCTGAGATCCTAACTATTAAGGAAACACGCTGAAAAAAGTCTCCGACCAAAATAAAAAATCCAGGGCTGAAAGGGCTAATTGAGCTAGGGAAGGAGATTGGGCTGAGTGGAGAGGCGTTGTTGGCATAGATGAGCGCCGAGGAAAAAGAAATGAGGGACCAGAGAGCGAAAGATCGGGAGGACGCACGTCTAGCAGCACAGGCGGAGCATGAGCGAGAAATAGCTCGCATGGAGGCTGAAAGGCTCCTCCTCGAGGAGCGACGTCGTGTCGCAGAGGCGCAGCGTACGAACACGAGTACTGCGAACGATAGTATGGGTGGTGGTCAGAGTTTCCGCAGCCCACACAAAATGATTCCACCCTATAATGAGGGTAGGGACGAGCTGGACGCGTACATCCAGAGATTTGAGAGGGTTGCCACGAGCCAAGACTGGCCAACCGACAAATGGGCCCTGTCACTGAGCTTGTGTCTTACGGGAGAAGCATTGACCTGTGGTAGGACGGATGTCTGCAGGAGACTCGACGGACTACACCAAGCTCAAGCAGATGCTCCTCCTGCGGTTCCGTTACACAGAGGAGGGATACCGCACGAAGTTTAGGGATGCCCGGCCCGAGAATGCGGAGACAGGTCGAAAGTTCGCGGGATGTCTCTGTGGATACATCGACCATTGGCAGGAGCTGGCGATGACTCCCAAAACCTCTGATGCACTGCGACACAAGATGGTGTCCGAGCAATTCCTCAGGCGGTGCGACGAGAGTTGGCTGTCTTCCTAAAGGATCGAGGATGTCATACCGTGGACACGTTGGCAACGACAGCAGATCAATACTTGGAAGCCCAGGGAATCGTGAATCTCGCCAGAGGAAAAGAAGAAAAAGGGAAAGCGATGGCTGCAGCTAAAGTTGACACTGCAAGCGAAAACGAAGGAAAACCGCTTTATTTTCTGTGCAACAAGCCGGGCCATCGAGCTTCCGATTGCTGGACAAAGTCTCGAGCGCCCAAGTCGACGTCGTGCTGGATCTGTAAGAAGACAGGGCACAGATCCGATAGTTATCCCTCGAACTCGGGAAAACGTAGAGAAGTATCATGTTCCGTCTTGGGATGCCAGAAAGAGCAGCATGACAAATCAATGGAAGGTGTGCCTGACAAGCGTGCCAGCCGTGCCACCTGTGTCTTTGCGCACGTCGACGACCGCATCATGCTGGGACGACGGGGAGCCAAGCTGTGAGACGGCGTTTTTGTTTCACGAATCGGGAACTACATGCGTTCGACACCTTTGTAGCCTATCCGGACTCTCTGCCTACTAATTCATGACTGTCGCACATGTCGCGTGATGTTTGGCATGTAGTGCTGTATATATAGTTCTTTCTCCTACCATCTTTCTCATCTTCTCTAGTATACAATATAAAGGTTCTTTTTTTCGCCTAGATGAATCCTTTCTCGTCCGTCATCAACAAACATAGTGACGAACGTCCGTAATTATCACAATGATGTATAGAGATAGGCAGGTTGTACAAATGATGATGATATGTACAGTTGACAAAGAAGAATCAGTGGCTGCACTCACACTAATTGCCTATCGCGCTGGAAGCGGCCGCCTGCCCGAGCGACAGCACTAAGAGGCGCGTCGCGTATACGCCTTCAACCGAGAAACATGCACATCTCTGTCACACGACAACGGTAATCGGAAGGAGGTCTAAAATCTGAGACATGGTAATTAATGCGGGACTTTTGCTCAATGACGGTGTAAAGGCCAACAAAGCGACTCATGAATATTTCGCATAAGCCGCGAACACGCTTAGTAGAACTTCGTCTCCATGTTAAGGTGACAGCACGGTGAGTCGAGTCGTAGCGAGACTTCCTGGCAGACGCCGGTGTTAATTCAGGCCAGGTGATGGCAGTGTGCTAGGCGAGACAAAAAAAAATTACACGATCTCCCGCTAAACGGGACCATGAGGCGATGCGAAGCCGGAGCACTTGCACGATCGCGTTCCGTAGGCGTTCGTTGGGCATGCTACCGACCTTGCGTCCTGGAACGCGAAGATGAACACTATGCGCATCGTGTCTTCCATCTAGCCTGGCCGTTAAATCTCACAGGGTGAGCGGTGAACGGGGTCGACAGGCGCGCGAGAGGAGGGCAGCGTAGGAGAGGAGAGAGAGGGGGAGGGGACGCGCATGCGCTGGCGTTCATCGAGGCGTTACGCAGGAGAGAATTTCGGCATGTCCAGCCAGCATTTCAGAGGAGTCAACCGAAGCAAGCGCTGGATTGAACGCGCGTAGCGCTCTACCCGCTTTATATTCACAGTTGATGGTGAGGAGGCTGGAGGAGGAGAGTAGTGCATGAGCCGCGAGAGCAGAAGCGAGGACGCAGCGGAAGCGCAAGCAGGTGCTGGGAGAGAAGTGGACAGTAACGCGCAGCTGTTGGAGAGAAGCAAGGAGGAGAGTTGCGCATGCGCAGTGTGAGTTCGGACGCCAATGCGAACGCCGCGTGACATACCGCCGAGCAAGAGATGCTTAGCATCTAAAATTGTTCGCATAACATAACTGCTGAGGATAGAAAGTTGGGCTAGTTGGTACAAATGCATTCTTCATGCAGCGCTAAAAGACAGAGACTAAGAAGGAACATTCACACCGGACGAACGCTGACTTTTAACTGAAAAATTTATTTGATAAGATCATCCAGGAAAACAAGAACAAGAAAGACAAGTAAAAACCGTGTGCAAAAAGAAAAATAATAATAAAAAAGATGGTAATATAGTCACTAACATAAGCATTACTTCACAGAACACGTGCCCAGCAGAAAAGAAAACTTTTCCGTCAGTGACAATGATGCCTGACTGATGCATGCGTCACCCATTCTTTTGATATGGAAGGCTTCTATTACCTCTCGAGTGACCTTGCATTGGTGTGACGACAAGACTTTAGTATCTGAGAACACTGGAGTACAACAACACGTGCAACAGTGTGACGCGAGATGCGAAGCATCCGATTTCTTCAGTGACTAGTAATACACCTTTAAACGTACATTTAAACATCTGCCTGTTTGCCCCACGTAAGAATTCCCGCAAGCAAGTGGGATCTGTTAGACGACCCCGCACTTACATGGCACATACGTAGACTTTACATGGTTCGTTCCACAGCCTTCACTTAACACGCTACTGTGCTCTATTTTTCTCCTAAGGAGAGGACAGATTCCCGGAAATTTATTTGGAGCAGAGAACACTGTCACAAACCCACGTTTTTTTTTGCTTCTGCACACGGTTTTTACTTGTCTTTTTTTGTTCTTGTTTTCTGGGATGTACTCTTCAAATAAATTTTTCCGTTGCGAGTCAGCGTTCGTCCTGTGTGAATGTTCCTTCTTAGCCTGTGTCTTTTAGCGCTGCATGAAGAATGAATAACTGCTGAGGTTGCAGGAGCCGAACGGAACGAGACGTCCAAAGCGAAATTCGATGGGCGGCAGTAGACCAGGAAAAATGGAGAAATGCCGGGGGTGCGTTGAACAGCCGCATTACGACGAGCGTCAAAAATGCCAGATTTTCATCCCAGTGCGTGTGGTCAAGGTTGCTGTACATTGCAATATTGTCCATGAGGGTGCAATGAAATGCGCTCTGTCAAGCCGTTGGTCTTCGATTGGTAAGTATAAGTGGTCCTGTGAATGCTGTTCGCGGCAACTGTAGAATAAATGAAGACTTTGCCGCGGTTGCTGTGGAGAATGCGCGGGGCCACGCGTGCCGGATTGATAGGTTCGCATGTTGCATGGGCATGCGCAGATAAGTTTTCGTGCCTTCTTTCTTTTCAGCCGTTGTGCGTCCCTTCAGTTGTTAGTCGGCGTTTGTGGTGTCCTGACTTCTTTCTTGTGTCCGTGTTTGCACGCCCTGTCTTTTCAGAATGAATGCTTACCAACTAGCTCAGCTCTCTGTTATTCTACGCGGAGCTCCGTGGCGTAAAAATATGTTGCGCCGAAAAAAAATCGGCGACTTCAATGGCAGTTCCAGCTTGTAGGGAGGCTGTTTCAGCGTGGCGCGCTCGATGGTTGACAGACGTCATATTCTAACGATTGTCATTGGAGGTTTAACTTCAATTGATGGCGCGAATGTTAGGACAGGAACGTAGAAGACACGTAAGACCCGGACAAGGGCACACTCGCAACTAAATTTTATTCTTCCGAAAGCTTAGCTTAAGAACCCTCAAGCATGCGCACAACCCCACAGAAGCAATATCCATCTCTGAAACCACCGCTTGATCAAAACCTATCCACCAAAAAACTATACTCATTTTGATACAGAGTTACAGAAGGAACGCTGACACACAGATCGCCAGCTTTCTGTATATACGTAGCCTTAGCCAATTCCTTGCCACCTTGTCTTTGCCTTTCCGCAAAGTGCACACGCTGCCCAGTAGTGGTTTACACGTGCAAGCCTTACAGTGATGTGGCAAATGAAATTCGGTCCCATTCCTTATAGACAGGGCATGCTCTACTAGTCGGTCATAAATCTGCCCGTCTGGTCGATGTACGTCCGGCCGCAACTCAAAGGAATTTTATAAATAACACCCATTGCACATTTCATAAAGCGCGTCTTCGTGTGTTCTTTCCCACACCCAGGACTCTTATCAGACGACACACGAGCACAAATACGAGAGAGTTTTCTGGGAGCCGAAAACACTACCGGTACGTTGTACCTAGAGGCCACATTTTTCAAAGAATGAGATACCTTGTGAATGTAGGGAATGACGACGGGACCTTGCGAATGTAGGGAATCACGACGATTAATGACCGACTAGCAGAGCATGCCCTGTCTATAAGGAATGGGACCGGATCTCATTTGCCACATCACTGTAAGGCTTGCACGTGTAAACCACTACTGGGCAGCGTGTGCATTTTGCGGAAAAGCAAAGACAAATTGGCAAGGGAATTGGCTGAGGCTATGTACAGTCGCGGCCGCTGTTAGAGGGAACACGGAGCTGGTGACCGCGCTCCGCGGAGTGCCTCGACGGGCGCCGTGCGAACTATTGCGGCGCAAGCGCAATCAGCGCCACAGGCGTAGTTAGCTGCGCGTCATCTGCTACGGTGCCTCCCACTTCGCCTCGAGCGGCGAAACCTATATTAGCGCGTGCTTTGGAATACACAAACCCTGTAGCAATGGCGCGTCAACAGATACTATTCTAAATCAGTTATGAATGCGCGCAGGCATGCTCTACGCCTAAAATATTAATCGGGCCTTTTACTTCTAAAAGTTCCCTTTGATCACAGAGGGTGGGTTTCAGAATTGGCATGCTAAGGAAGTAAAAAAAATCACACGACAAGCAAGAGATATTGATAAATCTGTGCTTCAGATTCATTATATATACGACGAAGCCAAAACCACGGCTGCAAATGAAACTTAGATGATGGTCTCCTTCTTTTCGGAGACAATCGAGGCAGCAGGGTGCACTGTCCGAACCAATGACGAAGGTGAATTTTAGTACCTGGTTGCATCTCCCCCGGAGGCAATCGCGGCAGCCATCCTACGTGGCAGGGGACTGTATAACGAATCCACAAGGATGGCATCCAGCTTAAGGCGTTCCCATTCAGCGTGGACTGCCCTCCAAAGGGTGTTTTTTGCCATTCCATGGAGGGTCTTGGATGCAAGTGACGCTTTCATTTGGCCCCAAATATTTTCAATAATATTGAAGTCTGGTGACTGGGGCGGCCACTCTAAAACGGCGGTGTTGAGCTGGCGTAGTAGGGCTTCAACTTTCTTCGAAGTGTGCACAGGCGAATGGTTGTGTTGGAATACAGGACCAGCCCCGGAGAAGTGCACCTTTTCAAGTTTGCGATGGGCCACTGTGGTCAAAATTTCACAGTACTTGTTCGCTGTGAACTTGCCGTCGATTCTCACAAGAGGTCCGAGACCGTCTTTTGTGATCATGCCCCAGACACTTACAGCTGACCTTCCGCTTTTCGAGACTCTTTGTAAGAACTTTGGCTGGTACATGCATCAAGGAAAAAAAGAACATTTGGGTGTCTGCACTACCGATTGTGAACGCATAAAATAAGGAAACGTACAGATAGCTGAAGCCGTTACGAACTTGTTCAAGCGATGTTTAAACGTGTAGTGTTTCAAATGCCTTTACGATCAACCACAGTCTCATAAGTCGTCATTGCGTTCTTCTAAACGATTGCGGTGCACGTTAAGGATTCCTAGGTGGTCAAAATTAATCCGGAGCCCCTCCCCCCCCCCCCCCCCCCCCTACGACACGTCGCATCGCCTGTGTAGCGTCGGCCGTTAAACCACATAATGAATAATCGTCATGAAAACTAAAGCGTCCGGGAGTCTCGAGATGTATGCATGCAACCGGAGTGACACACCCATTTAAACGTATTCACAGTACAAAATTGGAAGCCCATGCTGGAAGCTTTCTTACAAAAAGCACGTTTGCAAAAACACATTCTCGTGTAGCTTACCCGGTGTTGTGAGGGCGCCAAATACGGGCTTGCTGATCGCACGATGTAGTGAACGTGCACTCGTCTGTGAAGACGACTTCCTTCCACTCCTCAGTTGAACGTTGCGCATGCTGTCGAGAAAACTGCAGCCGTTTTTCTTTGTTCTGAGCGCGAAGAAGAGGCTTTTGGGCTGCAATCCTGCTCTTCAGACCCGCTTCCCGGAGGCGTCGCTTGACCGTTGTCACGGATGCTCTCAAGTCGAGGGTATTTTTGATTTGCTGAGCAGAGAGACCTGGCTTCTCGGCTGCCGCCGAAACGATCCAAGCATCCTCTGGTTCAATCGTAACTCGAGACCTCGGCTTCCGCGGAGCATCCTTGATCCGGCGGCAAGATTTAAATGCTCTTACGATCCTGTTGACTGTCTTGAGCGTTCTTCCCATCGCTTCGGCGATTTTTCGCTGCGACCTACCCTTGAAATAGAGCTCGACAATTTCCCAGCGCTCATTATCAGGAACTCTGGCCATGCCGGAAGGTATTGCTTTGACGAAACGCCCAAACTAAGAACACATGCAGCCCCTTTTAAACTCATAACGAGCAGAGTTTTATCAAAAGTGGGCGTAACTTTCGTCGCCTAAATGCGCTGTTTGACATGTGAAGCATCCAAGGCACACGATGTTAATCTTATGCCACGTACTCTATTTCCTTTTCTAACCAAGTGAAATTTCAGCGACCAACTTCATTTTGCGACGAAAACGAACGTCTGAAATTCGAAGCCGAATACTGGGTGTAGCATGAACGGCGCGCCTAGATAACCCAGTTCAAGTACTTTCTATCGAGCTCCATAGCTACAGTATTTTGAACCAGAGCGCGTGCGGCGAAGTGGGAGTCACCGTAGCAGACGACGCGCAGCCAACTCCGCCTCTGGCGCAGATTGCGCTTGCGCTGCAATACTACGCGCGGCGCCCGCTTGGTGGCCCGAAGAGAGCGGCCACGCGTGCCGCGTTCCCTCTAACAGAGGCCGCGACTGTACATACAGAAAGCTGGCGATCTGTGCGTCAGCGTTCCTTCTGTAACTCTTTATAAAAATGAGTAATAGTTTTTTGGTGGATAGGTTTTGATCAAACGGTGGTTTCAGAGATGGATATTGCTTCTATGGTGTTGTACGCATGCTTGAGGGTTCTTAAGCTAAGCTTTCGGAAGAATAAAATTTAGTTGCGAGTGGGCGCCTGTCCGTGTCTTACGTGTCTTCTACGTTCCTGTCTTAACATTTTCGCCATCAATTGAAGTTAAGCTATGCACCAGCTAGCCCGACAGCAAATGTTATTAAGTCATTGGAGGTCACGGGAAGGCGGCACACACGTCTATCCCGACTTCTTCGAAGGTAAAAGCGGGGCAAGGAAGAGGTTGCAGAAGGCCAGGAGCTGTGGTGGGTCGCTTGCGGCTCTGATAGTGGACGCACGATGCAACATATGTGGTGACGGCTGAAGAGAGGCCAGGCGAGGTGCCCCGATTTCGAATTTTCTCGTACGTTTTGTGGTAGCCGAGGTGACCGGTGCTGGCATCTTCATGGAATGCTTGCGGAACCCCACGTTGTAGAGAACGTGGTATATCAGGGACCCATTTGTTTCCATCGACGTGGTAAACGTAGTGATGTAAAGCACCACTGTGAATTTTGAATTGATTAGGATTTCGGCGCAATTGGGCGTTCGGTGGAGCAGAAGTACCTTCAATGCGTCCTAGAATACAGCAGCAGCAAAGGTCGACGCGTTGATGCTACACAAGCATCGATATACTATCAGATCACAGCCAACTGACCACTGAGATGGGTACAGCAGTCTCGGTGAGTGGTGGCGATAGTGAGTAATGTCAACTGGGCACAGCGCAGCGAGAGAGAGCCTCAGTGTCTTAATGCTGCTTTCCAGGTCCGTGGGCGACATCGAAATCGGATTCCTGCAAGCGAAGCACCCAGCCAGTTAAGGCGACCCGATAAATTTTTAGGGACGAAAGCCAGCACAGTGCGCTATGGCAAGTAACGACTGTAAAGTGGCGGCCACGGAGGTATGGGCGAAATTTTTGTACCGCCGAAACAACAGCAAGGCACTCTTGCTCTGTTATTGTCTAATTCTTTTCTGCAGTAGTCAGACCACGACTGGCTTAAGCGACGACTCGTTGCCTCGCGGTGGTGTCCCGTTGCTGGAGAACGGCACCGAGACCATGACCGCTAGCGTCAGTGTGAAGGATGGTGTGTGCGCCTGGATCAAAACGGCACAGTACCGGGTCAGATGCCAGGGTTTGCTTGAGTAATACGTTCTGGCGACCTAGTTGGTTCGTTGCTCTTAGACATTCCTAAACTGCGCGAAATGACCGGGACACAAGTACAAAAGCACAAAAGCTTGATCGACTTGCTTGCGAGAGTGAGTAAAAACTTTAATAAACATGTCCGGCGTCATTGCGCGGGGTGGGCTTACAAGCACTCCGGCCTAGGTGACGGCCTCAGGTCTTTGGCCCCGGGCGGCAACCTGGGCGTGCCGGACGGCTCGCAGTTTATCGGCAAGATCGTGGCTGAGCAGAGCCGCCTCCCATCGCGCCTCGTGGTTCGAGACTTCCTGGTCTAGCCGGTTCATAAGGGACTGCCGCTCGCTACCGGTACACTTCCTCAGCATGTGCTACAGCATCGCTCTGGCTCCGCATGCTTTACACGCGTCGGACGTATAAATGTCTGGGTAGCAGAGGCGAAGGATCACCGGATTCGGGTACGTGTCTGTCCTATTGTCTCCAGTCAACTTGCTGTTTCTTATTAAGTTTGGCGTGGGGTGCTCGATACTTGCATCTGTTCAATCTGTAGTGTTCCGTGATGGCTCTGAAAGTGGTCATGCGATCCCCCCACGTGCATTCCCGCATCGCTCTCGAAGTTTGCGAGACATTGGGACTGTTGTCAGGCATCGCAGCTCGGCGTGTAAGACCTCGAGCCGCGGCGTGGCCAGTCGCGTTGCCGCAAACGGAGGGTCCATGTGGGCGGGTGTCCATATGAGGAAACTGTCCTTTTTGCGGCAAATCTTGCCTTCGTGAATTTGGAGATTGCGGCCGCTTTGCAGGAGATCCGGCCGCTGGAGTAGTTGTGTATCGCCGCCTGCGAGTCGGCTATGATCATCTCGGTGTCCGTGGTTGCTATCGCGGGGGCAGCTTCTTCGGCCGCCTCCGTCTTTCCCGCGCGTATCGTCGCGCTCGTGACGAAAGCCGCGTTGGCAGTCGTATCGGGCTGCGTCCACGTAAAAAATTTTTTTGCTATTGCCGAATTACTTTTCAGGGTCTTCGGCGCGTCTATTTTGCCTACCGATGTGATATTTCGGGTGCGCGTTCTTGGGCAACGGCAGCACGATGATGCGCTCACGAATATGTCTGGGCAAAGCGACCATTTCGATTCGCTGCGTATGGTAGTTGATGCCCAGCGTCTCGAGGATATGTCGGCCGTTTCTGGTCTTCGCCAGACGTTCGTACTGGCCGATGTTGTGTGCTTCGATTACCTCGTCTAGTCTATTGTGTAGCCCCAGCTCGATAAATTTTTCCCTGCTGTCAAAGCTACATTTTTATTTATTCAGCTGCAGGCCATCTTTTGCAAGGCACGCTTCGCTTTCTTCGAGGCGTTGTAGATGTTGCAGGAACGGAGACGAAAACACTATTATGTCGTCGAGATAACATAAAGATGTCTTCCACTTCGGACCACGCAGTGCGCTGTCTATCATGTGTTCGAAGGTAGCGGGCGCATTAGAAAGTCCGAAATGCATTACATTAAATTCATATAGCCCATCTGGCGTGGAAAAAGCGGTCTTCCCGTTGTCAGATTCGGACATCGTTATTTGCCAATAGCTCAATCGTAGATCGAAGCTAGAAAAATACTCGGCGCCATGCAACGAATCCATTGCGTCGACGATGCGTGGCAAAGGGTAGACATCATTGCGCGTGATCTCGTTCGGCGCACAATAATTGACGCAAAAACGTACTCTTCCATCTTTCTTTGGACTAAAGCAACTGGGGAAGATCAGGGACTCGAGGAATGACGTATGATGTTCCGTCGAAGCATGCCTGAGACGTTTTCCTCGATGATCTCGCGCTCTGCCAAAGACAAGTGACACGAGCGCCAGTGAATAATGCGGGAGCCGTCAATCTGAATGCGGTGAGTAACGGCAGTGGTCAAACCAAGGGCGGGCGAATTAACGTAGAAGAGAGAACGATGCCGATTCAGTAGGGTGACTAAATCTTGACTCTCGGCTGCTGTCATGTCAGGGCTTATATGGCTGTCGACTAAGGTGTGGAAGAGTTGAGTAGCGGCGAGCTTGAATCTGGTAGTTCTTTTCTCGCAAAGGCAACAACTGCAGCGGGATGAAGGTCAACCGCGAGAGTGACTGTTTATCCGCATTGCAGCATTAGGGTTCGGGGGTTTCACTGAGGGCAGTAAGCAAGGCAGAGCCACGAATGAAGCGAATAAGCCCTGAAATAATGAGAATGCGTCGAGGTATGGTCTGACCGTCATATAAGACAAGCGCGTCCCCATCCAAAATGTTGTTGGAATTAACGCTGATTATTTCTTTTCCGGTTGGCCAAGGAACATCATCTGAGGTGGTGAAAAGGCAAATGTGCCCTTCGTGTTCAGGCAGATAATAGTGTCTGGCATTGAGATGTATGAGGCGCTGACGACAAGATATAGAAGCGGACGCAGAAGACTAATCCCACCCCAAAATGAGTGCTAGGGCGCACTCACGCGAAACCGCAAAGACTATATAATGAGGAATGCCATATATGTAAACTCGAGGTGTACACTATACCAGTGGACGAATGACGGCGTTTCTCAATGCATGCAGAGATGGGCCGCAGTAAGCCGTGGTCAGCTTTTCGGACGCCAGAACAAAAGTCAGCGCGAATAATCGAAATAGCAGCGCAAGTATCCACAAGCGTTTCGACACGTATACAACCAGGGTGTCGGAACGAAATGTTTTTCGTTTCGGTTTTAGTTTCGTTCCACCGCAAACAGTTCCGTTCCGTTTCTGTTCCGGAACGAAAAAAAAATGTTCCGTAACGGTTCGTAACGGTTTTTTTATGGAAAAATTTGAAGTTAAGGTAATCATAACGAACATTGGATTTGTGATGTAGATACTTGCCCTCCTCTTAAGAAAGTGGGACAAAGGTAAAGTACGTTCTTCAGAGGAGCGGAAGTAACATTACCACGAATTTCTACCAACTAGCACAAAGCAGTATTAATTTGAAAGTGATAGTATTTAACTTTAGAAACAGCGCTAAAAGACGGGACAAAGAAAGGACACAAACAGCGCCGTGGTTTGTGTCCTTTCCTTGTCCCGTCTTTTAGCGCTGTTTCTAAAGTTAATCATGAACCAACCAGCCCAAATGCGTACCTTATTGATAGTATTTATTTTCTCAAAAGACAAATGCGAATTTTTTAGTGGGCTCAATGCTATGTGTCAATAAGGGAGTGAGCACGATCTCAGAAGCACCACGTCATTGAGTGTACTCTCTGATGTGCGAGACCGCTGTTCTGATAAAGAGATCGCCAGGCCTGCGCGACACACGCAGCACAGTCACAACGAAAGCTGGAAGAGCGGACTTTGTAGAGCCCGCTGGAGAGTCTCTTGGGGCAATAATACAAGTACACATGCAAGGCCCCTACTACGCCATAAATCATCCCAATTCTTCTGAAGTAGAGAAGTCCCCACTATGCCATTTTTTCGTCATTCTTAGGAGTCTAGTGGTACACGCTACACATCTGTAAGGCATTATGTGCACTTTGCGCTGTGACTGATAATGATAAAGAATTGTGGCTGAGCACTTTGCAGTGGGTGGGAAGCAGTGTGGCGGAATGGGTGCCTCCATTCCATTTCAATTCCATTGCGGGGAATTAGAACTTGCCGCAATTCCATTCCTTTCAATTCCTCGGAATGAAAACACTTAGCCCATTCGCACTCCGGGAATGGCCGGGCAGTTCAATTCCACCAGTGTAATTCCTCCACGTAAGAAAGGCATCTTGATAGTTTTATTGAGTTAAGAATGAACGCCCCATAAAGCTGATGTCATCAGATGCATTAAGAACTGCAAGAGTACGCAAAACAGGTTACCAAGGTCGAGGGATAGTAGCTTGGTTACATATCTCGTGCAGTACAACCACCCTACTAATTCCCATAGGGGCAGTTCTCCCGCTACCTATAGTATTTGCATGGTCAGCATGTTTGAACAAATGGTGGTGTCTTATTATTCTTTATGCTTAAATGTGTTAATGATAAAATGACGACGTAGCGTATTTTTATGCTGACAAATGTAGTATTCAAGAAGACTAAGCAGTTTTGCCACACGTCTGGAGCGGTTGTGAATGTGGAGAAAAATAAGATTTGGTTAATGAGGAATAAGATCTGCTGGTATTAGTTGGAACAGTGCACCACTCGGGCACCTTGTGCCTTTGTATCGAATACGGAACACTGGGCCGCACTGCTCGTTAGCACTAACGCTTGTCAAGCGCTCCTCGCAAACATAGAAGCACTAGCGCGGCACTGTGGTGGAAGACCCGACTGCCACGCAGAGGGCGCGGGTTGAAATCCTATCCGATCCTAGAAATTTGTTTCTCATTTATTTTTTTTATATCACGCGATAGCGGTCACGGACACCGGCGGCGGTGGACAACTATGGCGCAAAAATCAGCTGTTGTCATCTCTTAACAGCGTTCGCTGTAACAAACTTCAGGCTGGTCTGCGTGACAGGCGCGCGAAAATCCACTTGCGTTAATATAAACATCTCTGGTTGCCACTGTTTTCGTTTTTTGCACAATTTCAACATATCTTTGCATTGGAATTCCTGCCTGAGGTACGCGCTAATACCGCACCCTGAGATATGCTCACATTGCACGAGCTCAGTTGCTCCGGATTGCGAAGTTTTCTCGTGAACCGAAAAACGATTGAAAAAATTTCGTTTTCACTCCGGAACGAAATAATAGATAAAGTTTCGGTTACGTTTTCGTTCCGGTCCAAAATATCGTTTTTTTTTCGGTTTTCGTTTTCGGTTTTCGTTCCGTTCCGACACCCTGCGCACAACTTCTACTAATTCCACTAATAGGTTCGATGGTAGCTTTGGAGGAATTGTTGGCTATCCGGTGTGTGCAGTTTCTCCTCCTAAAACAACATCACGGATTTTTTTCGAGTGGGCGTTTGAGAATTTGGCGGCGGGTCGCTGAGGCGACACTGAACGGCGACGTGCAGATGGTGACCGGCGACGAGACGCACTAGAATTCCCAGGCTTGTAAACATTGTAAGGAGGAGAGGGTGATTGGCGAAAGGAAGAGTGGTAGGGCGTACGTTCGTATCTCGTGGTTGGACGGACGCGTGCGCGTTACTCGGGAGCGTAGCCACGTTGTTCGTCCTGTTGGCACCTTCTGCAAAACCGAGAGAAGCATCCTCGGTAGCCACAATAGTAACAGATGGGTCGAGGAGGTCGCTGTGCATTATGATCAGCCTGTAGACGCATCGGCGTCTAGGCACAGTGACGGCGGTAGATGCAGGGAGCGGCACAGCGTCGGCGTACGTTGGCACCTGACGACCGCAAGGACCGTCGACACAAGTTCGGCGTGATGCGGGTGCTATCTCGTGCATAATGATATCGTGCGAGTTTGTTGGTGCAGAAGGTAGAGGACATTGCCGAGTGCAGGAAGGGCAACGCACGTGAAGCTCTTCATAAACGATGCCGCGGATCAGGGTGCGTAAATCGAAGGCCGCAGGAAGACGAATGTCCGAGTTGTCATAGCACAGGCGAAGAGAGTGGAGTTCAAATCGCTGATGAGGTCGAATATTTGTAGTCAGTCTTCCACATCCTCCGTACACCAGAGAGCAGTGGCGGACGAGGCTGGCAGCTGTTAATGGGGAGAGCGGAAGGCGGAGGTTGATGGGGAGAGCGGAACCAGCATTTTCTTGAGCAGCCATGGCAGGTGGTATTACGCGACAACCCGAGCGGAGCTCCAGTGAAAACGTGCGAGTGGACTGGGCGATAGAAAGGCAGCGTCCACCACTTAAGATGAACCGCTTTATTCGAGTCGAGCTCGAGCTGACACACGCTGATGATTATATATGCCGATGAGGAAGTTGTAAAAATGAACGATATGTCCAGTTGACAAAGAAAAATCAGTGACTGCGCTCACAATATTCTTAGTCGAGAGTTGGACGGCATGCCGTCTGGTCAGCTGAAGATATTGCTGAAAAACAGGTCACTGACCCATGCCAAAAAAAAAAAAAATCACGTTTCGGAATCCGTGCGAATCCCTTGTTCCCAATCGAATGACGGCTGAGCAACAGGTTTTCATGTGGCGTTGAGCACATGACGCAAAGTCCGGCAGTAAAATTGCTTTAGAGTGACGGATGATGCATTATTGATTGTGTTACTTGTACGAATTAGTGACTCGAGATTGAATTTCGTTGTCAAATTTTTCTCCTTTGCATAATGCGCCGTTGTCAAAGCATAACTCATGGCCCGTCTTCTCGGCAGTCTTTGCCATTGCATTCGTCAATGTTCGGCCCTAGGCGACCTCATTCTCGTGCTGCTTCAAACGACTGCAGAAATTTCAGCTTTCGACAACGTATACCCACTCGCAGTCGGTACAGGGAATCTTATAGACAACACCAGAGAAATGTTGCCGACGGAGAGGATCCTTAACATTAGGCAAGTCACCCTTAGATTTCTTACTGGGACGTGGGCGGTCTTCACACCACCTCTTGTAAACACACGAGCTAAGGCTTCGCTTACACCTCGCATGTACGGAATAGCTGCTCGCCTGTGTGTTGACGCTGTATTTTCCATGGTTTGACTGTTTGGCTGCGGGTTATGCATGAAGAACATAGTTGTCTTCCTAATTTGTGCGCGCATTCTCTAAGACACACGTAGAGGGTTCATAGATAATTCGAAAAAATTCCACGTGTGTTGACGTTCCCTCATACGATGGGCTCATTATACGCTTGCGATGGATTCTGTGCACTCGCAAGAACTTTGACTGCAGTGACTGAAATTGTCAGATCATTGTGTGTGCAGTTAGTCAACTCAACGCGCACGAACGCTGAGGGAACAGAGCTGCGCGGGACTGTCTACAGTTTCCCCTATCAACAGCACCAGCATAGAAGACTCGCTTGTACTTTGGACACACAGCACACTGTTGTCCTAAAAATGCTCTTGGAGAGGCCAGAAACCTTTACCTTTCTTATAGGTATGTTTTGAGTGTTTGTGTGTGTGTGTGTGTGTGTGTGTGTGTGTGTGTGTGTGTGTGTGTGTGTGTGTGTGTGTGTGCGTGCGTGTGTGTCTTTCTGTGTGTGCGTGCGTGCGTGCGGATTTAACTAAAGCGTTCAACTTTTAAAGGTGAAGTTTAATGGTCCCCCAATTTTTCATTCATCAGCGCGCTCCGCCGGCGAGGGGCTGCGTGTCCGGCATTGCGGGAGTATTCTGGGAGCAACTGAACATTTCGTTCCAAGCATTAGTTTGTTTCCAAGCTTGTCGTTTCCGTGATAACAATAAGTGTCCTCCGCTCCATTACATTGTTTTAAGAGTCGCATGTCGAGATACTGTGAAGTTCTCTGCGTTGAACTCTATGAATGGGCTAGAGCCTCCTCAGGCTTTACTCCATCTTTAACTGCTGTCTCCTGTTTTCAAGCAGCAGTTAACTAAAAGCGATTGATTGTTTGTTTGTTTGATTGATTGATTGATTGATTGATTGATTGATTGATTGATTGTCGTCCTGCATGATAGGTTTTCATGTGACCGTTGTATTATCATTGTTTGGATCACGCTCCCGCAGTTTAGAAGAGGAACGTTGCGAACTCGATTTCAGCAATGGGTACGTATTCGTGGCTTCGAAAAGGCAAATATTCGCATTACACACATTATTGGTGAACGACACAATGCGAATACAAATGACAAAAAAAATTAAGGCAGCTTCGCAGTAGCGGTGACAAGCGTGAAGTAAATTGCGGAGCTGGCCTTCTTTGTTTACCTCTATTTCCTATCTTTCGTTCTTCCTTTCTTTGTACTTTCTTATTGCGATAGCAATCATAAGGACGCGGTCGACCGGTTTTTGCCTGTCGGAGTCGCCGTCATGGGTCTTCAATAGTTCAAATAGATAACATACCCCCGCGAATTGTGTATTCTACCCTCGGGTAAAAGCGCACTTGTGGGGGCGACGAATGCGGCTGAAGCATGGATAAAGAGAGCTGGCCCATTTCTGTATGGCGCATTCGATCACATCCCCCCGTATCTAAGGCCTGCCGTCGAATGCTGCTGAAGCAGAGAGGATACGCCCCGCCCCTCTTTTAAGAGCCTCAAGCGAAGCGGGAGGGGAGAAGGAGGGGGTCGAGGTGCAACAGTGAACGTTGATTGCAAAGCCTGTTTCACATGACACTGATTTTGCTTGAAAAGCGGAGCGGCTACCGTCGTGGTAGCCCACTACAAATTTTTAGAGCGTCCGGACGTTGCTGCGATGAACATCGTCGCAGTTGTGACAATTCGCACGAGGCAGAGCGTCTGCCCAAGGTCAATCAATGGAGCAGCAGTGACGTGAGGAGCACGTGACTGCAGGCGTGGAGTCGAGGAGCGGGCCCGCGCGCCGGGAGGAACTCGCTTTCGTAGCAGACGACATCCGCTGAAGCAGAAGAGACTGTTGGGCAAGGCGGTTATCCATGAACATTGGAAGGATAAGCGCTAAAAATTGACGAGCACAAAAAAGTCACTGTTCCGCCGCAACGGCGAAGCAATGAATGCGATAGCAATAAATTGGAATGTAACGCGAAGAACGGAAACCAGCTTGAAATTTCCAGCGCATCGCTCAAGCGCAAAGGACGCACGAAAAGAACACACAGAAGACGAGCGCGAACTATCGTGCGTCACAGCTCGACACTTGAAGCGCACTACTCAAACATAAAGGAGGACGCACGAAACGAACGAACAGGTACACACGGGACGAGCGTGAACTGTCACAAATGTTTCTGTTTGAACAGCGTGCTCCTTTCGCAAACGCGGCCGCTGCAGCGAGCGAAGGGACCTTCGTACGCTCTGTGGTTTCAGCGCGGACATCGCGGGGAAAGCACATGACAGACAACCCCCCGCCCGCTCCCTTCTTTCCTCGGATAAGTGGAGGAATGCGAGCACTCCCTGTAGGGCGAAGAGAACGGCGTTCGCAGGAGCGGGGCGAGCTGGCCGACGCCTTTAAGTGGGCTTATTGCGCTCCTACGCCATCTCGCTGGTAATGAAGAAACGCTTATAGGCGCCTGCCGTCTCTGAGTACTGCGGTAGAGGGTGTGTATATAACGCTCGCCGTTAGCCACCTGGACGACCTGCGCTTCGTGACATAGTGACTAGAGCCACGCGCTGCGGATAGAGAAGTCGCTGGTTCGAAGCTTTTGTCGGAATTATTTCTCTTTGGGATCCTATATATATATATATATATATATATATATATATATATATATATGTCATTATTGTCTGTTGGTACTCAATAATATTGTGTATAACAAAGAAAAACCAGCCCTTGAAATTAACACTTCTTTCCTTCATTCATAGCGAGGGTCTCGTTCTGGCAGACTTGATGCTTTCAGGTAGTATGCGAGGGATTATTGGTCAGCTGCCAGCTCGTAATAAGTTCACGTTCTACGTGACGCCAATAGGCAGAAAAAGAGTGTTCCACACTCGCCGTCATGGCTACTGGCGGCGCTGACTGACACTCCCACGTTTAAATGTACATATATAGCCTATAAAGTGGACGGGGGATGGCCGCCGCGGTAGCTCAGTTGGTAGAGCATCGGACGCGGTATTCGAAGGTCGCAGGTTCGGTCCCTGCCCGCGGCAAGCTATCTTTTCGTTCACTTTTCTTTCTTCACATGTACATTACCTTTACTACTAATAACATCCCCTATACTCTCCTTGGCATTATTGTCTGTTGGTGCTCATTAATATTGTGTACAACAAAGAAAAACGAGCCCTTTAAATTAACACTTTTTTCCTTCATATATATATATATATATATATATATATATATATATATATATATATAGTCTCGGCTCGTTTTTGCCGTCGCCGTCACCGCCGTCATGCTGCGTATATGCGTGTATATATATATATATATATATATATATATATATATATATATATATATATATATATATATATATATATATATATATACATATACTTACGCATATACGCAGCATGACGGCGGTGACGGCGACGGCAAAAACGAGCCGAGACTGTCCATATAATTGCTATCGCAATAAAAGGAGAACAGACGAAGCGCTGGTGCTACTAACAACCGTTTATTTTCGTCATACCCAGCGCGTTTTTAGTAGCGTCACTTCTTTCTTCCCTTTGTGTGCTCGAGAATTTTAAGCTCTTATTCTTTCAGACATCCGTTCCCACGAGCTACTTTCTCTCCAATGGCGGTGTAGATGTCCCGTTCGCTTTTTGCTCTCTTTCTCGACGGCCCTTCCATCAAAGCATACAAGTCATTTGCACATGTTATTTTGTTCGTTTGCATTTTTTCTCGAATCGTGGCACCAACATTGGTCCAGACTACGGTACTCCCCACTTGTAGTTCGCAGCACATGTTGCTGTTTCTACTCGTTTACTATAATAACCGAGCACGTTCGAATAGCTTGCCCTCTTCTGCTTTTAAATGGTCACGTGCCCGAATGACAACAGTGCCGTCGCCTCTTTACTGAAACGGCTATAGGCGAAAAGAGACACTAGCACCTTGCCAAACCCCTCATATATTCTGTTGCAACGCCAGCGTTTGCCGAAGTGAACGCAAGAGAGAACTTGCATGCTTCTTCTCTCTTGCCTTGTTCCCTCTTTGCCCCCTTCCCCTCCTTTCATGATATACGTTAGAAGCGCACAATAAACGCCGGTCTTCTGCCTGGTGACACCGACTTGTTCATGTCTCCGGCGGCGTCTCTGCTGCCAACGTAACAGTGGCGACGAGTAGAAGCGACCCACGGAAAACGCCTATGCCGACGCTGGCCCTGCGTCGCTGGCCTTTCAACGCTGGCTATACGACAGGAGCTCTGCAACGCTAACTCTGCGCGGGACCCAGCGACAGCCATGGCACACAGGCTCCCGGATTTCGACCAAGAAACAGATAAGTGGAACGCTTATCTTGTAAAAGTTGAAGCGTATTTTGAAGCCAATGAAGTTACTGATGAAGCTATGAAGAGGGCATTGTTGATCGCTGCGCTGGGGTCTAAGACGATAGAAGTCTTATGCGGAAGAGTGGCGCCGCGTGACCCGAACGCTCTCAGCTACAGCGAGGTGGTATCAACGCTGAATGACTTTTATGCTCCAACGCCTTACGAAATCTCAGGAGAGCTTCAAGTTTTTCCACTGTAAGCAAGAGGAAGGGGAGTCCGTGAAAGCGTTCATTGTTGAAATTAGAAAGATTGCCCAGAACTGCAATTTTTCGTCTATGTTAGACAGAATGTTGAGAGACAGGATCGTATGTGGCGTTCGCTCAAAAAGTTTGCAAAAGCAGTTGCTGGCGAAAAGTGACTTGATTCTTAAAGAAGCAGAAGCCCTTTCTTTGGCTGCGGAAAGCGCAGAAGACGGTTCGCAGCAGATAGATAAGCACAATGATACTTCAACTGTTCTGAAAGTTAGCCAACGGCGCGCGTCCGATACCACAAGGACTGAGCAAAAGAATGTGCCGCGACAATGCAAATGCTGCGGCAAGTACGGTCATAAAGCTTCTACATGCTTTCAAAAGAGCCGTCGATGCTACAGTTGTGGTCGGCAAGGGCACCTGGCTCGCATGTGTAAAAAGACGGGCGGCACCGGAAAAACGGTAGCATTAACTACAGAAAATTCAGAACAAAGTGATGACAGTGACTCTAGCACATTGCAAATTTGGTCCGTCACTGGTATGGAGCCTCTGGTTCCACCCATAAGGAAGTTCATCGTGTGGAATGGTGTCACCATAAAGATGGACGTGGATACAGGCTCTCCTGTCTGCATAGTTTCTAAAGCAACGTATGAGGCACATCGCGACCATTGGCCCCAGCTGCAGAATACTCACTTAAAACTTTCATGTTACTTAGGGAAACTGCCCGTGTTAGGCACATTGGCAATGAAGGCTTATTATATGTCAGCGGAGGTCGACTGTAACCTTACTGTGCTGGATTGTGAAGGTCCCAGCCTGTGTGGACGGGAATTATTGCAGAAGCTTGCAGCAGAAGGAACGCCGGTTCTGCACGTCACTACGCCACCGAGCGGGGCAAGCCAACAGAAGCCAGCAGGAACTGATGCCATATTCGCAGAATATGCTGACGTGTTCACGGAAGATCTTGGTCTAATCAATGGTCCCCCAGCTAGGCTTTACATCAAGGACACTGCAGTCCAGAAATTTTGCAAGTCAAGGAAAGTTCCTTTTGCACTGCTGGATAAGGTATCCGCTGAGCTGGATAGATTGGTAGAAGCTGGGATAATATCACCGGTACCGTATGCAGAATGGGCAACACCAATAGTACCGGTATTGAAGAGCAACGGCGCCGTGCGCATTTGTGGAGATTTTAAGGTAACATTAAACCCTGTGTGTGAAATGGAGCGATACCCTTTGCCAGTCATAGACGACATCTTCGCGAACTTGCGAGGCGGAGAAAAATTCAGTATCCTGGATCTACGAGATGCTTACAACCAGATTGCACTGGACGAGAACTCGCGAAAGCTGGCTGTCATAAACACACATAAAGGGTTGTTTTGTTACAACCGGTTGCCTTTCGGAATTGCTTCAGCACCGGCAATATTCCAGAGAACGATCCAGTCCATACTGCAAGGCATACCCAGGGTGCAAGCGTACTTGGACGACGTTTTAATCGCGGAGACTGCTGATAAGCCTTACGTAAGGCTTCGACAAGTTTTGCAAAGATTCAGAGAACACGGCATTAAACTTCGCGCTGACAAGTGCCGGATAAACGAGGCCTCGGTGGTTTACCTAGGTCACCAAATCGACGCCGCAGGATTGCACCCAACAGAAAAGAACGCGGAGGCCGTCAGACTTGCTCCAGCCCCTCGGAATGTTACTGAGCTCCGATCATTTTTGGGCATGCTGACCTCCTACAACAAGTTTTTACCGAACCTGTCGACTCTACTGGCACCCCTGTATCGACTTTTGGAAAAAACAAGCCGATGGTCATGGGGAGCAATAGAGAAGGATGCATTTGAAAAAGCTAAAGGGGCATTGTGTACCGCCCCAGTACTAACTCATTTTGACCCGTCTAAACAGCTGTTTTTAGAATGCGATGCTTCACCCTATGGTGTAGGAGCCGCTCTCTTTCATCGAGTGGATGGGCAGTATAGACCGATAGGGTTTCGGTCGCGAACCTTGACCTCGGCCGAGAAGAATTACTCTCAGATTGAGCGAGAAGCACTGGCTTTGGTCTACGGCGTCACACGGTTTCGCGACTATCTACTTGGAAGAGAGTTCACTTTAATGACCGATCATCAGCCCTTGCTGGGTCTCTTGAGGGCGGACAAGCCAACCCCTACCATGGCAGCAGCTCGGATACAGAGATGGGCTATCACGCTAGGCGCCTATAGGTACCGTTTGCAGCATAAACCTGGGAGACTTTTGTACAACGCCGATGCACTGAGCCGTTTACCCATACCCTCACAGCATGCATCGGAACTGGAGGACTTCACGCCAGTCGTCCTATCCCTAGATCAGCAGGACATCGCTGCTGTGCCAACTAAACAGTTGCAAGCACTAACGGCGACAGACGACCTCATCTCTCAAGTATGCAAGTACACCCGCAGTGGTTGGCCACGGGGCGTTAAAGGAGACGGCGAGCTCTCAGAATATTATAAGAAGCGGTATGAGCTGTCGGTGGAAAACGACCTGTTGTACTGTGGTCATCGCGTGGTGGTACCTACGGCCGCCCGCAAGAAGTTTCTCATGCTACTGCATGACTCCCATCAGGGAGTGTCATCAATGAAGGCTAGAGCAAGATCGATATTTTGGTGGCCTGGGTTGGACCAGGACATCCAACGCGTAGCTGCGAACTGTAACAACTGCGTTCAAGCACTGCCTATGCCACCAGCACAAACTCCTGTAAACTGGCCGGAGACGGGCGAAAGGTGGTCGCGGCTCCATATTGACTATGCGGGACCTCTGCGTGGTAAGATGGTGTTAATTGTGGTGGATTCACATAGCAAATGGATTGAGGCTGTGCCGGTAGCACATGCCAATTCCCGAAGTACCGTCGAGAACTTGAGAACAATGTTTGCCCAGTTTGGAATACCACGTACGGTGGTGTCAGATAATGGGACGCCTTTCACGGGCTTCGATTTCCGTCAGTTCATGGAGCGCAATGGCATTGTACATATCAGAACATCTCCGCATCACCCACAGAGCAATGGGCTGGCTGAGCGCGCTGTGCGGACTGTTAAGGACGGATTAAAGAAGATTGGAAACGCCGAGTTGACTACCTCCCTGGCCCGCGTGCTTTGTAACTATAGAAATACTCCTCAACAATCCGGACTGTCACCTTCGGAAAGGCTTTTGGGCTACCGGTTGCGCACAAGGCTGGACTTGTCTTTTCCTACCAGGAACCACCACAGTGTCTCGACCAAGCCGACGGAAGACACCGACTGGAATTTCACCCCCGGTCAATCCGTCTATGTGCGAAACTATGGAACGGGCGACAAATGGACGCCGGGAAGGGTCAGGGCCACGACCGGTGCTCGACTTTTGGAAGTGGAGACTGAGGCAGGGATTGTCCGTCGACATATGGACCAAGTACGAAGGTGCGACAAAGGATTGTTTTTGGAGAGCAAGGACACTCGGGAATCGGTGCTACCTGACAACAAAGCGACGACCGAAGACGCCAAGGACGCGTCTGCAGAAGCACTACTACGACTGTCAACGAGAACAAAACACAGCATATCCACGGAGTGAATGATGATGAGTGGGCGAAGCTGCGGAGGTTCAACGGTAAACCGTGAATCTTCCGTGAATTCTGCCCAGTACATCATCACCGACGTGAGATAGGGCGCGTTTATACTAAAGGTTCGATGAGTTATGACGACTTGCAGCTCACTTTAATTTTACATGTACGCTGTGAATTTTCATTGTTTAGAAAACCATTGCTTTAGAAAACATCTGGCGTCTTTCGTTTTGCTTTTACGAAACATCTGGCGTCTTTCGTTGGTTTATTTCATCAATCAACGGCGTTTTGAACAAAATTTTTATTGTTTAATCACGCACAGGAGAAATCTCACCAGGCACTACCTTGGAGGTAAAGAATGGCTGCTGATGGGAATGAGAGACAGAAGAAGTCGGCTTTTAGCTACCGCTGCGAATTTTTTATTGTTCAACAACGCACAGGAAAAATCTCCCACCGGCACCACCTTGGAGGTCAAAGCGTAAGACTGGTTACGGACTACGACTACGACTACGAAGGACGAACGGGTGCCGCCTTAAGGAGCTTCGCCCCTAAAAACCGGTGGACCGTTATGGTTACTAAGGCGGAAGAAGTGTTGCAACGCCAGCGTTTGCCGAAGTGAACGCAAGACAGAACTTGCATGCTTCTTCTCTCTTGCCTTGTTCCCTCTTTGCCCCCTTCCCCTCCTTTCATGATATAAGTTAGAAGCGCACAATAAAACGCCGGTCTTCTACCTGGTGACACCGACTTGTTCATGTCTCCGGCGGCGTCTCTGCTGCCAACGTAACATATTCGATAGGACCGCTTCCATCCGGGTCCGCCTAGAGGACGGACCAACGCCTTGCGACATTCGAGAGTGAAAACCACCGGCACCTCTGCGAAAGCTTGAAAAGCGCAAAAGGCAACTCTTGCTTTTCTTTTTCCATGGCCAAGTGTATAGGCGCACAGCAAGAGTTGCGCGGAGAACAGAAAGCTGGAATAGAAATAAACGTGACTACTGAAGCTGCTTAATTGCACCCTGATACACTTGAAGAGTGCAGTTCACATCAGAGTGCAATGCTGAAAGTTCAGGCGCGTGAAAATGAAGCCCCCTAATGAGCAACCTATCGAGCCCCGAATAACGAGCCCCCCATCGAGCAGCGTAAGCGCACCAAAACAAGCGAACTCGGAGAAAGGAAACCCGCGTGTTACGGGCGTTTTCCACAGCAATCACTGCGCATCGCAGAGGCGCATGCCGCGCAAAAGCGGTGCATGTGAAACAAAGCCGCGTCCGCGCGTCCTGGTGCCCCTCGATCGCGGCGGGCCCGACCGCTTCTTCGCTCGCATGTGAAGTAGGCTTAAGGACGCGGTCGTGATCGCTGGCGCGCGTGCTGTCTCCGCAGTCATTAGAGTTTTTGTGCTGGGGACCCAGAGCCACCTGCGTACGCACGCTGTTGCGTTCCTTTGTACTCCCAGCCGCATCCACGGAGAATACAAAAGAACGCAAAGGCTTACGTACGCAGGTGGCTTGGGGTCCCCGGCAATAAAACTCTCTATTGGCGGACGGCTCCAATACCCTTCTACGTGCTGCGCTCTCAACGGGAAGCGACTGGCTCACAACCGCTTCTCTCACTGGAGCGGCTTTAATATCTTACACCACCGTTTTGTAGAGTTACGCAAGAGCGGAAATAAGTGAGTTACCTCTGAGCATTACTTCGTATGACATTACAAATTGTTGCTATCGCATTCATTGTTTCGCCGTTGCGCTGAAACTGAGTTTTTTTTTCTGCAATCTCTCTATTATTTAACACGAAGGTGTTTTATGCCGGGGTTCACCACTGCTCCACTAACGTATTTCCGTCACGGATATGACGTTGTAAAATATAAAGACTAACAGTGGGCAAAGGAAAACCAGAAGAAAAAGTTCCGTCACCGGGGATCGAACTTACGACCCCCCGCTCCGCAGCGCGCAGCGCGACACGATTCGGCCACGGACGGCACGTTCTTAGCAGTGCTAACGGCGAGCTATTTATATATATTTTGGCTTAGCAATACGTTTTGTTGGGCTAGTTGGTTCATGACTTCTGAAGGAAAAAATTGTAGCGCAGAGCAACACACGGACAGACCATTGGAAGTTAGCGCCAGTCCCGTCCTCTCTGTCTGTCCGTGTGTTGCTCTGCGCTACAATTTTTTCCTTCAGAAATATTTATATACACTTTTTCCGGTGGCGGTACTCAGAGGTCGGTGTTACAGCGTGTTTTCGTTATCACTAGCAAGATGGCGCGAAGGGCTCGAAGAGCGCGCTTTAAAAGTCGCCGCCGTTGCGACAAGCGCCCGCCTCTTGGTCGCTCGTGCGTGCGCTTATCTCGTGATCGCGGTGGTTCGTACGTCTTGTCGCGGTGTTTCGTTGTACTTGGCTCACTGCAGCGGCCGCTTTTGCTAAATGAACGGGGTGCCCCCGCAGAAATAAGTTACAAGCGTGACAGACCATTGGAAGTTAGCGCCAGTCCCGTCCTCTCTGTCTGTCCGTGTGCTGCTCTGCGCTACAATTTTTTCCTTCAGAAATATTTATATACACTTTTTCCGGTGGCGGTACTCAGAGGTCGGTGTTACAGCGTGTTTTCGTTATCACTAGCAAGATGGCGCGAAGGGCTCGAAGAGCGCGCTTTAAAAGTCGCCGCCGTTGCGACAAGCGCCCGCCTCTTGGTCGCTCGTGCGTGCGCTTATCTCGTGATCGCGGTGGTTCGTACGTCTTGTCGCGGTGTTTCGTTGTACTTGGCTCACTGCAGCGGCCGCTTTTGCTAAATGAACGGGGTGCCCCCGCAGAAATAAGTTACAAGCGTGACAGTTCGCTCTCATCCTGTGTATGTTCGTTCCGTGCGTCCTTTCTGGTTGAGCAGGGCGTTGCAAGTCTCGAGCTGCTTGCAGTTTTTCGCGTGACATTACAATTCGAACTTGGGGCCCAACAAACGCTCAAGAATGCCAAACAAACGCTCCACAACGTCTCTGAAGACTAGTTTCACTTTCGTGTTATACCGATTGCTGTGACAGATGGATCAGCCATGTTTTTATCTATTTCTTCTGTTTCTTTCTTTCTTTCATTCGTTCTTTCTCTCTTTCATTTTTCGCGCAGTCCTTTCTCTCTCCATCCGTGGCTTGCCCATTCTTTCTACCTCTTTTTATATCTCTACTTCTTTCTCTCTTGATTTCATTCTTTGTCTTTATCTCTTTCTTTATCATTGGGTCTTTCTTCTCCGTCTTTCTCTTTGTCCGTGTCATCCTCCCTATTTCTCTCTCTCTCTCTTTCATGCTATGCTACGCTTTATTCTCTACCCTCCTCCTTGCCCTTCTAACAATGTGCTTGATTGGGCTGGTTGGTTCTGCATGATAGACGACGAATAGAAACAGCGCTAGACACGGGACGAGAAGAGGACACATACACGGCGCTGAACTAACAACCAATGTTTATTGCAAAAACGAGTGCAATATATAGGACACAGGTGTCTGCGCAGAAACACGGAACATACACCAAAGTGCACATCCATGTGATAAGGCCAAACTGCAAACATTATCAAGAGCCTGTCAAATCAGTGGACCTCAGATATCTAATTTCACAGCCATGAAGCGAAATTGAGGGTACGCTAACACAAGAAACATCATGCTGTTGAATGTGAAAGGCTACGCAGATCTCGCGTTCGCGCTGCTTGCTATAGCGCCCCATGACCACACACTTATCGAGAATCGGCCGACAACCACAATCTTTACAGTGGTCAGCCAGGTGGCTAGGAACAGAGCCTTTCAGAGCATAAGAGTGCTCCCTCAGCCGATCATTTACGCATCGGCCTGTTTGGCCGATGTAACAGCGCCCACAAGTGAATGGTATTTTATAGACAACAGCTGAAACACATTCCACATAGCGCGTAGCGTGTTTCTTAGTACATGCTTGTTTCTTAGGTCCATCACTGTTAACCCTGCGGCACATTGTCTCCGAGCGCGGTACATGGCAGCGCCCCGTTGCATCCTATCTTCAGAGGTCTCTGGCAGTCCTACCCATCGATGACCCTTGTCGAATCAAGAGCCCAGTCTTCGTCAGCGATTACCTCCGGACTGAGTGCCCAAAACGAGTAAGCGCCTTCTCTGTTGATGTCAAGGACTTATTTTATTCCTTGCCTCATGACCTCGTGTGCGAGGAGGTTAGCCAGTGCATTGAACGTTATGGGTGCACAAAATTTCAGAATGCGTGTGGAATTCATGTTGACAGGTTTTTGGAACTACTGCAATTTTACCTACAACCGACCTTTGTACTTCACAAGGACTCCTTTTACACTCAGCGTGAAGGAGTGTGCATCGGCTCATGCTTAGCTCCGGTGCTTAGCGACCTTTTACTCGCACGTTATGACAGAAGTCTCATGGCTAAGCTTCTCCAGACAAGCACTGTTAAGGTGTTCCGCTATGTAGACGACTTTTTAGTTGTTTACCAATTTGATGAAACTAACCCTCGACGAACCACTGGTGATATTTTTGACGTATTTCGGCGTGAAACGGAGCGACTAGAATTAACTTCTGAGTGTACGTCTGACGACAGGCTACGATTCCTGGATCTTGAAATGCATTTTTTGTCTGACCATGTCTGTTGACGGTACGAGCCACGGTCAAAGAAAAGCCTTCTTCCTTTCACGTCCGCGCATTCCAAATTGGTCAAGCGAAGCATCGCTCATTCCTGCCTAAAGGCAGCCTTAACTCGCTCTTGTCACCACCAGGTCGACAGCAGTTTTACGCACCAAGTGCACCGTCTTCAACAAGCAGGCTTCCCTCTGCCCATGTTAACCTCCATCGCCGAGACTCTCCTTAAGTCGCTAAGAGTGCCCAATAACAGACAAAGCCATAGCCAACGTATCACGCCTCACTCTAGCACGGCGGTTATTCCCTACGTACATGAGGTTTCGCACAGGCTAAAGAAAGTTGCAGGCAAAATTGGTGTAAGAGTTGTTTTCTGCGCACGCGGCAAGCTGGCTGGGCTGTGCCGCAGGGTTAACAGTGATGGACCTAAGAAACAAGCATGTACTAAGAAACACGCTACGCGCTATGTGGAATGTGTTTCAGCTGTTGTCTATAAAATACCATTCACTTGTGGGCGCTATTACATCGGCCAAACAGGCCGATGCGTAAATGATCGGCTGAGGGAGCACTCTTATGCTCTGAAAGGCTCTGTTCCTAGCCACCTGGCTGACCACTGTAAAGATTGTGGTTGTCGGCCGATTCTCGATAAGTGTGTGGTCATGGGGCGCTATAGCAAGCAGCGCGAACGCGAGATCTGCGAAGCCTTTCACATTCAACAGCATGATGTTTCTTGTGTTAGCGTACCCTCAATTTCGCTTCATGGCTGTGAAATTAGATATCTGAGGTCCACTGATTTGACAGGCTCTTGATAATGTTTGCAGTTTGGCCTTATCACATGGATGTGCACTTTGGTGTATGTTCCGTGTTTCTGCGCAGACACCTGTGTCCTATATATTGCACTCGTTTTTGCAATAAACATTGGTTGTTAGTTCAGCGCCGTGTATGTGTCCTCTTCTCGTCCCGTGTCTAGCGCTGTTTCTATTCGTCGTCTATCTTGCCCTTCTCATCACCCTCAAGTCCCATTTCCACCCCGCTGTTATACTGTACCCTAAAAGGCAATACCTTGCGGGCCTCCAAGGCCACTGGTTTGATGCTCGCTTTCGGATCGTGGGTTCAAATCCGGCCTAGCGAAGGAAGTTTTTTCGCCAGGAATCTTTCTTATTTGCTTTGTTTCAATCTTTATCTCTGTCTACCTTTCTCTCATTTTTTTTTCACTTTCTCTGCACTCGATCCCTCGCCTGTTAAGGATACGGCATCCCCAACGAGCAATCGGCGCACGTCTTCAGGTAGCGAGGCGGATTATGAAGAAGAGGACGAGGAAAGCGCCAGCATGCTTATAATGATGATGATGTTTTCTGTTCGCGTGCAAGGAATTTGAGTTGGGCGTAAACACTTCCGCTGTTAAAGGCGGCGCTGAAGACAAACTTCTCTGCTGCGTCAGATAACAATTCTGGCGAAGCCCTGTCACGTGCGTTTGAGAGCCTAGCGGTCTCAATGTTGTGAACAAATGTTTGTGACGTGCGCGCGTTGGAACTTTGCGTGAACTGATAAAGTTATGGACGACGTCCGCGCGATGAACAGGGTCGAAAAAAGTGTGCAATAAAGGCGATGCATCGAAAAGGCGGTAATTATGGACACGAGGCAAAGCAAAGGTCGTGCACCGTACGAGGCGCTGCACAAGGTGTCTCGTGTCTGGAACCTTCGCAGCAGAACTCGGCCGGCAGGGGCCTCCTTTTAACGCACCGTCGTGCAAAGGAACCGCTGTGAATCGCCAGCTGCAGCCAAAGGCTGCAGTGCGGGTAAGCAAAGCCGAATCAGTCATCACAGGCCACTGCTACTGCGTTCCCAATGCCCACATGGGGACAATATCATGTGATAACAGGTGAGACCCAATGGTAGTATTTGCACCAAACCGTCGCCCATCTCCGCAGATCTGTTCTGCACAGTTCAATAGCCTGATTGTGTGTCTGGTCTGTATGACTCGTCCCGCAAAATTTTCATAACGCATTTCTCTTTATCCACTTATTATCCTTCACTTTGTAATAAAGCTTTGTTGTTTCGAGAAATCGGCAACATCCCTGATCGGCTTCCTAGAGGCTCGGATGCAGAGGGTTATATGCAATTAGAATGATCATACTTCGTCACAATCTGCTTAAGCGAACACATCCTCACCTGGTGCTCCGGGTCCACCAATTTGAGGTGGCTGAAGGCCAGAGGGAAGTTCTGGACGCGGTGGTCCTGCTACTGCTGGACCCCCTGCATGAACAGTTTTTATGTCATGGGTGCTTATTTATTGTTTGTTTTTGTGCGTTTTACTTTTTTATCGTCAATTATCTCCATTATTTCTCAACAGGGAACCTAAAAAACCAATTGTTGCGAGTCGAAGAAAACAATTGGCCCCATACAGGCTTCTAAAAGACATCTTTCCCCCCTCAAATATTATTGTTGAGCCTAATACTACAAACGTTTCAACAGAAGCCGCTTCGTAAAAAAACGAAGCCTTCTCTGTCACCGTCTGACGCGTGCAAGCTCACTTAGGATCTTCATAGCATACGGAATACTTAATAGCGGATGTTCACCATCTGTTCATTTGGGCTGATGATCATTGAGAGCGACGGATAACGGACGCGCTAATCCCACTCGTGGTGTACGACGTTTTCTGATTGTATCTTTTCAATTTGTGTGTTATTTTAAATCGAAATCGATGCCTAACCAACCAATGCTTCTTTGAAGGTTTTTATGCATCAATGCATCTATCCATCTAGCCGCTGCGATTGAGCGTTCAAGTAGCCGCATCCCTCACTTTGTACATACCATATTGGCAAAGGAAGGCCTGAGGGTACGACAAACATCACTCTCAGGCGACGACATGAATAACGTGAGAGGCCTATCACGTACGTCATGAAACTGTTTCGCTCAGTCACGTGAGGCACATGCCCCTATACCAGGGGTGCTGCTATGCAGGTATGCTCCGCAGGTGATTCAGTTTATAATCTACCTAGGAATGGGCAGTACAGTCACTAGTATTTTAACACGAGAACGTTACGGAGACCGTGCCGCAGAAAACACGGCATCGGGGGCCTTGTCGGAACGAGAAAAATCCACACGAATGAAAAGAATAAAAACCAAGATGCGACGATGAATGGAACCCGACCATACCCTATGGCAGTCTAGTATTCTACCACAGGGCCACGCTTGGTCTTGAAAGAGCTCCGGAAAAAGATCCTATGCAGGCAAGATGTTGGGGTCACGTAAATAATGGCTTCAGTGTTGGCTAGCCAATTCTATAACAAGGTACTAAACATTACGGATGTACACTTATGGCTCAGCAAGCAATATTGAAACGTTGCTCGACGCGGGAGCATTACGCTAAGGAACGCTACGTGTGATATACACAACACTGCATCGTTCACCGTACTTGGTCTCGATATAACTCCCGTCTGTGCGCTATCGTGAATGCTGACGTTACGCTACTTCACGTCGCAGTCTAGTGGACGTGTCTGCTAAGTCATACAACTACTCCCCTTACAGAAATGCGTAAATCCAGCTCGTAACGGTTGGCTCAAAAACAAGGAACTGCAGCATAGATCGCTACTCGCTGACGGGTTTGCATGAAACCGATTCCCACAATGCGTGTGATGTGCGTAATTTTTATTATCCTTCCTAAATCACACAATGGAAGCTTATACAGGTGAATAAGCTACAGGTGCTGCCTCGAAAGGAACAATGAGTACGGTTGGGCGGCTTCCCAAAGAGGTTTAGCTGGAGCCCACAGATAACTTACGCACAATAGAATGTTAATTGATACATGACTAGGATATGCATAGAATAAACCCACGCTGATGCTCTCTCGTAAGACATATCGTGAGACCATTTAACCCGTGTTTGTAACTTTGCGTGTTCTTCTAAGTAACAGTGTAGTCTTTTTAAGCGGTGAAAAACTCACCCGGTGGTCTAGGGCCCCCCATGACAGGTGGCGGTGGCCGAGGTGGAGGTGCTTGTCGGGGTGGTGCTGCTGGTGGGGGAACCGCTGCATAAGAAGAATTTATGCGAGATACCTTGTCACAATCATTGTTAAACACAAGATTGCTAATGGAAAAGGGAAAACCTTCTTGCGTAGAAGAGAATAATGCTTGTTTTGAAACGCCTCGT
This sequence comes from Rhipicephalus sanguineus, assembly GCF_013339695.2. Classification (NCBI taxonomy): domain Eukaryota; kingdom Metazoa; phylum Arthropoda; class Arachnida; order Ixodida; family Ixodidae; genus Rhipicephalus; species Rhipicephalus sanguineus. The sequence goes on from NC_051177.1 coordinate 228,825,635, forward strand.
TCCCGGTGAAGTCAAATTACGCGCAGTGGTCTTCTTCGCCTGTACTTGTTATTCAGCATGTAATCTCTATAAAGGTGCACCATGTCATCCTTTCCACGGGAGCCAACAAATCCATGCTGTGAAGATCCGCGTAAATGTGACCCAGGTGGTGGTCCTACTTCTCTCGCAAAGCTGCAGACTTATGCTGTCCGCGGTATTGCCTCAGAGATCTTTAAATCTTTCTTGTCACATCGTGCGCAATGTCTAGCGTCAGAAAGCTAAAATACCAATCTTCAGGTTGTCTGAGTCTGAGTGCTGCTCAGGAGGATCCTTGCGGACCTTTTATTCATGATTTATGAGAGCAATATGCCAAGAAATGTAGAACAGGCAAATTTTTTTCCGATATAGATGACTTCGTAGTCTTTACTTCTGCTACATTAGGGCCTGAGCTAGAGCTGCAAGGAACAAACCACTAAGGCAATTGCAAAATGGGCCGATGAAATGTTTTTACCAATAAACTTCAACACGGAAAAACTTCTGTAGGCGCCATTAGGCAAGATATTACGAAGTTCAATTTAAATGAAAACAGGCAAGGATGAACGGCGAAATATTACGTAAAATGCAAAGAGAGCAAAAATTAACATACATACTGATGCTCCGAGTTACAGAAAATTTGCTAGGATCAGTTAGGCGGTTCCACTATAATACATTACGCGGAAAATGAAAAACTGAAACGCGTTAGTTTTAGCAAAATGCAGTGTTAAGTAGTGGGCTTGATGATGACGTGTATGCCTGATGCACGTGTATGCTTGAACAAGAAGATACAGAAAGTTCAGGTGGTTCCTCTTTGGTCGCAACTCAAGTTTTTCAGTATTATTAGGAGTCATAAGTTCAGTCGGTCTGAATGTAATTTCAAACTTAGAATAAGCCTATCTAAGAGCCTTTCATTGAATTGCTTCTGTAATGAAGGTAGTGGACATGCGGCTTGACCAAGAGAGAAGATAAAGACGACGAGCGATCGCTACCCGCGGGATTAGTTGTCGCAACTCCTGCCTTTAACACACCCTCGTTTGACTTCATGTTTTTGTTATTTTTAGTAAAGGGGACCTATACAACGCCAGAGTATTCTAATTTCGGTCTTACATAGATAAAGTAACTAAGTTATTTAATGTTGGAAGGAAAATATCTGAACCTATGTATTAGAAAACAACTTACGGAAGGCAGCGAAACATACGTTGTCTATGTCTAATTTACAAGACAGGTCATTAGTTGTTACGACAAGATATTTACAATTGATGACCTGATAATAAGCTGATATAATAATAATAATAATATCTGGGGTTTAACGTCCCAAAACCATGATATGATTATGAGAGACGCCGTAGTGGAGGGCTCTGGAAATTTCGACCACCTGGGGTTCTTTAACGTGCACGTAAATCTAAGTACACGGGCCTCAATCATTTTCGCCTCCACCGAAAATGCAGCCGCCGCGGCCGGGATTCGATCCCGCGACCTTCGCGTCAGCAGTCGAGCGCCATAACCACTAGACCACCGTGGCGGGGCTGATGATAAGCTGAGGTTATGAGCAAAATGAAGAGCTGCTTTTGAACTAGTCACACAGAATTAAGCAGTTTATCGTGCGTTGAGTGCTAAACCATTGTCATTGGACCAGTTTAATATGTTGACTTAAATTCAGGTTCTGTTGACCATTACTACAAGAAACTTCACGAAAATGCACACAATGATCCTCGAACAGTCCGATTTGAGTTCCTGGTAGTGCTGTGTTAACAATGTCATTTAAAAAAAGTAAATACAAAACTTTGCGAAGCTTGCACTAAGCCGCGCAAGGCTTGAAACAGCGAAACTGAAAGATTATGAAGACTAATCTGGTTACTTCTAGGTTGTTCATAGGCCTTAACTATGAGATGCTAGTTATTTTTTTTTATATGCTGCTTCTAGGTCGTTGCTAGGCTTTCGCTTCGTGATGCTAGGTTGTTTCGACGTTGATGGTGAGCGAAGAGAGGTTCGTGTTAAACGAACCTCTAGATCTACGGGCACGTCGTCGTTAGCGTTCCAACGCTTTGGGGTCTTCTCGCTGCCGACGTTGCTTTTCCCGTTCCCTAGTATTCTGTCGTTGTACGAACTCGGCGGTTTGCGCTCGCCACCGTCGCTTCGCAGCCGTTTGTTGGGCTAACTGTTGCCTTCTTCATTTTTAGTTGACCAGTGGTGAGTAGTGTGATTTACCCTATTTCTGTGGCACATACGCGTTTATGTTCATGATAGTTTTAACACGAAAGTGTTTTATGCCAGGGTTCACCAAGTACATACGTCACGGATATGACTTCGATAAAATGGACGCCAACGGGTGAGAAAGAAAAAAAGAAAACGATACGCCGCTGGGAATCGAACCCACGACGTTGCGGTCGCGACGGCCAGCGCTCAACACCCTACCGACTAAGCTAACTCAATTTTTTTTTCTTTATTGGACTAAGCTAACTCAAGAGATGCTAGACACGGCGCGAACGCGCCTTATATCTTACACACGTTCTCTTTCGCGGCGGGCGGAGCGGGGAGGTGCCGCAGTCTGTGAGATGTGAAATGAAGTAATGCTTCACGATCGACACTTACTAGCGCTTACTCCGAGATTGCACGCCATGGAGGAAGGAAATTTACTGAGGAGAGGCCTTCGCTCGCCCTTTGCATTGCAAAAAGTGTGGCGGAAGTCACGTGCTTTTGCAATGGCTTCTGGGATACCTTGGTCACGCCATCGACGCCGTCGTCTCGCGCACGGATGTTCTCGCGTCGTCTGTGCCGTGGGCCGCGCCACCATCCATATGACCGCGTTGCTGACAGAGCCGTCTGGAGCAGCGAATGCGCATTTTTATGCAGTCGTTGGATTTCGCGGATGATGCAACGTGTTGGAGGCCTGCGGTGAGCGTTGGTCTGAACGCTTGCGTGTTTAATTGACTCTGCTAGCCGTCGAAAGCGATTGTTTTCGAAGCAGCTTCTCCGAAAATGGTTGGCGCCGCAGCTTCGCTGTTCGGCACTGCTACATTGCGTCGCTCAGCGCCAGAAGGTTAGAATTCCAAGACGAGAACGACAGCTCCGACGGCTCTAAATGCGAGAGTCGGCGGTGACCCGTTCCCGTGTACAAGAGTCACAATAAACCATTGGAAAGCAGTGGCCCGGTGTGCTCACCGAAGGTTCCAGCGTCAAGAATTAAAGACGTGCCTGACCCAATAGTGTTTGAAGGCGATTTGCGAAGCTATTTGAATTGTTCGCACCCTGTTTACGTTTGTGCTCGGGAAATTTATCTACGGCCAAGTTTTCTTCGATGTGGTAGCAGTCGACCGACCTGTGCTGCTACAGCTTGGCTCGAGTACCATTCACGACATTCGTGCGAACGTGTTGACACACACGGTCAAAGGATAGAGCGGAGGCGCATCATCTACCTGCGTAACAAGATCAATTCAGATGTCACTGTTGCGTACCCCGAACTTACCGTTTCTGCAGAAAAAACCGAGCTCTCCGCGGCAATTGCACCGTTGATTACTTGCATTCAGCTGGCTAAACACGAAGTGCGAAGATGGAAATTTATTGAAGAAGTACAATATGGGACGTAATGAGGCTGCGAGTGGCACCCAGGCACGCTACGAGCGAGCATCGCAGCACGTTTGTCTTAAGCGGCACAAAAGTTTCACTTTGCAGGCTCGTCTGCCAGTTGGCTGCGGCCCGGCCGGCCCGGCGCGACCGAGCTCGATGCTCGCCTGGCTCCTCGCCTACCGCGGCGCCAGCTGCGCATGCGCAAGCGAGCCGAAGCGTGACCAACCTTCCGAGTAGGAGCTCTCTACCCTCCCCCACATCCGGCTTCAAAAAATGTGACGTAACGGCCTCTCCTTAGTATTCCTTCCTCCATGTTGCACGCGATATCGGAGGTCATGGTTAAAGCGCCTCGATACCAGAGAGGTAGACTGGCCGCGCTGGCGTCGCCGAGGCACCCTTGACGCAGTTGCGTTCTTTTCCTTTGGCTTCGTGTTAGCGTGCGTCGGCTCATCGGCAGTAGTGCCGCTTCCACGTGCACCTACGGGATTTCTCCGCCACCGACTGCTTCAATTCCGAGAGCACCGACTAACAAAACTGCTGCAATATGCGTTGCAGAAAGGACGCGATTTGGACGGGCGAATGTCGTGCCTTGGTGGAGCGACAGCAGCGCCTGCGAGACAGAGGCCAGCGGCACGCAGGCGTTTGCGGCTCAGGCTACGAAGCTCTACCTCCCGTGTTGCTGAAGCGCAGTGTGTGGTAGTGCATGCATTAGCGCAGGCGTCGGCTACCCATTACTAGAAAGCGCACACCGTGCCGTTTCTCTTCTTAATTGACGACGCTTTGAAGAAGTGCATACCGGGTACCAGTGTTGATTATGAGCTTGTTGCTATCATCCTTACACGGGATTCGCGATTCGCTGTGTCCAAATATATGTTCACACCGTCAGCTACCACAACGGTTTAATCATGCTCATGGGCGTTAGTCGTCGCGATAAAGACATGCTGTCAACATGGGTGCATCCACGTCAAACGGTGCTATAGCTGCCTAACACGAAATACATTTTACCAGCTCTCATATATCACTACACAATAAGCACTACTTCTGTGAAGACACGTTTCACTTTCGTGTTACAGTGAAACCTCTGTGATACGATCACAGCTCATATGAATTTCGGGGTGATACGAATATTTCGTTGGTCCCGGCCAAGGGCCCTTGGCCTGCAATGTAATGGAGTATGGTTGTTGCGAACCGATTTTCACCCAGCGACGTTTGATACGAACGTACGCTACCGCCCAGGTAGGAAGAGCTGCTGTCCGCGCTGTCGCAGAAGACGCGCCGAACACGTGCGAGCGCGGGAACGCAAGCGCACGCGTCGGCATGCGCGCCGCACCACCACATCGTCAGAGTCACGGTGTAAGAAAAAAACTTTTCTTACAGTCCAAATAAACCTTCAGAGACGCGTCGCGGCCTCCGAGATTGTGCGCGCGAATCTTTGAGGCTCTTACATGCCTCCGTGTTCCTTCGCGTTTGGATTACAAAGGACATTAGCGTCAGGCTTTTTTTTTTCTAACACGTCGACGCGGGCTACTGTCGTTGTACTGTGTTTACACGTGCGTGCCTCGTGCATCACACATCCTATGAAAGGTGGACGAGGACCGAAAGAATGCGAAGACGGTATTGGCGAAGGAGTCAGGCCTCACAACGTCAACATGCGCGGCCGCTGAGGTCGTCTTGTGCGGGCACGGCCCTAAATCTCCCAAAAAACATCCCCAAAACCTCACCGATAACGAAATCGCAACACAGGACCGTGATTCTTTTTTGTGGCCTTGATCCATCGCGTCAAGGCGCTTCTTTTGTTACTTTCGCTGTAGTACTCCAATGTCATGCAAAAAAGGCATACTAAAATTTTGAAGGGGCTACTGCTGTCCCGAGTCACAACGCACCTGGTTCATTAATTTAAGCGCGTGCGGGCCGTATATTTACGAGTGCTGGTATGATTACCGACATCTAAAAACTTCACTGACAATCATTCAGGGTTCTTTCTGACGTTGCTGCGGCCCTGAAAAACAATAAATGAAAATGTACGCCAGCTTTCTTTTGTCGCATGCTAATTTTTCATGTTTTCTGGTGATACGAATTTCGGATGATACGAATATTTTTGGTGGTCCCGTGAGATTCGTATCACCGAGGTTTCACTGTATGCCGATTCCTATGACGGAGGGATCAGCCATGTTTTTTCTGGTCATTTGTTGGGCTAAGTGTTGCCTTCTTCATTTCTGGTTGACCAGTGGTGAGTAGTGCGAATTAACCGATTTTTGTGACATACCTGTTTATGTTGATGATATTTTTAGGGTTCGCCGGACAAGGAACGATTTTCTAAAGAGCTTCGCTGTTACAAAAGTCCCCAGAACACTTCCTTGTGGCACGCCTGATGTTGCATGAAGAGTGCTAGAATTGTTCCATCTACTGAACCAAACTGCGAACGTTTTGTAAGTAGTCTTCAATCCGGGCAATAAATATGTTGCGGAGATTAATGTACCTAAGTTCGGCAATTATTTTGTGATGAATGACTTTGTGAAATGCCTTACTAAACTCAACGAATCTGACGTCCATTTGGCCATTTTTATCCACAGTTTATGCAAATGAATGAACCAATGTGACTGACGGAGTTACGGTTGGATAACCCTCTCTAAAGCCATGCTGAAAATTAGTCAGTATAGAATTTTGTTCGAGAAATTCCACAATACTTTTAGATATTACATGTTCAAGCATTTTACAGGTTGCTGATGTTAATGAGATGGGGCGGCAATTATCTAATAATAACTTGGCTGCCTTTGTTAAAGACGGGAACAACACTAGCCCTCTTGCAACCACTCGGTAGTTTTGCGCTTAACACTGAACGTATAAAGAGCACTATTACAAAATGAGCAATATTTTGTGCATAACGGCGACGAAATACATTAGGTATATTGCCTGGCACCAGAAGATGATTTAGTGTTCAAGTTAAATATCATGACAACAACCAAATAAGATGATACAAAGTCAGCTTCATTGGGTTGAAACACTCTTTGCGGAGACGTAGTAAGACTTGCCTTAGATAACACGCTATGACAAAAGTTGTTAAAATGCTCCGGAATGAACTTCACGTCTGTAACTCTATTTCCATTAACTAATATATTTGATACCTGCTTCTTACCATCGCTTAGGAAGCTCCAGAACTTCGTATGATCGTTTTTCAAAATGTTTGGTACAGTTGTTTTCAAGTAAAAATCATTTGATACGCACAAAGTGCATGCCAAATTTATCTTAAATTCATGAATACCATCTAATCGTGGGTGACTCTTTCTAGTTGTTTTAATTTGTGTTTCAGATGGATGACCTTACGAGTAATCCAAGGTGTGCTTTCAGCAATCATTTCAAATTTAGTTGGTACGAATGTTTTTGTGCAGTGATGGCACATTTATTAAACTCATTCTTTAACGCTAAGAGAACTTGCCGGCCGTAGGAACCGAACCTGCGACATAGAGATTACGCGCCGGATGCTCTTACCAACTGCACAATAAATTCTAAGCGCACATATAGACGAGGACAAAGAACACGTATGACACACAGTCGCTAGCGCCTGTGTGTCATACCGCCGCATGTGTGTACCCGCCGCAATTGTGTAACCGCCACAATTGTGTAACCGCCACAATGTGTACCAGCTGAAATACACAACACCCCCTACAGAAACGCGTAAATTCAGCTGGTAACTTAACACCTATGGTGCACCGAATGGACAGGAAGATAGAGAAACGACGTGGACGCAGACGTCGTTTCTTTGTGTTCTTATCCCTTCGGTGCACTATAGGTGTTAAGATCGATTACCAACATGCCCAAGCTCACGTTCTTTCAGCTGGTAACGTTTGGATCAAAACCAAGGGCCTACAGCATAGAGAGCTACAAGACGACGGCTTTGCACTAAACCCATTCCCGCAATGCGCGAGACCTGCGGAATTCTTCATTGGCTTTCCTAAATGACACAATGAAAGCTATCAAATCCTGGTGCTGCCTCGAAAGGAAGAATGAGCGCGATAGTGCGGCTTCCCAAAGAGGTGTAACATGAGCGCAGAGAATAATTGGAGCGTAATACAATGTTATTTGAAACATGACTAGAATATGCATACTACAGACCAACGCTGATGCTCTCTCGTAAGATATATCGTCAGCCTATTTAACTCTTGTTTCTCAATACTGCGTAGTCTTTATAAACGGTGAAACCCTCACCCAATGGTCTAGGGCCCCATATGAGAGGTGGTGGTGGCCGAGGTGGAGGTGCTGGACGGGATGGTCCTGCTGGTGGGGGAACCCGTGCATGAGAGTAATTTATGCGTGATACAATGTCACAATCATTGTTAAACCCAACATTGCGAATGGAAAACCGAAAGCGTTTATCATAGAAGAGAACAATGCTACTTGAAACGCCTCGTTCTCGGCGAAGTCAAATTACGCACGCTGGTCTTCTTAGCTTGTTATTGATATTCAACACGTAATCTAAGTAAAGGCGCGCCTTCTCATTCTTTCAGCGTAGGCTATAAATTCCGTGCTGTGACGGGCAAAGTGATCCAGGCGGTGACCCCACTTCTCTCGCAAAGCTTCAGAATTATGCTGCCCGTGGTATTCCCTTAGAGCTCTTTAAATCATTTTGTCGTAAAAAGTTAAAATTACCGAAAGGTAAAATTACAATTTTCAGGTTCTATGAGTCTGAGTTGTGCTAAGGAGGATCCTTGGCCAAGTTATGTTTATAATTTATGAGAACAACATGCCAAGAACTGTAGAACAGGCAAAATGTTTTTCCGATGTTGATTACTTCTCAGTCTTTACTTCTGCTACATTAGGGCCTGAGCTGGACGGAACAAACCACAAATGCAATTGAAAAAAGTGCGCTGCTAAGAAATGTCTACAAAGACACCACAACATGACAAAGCTTGCCTAGGCGCCAAAAGGCAAGATACCCCGAACTACAATTTAAATAAAAAATTGTAGCGGCTTAGATCGGCTGTGCCAGGATATACGTTGCGTGAGCTAAGGCTCCGCTGATTATTCTTACTTCCCCTGGTTGTCGGGGATTAGCTTTATCATCATGCTTACCGCTGCCTCAATGACGTACGCAGGGTATACGCATTATGTGACAAATATATATTTATTTCTTGCCCAACGCCATTTCTCTATTGCCACGAAGACAGCTCGGTGGTCACTGTAGAAACACACCGCCGTCTCTATGGCCCCAACGCACGGTACAGCGCCGGCGTTGGGGCCATAGAGAAGGCAGCGTTTCGTGCCCAGTCCCAACGCCCGGCGCATTGGGACCGGGCAACGCCGGCGCCAATGTGTCTACCACGGCTATGATGTCACTCCCCTGGAATGCGCAGATCTGCGAGGCGCGCGTCATTTCTCCTCGCGCATGCCCAGTGGCGCTCTCACACGTGCACGCGATAGTGTTCGAGGTCGGCAGTGTAGCTAACGTTACAAAATAGGCAATGATAATCCAGAAATTTTTAACACGGTCTCTGTATTCTGTGTAACATTGAAGATCAAATCTGCAACGAATAATCGGCACACTTAAGTTGAAAGGCCGCCTCTAGCGGGGACAGAATCGCACGTTTGAACTTCCGAGTTCTTAATTATTCCTTCACAATGATGCATGATGGAAGGTAATTTTCGAAGGCTCGTCTCTTTGTTAGACAGAACTATAATAAAACCAAGCAACTTATGGGGGACGTTTATTGTGCTGTTTTAGGTATAGTGCAATAATTGTGATAAATGCGTGAAGAAAGCATTGAGGACGAAAAGATACTTTCCAGCAGCAGGGACCGAACCTGTGGCCTTCGGATTACGCGGCCGATGCTCTTACCAACTGACCTACAGCGGCGGTCGCCACCTCGTCCACTTATCGGGTAGTTATGTGCATGCAAACCCTGGACCGTGAATTGTCTGAACGCATGGGTGCTTCGGGGGTGGTTCATGTGTTCCTGTATGTGAATGATTTTCTTATTGTTTTTACGCCCACACCGGGGGCATATGGTGAAAAAGCCCAAAGCATCATCGGGACCTTCGAGCACACTCTGGGGTTTTTCAAGCAAACCAGCGAATTGTGTTTCGACAATTCTATTAGGTTTCTGGACTTGGTCCTGCACTTTCAACACGACCACGTCTGCTGGGAATATTCGCCCTGATCAAAGAAGAGTTTCCTGCCGTTCTCTTCTGCACACTCGAAGTCTGTGAAAAGACGCATTGCACTGTCCGCCATGAGGAATGCCTTATTCCGCTCCTGCGCAGATTTGATGCACCCTAGTTTCTCAAACCAAACTGAGAGGCTGCTGGCCGCGGGATTTCCACGACAGTTGCTTGTGTCATTGGCTGAGGTGCTACTGACGGAGGCACATGGGCGTCGTACTCGAGAGGAACGAGAGCCGAACCGCAATGTGGCAGTGATCCCCTACGTACACGGAGTTTCTCATCAGGTCAAGAAGGCGGTTGGACGTGCCAGTGTCCGTGTGGTGTTTTCAGCACCTTTCTAGCTGGGCGGCATGTGTGAACGAAAAGGAAGGAAGCAGCGTGAGCTGTTCGAAGAGGCACGTCAAGCCATTCATGTAGTGTGCGACATGCGTCGTGTATGAGATTCCGTGCTGGTGTGGCAGTGTGTACGTGGGACAGACTGGGAGGTGCATCAATGATAGGCGTCGCGCACATTCCAATTTATTAAGGACTGGTATCGGTAGTAATTTAGCCATTGCTTGTTCCAGGCATGGGTGCACCCCCTGTCTGTCTGACGTCACCATCCTAAAACGCCATCGTCAATGGCGCGCGCGGGAGATATTTGAGGCCTTTCTCATCCACCAAAGGGGTCATCTATGTATAAGCGTTCCATCACTCTAATTGTTAGGAAAAGATATCAGCTATTGGACGTCACGCACGTGACAAAAGTCTTGTAACCTGATCGTTGTTTACACTCTTTCGTCTATCTACTTATTCTGGGTTTCGTCAATAAAAATTTCAGTTGGCAGTCAGCGCCTGTCCTTGTGTCACTTTCCTTCGTCCTGTCTTTGCGCTGTTTTTCAAGTTTTAAGTCATTTTACTTTCTCCACATATTTATCCCAGTCATTACACTGTGCTGCTATTCATTCAACTTGAAAATGCTGTAGTTTTTTTTTCATTTTCTCAGTACTGTAACCTTCTTTGAGGCACTTCATGTAAGGCGAACCTCAGCTAATTACAACTGCACCAGAAAAGAGCCATGCGATGCGCTGCCACTGTTGCTTCCTTATTTTGTGCGAAAAACCTTTTATTACGTTTTGACCTTTAGCCAGTATTCTTTTCATATATTTATGGGTTTACGTTAAGTTACAAGTAATACTCGAAGTCAGAGATATGTATTATTTTTCTTTAGCAGATCCGAATGTAAAGCGTAACATCCGCGATACTAGCCATAAAGAAGAATGGCATACCTGCACTCCTTGTACAATGAATATTGTACATTCCTGCGCCTTGTGCGGTGAGAGATCGAGGCAGCATCCCCATCCGCACCGCAGGCCCGTTCTTACGGGAAGACCCGCCCGACAGTGTCCTTAATCCAGGCCGTCGTGCGCGAAGAACTGGCGAACGCAGGTATCCAGCCCATATGTGCCCTAAGTCGTCCCGCGGTCAGCACTGCTTCCTCCTACCGCCCACAACCGATCTATTAGAGGTTCCGTGATCCGAACCAGTGACGCACACGAGATGACAGGCCGATATACTTCAACTGCAACGGGGTAGGCCACATTTCTCGCTATTGTCGTTATCGCGGCCATCGTCTCCTCGTGCAACGTACCGTGCAGAGGACACTCGATCCTCACCTTTTTATGCCCGCGAAGACCCTACGAACAATAACGCCAAAACCTAGGCCCTACGTTACGACCGCTCGCCGTTCCCGCAGAACCAGCGACGTTCTCGCTCACCTTTGGCCCATCGCTCACCTTCGCCGTACCCTCGCCGTCCCTTTTCGGAAAACTGAGCAGTGCAGCTCCCGGAGGGGATGCTTGATTGGCCTACCGACCCGGCAATCCACTGTTGACTCTGGCTACCCGACAAAACCTTTTGGACGTAGAAGTAGATGGCGTGCCTATTTCGGGGCTCATCGACACTGGCGCCCAATTATCAGTAATGAGCGCTCAACTTTCTCGCCGTCTCCGCAAGGTCCTTACGCCCGCTTCATCACCTGTTGGTCGTGTAGCCGATGGCGGTACACCTTGCGTTCTTGGAATGTGTACTGCGGGTGTGAGCTTCGATGACCACAAGGCCTCAGATCTCTTTGCTGTGCTGGACGAGTGCCCCCATGACCTCATTCTTGGCCGCGAGTTTCTGAGCACGCATTCTGGCCTTATCGACCGTTCTTCTGGCCTTCTACAGTTAGAGCTTCCTGCTATGCCTGACCTCACCGTCGCGTTGCCACCACGTTTACGCGCTGTCCAGTTAGTTCGCTTGCGCCAGGTATAGCTACTTACGTCTCATTTATCCCGGACCCTCCTGTACGTGATGGCGACTACCTGATTACGCCTTCCTCAGACGTTCTTCTGATGCGATGTGTAGCTCTGCCTCACTCTCTTAGGACTGTTTCTGCGAACCGAGCATGTATACCTGTACTCAACTTTAGTCGTTGCGCACGGTTGCTTCCCGAAGGTATCACGCTGGACACTATATCACCTTTACACACACGACCCTGTGGCCCTGGCCATTGACACTCCACCACCGGCTTCAAGAAGCCCTGCTGCTTGCGCAAAGCTTGATGACCCGCTCGACGACATGATTGCCCCGGACTTTTTCCCTTCTCAAAGCAAGGAACTACGCCTTTTCTTGGCGTCATACCGCGACGTTTTCGATTTCGCTTCGCCGCAGCTTGGCCAAACATCTCTGGTCACCCACTGTATTGATACCAGGGTCGGAATACCCATTCATCGACGTCCTTACCGTGTCTCTGCTAGAATAGACTAATAGACGAGCGCGGCGTCATTCAAAACGGAAGTCGACAAGATGCTCGCTAAGAACATCATCGAGCCATCTTCGAGTCCTTGGGCGTCCCCTTTGGTTCTTGTAAAGAAGGACAACACCTGGAGGCTCTGCGTCGACTATCGGCACCTTAACAAGATCACCAAGAAGGACGTCTATGCTTTGCCACGAATAGACGACGCCCTTGATTCTCTTCATGGCGCACGGTACTTTCCTTCCATAGACCTTCGCTCAGGCTATTGGCGAATTGCTGTCGATGAAAATTACCGGGAGAAGACGGCCTTTATTACAGCGGATGGGCTCTACCAGTTTGAAGTCATGCCCTGTGGGTTGTGTAACGCGCCCGCAACATTTGAGCGCATGATGGACTCCCTCCTTCGGGGTTTCAAATGGTTCACATGCCTCTGCTACCTCGACGATGTCGTCTTCTCACCTACGTTCTCAAGCCACCTACAACGCTTGTCGGCTATTTGGAAGTCTTTCGCACCGCAAGTCTTCAGCTTAACTCTTCGAAATGCCACCGCGAGATCACCGTGCTGGGCCATCTTGTTGACGCTGCGGGCATACGGCCTGACCCTGCAAAAATACGCGCCGTTACGAACTTCCCCACTCCACGTTCTTCCAAGGACGTTCGCTCGTTTTTTGGCCTATGCTCGTATTGTCGCCGCTTTGTTAAAGATTTTGCAGTGATTGCGCAGCCCCTCACAAGCCTTGTCAATAAGGACGTCCCCTTCTCTTTTGTTCCTGCCCAAGCGTCGGCTTTTTCTGATCTCGTCGACGTACTCACATCGCCCCCTTTGCTGGCTCATTTCGACCACTCTGCCCCACCCAAGTACGTACCGATGCCAGTGGTCATGGAACCGGCGCTGTTCTCGGCCAAAATCAACGTGGTCAGTATTGCGTTATTGCATGCGCCAGCCGCCTTCTTTCCGCAGCTGAACGGAATTATTCAATAACGAAGAGAGAGCGTCTCGCTCTTGTTTGGACCGTCGGCAAATTTCGTTCCTTACCTTGACACCGTTGTCAGTGATCACCACGCCCTCCGTTGGCTCTCTTCTCTGAAGGATCGCCTTGGTCGTTGGGCATTACGTCTTCAAGAGTACACGTGCACTGTCGTCTACAAGTCTGGCCGCTTGCACTAGGACGCCGACTGCCTGTCTCGTTATCCCGTCGACCCACCAGAACCTTCGGCTAACGATACCATTCCATCTCTGCTCGCAATAACTGACCTCTTGAATATCTCTGCTGAGCAAAGCCGTGACCCGACTCTCTGCAAGATCATTGACCGCCTCAACTCACCGACTCCTGATTCCTCCCTTCGTCTCTTTGTGCTACGCGATGGCACCTTGCTTCGTCGCAGTTTCATACCTGACGGTCCTGCCCTCTTGCTTGTGATTCCGGCACACCTTCGTTCGGCTGTTCTGGCCCAACGTCATGATGTGCCTACAGCGGGGCACCTCGGATTTTCCCGCACCTACGATCGTGCCCGCCATCGTTTCTACTGGCCAGGAATGTATAGGTCGGTACGCCGTTACGTGACCTCAAGCGACCTTTCCCTACTGAAACGTTCCGCATACCATTCCAATAATTCCGTATGTTTCCGTAAGAATGTTACGGAAGTATATGGAAAACGTATGGAATATATACGCAAAACATATGGATTCCATATGTAAACATGGAATTATTGGAATGGCATACGGAACGTTTCAGTAGGGTTGTCAGCGCCGGAAGAAGTCAACACTCCCGCCTGCTGGCCGTCTTCAATCGCTCGACATCCCATATGAGCCGCTTCATCGTGTCGGCCTCGACTTGCTTGGTCCGTTTCCTACGTCAGTCTCGGGAAATTGGTGGATCGCCGTTGCCACTGGACTACGCCACACGGTTTGCAATTACTCGCGCCTTTCCAACCAGCTGTGCGACGGACGTAGCAGACTTCTTGCTCTATAACGTCATCCTTCAACACGGGGCACCGCGCCAGCTCTTGACCGACCGTGGCAGACAGTTTCTTTCCAGGGTCATCAATGACATCCTGACGTCTTGCTCGACCAAACAGAAGCTAACCACGGCCTACCATCCACAGACGAATGGCTTGACTTAGCGGATGAACAGGGCCATTACCGACATGCGGGCAATTTCGTGTCGGCCGACCACCAAGATTGGGATACAACACGTCCCGGCACAAGACGGCTGGTTATTCGCCTTTCTTTCTCATATTCGGCCGAAATCTAGCGTTGCCTATGGACACGATGATGCTTCCTTCCATGTACCCACCTTCTGAGTACGCTGAAGAAGCCATTGCCCGCGCCGACTATGCACGTCAAGTTGCGTGCGTTCGGTTAACCGAATCGCTAGCGGGTCGACAATCTCGCTGCGATCGCCGTCACACAAACGCCAACTTTCTTTCTCGATCGCTTGTCCTCCTCTGGTATCCAGCACGCCGTGTAGGGCTTTCTCAAAAGCTACTCTTCCCGTACACCGGACCATACCGTGTATGCCGCCAAGTGACTGACGTGACGTATGAATTCGAGCCATTCTCTTCGTCTTCCTCGACTCACCTCCGCACCGAAATTGTTCACGTTGTCCGTCTGAAGCCCTATCACATACCGGAACCAACCGACGCCTCTGTATAGTGACCATTCTCGCGACCGTCTTTGCCCTGGTGCACCGAGTCGGTGCTTTCACCGCCGGAGGGTAATGTTATGTGCCGCTTACCTAGAGGACGAAGAAGAGGAGGACGGGTTCGTTGCTGTTCCGCCATCTTGGTTGTTACCCCGATCACTGTGATTGTGTGAATATTGTAAATACAGCCTTCTTCTGTCGTCTCCCCGTAACAATATTATGAGGAACAGCTCTATTCGAGCGCAGCTCAAGCTGACACACGCTGATGATGATATACAAGTGATGATGATATGTCCGATTGACAAAGAAGAGTCAGTGACTGCACTCACACTAACACCTATCGCGCTGAAAGCGGCCGCCAGGCCGCGCGACAGCATTAAGAAGCGCGTCGTGTATGCCCCTTCAACCGAGAAACATGCACACCTCTGTCACACGACAACGGTGATCGGAAGGAGGCATAAAGTCTGAGGCATGGTAATTAACGCGGGACTTTTGCTAAATGACAGTGTAAAGGCCACTAAAGGGACTCATGAATATTTCGCATAAGCCGGGAACGCGTTTAGTAGAACGCGCTTAGTAGAACTTCGCCTTCATAGTTAAGGTGACAGCACGGTGAGTCGAGTCGTAGCGAGACTTCCGAACTTCCTGGCAGACGCCGGTGTTAATTCGCGTCCAGGTGACGGCAGTGTACGAGGCGAGAGAAAAAAATTAAACCATCTCCCGCTAAAGGAGAGCATGAGGCGATGCGAAGACGGAGCACTTGTACGATCGTGCTGCGTTGGCGTTCGTTGGGCATACTACCGTCCTCGCGCCGTGGAACGCGAAGATGAAAACTACGCGCGTCGTGTCTTCCATCTAGCCTGGCCGTTAAATCTCACAGAGCGAGCGGGGAACGCGGTCGACAGGCGCGCGAGAGGGGGGGGGGGCAGCGTAGGAGAGGAGAGAGAGAGGGGGAAGGGGACGCGCATACGCTGGCGCTCATCGTGGCGCTGTGCAGGAAAGAATTTCGGCATGTCGAGCCCGCATTTCAGAGGAGTCAAACGACGCAAGCGCTGGACTGAACGCGCACAGCGCTCTACCCGCTTTACATTCACGCTTCAAGGAGAGTAGACTAGAAGAGGAGAGTAGTGCATGCGCCCCGAGAGCAGAAGAGAGAACGCAGGAGAAGCGCAAGCAGGTGCTGGGAGAGAGGTGGAGAGAGTAACGCGCAGCTGTTGGAGAGAAGCAAGGAGGAGAGTTGCGCATGCGCAGTGTGAGTGCGGACGCCAATGCGAACGCCGTGTCACATACCTCCGAGCAAGAGATGCTTAGCATCTAAAATTGTTCGCATAACATAACTGCTGAGGATAGAAAGTTGGGCTAGTTGGTACAAATGCATTCTCATGCAGCGCTAAAAGACAGAGACTAAGAAGGAACATTCACACCGGACGAACGCTGACTCTCAACTGAAAAATTTATTTGAAAAGATCATCCAAGAAAACAAGAACAAGAAACACAAGTAAAAACCGTGTGCAAAAGGAAAAATAATAATAATAATAAAAAAGTCACAGTTTCGCCGCAAGGGCGAAGCAATGAATGCGATAGCAAGAAAAGCGGCCCGTGATGGACGCGCTCCGACTACCGTGCGTCCATCACTACCCGGCAGCTACTAGACAGTTTTAATTTCACAGACGTAGGGGCTTCTCATAAGCAAACGTGAAAAGTACACGTACGTTACGTGCACGACATCTGAAACGCTTTTAGCTACACGCACGCGACGCGCGGTGAGAGCTACCACGTAGCTCGATCTGCTGAGAAGCATGAACACTGCGGTAGTTTGTTCGAGTGCCCGCGCGAGCAGACAGCGGAAGGGCAAGGTTCTCGCTGCGCAAATAGAAGAAGCGAGAGAGCTGGCCGACGCCTTTAAGTGCGCCCGCGCGCTCCTAGCGCCATGTCGCTGGTAATGAAGAAACGCTTATAAGCGCCTCCGTCCCGGAGGACTTTAAACGGTAAAGGGTGTGTATATAACGCTCGCCGTTAGCTGCCAGAGCGATGTACGCTTTGTGGAGTAGTGCTTAGCGCACCGCGCTGACAATTCAGAGGTCGCTCGTTCGATTCCTGCGCTTCGGAAGAATTTTTCTGATTTATTTTTCTTTGGGATATTGATGTATATATACATACTTATACATATACGCAGCATGACGGTGGCGACGGCGACGGCAAAAATCAGCCGAGACTGTCCATATAATTGCTATCGCAATAAAAGGGGGTAATCTACTAACTAATATAAGCATTACTTCACAGAACACGTGTCCAGCAGAGAAGAAAACTCTTTTTCCGTTAGTGACAATGATGCCTGACTGATGCATGCGCCACCAATTCTTTTGATATGGAAGGCTTCTATAGGGCTGACGCGCTGGAGTTTTGAGTACTGTGGCGGAGCCTGGTGGCGTGCGCCGAAGTTGCTTGGGTAGTCAAAAATGGACGCCGACCGGCGAGTTACGCAGTTCTCAGTTGCTTTGAGCGTTTTACTTAATTTTGCGCCTAGTTTTCAGGTTCAAAAAGTGCTTAAAACGTACGCAGGAACTTGTCCGCTATGCCTGCAGAGTCTGACATGTTTGACGAGCGATCCCTGCTTCAACCACTGTCGTTAATCGCGGGAGCATGCCTCGTAAAACTTAACTCGAGTTCAACGTCGTATGAGATTCGCTGCACTTGCGAGTTGCAGCGCGCCGCAATGGTTCCTTCAATCTCCTGCACGTCGTAAACATACTTGACGTTGACGAGCTTCTTGCGTTTACGCAGATTGATTGGCCGGAAGAACTCAGCCACGCCAGAAATTGGCCGAGATCCAAAGCGCAACACAACCGACAGCGGCGGCTCCATTGCGCATCTGAGCTTAGTGCTGCATGAGGCCGCCAGTCTGACTACTCGAAACCAAAAAAACTTATCGTAGGGGGCGCTTTTTAGCACCGTTTTCGCTGGCTGTGGAAGGGTGTGATGGTCCCGGGGCTTACATTTGGGAACACAGTGGTGTGCATGAAGTCTGAGGTACAATCAGGAATGGATGTAAATCAAAGGGCGGTGGGCCGCCTCGCGTTGGGCGCTCACGGGAAGACGACAAATGAGGCTGTAAAGGGTGATATGGGATGGACAGGCTTTGAAGTGCGGGAAGCTCAGAGCAAAATGAGATTCGAAGAGAGGCTGAGGAAAATGAAGAAGAGTAGATGGGCAGAGAAGGTTAGAATAACAGAGAGCTGAGCTAGTTGGTACGTATTCATTCTAAAAAGAGACAGGGCGTGCAAACACGGACACAAGAAGAGATCAGGACACCACAAACGCCGACTAACAACTGAAGAGACGCACAACGGCTGAAAAGAAAAAAGGCACGAAAACTTATCTACGCATGCCCATGCAACCGGCGAACCTATCAATCCGGCATGCGTGGCGGTCTCCGTGGAAGATAACTGTTAAGGCATTTGATTTCATCTTTATGCAAGTTAATCGACGGTTGGCTCACGCATGCGCTACCACTATTCTCGATATGCCATGCTTCAATCATCAGGCGCGTTTCTTCATTTCTATGCCGGTACAACACTGCGCATTCATCGAATTTTGGCGTGCACTTACAATCTCGACAATGTAATGATAGATTAGAAGGTGAGCCTCCTGTTAGCGATCTCTTATGTTCCAACAATCTCTGGTTAATGCAACGGCCCGTCTGTCCTACGTAGAAGCGGCCAGAGCTGAAAGGGACCTTATACACCACACTCGTACGGCAATCAGTGAATTTGTTGGTGTGTTTTACGAAACAATTATCGGTCCGCTTCTTGTCTTTTACTCGCTCATTCTTCCTCTGCACAGCGGCACAAATCTTACCTAGCTTATTGGCAGCCGTGAAAACAACATTAACGCCGTATCTACTTCCTACTTTCTTTAGCCTGTGAGATATGCAATGAATGTACGGAATACCTACGACACGTTTCTTCCTATCGCTTTCTGCAACCATGCTCGGACTTAACACAATAGACTTCTTTAAACGCTCAGCGACCGTGGCCACTGCATCACGAGGATACCCTACACCTAAAAGACGCGTAACCTGTGCGCTAAAGCTATCACACATTTTGTGCTCACACGACTTGGTGAGGGCTGACTTAAGGCAAGACATGGCGATGCCATTTCTTACAACCTTCGAGTGCTTCGACGAAAAATTTAACAGCGGTTTGGAAGATCTAGGAGAATACTGCCAGCACACGTGGTTCTTCTGGAACGTTAAGGAAATGTCTAGAAATTGTATTCCATTATTCTGAGGCACCTCTTTAGTAAAGCTCAGCCCTCCTCCATTTAATTCAAATTTTTCGCTCACGGAAGTTACCACCTTTTCAAAGTCCTCATCACTACAAAAAATCAAGTAGTCGTCCACATAACGAAAAACCTTAATAACCGAATAACCGAATTCC
This sequence comes from Rhipicephalus sanguineus, assembly GCF_013339695.2. Taxonomy (NCBI): domain Eukaryota; kingdom Metazoa; phylum Arthropoda; class Arachnida; order Ixodida; family Ixodidae; genus Rhipicephalus; species Rhipicephalus sanguineus. The sequence goes on from NC_051177.1 coordinate 228,845,239, forward strand.
TTCCAACGCTGGTAGGTTGGAAGGAAGGCGTTTATGTGCAGAAATCAGGGATATGTATTGGTTCTAAGGTTGCTCCGGTTCTTAGTCATTTATACCTTAGCAAGATTGACAATCTTTTGGAAGGCGCCTTAGGTAATTCGGTTATTAAGGTTTTTCGTTATGTGGACGACTACTTGATTTTTTGTAGTGATGAGGACTTTGAAAAGGTGGTAACTTCCGTGAGCGAAACATTTGAATTAAATGGAGGAGGGCTGAGCTTTACTAAAGAGGTGCCTCAGAATAATGGAATACAATTTCTAGACATTTCCTTAACGTTCCAGAAGAACTACGTGTGCTGGCAGTATTCTCCTAGATCTTCCAAACCGCTGTTAAATTTTTCGTCGAAGCACTCGAAGGTTGTAAAAAACGGCATCGCCATGTCTTGCCTTAAGTCAGCCCTCACCAAGTCGTGTGAGCACAAAATGAGTGATAGCTTTAGCGCACAGGTTACGCGTCTTTTAGATGTAGGGTATCCTCGTGATGCAGTGGCCACGGTCGCTGAGCGTTTAAAGAAGTCTATTGTGTTAAGTCCGAGCATGGTTGCAGAAAGCGATAGGAAGAAACGTGTCGTAGGTATTCCGTACATTCATTGCATATCTCACAGGCTAAAGAAAGTAGGAAGTAGATACGGCGTTAATGTTGTTTTCACGGCTGCCAATAAGCTAGGTAAGATTTGTGCCGCTGTGCAGAGGAAGAATGAGCGAGTAAAAGACAAGAAGCGGACCGATAATTGTTTCGTAAAACACACCAACAAATTCACTGATTGCCGTACGAGTGTGGTTTATAAGGTCCCTTTCAGCTGCGGCCGCTTCTACGTAGGACAGACGGGCCGTTGCATTAACCAGAGATTGTTGGAGCATAAGAGATCGCTAACAGGAGGCTCACCTTCTAATCTATCATTACATTGTCGAGATTGTAAGTGCACGCCAAAATTCGATGAATGCGCAGTGTTGTACCGGCATAGAAATGAAGAAACGCGCCTGATGATTGAAGCATGGCATATCGAGAATAGTGGTAGCGCATGCGTGAGCCAACCGTCGATTAACTTGCATAAAGATGAAATCAAATGACTTAACAGTTATCTTCCACGTAGACCGCCACGCGTGCCGGATTGATAGGTTCGCCGGTTGCATGGGCATGCGCAGATAAGTTTTCGTGCCTTTTTTTCTTTTCAGCCGTTGTGCGTCTCTTCAGTTGTTAGTCGGCGTTTGTGGTGTCCTGATCTCTTCTTGTGTCCTTGTTTGCACGCCCTGTCTCTTTTTAGGCAGAGAAGGTTTTCAGGTATTTGTATAGAAAAAGCGTTGACACGCAGTGGAGAAAAATAACTGGGAGGCTCACCAGTAAGTATACGGCTAGCAGTGCGGGCGATGTGGCAACAAGGAGCATTAAGCGGAAGGTCAGAGAGGCGGAGAGGACTTATTGGATGGCAGCGATGGAAAAGAAGCCGGCTCTGAGTAACTACCGAAAGGGAAAAAACGAAATAAGGAGGGAAAGGTTTTATGATAATTCAAGGGGAAGCGCTTTACTGTTTGAAGCAAGGTCGGGCTGCCTTAGAACGCGTAGTTAGAAAGCGAGATTCAGTAACGAAGAAGAACAATGTACATGCTGCGGAGGAACTAAGGAAACGATGGAGCATGTACTGATTGAATGTGGCGATATTCACCCAGGTATACGTGTGGGCACGAGTCTACATGAAGCCTTGGGTTTTAGGGACAACAATGGAAAGCTGAACACGTCCGCGATAGAAATAAGTAAGAGACGGTTAGAGTATCGGTGGGAGAAAAGTAGAGATAAAGAACAAAAATAAATAATGGGGGGAAAAATAGGGTCATTCTGCCTTAAGAGGCAGAGAGATAGACCGTGAATTTATATTTTTTTGGTATAATAACATAGATTTAATCAATGTAAATAAGGTATTAGGCCAAAATAAAACAAGGAAGCTTTTTTTTTTCTTCGAGCCTGGTGGCAGACATGTCACCGCCCCGTTAGAAAGGGGACGCTCATAGCATCCATCCATCCATCCTTCGCAGCGCCGCCTGGGCAGCCAGTCAGGCCTATCACCTCTCTAGTGACCTTGCATTTGTGTGACGACAAGACTTCCGTATCTGAAACCACTGGTGAACCACCACACGTGCAACAGTGTGACACAAGACGCGAAGCATTCGATTTCTTCAGCGACTGGTTATGCTCCTTTAAACGTACATTTAAACATCTGCCTGTTTGCCCCACGTAAGAATTCCCGCAAGTAAGTGGGATCTGGTAGACGACCCCGCACTTACACGGCACATACGTAGACTTTGCATGGCTTCGTCCCACAGCCTTCACTTAACACGCTACTGTGCTCTATTTTTCTCCTAACGAGAGGACAGATTCCCGAAAATTTATTTGGAGCAGAGAACACTGTCTCAAACCCACGTTTTTTTGCTTCTGCACACGGTTTTTACTTGTCTTTTTTTGTTCTTGTTTTCTGGGATGTACTCTTCAAATAAATTTTTCCGTTGCGAGTCAGCGTTCGTCCTGTGTGAATGTTCCTTCTTAGCCTGTGTCTTTTAGCGCTGCATGAAGAATGAATAACTGCTGAGGTTGCAGGAGCCGAACGGAACGAGACGTCCAAAGCGAAATTCGATGGGCGGCAGTAGACCAGGAAAAATGGAGAAATGCCGGGGGTGCGTTGAACAGCCGCATTACGACGAGCGTCAAAAATGCCAGATTTTCATCCCAGTGCGTGTGGTCAAGGTTGCTGTACATTGCAATATTGTCCATGAGGGTGCAATGAAATGCGTTCTGTCAAGCCGTTGGTCTTCGATTGGTAAGTATAAGTGGTCCTGTGAATGCTGTTCGCGGCAACTGTAGAATAAATGAAGACTTTGCCGCGGTTGCTGTGGAGAATGCGCGGGGCCACGCGTGCCGGATTGATAGGTTCGCATGTTGCATGGGCATGCGCAGATAAGTTTTCGTGCCTTCTTTCTTTTCAGCCGTTGTGCGTCCCTTCAGTTGTTAGTCGGCGTTTGTGGTGTCCTGACTTCTTTCTTGTGTCCGTGTTTGCACGCCCTGTCTTTTCAGAATGAATACTTACCAACTAGCTCAGCTCTCTGTTATTCTACGCGGAGCTCCGTGGCGTAAAAATATGTTGCGCCGAAAAAAATCGGCGACTTCAGTGGCAGTTCCAGCTTGTAGGGAGGCTGTTTCAGCGTGGCGCGCTCGATGGTTGACAGACGTCATATTCTAACGATTGTCATTGGAGGTTTAACTTCAATTGATGGCGCAAACGTAGAAAACACGTAAGACACGGACAAGCGCACACTCGCAAATAAATTTTATTCTTCCGAAAGGTTAGCTTAAGAACCCTCAAGCATGCGCACAACCCCACAGAAGCAATATCCATCTCTGAAACCACCGCTTGATCAAAACCTATCCACCGAAAAACTATACTCATTTTGATAAAGAGTTACAGAAGGAACGCTGACACACAGATCGCCAGCTTTCCGTATATACGTAGCCTCAGCCAATTCCCTTGCCACCTTGTCTTTGCCTTTCCGCAAAGTGCACACTGCCCAGTAGTGGTTTACCGAGCAAGCGTTACAGTGATGTGGCAAATGAGATTCGGTCCCATTCCTTATAGACAGGGCATGCTCTACTAGTCGGTCATTAATAAATCTGCCCGTCTGGCCGATGTACATCCGGCCACAACTCAATGGAATCTTATAAATAACACCCGTTGCACATTCCATAAAGCTCGTCTTCTTCGTGTGTTCTTTCCCACACCCAGGAGTCTTATTAGACGACACACGAGCACAAATACGAGAGAGTTTTCTCGGAGCCGAAAAGCACTACCGGTACCTTGTACCTAGAGGCCACATTTTTCAGAGAATGAGATACCTTATGAATGTAGGGAATGACGACAGGACCTTGCGAATGTAGGGAATGACGACGAAAAATGACCGTATAGCAGAGCATGCCCTGTCTATAAGGAATGGGACCGGATCTCATTTGCCACATCACTGTAAGGCTTGCACGTGTAAACGACTTCTGGGTAGCGTGTGCATTTTGCGGAAAAACGAAGACAAAGTGGCAAGGGAATTGACTGAGGCTATGTACACACAGAAAGCTGGCGATCTGTGTGTCAGCGTTCCATCTGTAACTCTTTATAAAAATGAGTATAGTTTTTTGGTGGATAGGTTTTGATCAAGCGGTGGTTTCAGAGATGGATATTGCTTCTGTGGTGCTGTGCGCATGCTTGAGGGTTCTTAAGCTAAGCGTTTGGAAGAATAAAATTTAGTTGCGAGTGGGCGCTTGTCCGTGTCTTACGTGTCTTCTACGTTCCTGTCTTAACTTTGGCGCCATGAATTGCAGTTAAGCTATGCACCAACCAGCCCGACATCAAGTGTTATTAAGTCATTGGAGGTCACGGGAAGGGGGCATACACGTCTATCCCGACTTCTTCGAAGGTATAAGCGGGACAAGGAAGAGGTTGCAGAAGGCCAGGAGCTGTGGTAGGTCGCTTGCGGCTCTGATAGTGGACGCACGATGCAACATATGTGGTGACGGCTGGAGAGAGGCCAGGCGAGGTGCCCCGACTTCGAATTTTCTCGTACGTTTTGTGGTAGCCGAGATGACTGTTGCTGGCGTCATTATGGCATGCTTGAAGAACGTCGCCTTGTAGAGAACGTGGTATATCAGCGAGCCATTTGTTTCCATCGACGTGGTAAACGTAGTGATGTAAAGCACAACTGTGAATTTTGAATTGATTGAGATTTCGGCGCAATTGGGCGTTCGGTGGAGCAGAAGTACCTTTCATGCGTCCTAGAATAGAGCAGCAGCAAAGGTCGACGCGTTGATGCTACACAAGCAGCGATGAACTATCAGATCACAGCCAACCGACCACTGAGATGGGTACAGCAGTCACGGTGGGTGGTGGCGATAGTGAGTAATGACAACTGGGCAGAGCGCAGCGAGAGAGAGCCTCAGTGTCTTAGTGCTGCTTTCCAGGTCCGTAGGCGACATCGAAATCGGATTCCTGCAAGCGAAGCACCCAGCCGGTTAAGGCGACCCAATAAATTTTTAGGGACGAAATGCCAGCACAGTGCGTTATGGCCAGTAACGACTGTAAAGTGGCGGCCACGGGGGTACGGGCGAAATTTTTGTACCGCCGAAACGACAGCAAGGCACTCTTGCTCTGTTATAGTCTAATTCTTCTCTGCAGTAGTCAGACCACGACTGGCGGAAGCGACGACTCGTTCCCTCGCGGTGGTGTCCCGTTGCTGGAGAACGGCACCCAGACCATAACCGCTAGCGTCAGTGTGAAGGATGGTGCGTGCGCCTGGATCAAAGCGGCACAGTACCGGGTCAGATGCCAGGGATTGCTTGAGTGATACCTTCTGGCGAGCTAGTTGGTTCGTTGCTCTTAGACATTCCTAAACTGCGCGAAATGACCGGGACACAAGTACAAAAACACAAAATCTTGATCGCCTTGCTTGCGAGCGTGAGTAAAAACTGTAATAAACATGTCCGGCGTCATTGCGCGCGGTGGGGTTACAAGCACCCCGGCCTAGGATACGGCCTCAGGTCCTTGGCCCCGGGCGGCATCCTGGGCGTGCCGGACGGCTCGCAGTTGATTGGCAAGATCGTGGCTGAGCAGAGCCGCCTCCCAACGCGCCTCGCAGTTCGAGACTTCCTTGTCTAGCCGGTTCATAGGCGACTGGTGGCTACCGGTACACTTCCACAGCATGTGCTACAGCGTCGCTCTGGCTCCGCAGCTTTATACGCGTCGGATGCATAAATATCTGGGTAGCAGAGACGAAGGATCACAGGATTCGTTTACGTGTGTGTCTGTTGTTGTCTCCAGTCAACTTGCTGTTTCTTATTTAGTTCGGCGTGGGGTGCTGGATATTTGCATCTACATCAACAGATTGAATATCTGTAGTGTTCCGTGATGGCTCTGAAGGTGGTTATGCGATCCCCCCCACGTGCATTCCCGCATCGCTCTCGAAGTTTGCGAGACATCGGGACTGTTGTCAGGCATCGCAGCTCGGCGTGTAAGTCCTCGATCCGCGGCGTGGCCAGTCGCGTTGCCGCAAGCGGAGGGTCCATGTGGGCGGGGATCCATATGAGGAAACTGTCCTTTTTGCGGCAAATCTTGGCTTCGTGAATTTGGAGATTGCGGCCGCAGGAGATCCGGCCGCTGGAGTCGTTGCGTATCGGCGCCTGCGAGTCGGCTATGATCGCCTCGGCGTCCGTGGTTGCTATCGCGAGGGCAGCTTCTTCGGCCGCCTCCGTCTTTTCCGTGCGTATTGTAGCGCTCGTGACGCAAGTTACTCCGTGATACGTGATCGTGACCGCGAAGCCGCGTTGGCTGTCGTAAAGGGCCGCGTCCAGGTAAAAAGTTTTTTGCTATTGGCGAATTACTTTTTAGGGTCTTCGGCGCGCCCACTGCGCCTAGCGATGTGATATTTCGGGTGCACGTTCTTGGGCAATGGCAGCACGACGATGCGCTCGCGAATATGTCTGGGTATCGCAACCTTTTCGCCACGCTGCGTATAGTAGTTGATGCCCAGTGTATCGAGGATATGTCCTAAAAGTGCTCTTGAAGAGGACGGAAACCCTTACTTTTCCTATAGGTATGTCGTGCGTGTTTGTGTGGGTGTGTGTGTGTGTGCGTTTGTGTGTGTGCGTGCGTGTGTGTTTGTGTGTGTATATATGTGTGTGTGTTTTTATGTGTGCGTGCCTGCGGATGTAACTATAGCGTTCAACGTCTAAAGGTGAAGCTTAATGGTCCCCCAATTTCTCATCCGTCAGCGCGCTCCGCAGGCGAGGGGCTGCGGGTCCGGCATTGCGGGAGTATTCTGGGAGCACCTGAACATTTCGTTCCAATCATTAGTTTGTTTCCAAGCGTGTCGTTACCGTGATAACAATAAGTGTCCACCGCTCCATTACATTGCTTTAAGAGTCGCATGTCGAGATACTGTGAAGTTCTCTGCGTTGAACTCTATGAATGGGCTAGAGCCTCCACAGGCTTTACTCCATCTTTAACTGCTCTCTCCTGTTTTCAAGCAGCAGTTAAATAAAAGCGATTGATTGATTGATTGATTGATTGATTGATTGATTGATTCATGATTGATTGACTGATTGTTTGATTGATAGATTGATTGCTGCTTGACTACCTGCATGAGAGGCTTTCATGTGACCGTTGTATTATCATTGCTTCGATCACGCTCCCGCAAGTGGAAAAAAACCTACGTTGCGATCTCGATTTCAGCAACGGGCGCGTGTGCGTAGCTTCGAAAAGGCAAATATTCGCATTACACACATAATTGGCGACGATACAATGCTAATACAAATGACAAAAAAAATTAAGGTAGCTTCGCAGTAGCGGTGGCAAGCGTGAAGTAAATTGCGGAGCTGGCCCTACTTGCTTATCTCCAATTCATTTCTTTCGTTCTTCCTCTCTTTGTAGTTTTTTTATTGAGATAGCAATCATATGGACGCGGTTGACTGGTTTTTGCCTGTTGGAGTCGCCGTCATGGTCCATCAATAGTTCAAATCGATAACATACCCCCGCGCACTGTGTGCTCTACCCGCGGGTAAAAGCGCACTTGTGGGGGCGACGAACGCGGCTGAAGCATGGATAAAGAGAGCTGGCCCATTTCTGTATGGCGCATTCGATCACATCCCCCCGTATCTAAGGCCTGCCGTCGAATGCTGCTGAAGCAGAGAGGATACGCCCCGCCCGTCCATTAAGAGCCTCAAGCGAAGATGGAGGGGGAGAGAGAGGGGGGTGTCGCTCGAGGAGGAACAGTGAACATTGCTCAGTAAAGTTGAAATTTGGGTAAGTTGGTGATAGTTCATGTTTATGTGGGAAGCAGCGCACTTAGACAAGGCACGAGAAGGAACGCAGCGGTCGTCCTGTCTTTCTTCCTTCCTTGTAGTGCCTTGTCTAAGTGCACTGCTTCTCGCGTAAATATACAGTGAACGTTGATTGCGAAGCCTGTTTCACATGACACTGATTTTGCTCGAAAAGCGGAGCGGCTACGGTCGCGGTAGCCCAATACAAATTTTTAGAGCGTCCGGACATTGCTGCGATGAACATCGTCACAGTTGCAACAATTCGCTCGTGGCAGAGTGTCTGCCCAAGGTCAATCAATGGAGCAGCAGTGACGTGAGGAGCACGTGACTGCAGGCGTCGAGTCGAGGAGAGGGCGCGCGCGCCGGGAGGAAGTCGCTTTTGTAGCAGACGACATCAGCTGAAGCAGAAGAGACTGTTGGGCAAGGCGGTTATCCATGAACACCGAGAGAATAAGCGATAAAAATTGTCGAGCACAAAAACAAGAACAGACGAAGATCTGGTGCTATTAACAACCGTTTATTTTCGTCATACCCAGCGAGTTTTTAGTAGCGTCAGTTCTTTGTTCCACTTTGTGTGCTCGAGAATTTTAAGCTCTTATTCTTTCGGACATCCGTTCCCACGAGCTACTTTCTCTCCAATGGTGGTGTAAATGTGCCGTTCGCTTTTTGCTCTCTTTCTCGACGGCGCTTCCATCGAAGCATACAAGTCATTTGCGCATGTTATTTTGTTTGTTTGCATGTTTTCTCGAATCGTGGCACCAACATTGGTCCAGACTACGGTACTCCGCACTTGTAGTTCGCAGCACATGTTGCTGTTTCTACTCGTTTACTATCTAACCCAGCGCGTTCGAATAGCTTGCCGTCTTCTGCCTTTAAGTGGTCACGTGCCCGAATGACAACAGTGCCGTCGCCTCTTTACTGAAACGGCTATAGGCGAAAAAAGAGACTAGCACCTTGCCAAACCCCTCATATCCTCGACAGGGCCGCTTGCACCCGGGCCCGGCCCAGACGGCGCACCGACGCCTTGCGACATTCGAGAGTGAAAACCACCGGAACATCTGTGAAAGCTTGAAAAGCACAAAAGGCAACTCTTGCTCTTCCTTTTCCGTGGCCAAGTGTATAGGCGCACAGCAAGAGTTGCGCGGAGAACAGAAAGCTCGAATAGAAATAAACGTGACTACTGAAGCTGCTTAATTGCACCCTGATACACTTCAAGAGTGCTGTTATGTTCACTTCAGAGTGAAATATTGATAATTTAGGCGCGTGAAAATGAAGCCCCCTACTGAGCAACCTATCGAGCCCCGAATAACGAGCCCCCAATCGAGCAGCGTAAGCGCACCAAAACAAGCGAACTCGGAGAAAGGAAACCCGCGCGTTACGGACGTTTTCCACAGCAATCACTGCGCATCGCAGAGGCGCACGCCGCGCAAAAGCGGTGTATGTGAAACAAAGCCGCGTCCGCGCGTCCTGGTGCCGCTCGATCGCCGCGGGCTCGACCGCTCGGTCGATCGCATGTGAAAAAAAAAAAGGCTTAAGGACGCGGTCGCGATCGCTGGCGTGCGTGCCCTCTCCGCAGTCATTAGCGGACGGCTCGTATACCCTTCTACGTGCTGCGCTCTCAAAGCGAAACGACTGGCTCACAACCGCTTCTCTCACTGGAGCGGCCTTAATATCTTACACCACCGTTTTGTAGAGTTACGCGAGATTGGAGATTGGATATAATGAGTTAGCTCTGAGCTGTACTTCGTATAACATTACAAATTGTTGCTATCGCACACATTCCTTCGCCGTTGCGCTGAAACTGAGCTTTTTTCTGCAATCTCTCTATTTTGATCTATTTCTTCTGTTCATTCCTTTCTTTCTTTCATTTTTCACGCGTTTCTTTCTCTCTCTATCCCTCGCTTGCCTAATCTTTCTACCTCTTTTTATCTCTCTACTTCTTTCTCTCTTGATTTCATTCTTTGTCTTTATCTCTTTCTTTATCATTAGGTCTTTCTTCTCCGTCATTCCTTTGTCCTTCGTCCGTGTCATCCTCCCTATTTCTCTCTCTCTCTTTCATGCTATGCTACGCTTTATTCTCTACCCTCCTCCTTGCGCTTCTCATCACCCTCAAGTCCCATTCCCTCCCCGCTGCTATACTGTACCCTAAAAGGCAATACCTTGCGAGCCTCCATAGGCGACTAGCTGTGATGCTCGATTTCGGATCGTGGGTTCAAATGCCGCCTAGCGAAGGAAGTTTTTTCGCCAGGAATCTTTCTTGTTTGCTTTGTTTCAATCTTAATCTCTGTCTACCTTTCTCTCATTTTTTTCCCTTTCTCTGCACTCGGTCCCCGCCTGTTAAGGATATGACATCCCGAACGAGCAATCGGCGCACGTCTTCAGGCAGCGAGGCGGAATATGAAGCAGAGCACGAGGAGAGCGCCAGCATGTTTATGATGATGATGATGTTTTCTGTTCGCTCTGCAAGGAATTAGAGTTGGGCGTAAACACTTCCGCTGTTAAAGGCGGCGCTGAAGACAAACTTCTCTGCTGCGTCATATAACATTTCTGGCGAAGCCCTGTCACGTGCGTTGGAGAGCCTAGCGGTCTCAATGTAGTGAACAAATGTTTGTGACGTGCGCGCGTTGGACCTTTGCGGGAAGTGACGAAATTATAGACGACGTCCGTGCGATGAACAGTGTCGACAAAAGTGTGGAATAAAGGCGAGACGGTCGAAAAGGCGGAGTTCATGGACACGAGGCAAAGCGAAGGTCGTTCACCGTACTAGGCGCTGCACACGGCCTCTCGTGTCTCGAACCTTCGCAGCAGAACTCGGCCATCAGGGGCCTCCTTTTAACGCATCGTCGTGCGAAGGAACCGCTGTGAATCGCAAACTAGCAGCCAAAGGCTGCAGTTTGGGTACGCAATGCCGAATCAGTCATCACAAGCGACTGGCACTGCCTTCCCAGTGTCAACATGGCGACAATACCATGTTATAGCAGGTGAGACCCAATGGTGGTATTTGCACCAAACCGTCGCCCATCGCCACAGGTCTGTTCTGCACAGTTAAATAGCCTGATTGTGCGTCTGGTCTGTATGACTCGTCTCGCAAAATTTTCATTACGTATTTCCCTTTATCCACTTAGTCCTTTATTTTGTAGTCCTTTAGTTTGTATTAAAGCTTTCGGTTTTTCGAAAAATTAGCAACGTCCCTGATCGTCTTCCCAGAGGTTCGTATCGGGAGAGTTATCCGCAATCAAGAAGAACATACGTCTTCGCAATCTACTTAAACGAACGCTTCCTCACCTGGTGCTCCGGGTCCACCAATTTGAGGTGGCTGAAGGCCAGGGGGAAGTTCTGGACGTGGTGGTCCTGCTATTGCTGGACCCCCTGCATGAACAGATTTTATGTCACGTGTGCCTATTTAATATTTGTTTCTGTGTGTTTTACTTTTTATATTTATTATATCCAATATTTCACAACAGGGAACCTAAAAAATCAATTGTTGGAGTAGAAGAAAACAATGGCCTCTACGGGCTTCTAAAACACATTTTTTTCCCCTCAAACATTATTGTTGAGCCTAATACTACGAATGGTTTAACAGAAGAAGCTGACGCGCGCAAGCTCACTTAGGATCTTCATAGCATACAGAATACTTATAAGCGGATATCCACCCTCTGTTCATTTGGGCCACCTATTCCAGCATGATCATTGAGAGCGAAGGGTAACGGACGCGGTAATCCCACTCGTGGTTTACGACGTTTGCTTATCGTATCTTTTCGATTTGTCTGTTATTTTAAATCCAAATCGATGCTTAACCAACGAATGCTACTTTGAACGTTTTTATGCATTAATGCAGCTATCCATCTAGCCGCTGCGATTGGGTGCTCTAGTAGCCGCATTCCTGACTTGGTATATACAAAATTGGCATAGGAAGGCATGAGGGTATCACTCATCACTCTCAGGCGACGACATGAATAACGTGTGAGTGCGATAACGTACGTTATGAAACCGTTTCGCTCAGTCACGTGTGCAACACGGCCCTATACAATTGGTGCTGCTATGCAGGTATGCTCCGCAGGTGATTCAGTTTATCATCTACCAACGAAAGGGCAGTACAGTCACAAATATATGAACATGAGAACGTCACGGAGACCGCGTCGCAGAAAACACCGCATCGGGGGCCTTGTCGGAAAAGGAAAAATCCACACGAATGAAAAGAATAAAAACCAAGATCCGACGACGAATGGAACCCGACCATCCCGTGTGGCAGTCGAGTATTCTACCACAGGGCCACGCGTGGTCTTGAAAGAGCTTCGGAAAAAGATCCTATGCAGGCGAAATGTTGGGGTTACGTAAACTATGGCTCAACAGAATGCGTTGGCGGGCTAGTTGGTGAGAATCTATATTGCTTTGTTAGAGCAAAAAACGACGCCCCAATAAAGAAGACGGAACCCAGCGCCACTCGCAGCTGACATCGTTTATTGCGTCACTTCACTCTTTATAGCAACCAGATACCGGTAGGACATGCGTCGTGCGCCCTATGCGCACAACCACCACACCTTGGACACCGGAACGCAATCATGAAAGCGAATCCAAAATACAAAATTCAGAGGAAAACAAGGTTACGCAAGGCAACTAATGCACTGCGACCCAAATGATTGAATATAAATCGCTTCTGATAATTCTCGGGCGGTGGTGTCACGACTCTTCTTTAAGACAGTAGTTAGTCTAAACAAGGCTTGACAATTGCATTTTGTGCAGTGTTGAGCTAAATGTGACCTTTACCAGTCGGCAGGAATCGCTCATGTTCTTTAAGGCGCTCATTCAAACAGCGGCCTGACTGTCCTACATACGCTTTGCCACAAGAGAGTGGAATCTTGTCGACCACCCTACGCTGCACTCAACAAACTTCCGGTGTCTCTTTTCATATTGCGGCTTTTTATTTTCTTTACAAACACGCCTGCACAGCATAGACAGTTTCCAGGGGGCAGAAAATACAACCGGGATTTGGTACCTAGTGGCCACATTCTCAAGATTGTGAGCCACTTTATGGCAATACGGCACTACTACAGGCTTCCTCTGCATGCCGTTTCTACACCTCTGGCGCTTGCCTTTCAGCTTCTGACGCAAAATTTCAGAGACCGACGTCACTACCACAGTTGGGTAACGCGCATAATGCAACCTTTTTAATTGAGCGTTAAAGCTCTCGTTAGCTGTGTTAGGGCATGATTTCATTAATGATGATTCTAGACGCGTCATGGCAATGGCATGTTTGACAATCCTTAGAGTGCGCAGACTCGTGTGGCAGATGGCCCTTACGTGCACGCGGCGAGTACATCCAGCAGGCATGACCTGCTTGTAAAGAAAGTTGTAGATCCAGAAACTGCAGATTTGCCGTCCTTTGTGATCTCATGTATGAAGGTTAAACCCTTGCCGTTGTCCGTGAACAGAGATAAAATATTGTCACTTGGTCGTGGCATCGATGAAGACAGCAGCCGGCGCGTTCAAGATGAAACTTTATTTGGCCGAACTTGTGGCCGGGAAATTAAATTCAAACTACAGCAACACACGCTGTACACTGATAGCGGGGAACAGGGCGTCGACCGTTGGAAAATTTATACATGTGACGTCGAATATTCCAGTGTTATCACATGTGGCGCACAAGCTCTAAAATAATCTAGGCTGTTAGCGACCTGCGCGCAATCTTAACAAAACGATCTACAGCAGTCGCGAAGCTTCTCGAACAATGAGGCGCGGCTTGCGCTGAGCGTTGCTGACAATATTTGTGGGCGAAAACCGAATACAGCAAAAGTGATAATAAGAAACGCACGTGGGAATGCTTCCCTCTGAAAAAGCATCGTCCCGATGCTTAAAAACATAAAACATTTATACATGCAATACTGAAGAAAACTAATAAAGCAAGCAAGCATTAGAGTCTTCAGGTGCGTTAACGAGCACTGTACGGTTTACGACGCACCACATGGGCGACCTCGGGCCGAGCTCGGCGCCTCTGAGAGTTCGTGATGCCGTCGGGGACAACATCGTAGTCGATTGCGCCGTGATGTCGAAGTACCCTGTACGGTCCGAAGTATCGTCGAAGAAGCTTCTCCCTCAGTCCACGTCGTCGTATCGGCGTCCCGACCCAGACACGGTCGCCGGGCTGGTACTCCACGAAGCGTCGTCGAAGATTGTAGCGACGGCTGTCGATGTGCTGCTGGGTCTTGATGCGCAGGCGGGCGAGATGTCGAGCTTCTTCGGCACGTTGTAAGTAAGCGGCGGCGTCGAGATTTTCTTCGTCGGTGAGGTTAGGTAGCATGGCGTCGAGCGTCTTCGCCGGGCTCCTTCCGTAGGCCAACTTCTACGGCGTCATCTGCGTCGTTTCTTGGACGGCCGTGTTGTAAGGGAAGGTCAAGTACGGAAGGACGGCGTCCCACGTCTTGTTCTCAACGTCGACGTACATGGCCAGCATGTCGGCGATGGTCTTATTTAGACGCTCGGTGAGGCCATTGGTCTGCGGGTGGTAGGCGGTGGTGCGGCGGTGGCTCGTCTCGCTGTACTTGAAGATCGCCTGAGTTAGGTCCGAAGTAAAGGCGGTACCTCTGTCTGTGATGAGGATCTCTGGGGAGCCATGACGCAAGACGATGTTCTCTACGAAGAACTTGGCTACCTCGGCGGCACTGTTTTTGGGCAAGACCTTTGTCTCGGCGTAGCGGGAGAGGTAATCAGTTGCTACGGCGATCCACATGTTGCCGGAAGTCGACGTTGGGAACGGCTCCAGTAGGTCCATCCCAATTTGCCTGGAATGGCCGGTGAGGTGGTTCAGTTGGCTGCAGAAGTCCCGCTGGCCTAGTAGGCGGTGTCTTCCGTCGCTGGCAATCTCGGCAAACCTTAACGTAGTGGGCGACGTCGGCAGCAAGGCGTGGCCAGTAGTATTTTTCCTGTATTCTGGCGAGCGTGCGGGAAACACCGAGGTGTCCAGCCGTCGGCTCGCCGTGTAGGGCCTGGAGGACTTCTTGTCGCAATGATGAGGCACGACTAGAAGGTAGTCGCTTCGAAGTGGCGAGAAGTTCTTCAGGAGAACGCCGTTTCGTAAGAAAAGCGACGGCAGTCCTCGCTTGAATACCTTCGGAACAACGGCGGTCTTGCACTCGAGGTACTCTATAAGGCCCCCCAGTTCCGCGTCGCCTCGTTGCCTTTCGGCGAAGTCGTCGGTACTTATAGTTCCGTGGAAGCAGTCATCGTCATCTTGCGGCGGTGCGTCGACGGGGGCACGAGACAGGCAGTCGGCGTCAGAGTGTTTTCCTCCGGACTTGTACACGGCAGTAATGTCGAATTCTTGAAGCCTCAGACTCCATCGCGCAAGACGACTTGAAAGGTCCTTCAGGTTAGCTAGCCAACATAAGGCGTGGTGGTCACTGACAACTTTGAAGGGCCTGCCATAAAGGTAGGGGCGAAACTTTAACGTAGCCCAGATGATGGCAAGGCATTCCTTTTCTGTTGTGGAATCGTTGGCTTCTGCCTTGTAAAGTGACCGGCTTGCATAACTGATAAACCTTTCAAGCCCGTCAGTCTTTTGCACAAGGACGGCACCGAGTCCAACGCTGCTTGCGTCGGTCTGTATTTCCGTATCGGCGCAATCGTCGAAATGCGCAAGTTTGGGTGGCGTCTGCAGGCGTCGTTTAAGTTCTTCAAATGCTTGCTCTTGCGCCGTTTCCCACCTGAATTCCACGTTAGTCTTCGTGAGAAGCGTCAGTGGTTCGGCGATCTGTGAAACGTTTTTGACGAAGCGTCTGTAATAGGCGCATAAGCCGAGGAATCGGCGCACGGCCTTCTCGTCGGTGGGTGGCGCGAAGTCGGCGATGGCAGCTGTTTTCCGCGAGTCTGGGCGCACTACAAACTTGCTGATCACATGACCCAGAAACAAAAGCTCGTCGTACGCGAATCGGCACTTTTTTGGCTTCAGGGTCAGTCCAGAGGCCTTGATTGCTTGAAGTACTGCCTCAAGCCGCCGGAGATGCTCGTCGAAGGTCGAGGAAAACACGACGACGTCATCCGCATACACAAGCTACGTCTGCCACTTCAATCCGGCCAGCGCGGTGTTGTCCTTGATGCGCTGGAACGTCGCATGTGCCGAGCAAAGACCGAAAGGCATGACCTTGAACTCAAAGAGGCCGTCGGGTGTTATAAAAGCGCTCTTTTCTCTGTCTCTTTCGTCTAGTTCGATCTGCCAATAGCCGGTCTTGAGGTCCATCGACGAAAAGTGCGTCGCGTTGTGAAGTCGATCCAGGGTGTCGTCTATCCGTGGGAGGGGGTACACGTCCTTCTTCGTGATTTTATTCAGGCGCCGATAATCAACGCAGAAGCGTAGTGTCCCGTCCTTCTTCTTCAGGAACACCACGGGTGACGCCCACGGACTCTTGGGCGGCTGGATGATGTTGTCGCGCAGCATCTCGTCGACTTGTTTCTTTATGACGTCGCAACTCTGTAGGGGCTCTGACGGAGGGGCCTCGCACTTTCCTCCATCATGATTCGGTGTTTCTCCACGGACTTTCTCGAATTCGTGATGTCGACGTGAAGCAGTCCTTGTATCGTTGGAGCAGGGATTTGATCTGTTATTGCTTGCGCTGGGGAAGACTTGGGTTGACGTCAAAAGCATGTTCCGGCCCTTGCGTTTTTGCAGAAGCTTCGGTTAAATCTGTGAAGGTGAAGGCATCGCTGGCTTCCACAATTTATTCAATGAAGGCGACTGTCATACCCTTGTTCACGTGCTTGTATTCGTAGCCGAAATTCGTGAGCATCACCTTTGTTTTTCCTCCACAAAGCTCGGCTATTCCTCTTGCGACGCAAACGTCTTGATTGACCAACAGGTGCTGGTTACCCTCGATGACGCCTTCCAAGTCGGTGACTCTTTCGGTGCAGACAGAAATAATGACGCAGGAGAGAGGTGGTATGGTGACCTGCTCATCGAGCACACTTAAGGCTTGGTTTCTTGGCGTCGTGGGGGGTGGCAGAATTTCTTCTGAGGATAGCGTTATGGAGTCATATCTCAGGTCTATCACGGCACCGTGTTCACTTAGGAAGTCCATCCCAAGTATCAGGTCCGTGGAACAGTGCTGCAGGATAAGAAAGCTCGCAGGGTAGGTTCGGTCACTGATGTTGATTCTTGCTGTGCAGACTCCAGCCGGCGTTATCAAATGACCTCCAGCGGTGCGGATTTCCTTCCCAAGCAGTCTTAACTTTCTTCAACTTCGCGGCGAATGACCCACTGACGACGGAATAGTCGGCCCCAGTGTCGACGAGAGCGGTAACGTTGTGTCCGTCGAATAGTACGTCGAGGTCGCTAGTCCGCCGTCTTGCGTTGGGGTTACGTCGCGGCGTCGGGCCACGGCTACGTCGGTTTGCACCGCTGCTTCCGCGTTGCGTCGTCAGGTCTTCCGGTCGCAAAGTTTCGTCTTCAGGACGTCGTTCGGCGTGTGGCGGGTGCTCGGGATTTCGTCGCGGCGTTGTCGTCGATGGTGGAGGATCTTCAGTATTTCGTCGTACAGCAACCGCACCTCCATCGGTTGCTGCCCTTAGTTTGCCAGTGTATGGGTCAGCTTATGGGCCAGTTGGGCCAGTGTATGGTCGGCGTTGGGGAGAGACGTAGCGGCCTGGCGACGGCGAACGGGAAGGTTGTCGGGGCGTCCATTGCGTTCCCGCGAGGTAGTCGGCGATGTCACGTGGTCTTTCCCTTCGCTGTGGACGCGGCGCGTCGATGCCGAACCCACGCAGTCCCATCTGTCGATACTGGCAGCGGCGGTAAGTGTGGCCAGCTTCTCCGCAATGGTAGCAGTGTGGGCGGTGGTCGGGGGCGCGCCAAACGTCGGTCTTCCTCGGCGTGTATCGTCGGCCGGTTGGCGGGCGGTATGACGTCGGTGGCGGCGGCGGTGGTGACTGGCGGCGGAACTGCTGGGTCGGCGCGGCGTCTTAACTAGGGTGAGGAGGGGGAGCGTTCCGTCGGGCTGCAGTAGCATAGGTCACTGCTTGCAGCTGCGGCTGCGCTCACTCTGGGGTGCCCAGAGACTGCTGGATTTGCTCTCGGACGATGTCAGCGATCGACGCAACTTCAGGCTGTGGTGAGGGTAACAGCTTGCGTATTTCTTCCTGCACGATCGCTCGGATCCGTTTCGCGCAGGTCGTCCGAGCCGACGGCATGAACAGCTGGGCTGTCTTGAATCCATCGGCGATTATACTGGCGGTTGCGCATTTCCAGCGTCTTCTCAATCGTCGTCACCTCTGAGATGAGTTCTTGGACTGTCAAGGGTGGGTTCAGCATCAGCCCAGCGAAGTGCTCTTGCTTTACACCTCGCATGAGGAAGCGGACTTTCTTGTCATCGGGCATGGCTGGGTCAGCGTGTCGGAACAGTCTGCTCATCTCTTCCGCGTACACCACCACGTCCTCGTTTGGAAGCTGCACACGGGTTTTCGGCAGAACTTCGGCCCTCTCCTTGCGGACGACACTCGTGAATGTGGCAAGGAATCTTGTGCGAAAAAATGTCCCAAGTAGTGAGTCTTCGCTCTTGGTTCTCGAAGCAATTTCAGTCAGGGTCCTCCTAGGTGAAGTAGACGTGTCTTAACTCGTCTTCATCGGTCCATTCGTTAAAAATGGATGCGCGGTCATACTTCTTCAGCCAAATTTCCGGGTGTTCAGCTGATGATCCGCGAAAGGTCGATGGTTCTTTTGGGTGCTTTAGAAGCACGGGTGCAGGCGGCATGATTGCTGTCATTGTCGCTGTTGCGGTGGTCATGGTCGGGGTCTTGCTGGTCTTGTCCGCTAGAGGCGCGTATTCTGGAGGTAGTCCTTGTTTCCTGCGGCTTGCTCGCTGCTCGGGGTAGGCGTCGATGTCTTCTTTGCGGCCCGGACTGGGTTCACGGCCTGACGGGGGCGACCGGAACATTAACGAAGCAGCGCCTCCATCAGGATGTCACGTGGTCGTGACGTCAATGAAGACAGCAGCCAGCGTGTTCAAGATGAAACTGTTTATTTGGCCGAACTTGTGGCCGGGAAATAAAAACTGACAAGTGGTGAAGTGCGTCGGCATTTATACATACGACGTCGAATATTTCAGTCTTATCACTGGTGGTCGCGCAAGCTCTGGAATAATCTAGGCTGTTCGCGGCCTGCGCGCAATCCTAGCGGAAATGATCTACAACAATCGGGAAACTTCTCGAACAATGAGGCGCGGCCTGCGCTGAGCGTCGCTGACAGTATTTGTGGGCGAAAACCGAATACAGGAAAAGTGATAACAATAAACGCTACGTGGCAATATTGTCACGCCCACTTAATTCTTGTCTTGTTTTGATGTATTCGGGCTTGACCGGCAGGGACGGTTATCAACGCTCGACGCTGTCCGCGAAGCAGGGTTCGAAAAGCTTCCCGATTGTAGTAGATCGTTTTGTTAAGATTGCGCCCCGCACGCGAATGTTCCAGCTTTGTCGAGAGATAACGCCGCCACCAGTGATATTGTTGGAAAGTTCGATAGTGCCTGTATAAAAGCCGACGCGCTTGACCGCTTGTCAGTTGATCGACGGTCGACACTCTGTTCGCCGCTATCAGTGTATTGCTGTAGTTTGTCTTTAAGTTTCCCGGCCACAAGTTCGGCCGAATAAACAGTTTCATCTCGGACGTGCTGACTGCTGTCTTCGTCGACCTCACGACCACGTGACATCTGGTGGAGGTGCTGGGTATCGATCCCAGTACCTCTCGCAGATAGATCCCAGAAAAGGAATGCCTAGCCAACCTCTGGGCTACGTCAAAGTTTCGCCCCTACCTCTATGGCAGGCCCTTCAAAGTTGTCAGTGACCATCACAACTTGAAGGACCCTTCAGGTCGTCTCGCACGATGGAGTCTCAGGCTTCAAGAATTCGACATTACCGTCGTGTACAAGTCCGGACGAAAACACTCTGACGCCGACTGCCTGTCTCGTGCCGCCGTCGACGCGCCGCCGCAAGACGATGACGATGACTGCTTCCTCGGAACTATTACTGCCGACGACTTCGCCGAAAGGCAACGAGCCGATGCGGAACTGGAAGGCCTTATGGAGTACCTCGAGTGCAAGACCGCCGTTGTTCCGAAGGTATTCAAGCAAGGACTGCCGTCGTTTTTCATAGGAAACGGCGTTCTCCTGAAGAACTTCTCGTTACTTCGAACCGACTATCTTCTCGTCGTGCCCTCATCATTGCGACCAGAAGTCCTCCAGGCCCTACACGACGACCCGACCGCTGGACACCTCGGTGTTTCCCGCACGCTCGCCAGAATACAGGAAAAATACTACTGGCCACGCCTTGCTGCCGACGTCGCCCACTACGTTAAGACTTGCCGAGATTGCCAGCGACGGAAGACACCGCCGACTAGGCCAGCGGGACTTCAGCAGCCAATCGAACCACCTCACCGGCCGTTCCAGCAAATCGGGATGGACCTACTGGGGCCGTTCCCGACCTCGACTTCCGGCAACAAGTGGATCGTCGTAGCAACTGACTACCTCACCCGCTACGCCGAGACAAAGGCCTTGCCCAAAGGCAGTGCCGCTGAGGTAGCCAAGTTCTTCGCGGAGAACATCGTCTTGCTTCATGGCGCCCCAGAGGTCCTCATCACAGACAGAGGTACCGCCTCTACTGCGGACCTAACTCAGGCGACCTTCAAGTACAGCGAGACGAGCCACCGCCGCACCACCGCCTACCACCCGCAGACCAATGGCCTCACGGAACGTCTAAATAAGACCATCGCCGACATGCTGGCCATGTACGTCGACATTGAGCACAAGACATGGGACGCCGTCCTTCCGTACATGACCTTCGCTTACAACACGGCCGTCCAAGAAACGACGCAGATGACACCGTACAAGTTGGTCTACGGAAGCAGCCCGGCGACGACGCCCGACGCCATGCTACTAAACGTCACTGACGAAGAAAATCTCTACGCCGCCGCTTACTTACAACGTGCCGAAGAAGCTCGACAGCTCGCCCGCCTGCGCATCAAGACCCAGCAGCACAACCGACAGCCGTCGCTACAATCTTCGACGACGCTTCGTGGAATACCAGCCTGGCGACCGTGTTTGGGTCTGGACGCCGATACGCCGACGTGGGCTTAGCGAAAAACTCCTTCGGCGATACTTCGGGCCATACAAGGTTCTTCGACGCCTCGGCGCTCTTGACTACGAGGTCATCCCGGACGGCATTACGAACTCCCAGGGACGCCGCGCACGACCTGAAGTCGTCCATGTCGTGTGCCTTAAGCCGTTTTTCGCGCATTAGCGAACCTGGGGACTTTTTTTGTCCTTTGTTATTGTAATTTACTTATGTATGCACTTGTTTTTCTTTTCTTTCTTCTATGTTCTTTCACAAGCATGCTTTTTCAGAGGGGGGCAATGCCACGCCCACTTAATTCTGGTCTTGTTTTGATGTATCCGGGTTTGACCGGCAGGAACGGTTATCAACGCTCGACGCTGTCCGCGAAGCAGTGTTCGAGAAGCTTCCCGATTGTAGTAGATCGTTTTGTTAAGATTGCGGCCTGCACGCGAATGTTCCAGCTTTGTCGAGAGATAACGCCTCCACCAGCGATATTGTTGGAAAGTTCGATAGTGCCTGTATAAAAGCCGACGCGCTTGACCGCTTGTCAGTTGATCGACGGTCGACACTCTGTTCGCCGCTATCAGTGTATTGCTGTAGTTTGTCTTTAAGTTTCCCGGCCACAAGTTCGGCCGAATAAACAGTTTCATCTCGGACGTGCTGACTGCCTGTCTTCGTCGACCTCACGACCACGTGACAATGTCATCTATTGCGCCAGAGCCTCCGTGGTTAGTTTGTTTTATCACAACAGAGAAATCGTCAATATATTTAAAAATCTGGACCACTTCATTGTCTAAAACACTCTTGAAATCACGGTCGACAAAAGACAAAAAAATATTACAAAGAGCAGGCGCCACACATGAACCAATACACACACCCTTTTTTTTGAATAAGTAGCTGGTTTTCGAACGACGTAAATGTTGCACTCAAGAAGGGACAACAATTTTTCTGCGGACATTCCAGTAGCATTGCGAAAATCTAACTCGCCATTCTCCTCGATGTAGACCATCACAAAACGAAAAAGCTCATCGTGCGGTATTGAGTAACATAAATCTTCGACGTCCACAGAAAAAAAAATTTACAACTGAGTGGTTGTCTCTCAGAAAGGAAACATCAACGGAGGAGTTTTTTATGCCGAAAGGATCTTCAATGGTTAGCAGATTCAACTGTTTTTCCGAATTGCGGCTAACTAATATCTGCCAGCAATTGTTTTCACTGACTATTGTATGGAATGGCACATCTAATTTGTGCGTCTTAGCAGTGAAAATCTTTAAGAGCGAGCACCTGACATTGTTTGACACCTTTTGCAAGTTTGGTGAGGACTACTTTATCCAACATAGAAACTGCTTTGCTTTTTACCTTGTGAGGTTTCGCTATGGACGGAATGGAGTTCTTGTTGACTGCTTGGATGGCTTTGTCTTTGAAGACTGTAGCCGGAGATACTACAAAATTACCCTCCTTGTCACTTAGTAACAACCGAAGTTCATTGTCTGAAAAATGACAGCGTTTTCTTGATCAGAGACGACGAAGGTTGGAAGTCCTTGTTGACAGTCCTACGCAAGGTATCCACTCCATCTAGGAGGCAACGTTCCTCGCCTTCCAGTTGAGCTTTCCTGGAGATGCGCCTGTTCAATGCCAGCAGCTCATGTGCAGGGATACTTGGTTCCGTGCTAAACTTCGGACTTTTCCTTACCAAATGCGCAACTTTGTCGGGAAGCCTAACATCACCGTGAACTTGGTATCCACCACCGTCGGCTTGCGTTGCGTCCTTTCTCGGTGAAGACCTCGGCCGAAGCTGTAGCAGAAGCTGTATCCACCAGAATTCAATAGTTTGGGCTGCTAGACGTTTGTAGCGGCGAAATTCCTTGTCGGCCTCGCTAGAAGTGTCCCGCGAGTAGCATGTAGCCTTCATC
The DNA here is from genome assembly GCF_013339695.2 of Rhipicephalus sanguineus. Lineage (NCBI taxonomy): Eukaryota > Metazoa > Arthropoda > Arachnida > Ixodida > Ixodidae > Rhipicephalus > Rhipicephalus sanguineus. Next base: position 228,868,122 of record NC_051177.1, read on the forward strand.
CAGTCATACAGAAGACGTACCTGCCGCCAAATTTCAGAGCGGTGAATCCGACTAAGGCGCCGTACGTGACCAACGGAAGGCCTGACACTACCGAAGACGAGAGCCACTTCTTGTCGAACGAGTCCTTTCTTAATGCAGAAAGAAAGGCATCCTGGCGCGGCGCCCAGCAAACGCAATGTGACTGAACAGAACGGTATGTTCTGTATACAGGCAGTCCAGGCAGTCAACAAGAACTTCATTCCGTCCACAGGGAAACCTCACAAGGTAAAAAGCAAAGCAGTTTCCTTCTTCGATAACGTAGGCCTCACCAAACTTGCAAAAGGTGTCAACAATGTAATGTGCTCGCTCTTGAAATTTTTTTCACTGCTAACACGCACAAATTAGATGTGCCATTCCGTACAATAGTCAGTGGCAGATTGTTGGCAGATATCAGTTAGCCTCTTTTAGGAAAAACATTTGAATCTGCTAAACAGTGAAGATTCTTTCGGCATAAAAAACTCCTCCGATATTGTTTCCTTTCTGAGAGACAACCATTCAGTTGGCAACTTTTTTTTTCTGTTGCCGTCGAAGATTTATGTTATTCGATACCGCACGATGAGCTTTTTCGCTGTGGGATGGCCTGCATCTAAGAAAATGGCGACTTAGATTTTGACAATGCTTGCTGGAATGTCCTCAGAAAAATTCTTGTCCCTTCTTGAGTTTTATATAACTGCAACTTTTATCTCCTTCGAAAACGAGCTATTTATTTAAAAAAGGGTGTGTATATTGGTTCGTGTGTGGCGCCTGCTCTTTGTAATATTTGTCTTTTGTCGACCGTGCTCTTAAGAGTGTTTTGGACAATAACCTGGATCACATATTTATATATTGCCACGTGCGTTTCTTATAATCACTTTCCCTGTATTCCGTTTTCGCCCACAAACACTGTCAGCACAAAGACGAAATGCCGAAGATCCTCCGCGGCCGCCGACGACGAAACGCGACGAGACCTGCAGAAGACGACGCGAAGCAGAGAAGCCCTGCCAACGAAACCTCGCGGACGGAAGAAGACCTGACATCGCAACGGGGAAGCAGTGGAACAAACCGACGTATCCGTGACCCAACGACACGACCTAACTGCAATGCCAGACGGCGAACTGGCGACCTCGGCGTTCTCATCGAAGGCCACAACGTCCCCGCTCTCGTCGACACTGGGGCCGACTATTCCATCGTCAGTGGGCAATTCGCCACCAAGGCGAAGAAAGTAAAGACCGCCTGGAGGCCACCAGAGAACGCCGATTGGTGTCCGCACGGCGAGAGTCGCGATCAATAACCAGACTCATCCTGCGAGCTTTGTAATCCTAACAACTGCTCCAGGGATGTGATATTTGGAATGGACTTCCTAAGTGACCACGGTGGCCGTCATCGACCTGAGGTCTGAATCGATAACACTAACCTCATACAAAGCGCTCCCGCCCCGCGCGACGCCAGGGAACCATGCATTGAATGTATAGAAGAGCAGGTGACCGTTCCGCCGCGCTCCAGCGTCATTATTTCCGTCGGCACCGAAAAATCTGCGAACCTTGAAGCCGTCAACGAGGGCGATCAGCACTTCCTCCTGAACCGTCAAATTTGCGTCACAGGAGGTATAGCCGAGCTGCGTGACGGTAAAGCAAAGGTAGTGTTGAGAAACTTCAGCCACGACTATAGGCACCGCAACATTGGTACGACGGTCGCCTACATCGGCAAATTTGCGGCCCCCAGCAATGCTTTCGCCCTCTCCGATGCTGCCTAACCTGCTTCGACGAATCGAAGTACCGAACCAGATTTCGACGTAAACCCGAGCCTTCCGAAGGTCAAGCAAGACCCGCTCAAAAGCCTGCACCTTCAATACAAGCACTGCTTCTCGTCGTCCTAAAGAATTCGACAGACACCAATCGCGAAATATCGTATCATAACAGAAGAAAGTGCGCGACCAATACGTTACAGCCCGTACCGAGTTTCGACGCGAGAACGCGAGGTCGTCAAGAAACAGATCGACGAAATGCTACGTGATGACATCATCCAGCCGTCCAAGAGTCTGTGGGCGTCACCTGTGGTGTTAGTGAGGAGGAAGAATGGGACCCTACGTTTCTGCGTCAATTATTGTCGCCTGAACAAAATCACGAAAAAGGACGTGTACCCTTTCCCATGTATAGACGACGCCCTAGATCGACTATACAACGCGAAGTACTTTTCTTCGATGGACCTCAATACCGGCTACTGGCAAATCGAAGTCGACGAGATAGACCGAGAAAAGACTGCCTTCATAACACCGGACGGCTTGTTCGAGCTCATGGTCTTGTCCTTCTGTCTTTGCTCGGCACCTGCGACTTTCCAACGAGTCATACATGCAGTATTAGCTGGCTTGAATTTTCAAACTTGCCTTGTTTACATGGACCACGTCGTTGTGTTTTCCTCGAACTTCGACGAACACCTCCAAAGCCTTGAATCCGTACTTCAAGCAATCAAGAACTCCGGGCTCACCCGGAAGCCGGAAAAATGCCGCTTCGCGTACGAGGAGCTTTTGTTTTTGAGTCATGCGATCAGCAAGACAGGAGTGTGCGCAGACCCTCAGAAAACAGCTGCCATCGCCGCTTTCCCGCCACCCACCGACAACAAGTCCGTGCGCCGATTTCTCGGCTTGTGAGCCTATTACAGACGCCTTGTGAAATACTTTTCGCGGATCGCCGAGCCACTAACGTAGCTCACGAAGACCGACGTCGAATTCTGGTGGCAAACAGCGCAAGTCGAAGGAAGCATTTCATGAACTGAAACGACGCCCGCAGACGCCTCCGATATTGTGTATTTCAACGAATACGCCAATACGGAGATTCCCACCGATGCAAGCAGCGTAGGGCTCGGCACCTGTCCTTGTGCAGCGGACGGACGGACTGGAAAGGGTTATCAGTTATGCTAGCCGGTCGCTGTCTAAGGCAGAGGCCAACTATTCCACAATAGAAAAGCAGTGCCTCGCCATAATCTGGCCTACGTCACAGTTTCGCCCCTACCTCTACGGTAGGCCCTTCAAAGTTGTGAGCGACCATCACGCCTTGGGTTGGCTAGCTAACTTGAAGGGACCTTCAGGTCACGTCGATGAAGTGGATGCGCTTGAAAGACGAGGACGAAGAAGAGACGGGACACACAGTGCGTAACTTACAATTTGTTTATTGGAAAAAAGGGGGTAGCGTCACTTATATACACTTAAGCACGTAACACAGGGCCTGCGCGTTACACGTTACTGAGCACTCAAAAATGCTATCTCTTTCTTAGATAATGTCAATGAAGCTATGCTGATGCACGATTCTGCGCATTCTAAAATATATTTTGCTTCAACTACGAGCCTCGCCGATTGATTACGGTTGCGATATATGACTGTGCACTGCTCAAATTTCGGGGTGCAGCATAGCTTCATTGACATTATCTAAGAAAGAGATAGCATTTTTGAGTGCTCAGTGACGTATAACGCGCAGGCCCTGTGTCACGTGCTTAAGTGTATATAAGTGACGCTACCCCCTTTTTCCAATAAACAAGTTGTAAGTTGCGCACTGTGTGTCCCGTCTCTTCTTCGTCCTCGTCTTTCAAGCGCATCTACTTCATTGACATGCAGAACCAACTGGCCCAACTAAGTGCACTGACAAACTTCAGGTCACCTCGCACAGTGGAGCCTAAGACTTCCTGAATTCTACATTACCGTCGTGTACACGACCTTCCACCGCCCGACGACCAGGATGATCACAGCTTCTTGGGAGCAATAAGTGCCGACGACTTCACCGCATCATTTTCCTTGAAAAACAACGTCCTCGTAAAGAACTGTCCGGCCTGAGACGGCTACCTTATCGTTGTACTTTCGGGACTGGGACCAGAAATTCTGCATGCCGTGCACAACGACCCGACGGCTGGACACCTCGGACTTTCCCGCACGCTCGCACAAGTACAGGAGAAGTACTACTGGCCGCTCCTTACCGCCGACGTCACTCGCTACGTAAGGACGTGCCGAGACTGTCAGCGACGGAAGACACCGCCCACAAGACCAGCAGGCTTCCTTCAGCCGATCGAGCCTCCTCGGCGACCATTCCAGCAGATCGAAATGGACCTCCTGGGGCCGTTCCCAGCGTCGACTTGCGGAAATAAATGGATCGTCGTGGCTACCGACTACCTGAACCGCTACGCCGAAACAAAAGCCCTGCCCAAAGGCAGTGTCGTGAGGTAGCCAAGTTTTTCGTTGAGAGCATCGTGCTTCGACACGGCGCCCCAGAGGTTCTCGTCACCGACAGAGGTACGGCGTTTACGGCTAACCTAACTCAGGCGATTTTGAAATACAGCCACACAAGCCACCGCCGGACCACCGCGTACCACCCACAGACCAACGGCCTGACCGAGCGTCTAAATAAGACCATCGCCGACATGCTGGCCATGTACGGCGACGTCGAGCACAAGACGTGGGACGGCGTCCTTTCCTACGTGAGCTTCACGTAGAACACGGCCGTACAAGAAACGACGCAGATGACGCCATACAAGTTGGTCTACGGACGGAGCCCGGCAACGACGCTCGACGCCATGTTAGCAAACGTGACCGAGGAGGAAAACATCGACGTGACCACCTACCTACAGCGCGCCGAAGAAGCATGACAGCTTGCGCGCCTACGGATCAAGAACCAGCAGACGAATGACAGCCGCCGACCGGCTTCACCGCTACAACCTTTGACGGCGCCACATGGAACACCAACCCGGTGACCGTGTATCGTTATGGACGCCAATACGCCGACGGGGCCTTAGTGAGAAGCTTCTTAGACGATTCTTCGGACCGTACATGGTAGTTCGACGCCTCATCACCCTCGACTACGAGGTTGTCCCTGACGGCATTACGAACTCTCAGCGGCGCCGTGGCCGACCTGAAGTCGTCCATGTTGTGCGCCTCAAGCCATATTACGCACGTTAGTGAATATGAGGACTGTAGTTTTACTTTATTATTGCACTTCCTTGCTAGTGCTTATTTTTATTGTACTATCTCGCTTGTGCTTCTTTAGTGTACTTTCTTGCTGTGTTGTTGTTATTTACTGTTGCATGCATTGAACCTCCCCCCCCCCCCCCCCGTGTTCTGTTTTAAGCATCGGGGCGTGCTTTTTCAGAGGGGGCAATGCCACGTGCGTTTATTATTATCACTTTCCCTGTATTCAGTTTTCGCCCACAAAGGCTGTCAGCAAGACTCAGCGCAAACCGCGCCTCGTTGTTGGAGAAGCTTCGCGATTATTGTACATCGTTTTGTTCATATTGCGCGCAAGCCGCGAACACTCGAGCTTATTCTAGACCTTGCGCGACAACCAGCGATAACGCTGGAATATTCGACGGCACATGTATAATTGCCAACCAGCTTCCCCGCTTGTCAGTTGACCAACAGTCGTCGCTCTGTTCGCCGCTATCAGTGCATACCGCCTGTATTGCTGTAAATTAAGATTGCATTTCTAGGCCACAAGTTTCTTCTTGGACACCTCGCCTGCGGTCTTCGTCGACGTCACGACCACGTGACAATATATTGACGATTTCTTTGTTGTGATAAAACTAACCTCGAAAGCTCTGGCGCAGTAGCTGATATTTTATCTCTGTTCACGGACAACGGCAAGGGTTCAACCTTCACACAAGAGCTCACAAAGGACGGTAATCTGCAGTTTCTGGATCTACAACTTTTCTTACAAGCAGGTCATGCCTGCTGGATGTACTCGCGGCGTGCACGCGAGGGTCTTCTGTCATACGAGTCTGCGCACTCTAAGGTTGTGAAACGTGCCATTGCCATGATGTGTCGAGAATCATCAATAATGAAATCGTGCCGTCACACAGCTAAGGAGAGCTTTAACGCGCAGTTAAAAAGGATGCAGGATGCGCGTTACCCATGTGTGGTAGTGACGTCGGTCTCTGAAGTTTTGCTTCAGAAGCTGAAAGGCAAGCGCCTGAGGTGTAGAAACGGCACATAGAAGCCAGTAGTAGTGCCGTATTGGCATAGAGTGGCTCACAATCTTAAAAATCCGGCCACTAGGCACCCAATCGCGGTTGTATATTCTGCCCCCTGGAAACTATGCTGCGCAGGCGTGTTTGTAAAGAAAATAACAAGCCGCAATGTGAAAAAAGACGCCAGAAGTTTGTTGAGTGCAGCGTAGGGGTGGTCTACAAGATTCCACTCTCTTGTGGCAAAGTGTATGTAGGTCAGCCAGGCCGCTGTGTGAATGAGCGCCTTAAAGAACATGAGCGATCCCTGCCGACTGGTACAGGCTCACACATAGCTCAACACTGCACAAAATGCAATTGTCAAGCCTTGTTTAGACTAGCTACAATCTTAAAGATCAGTCGTGACACTACCGCCAGAGAATTGTCAGAAGCGTTTTATATTCAATAATTGGTGTCGCAGTGCATTAGTGTGCCTTCCATAACCTTGTTTTCCCCTGAATTTTGTTATTGGATTCGCTTTAATGATTGCGCTCCTGTGTCCAAGGAGTGGTGCTTGTGCGCAAAGGGTGCACGACGCATGTACTACCGGTATCTGGTTGCTATAAAGAGTGAAGTGATGCAATAAACCATGTCAGTTGAGAGTAGCGCTGGGTTCCGTCTTCTTTCTTGGGGCGTCGTTTTTGGAGCTAAAAAAAAGCAATATGTAAACTATGCTTTCAGTGTTGGCTAGCCAATTTTAAACAAGGTATTAAACATTACGGATGTACACTTATGGCTCAGCAAGCTATAGTGAAACGTTACTCGACGCGGTGGCATTACGCTAAGGAAGGCTACATTTGATATACACATCACTGTACCGTTCACCATACTTCGTTTCGATATAACTCCCGTCTGTGCGCTATCGTGAATGCTGACGTTACGTTACTACACGTCGCAGTCAAGCGGACGTGTCTGCTAAGTCACTCAACCACTCCCTTACAGAAATGCGCAAATCCAGCTCGTAACGGTGGGCTCAAAAACAAGGAACTGCAGCATAGGCAGTTACTCGCTGACGGCTTTGCATGAAACCGATTCCCACAAGGCGTCAGATCTGCGTAATTTTTCATTATCTTTCCTAAATCACACAATGAAAGCTTATGAATTCTGGTACTGCCTCGAAAGGTAGAATGAGTGCGGTACTGCGGCTTCCCAAAAAGGTTTAGCTGGAACGTACAGAATAATTTATGCACAATACAATCAAGACATCACTACAATATGAATAGAACAGCCCCACGCTGATTCTCTCTCGTAAGATATAGTGTAAGGCCATATAACCCGTGTTTGTCAACCTTTCGTGTTCTTCCAAGCAACAGTGTAGTCTTTTTAAGCGGTGAAAAACTCACCCGGTGGTCTAGGGCCCCCCATGGCAGGTGGCGGTGGCCCAGATGGAGGTGCTGGACGGAGTGGTGCTGCCGGTGGGGGAACCCCTGCATAAGAAGAATTTATGCGAGATACCTTGTCACAATCATTGTTAAACACAAGATTGCTTCTGGATGGGAACTGATGCGCACAAAAAACAGGGACACAAGAAGGAACGTAAATGGACAGACGAAGCGCAAGCTAACAACAGTTTATTGGCGGGAAATGTGACCTTATATATGCCAAAAAAACACTCCTTTCGTATTACGAAGGAAGCAAAGACAATCTAACAAACACGTGTAGTACCGGTGAGATATGAGATATTGTGAGCTTCCATGATTAGACGTGTGGTTTCCCTTTTGCTCTTTGCAATTAGAGCGCAACTTTGATATTCAGGTTTGCAACCACATTTCTCGCAATGAATGACCAGCCACCCCCTTGTTTTCTTTTTCACGTTGTACGCATTCATTGCGAAAAATGTGGATGCAAACCTGATTATCAAAGTTGAACTGTAATTCCAAAGAGCAAAAGGGAACCCACACGCCTAATCATGGGAGCTCACAATGTCTCATGTCTCAAAGACAACTGCATCAGCATGCCATCTATCTCTTTATCAACCAAAGAAATAGTATATCTCACTTGTACTACACGTGTTTGTTAGATTGTCTCTGTTTCCTTCCTAATACGAAATAAGTGTTTTTTGGCATATATACGGTCACATTTCCCGCCAATGAACTGTTGTTAGTTTGCGCTTCATCTGTCCATTTATGTTCCTTCTTGTGTCCCTGCCTTTTGTGCGCATCAGTTCCCATCAAGATGAATCACCAACAAGCCCAAGTCGACACCATCCACAAGATTGCTAACGGAAAAGGGAAAACCTTCTGCGTAGAGGTGAACATTGCTTGTTTTGAAACGTCTAGTTCCCGGTGAAGTCAAATTACGCGCACTGGTCTTTTTAGCCTGTACGTGTTATTCAACATGTAATCACTATAAAGGTGCGCCATCTCATCCTTTTCACGGGAGCCACCAATTCCATGCTGTCAAGATCCGCGTAAAGGTGACCCAGGTGGTGGTCCTACTTCTCTCGCAAAGCTGCAGACTCATGCTGTCCGCAGTATTCCCCTAGAGATCTTTAAATCTTACTTGTCGCATCATGCGCAATGTCTAGCATCAGAAAGCTAAAATCGCAATGTTCAGGTTGTCCGAGTCGGAGTGCTCCTCAAGAGGATCCTTGCGCAAATTTTCTTCATGATTTATGAGAACAATATGCCAAGAACTGTAGAACAGGCAAAATTTTTTCCGATGTTGAAGACTTCGCAGTCTTTACTTCTGCTACATTAGGGCCTGAGCTGGAGCTGCAAGGAGCAAACCACTAAGGCAATTGAAAAAATGGGCTGATGCAATGTTTTTACCAATAAACCTCAACACGAAAAAACGTCTGTAGGCGCCAACAGGCAAGATATTACGAAGTTCAATTTAAATGAAAATAGGCGAGGATGATCTAGATATTATTGAAGCGGTTTCTCTATTTGATGTACCATTGAAGGTGAAATCTGTAACGATTGTTCGGAACACCAGTACAGTGGTCGCTTCTAGTCGGGACAAATTCCCACGTTTGAAGTTTCGACTTTGTATTAAAATCAAAGTATTACGTCAAAATGCTGTCTGAAGGAAGGTAATTTTCGAAGGCTCGTTTCTTTGTTTCAAAGAACCGTACTTAAAACCAGCGGATAATGAATCCAAGGAAGGTATACGGTATGTCAATTGCACTGTTTTAAATATAGCGTGACAACGTTTTGTTTATTTTATTTTTAATTTATTCAACACCGCAGACAAAGAATCGGTTTAACCAGAACACGTACAACAGGCAGCATATAAGCAATAACACAACAGATAACATGGGAAAATATAGGGAAAAATTTAAGAAAATTCACAGCGTATCCACGTGGTGAATGATGATAAGTGGGGCGAAGCTCCGGAGGAAATCATCGGTAAACCGTGAATCTTCTGTGTAACGCCCCATCAATCATCATATAAAGAGTGAGAAACACTCTATGTATATTACAAACATTAAAATTTTATTTTTCTTAATTTGATGATGCTTTGCTTGCGTTTTCCCTTCATTATCACGGCTTTATGATCCGCGAAATGAAGGGATAGCGGTTCCTGTACGGGTTGCAAGTGGAAATTTGAAAATACGTCCCTCGGATGGTCGTTGGTTTCATATGATCAAAGGACGTGCAAGTGACAGCACATTTGGCTGTCATATGTTGCATTAACCACTCACTGTTCTTTTCGGTGATATCGACATTCAGGTCACCAACTAACAAAAATGGTCTATTCTTGTACTTGTCATATTTACACAATTCCGTGTCTTGATATTCCCACTCGACAAATCAGGTGCAAGGTACATGGTCATGGTGATGCATCCATCAAAATCGATAGAAGCATCTTCACCGTTGTGGGTCTGTGTCGTTGGTAGTAGTTTCAGATCTTGTGCCTTTTCTGTTTGACGTATACGGCCATTCCACCTGCAGGACGCTCTGCATAATCGATGCACGCGACTTTAACGTATCCTTTGATATACGGTCTTTTGCGTTCCACGTCTCGGTAAGACACAGAACGTCCACCGCAGTAAGCATGGGGTCCCGTTCCACATCGTCCACGTGGGCATGCTAAGACGAACGTTCAGGAGGGTAATGGTAAACTCGTTGGTAGAGTCAACGTCTTCTTGCAGGGCTCGGAGGTACCGCTGCGTCAACGTGGGTAGTCGATGATGGTCTACACGTTGAAATTTGTTCAGCATTGCCTTATCCTCGTCCTTGTCTTTATGGTAGAACCTGTGGTCAACTTTAGCGTTGGTAAGATATTGGTTATATAGGTTTGTGGATCTGCTGAGTGCAAAGTATACCAACTTCTGAGGGTGTGCTTTGTTATACTCGTATAGTACTATAGACGAGTTCGTTCCACCCTGTGACTTGTGAACGGTAATTGCACTAGCCTGAACGAGGTAGTAAAGAAGAAAGAACGCCACACAGGCGAACACGCACGAAAGTCTCACTCGTCAACGTCGTCGTCTTTTTCTACTGCATACCAGAACGCGCGATTCTCACGAACTTGAGGTGGCTACTACAAACAAACAAACAAACAAACAACAAACAAACATACGGAGGATGGATAGACCCACGGCATAACGAGCTTCGCCCCTAAAACATGGTTGATCCCTCCGTCATAGGAATCGGCGTAACACGAAAGGAAAGCGTGCCCTTAGAGAAGTAACTGAATGTTTAATGTACAATGATATAAGAGAGTTTGCACAATGTATATTGATGTCCGGAGTGCATACACCATTTAACATGTACGCACCCACACTGATGTTTGGTATTACATCTCCATCCCGACGACTAACGTCCATGTTATATTATTAAACAAACCCTTGTGGTAGCTGTAGTAGTTAACTGTGAAAGCGCAATCGGAGAACGAGGTGTGATAGCCAGAAGAACGTCACATATTGGACTCAGAACTTTGTCGCCATCCCGCGGCATGTTAAAATGTGATTGAACACCACGGCCGGACTAGAGGGAAACGCACTTCGGGAAATGCGCTTCGTCTGTGTTATCCATGCTTTTTCACCATCAACTTTGCAGCGCTAATTTTTTTCCTACGCAAAGTGCGTCGTGCGGCACGACGCGCGGGCGGGGAACGCGGTGTTACAGCCATGTGAGGCAGGCGCGCGTCGCAGAGCTATTTTTGGTTTCGATTAGCGTGATGCTATGAGCGAGGCCCACGCTTTTACGACGCTTGGGCTAATGTCGCCACCTCGCGGTGTGTTATGACATTGACACAATTGAACTTCTATTGAAAACGCGCCGAATGGGACGGACGTGTAACGCGTTGCAGATGCTAATCGTGGAGGCCATAGTAATGGCGAATTACTTTACCTTACCGCTCCCAGAGGGCAACACCACCCCGGCGACCGGGAGAGTAGTAGATATAAAAGGCGCGTTTGTAAAGCCACTGGAGTCTGTGACCGGGCCGCAGTGGATAGCGTGCCCGGCATCTGTTGTTGCGGACCGAGCGGTTGTGGGTTCGATGCGCATTGACAAAACCTTTTTTTCTTTGCCATCTGACCATGTAAATTTTTTCGACGTCATTTCCGTGACGGAGATCCGTCACTGAAGTCTTGGTGGACCCCGGCATAAAACACTTTCGTGTTAAAAAACACCCATTAACAATACGCATCATGGCCAACATGGCGAATTACTACGTAAAATGCAAAGAGAACAAAAATGAGGATACATATTGAAGCTCCTAGTTACAGAAAATTTGCTAAGATCAGTTAGGCGGTTCCAGTATAATACATTACGAGGAAAAACGAAAAACTGAAACGAGTTAGTTTTAATAAAAATGCCTGGGGTTTAACGTCCCAAAATCACGATATGATTATGAGAGACGCCGTAGTGGAGGGCTCCGGCAATTTCGACCACCTGGGGTTCTTTAACTTGCACCTAAATCCAAGTACACGGGACTCAAACATTTTCGCCTCCATCGAAATTGCAGCCGCCGCGGCCGGGATTCGATCCCGCGACCTTCGGGTCAGCAGTCGAGCGCCATAACCACTAGACCACCGTGGCGGGGCGCGTTAGTTTTGGCAAAATACGGTGTTAAATAGTAGGCTTGATGATGTCCTGTATGCCTAGTGGACAGAGCAGATACATAAGCACGCGGGTCAAGAGCTAACTTATCATGAACAAGAAGATACAGAAAGTTCAGGTGGTTCCTCTGTCATCGCAATTCAAGTTTTTCAATATTCTTAGAAGTCATAACTTCAGTCCGTCTGTAATATGAAACTCACAATAAGCAAATTTAAGAGCCTTTCAATGAATTGCTTCATGTTTTTTGTTAGTTTTAGTAAAGGGGACCTATACAGTGCAAGAGTATTCAAATTTCAGTCTTATATAGAAAAAATAGCAAACTTCTTTATTGTTGGAAGGAGAATTTCTGAGCCTATGTTGTGAGGGCTAGGCTGAGGTTTTTATTGGCCAAGGCACCTAAATAAACACGCGGAAATTGCGCATGAGAGCGCTACAACGGCCGTACACTCGGGCGTCGCCGTCGGCATCGGCTCTCGCTCTCGCCTCGGAGATGAGGCAGCGACAGATGGGAGACGCCGGTTAGGTGCTCCCATCTGTCGGGCGGCTGGCGAAATGAGACGGACGGCGTTGGAGTGACTGTCCGCTCACATCCGGCCCCAAGATCAAAGCCCTCTTTGATCGAGGCATATGAGGTTAAGGTTGTTGACCAAACGCTGGCAACGTACATGTCATAAAACACAGGGCATCAACACCGATAAGCACTAAGAGAAAAGCAAAATGCAGGCAAGGTAACGGTGAAAAGTTCCAAGAACAAAGTCAGCCGTACCTGGAAAAGTTCGAATTATAAAAAATTGGCCGCGTATCTGCGTGCTTCTCTGCAAATGTCGTTGAAAGACGATAGTCTTCTGCCGGCCGTACTGCATGAGTCCACCTCTATGTTGAATCGCAGCATATGGCTCCTAGCGTCGAATTTGCAGCACAGCCCAAAAAAACTAGCATTTTCAGCGCAGCGCAAGAAATGCTAGGTTCTTTTGAACTACGTATCTATGTATTTTATAGTAAAGGAACACACCACGTAATACTTACGTATTGAAGTTGCGCCTTAGGTATGCGTAACATTTGCTTTTTAATCGACAACGTTCACAAGTATGAACGGCGATGCCAGCGCAAGGTGGCTGGGTGCTCAGAAAGTGGTTAAACTTTGTCCGGGTGGCTGGTTGGATGTGGGAGGCTGGCCGGTTCGTGTGGCTTGGTCCAAGAAAGCGAATCACGATCACCGGCCAGGGACGGCTTCCACGCTGCATCATCGGGACCATTCTTAGGTGATGGCGGCACGTAATGTTTCAGCTGGGATACATGCACTGTTCTTGGCTGCACGGGCTGTCGAGTGCTCGCGCTCAAAGCAGGAAAGGCGTTAAATGTGTTGGCTGTAAGACGTTCTACGAGCCGGTAGATGCCTTTGAAGCGAGGGGACAGTTTCTAGAGGCCCTGAAGAGTTGGCTGTTGGCGACGGACCCACACAAAATCACCAACACTGAATTCATGGGGACGATGCGTTCTGTCGTATATGCATTTTCTGCGATGCTGTGCATCTTCACAGTTCGCCATAGCTTCCGTGCGATGTGCTTGGGCATCCAGAAGGCGATCTGTGAGAGAAGAGTTGCTCACTGGCCGGCATAGTTCTGCTGGGAGTCTTGGGATGTACCCGAATAGCAGCTCGAATGGACTGAAACCCGTGCTAGTATTGAGCGTAGTGTTAACTAGAGTACTGCACGGGCCCGGGCCGACCCGGAAGCCCACGCCCGGCCCGGCCCACGGGCCGGGCCGGGCCGTCCGAAGCGTTTTCCGGCGGGCCCGGGCTGGGCTCGGGCTTGAGGCTGCGGGCCGGGCCGGACTCGGACCCGCTCATTAAAAGGCGCAAGTCGGGCCTTCGAGCACACGCGAATGTTATGCATGGCATGGTCTAAGGTATACTGTGCCAAGCTGAAGTGACACGTGCAAAAAGCTGGCTCTTAGTAAAGCTTGGCAATAAAAATAGAAAAACTGGACCATCTCCCCGAAGGGAACGCTGATGGGATGCGAAGCAGAAGCGTTGCGCATAGGTAGCGTCACGGGTTGAACGGCGCTAACGCGGGTGCTGCGGTGAGCGCTGGAAGATTCGTTTTAAGCGAAACTCGGTGCAGCGTTTACTGGTGTAAACGTTTGTTTGAAACGCATACACGGGAGGCGAGCGGGCGTTGGAGCGGGCAGCTGCGGCGCTCCGGCGGGTGAGGGAGAGAGTGACGTACGTGCGCACCTGCGAGGGAAGCGTGCGAGCGGTGCGTGATGTCAACGCCCAGCTGCGGCGTAACCTACTTGGCACCGCTCCAACAGCTGCGCCGAGGGAAGCGCGTTGCCTCGCGTTTGTGCGGACGGACGGACAGCGTTACACAGGCTAGTCAAAGAGCTGCTACGCATCTAAAAACAGTTGAAGAGCTATCTTTTTTTTACCAGAATAGATATAGATTGGAACTGTATATTTTCACTAACGTTTCGTCTGCTGGACCAGACTTTGTCAAAGCAACACGTACATCGTGGTGGGTTTTGCTTACAAACACGCCAGAGCACGTGTATATATATATATATATATATATATATATATATATATATATATATATATATATATATATATATATATATATATATATATATATTATGAGACGACGCCCAGTTCGGTAATCGAAAGGTTATACTTCAATGTCCCAAACGGCGCAGCCCGCGTGGCAAACGAACATGATGATTACAATGGTTTCTGTACAGATGAAGATGAGCTATATAGTCAGCGCTCACACTATTTTCCCTCTTCGCGAAAGCGGGCAGCAGGTTAAGGGTAGGAACGCCGAATATATGGTTTCAGGCGAGAGACATGAGCGATCTCGGTGCTGCGGCGACGACGATCAGTAGCCGCGCTGGCTGGAGCGACGCGATAGTTCACGGCAGATGTCCTTTCCAGCACGGTGTATGGACCGAGATATCTATGAAGAAATTTTTCACAGAGCCCAGGGATACGAACAGGTGTCCACAAGAGGACTTCGTCGCCTGGACGGAACGAAACAACTCGACGTTTCGCGTCACAACCGACTTTCCTTTTGTCCTGAATGGTGGCAATGTTGGCGCGGGCAATTTCACGGCAGCGGGCGGCGCCAGCAGCGAACTATTCTGGAAGGGACGAAGATGGAACAGAGGGCGTAGATAAAAATGTGGCGTCCAGAACAAAAGTCAGTTCACGGCCAAACACGAGGAAAAACGGGCTGTAATTCGTCGTGCGTTGTATGGCAGTATTATATGAAAACGTGACGAAAGGGAGTACGGTGTCCCAGTTATTGTGATCTGGCTAACATACATGGATATTATGTCGGACAAAGTTCGGTGAAAACGCTCTGTAAGACCATTTGTTTGCGGATGATATGCTGATGTGGTCTTATGGACGGTGTTAGAGGCCTGGAGGACTTCAGCAAGAACATGGGAAAGAAATGACTTGCCACGGTCACTAAGGAGAACACGAGGGGCACCGTGGCGCAAAATAATGGCGCGCAGGACAAAATCGGCTACTTCCGAGGTAGCACCAGAGGGAAGAGCTGCCGTCTCCGCGTAGGCGAGTTAGGTGGTCCACGGCAGTAACAATGCAGCGGTGACCGGCTGGCGTAAGGGGGAGGGGTCCGTATAAGTCGATGCCCACGAAGTCAAAGGGAGCGGACGGGCACGGCAGAGGTTGTAAAGGGCCCGCGGGAAGAGATGTGTTACGTTTTCGGTGTTGGCATGACGCGCAGGAACCGACGTACTTGGCCACACTTGTTGAGAGGCCAGGCAAAAAGCATCGAGTTTTGATGCGCTCGTAAGTCTTGTGAAAACCCAAGTGGCCAGCTGTCGCGTCGTCGTGCAGGGCTTGTAAAACCTGGAGACAAAGTGAACGAGGGACGACTGGAACCCATTGGTTACCGAGAGGGTGGTAAATTTCCCTACATAGCGTTCCATCTCGAAGTTCAAAACGTTCAAGCTGTCGTCTTAAGCGGCTGTTGGGGGGACGGGATAAGCCAGTAAGCCGATCGATGATTGTGCGGTAGTATGTGTCTGCATGTTGGAGCGAGGTGAGATCTGCGGATGAAAGAAAGTCCACTGAGGCAACGGACTCTTTCGGACTACCGGCCGTCTGCTTGGTCACTTGGCTGGGCGGTGATGAACAGATTGAAGGCGACACGAGATCCGTCTGTGTCGATGCGATCAGCGGCCACTGTTGTTCGACCCAGGCCATCGGAACAAACGTCAAAGCAAGTGTTGTGTTTCATTAATATGGTCAGCAAGTCCTCAGTCTGGGTCGGATTGAGATCTGTACTCAAAGTGGCCTTTAGAGCACGCGATGAACCTTCCGCGGGCGTACACTGTGGAAATGACGAGTCAGTTGAAACAGTGACGGCACATACCGGTGCTTCTTCGGTAATGCTGGCAACAGTAGTCCCCTCTGGCAGAAGTACGGCTTCTGGCGTCGTGTTGTAGGCGGTGATGCTTGCATAACCACGTCTGAACCGCACTAGACAAGATGCGATGGCGATGCCTCGAGAAATACAGCGCTGGCAAGGTATAACCACCGCGTCGCCATCTATAACGTCTCGTGACCTGATCGTAAGTACACGTTCTTGCCCTGAAGGCAGGAGAAAATCCGCAGCTGTGACAAGGTTGGGCGGTGAAAAATCGGCAGCAGAAGAAAGCTCAGTGTCCGTAATACGACCGCACGAAATGACAGCCGACGAAGCCGATAGGAAGTCCCAGCCTAAGATTATCTGATGAGCGCATGAAGAAAGCACAGCCAGCTGTACATGATGGCGGACTCCGTCGATGAGAACGCGCGCAGTACACTGTCCGGTCGGGCAAATCGGATTGTCATTAGCGCCGCATAAAATGGGACCGACATAAGGAGTTTGCACTTTCCGTAGAGGAAAACACAATTCGCGGTTAATGACTGAAATTGCGGCTCCAGTGTCTACAAGGGCGTCATCACAAACACCTTCCGCACAAACAGGCAGTAAATTTGCTGGGCGAAACAGAGGAGTTGTGACGTTTCGATAACGAGCAGTTTACCCTCCAAGACTGCAGCTTCTAGTTTTTCGAGTCGCTGTCCAGAGAGATCGGAGCAGGACGCAAGGGTGATGTCGTACGCCGAAATGGTGACGGAGAACGGCGGCGAGGTGAACGAGAAGGACGAGGCATGGCTTGGGACAGTGGAGCTGAGGGCGACCGACGTGAGGAGGGTGGATACGGTGCTGGAGCGTAGGCTTCAGATCTTGGGGCAAAGTCTCTTTCATAAGCAGAATAGCCACGTCGTTCATCCTGCTGACGGCGGCGGCAGAAACGGGATATATGGCCCCGAATGCCACAGTAGAAACAGACAGGGCGCGAAGGACGCCAGGTAGAGTAGTGTGGTTGCACTGGTGCCTGTGCTGCCATCGACGCCAAATGGTCTTACCCAACGTCCGCAGGCGCAGATGAGATTGGTGCAGGGGCCCCTGATGCAACGTCTGCGTACGAAGGCATGCGAAAGGGCACAGGAGACGGGGCATGTGCGACGCTTGTCATCGATGCCAGTTCGTCCTTGATAATTTCACGCAGGTTGGGAGGAGGAGAGCGGACAGGCGAAGTGGCTGTGTTGCCCGAAAAAACACCGTGAAGTTCCTTTCTTACAATGGTGCGGATCAGGGCTCGCAATTCATGTTCTCCAGCAAAACGAGCGTCAGAGGAGGCGTGTGGAAGGCGCATGGAATAGAGCACGTCCAGGCGTTGGCATGTGGTAATTATGTCCTGAACTGTATTTGGGCTCTGAATGACGAGAGCATTGAAGGCCACAGAGTTCAAGCCTTTTAGTATGTGACGGATGCGATCGGCCTCCGTCATGTCACTTTGGGCACGGCGACAGAGAGCCAGAACGTCTTCAATATACGACGTATATTATTCGTCGGGCCCTTGGATGCGGGTTGCGAGCTTCTGTTTCGCTACCTCAGAGCGTCCTGCAGATGTGCCAAATATCTGACGGAGTTGCGCCGTGAAGGCTGCCCAATCAGGAAAGTCACTTTCATGGTTGTAGAACCAGGTTTTAGCCATTTCCCTGAGGTAAAAAGGAACGTAGCGCAGTTTGTGTGCCTCGTCCTAATAATTACAAACACTGGTTCTGTCGTAATTGTCGAGCCACTCCTCGACGTCTTCACCGCGAAGGCCGGAAAATACCGGAGGGTCTCGTTGCGACGTACTCACTCACCCGCTTCTGCCGCACCCGCAGAAGCGGGTGCGGCAGCGGAGGCATTGTTTTGTGCCATCACTGTCGTTTGCGAGCAAAACCGTCGACCAGACCGGAGCTCCAGGGGTGACCGGTAGAGCAAGAGGACGTGGGAACCACAGCACCTCCACCACTTATGAGACGACGCCCAGTTCGATAATCGAAAGGTTATATTTCAATGTCCAAAACGGCGCAGCCCGCGTGACAAACGAAGATGATGATTACAATGGTTTCTGTACAGATGAAGATGAGCTATATAGTCAGCGCTCACACTCTATATATATATATATATATATATATATATATATATATATATATATATATATATATATATATTGTTAAGCTGTTTATTGGACAGCACTCGGCGACAATGCGCTATGGCGACAGTCAAGGGAAAGGCAGGGGCTCCGAGCACGAGCGGCGTTTAGAAGACGACGACCCACTAGGAGCCGCTGGAGAGCGCAACCGTTAAACAGTACCAATTGCTTCGCCACAATTAACCCGGGTACGAAAAGGGAGCCGTCCAGCGACCTAACAGCTCGTCACTATAAGTGAGTCATAGTAGGCCTTGAGGCGTTCCACGTTGACTATGTCGCGCCCTCGACGGTGCATGTCTGAGGCTGGTTCGATGGGTTCGATCAGGTAGTTGACCGGGGGATGTTCGCTTGACGACCCGGTAGGGCCTTCGTATTTCGGCAGTAGTTTTGACGAGAGACCACTTGCAGTGGTAGGAACCGATAGCCATACGAGCGCTCCGGGGAGGAACGTGGACTCAGAAGTGGTGGTACCGCCGCGAAGGCTCTTCTGCCGCTTTTGTTCGTGCGTTGTAAAGGTCTTTCCAAGCTCGCGACACTCTTCAGCAAGCCTGGCTGTGTCAGAAATAGGCGCACAATCAGATGAATCCGGCTTGTAGGGTAGTATCGTTTCAATGGTGTGCGACGGGTGCCTTCCGTACAACAGGAAGAAGGGTGAAAAACAAGTAGTGCTCTAAGGGGCGGTATTATAGGCGTAGGTGACGAAGGGCAGAATGGCATCGCAATTTGTGTGATCGGAGGCGACGTACATTGAGAGCATGTCACCGAGCGTACGTTTAAAGCGTTTGGTTAGGCCATTCGTCTGCGGGTGGTAAGCAGTAGTTTTGCGGTGAACAGCATGGCAATCTTTGAGAATTGCTTCAACGACTTCCGACAAGAAGACGGCCCGAGGGATCCTTCAATGACGACAGCCAGCATAGTGCATGATGATCGGTGACGACATCAATGGGCGACCATACAAATAAGGTCCGGTATTTTGTAAGAGCCCAGATGACCGCCAGGCACTCTTTTTCCGCGACGGTGTAATTGGTCTCGGCTCTAGTAAGCGTACGACTTGCGTATGCTACGACATATTCGGGGAACCCTGGTTTGCACTGCGCAAGAACAGCGCCGAGGCCTACACCGCTGGCGTCCGTGTGTACCTCAGTTGGGGCCGTAGGGTCGTAGTGACGTAGTATGGGAGGAGACGTCAACAAACGATGGAGCTTTGCGAACGCGTTGTCGCATTCGGACGACCACGAATGTACGGCCCTGTTACTCCCAAGGAGCTTCGTCAGCGGCGATATGATGGTGGCAAAGTTGCGTATGAAACGTCGAAAATAGAGCACAGTCCGACGAAACTGCGCAGTTCTTTGACGGACGTAGGTTTGGGAAATTCGGCCACGGCCCGAAGCTTGGCCGGATCGGGAACGATTCCGTCCTTGGACACGACGTAGCCTAGGATTGTCAGCTGCCGTGCTGCAAATTGGCACTTTTTCAGATTCATTTGCGGGCCGGCGTTGCTCAAACGCGTCAGAACATGCTGCAGACGTTGAAGATGCGTGGAGAAGTCCGGAGCGAAAACGACGACGTCGTCCAGGTAACACAAGCACGTGTGCCGTTTAAGTTGCGCACAACGGTGTCCATAATGCGCTCGAAGGTCGCCGGCGCATTACACAGACCGAACGGCATGACGTTAAACTCGTACAAGCCGTCGGGCGTGACAAAGGCTGTCTTCGGTCGAGCGTGTTTAGCCATGGGTACTTGCCAGTACCCTGAGCGCAAATCGAGAGATGAAAAGTATTTTGCTCCTTGGAGGCTGTCCATCGTGTCGTCGATTCGCGGCAGCGGATAAACATCCTTCCGAGTGATCTTGTTGAGCCTTCGGTAGTCCATACAGAACCCCACAGAACCGTCCTTCTTGGCAACGACAACAGGAGACGCCCATGGGCTTTCCGAGGATAGAATAGCGTCACGTCGAAGCATATCGTCGGCTTGTCATTAATTACTCGACGTTCTGTGGGATACACGCGATATAGACGTTGCCGCAGTGGTGTTTGGGCGCCAGTGTGGATGCGATGCGTAACAGCGGACGTTCGGCTGAGAGAAGTTTGCGCAACATCGAAAGAAAAACGAAATTCTTCCAACAGGCACAGAAGCTGGGAACGCTGGACCCTTCATCAATGGAGGGACCAAATACATCTGAGGGTGATGAATCAGACGTGGAAACGGCACTGATGGTACGGGAAGTGGTGCAGTGCGAGTCATCGGGTGCGTCCAGAACTTGTGCATCTTCGAGGGGCTCGACTCCGCCGAGACATGCCCCTTGCACCAACGTAACAATGTGCGGGGATGGGTTGGTAACAAGAATAGCGGTGCTACCCTGAGTGACTTGCACGGTCGCGAAAGGTACCAGCAACCCTTTCCTAGTGTAAACGCGGTCACATGGCGAAAGGAGTGCAATGGTGTCGCAGAGACCGGCGCAGTAAACTGGCACGGCCGTCGACGAGTTTGGGGGAACTTTGGTATCGTCTTTGACGAGGATCTTGGTGAATGCCGATGGACTGTCTGCCGGTGTCAAATGTGAGAACGGTGAGAGTTCGAGGGCGGCTGGTGCGCAGTGAATTATGGCGTCGTGGCAGGAGAGAAAATCCCTTCCCGGGATGACGTCGTGGGAGCATGCAGCAATTATGATGAACTCGACGTCGTACAGAACGTCCTGAATGACGACGCGAGAAGTGCATACTGCTGTAGGCCTAATACTCTGGCAGCTGGCGGTACGGAGGGACATCCCAGAAAGTGGCGTCGTCACTTTTTGGAGTAAGCGGCTAAGTTTTGCGTCCATAAGGGATACGGCGGCTCCAGTGTCGATAAGGGCAGATGCGCGAACACCGTGCACAAACACGCCTATGACATTCGATGGACTTTGCTGAGGGGATTTACAGTTCGATAGCGTCGCCGCCCTTGCGTCGTGGACTGCGACGAGTGGTTTTCCTGCTCTCGTGCGACCGAACACGGCCGCATGGGTGGCAGTGAGCGGCGTCGTGGAGACGTACAGCGGCGAGTAGCTGGAGGTGGGCGTGACGTCGGCGTCATAGGTGGAGCTGGGTCGTAGAATGCACGGCTGGACTGGCTGGTGGTGGGTGACGCGACTCGAGGCGGCTGCACGCGATGGCAGTGACGTGCCACGTGACCGGCATAACCGCATGCAAAACAGATGGGCCGATTGTCGGGTGTGCCGGGGCAGGTCCCGCCCATGTCGCAGGATGCGATTGACGGGGCGGCTGCTGAAATGACTACATGGTGGGTTGCAGTCGGGGCCTAAAGATGACGGCAGTATAGGGAACCGGCACGCCCGCTTCGAAGGACGGATGTGTAGTGGCGGCTTCGGCGTAACTCAATGGAGCAGCCGCAGGGATTGCCTGGTGCATCCAGGCGACAACTTGAGCGTAACTTTGTGGCGCAGGAGCCGGAGGTTGCTGGTGGTACACAGGCATCACCTCCGCAATTTCCTGCTCAATCGCTCGTCGGAGGGGAGGAAGAAGGGTCGTCGACGACTGTTGAATATGCGGCGGGTGGGCGAAGGCCAGGAGGGAGAACTGGCGTGCGATTTCCTCGCGCACGAATGACTTCACTTCTGCCAGCAGCGTGACCTGGTCAGGTACGGCCGCCAAGCCAGCAAGCTCTTCGTCGCGTGATGGAGAGCGACGGGTCATCGAACGTTGCCGGCGGAGCTCCTCGTAGCTCTAGCAGAGCGTTATGACCTCTGCCACGGTGGAAGGGTTTTGGCCGAGCAACATGGTGAAGGCATCGTCGTCCATGCCCTTCGTAATGTTCCGGATCTTGTCAGACTCGGACATGGTGCCGTTGGCTTTCTTACACAAGTCCAGGACGTCTTCGATATAACTGGTGAAAGATTCACCGGCCTGCTGAGCTCGTTCGCGTAAGCGCTCTTCTGCTTGCAGCTTACGAACTACAGGGCTGCCAGAAACATTGATGACGGCGGTCTTGAAATCCGACCATGTCGCAAAATCGGACGCGTGGTTGTTGTACCACAAACTTGCTACTCCCGCGAGGTAGAAAACCAAGTTGCTCAACATGCCTGCTTCGTCCCATTTGTTGGTTACGCTCACGCGCTCGTAATTGCGCGCCAGTCCTCCACGTCGGTGCCATCGGCGCCAGTGAAGATAGGTGGATCGCGGATGCGTGGGACACCGGGACATGTGGTCGGTGTGGGAGGCGGCGTTTGCTGAGCGGCGTCTTGAGGCATGGTACACGGCAGAGTACGGGAACGAAGCTACAGGGGCATCGAATGGGAGCACAGCACTTTCCACCAAATTGTTAAGCTGTTTATTGGACAGCACTCGGCGACAATGCGCTATGGTGACAGTCAAGGTAAAGGCACGGGCTCCGAGCGCGAGCGGCGTTTTGAAGAGGACGACCCACTAGGAGCCGCTGGAGAGCGCAACCGTTAAACAGTACCAATTGCTTTGCCGCAATATATATATTAACAGCACTAACAATGTTCCAGATCACGGTTGTTCGCATGGGAGGAATAAAGATTTCGGTCTTTATTCGAGGTTGACACGTACGGTACATTTCCTTGGTATTACGCGCAAAAACCACGATATGATTACGAGGCACGCCGTAGTGGCACCGGATCAATTTCGACCACCTCGAGTTCTCTAACGTGACCTAAAGATAAGTATATACACAGGTGGCCTTGCATTTCGCCCCCATCAAACTGCGGCCGCCGTGGCCGCGGGAATCGCACCCGCGTCCTAGGACTTAACAGCGAAACAGCTTAACTGCTGACCTACCACAAAGGGCAAAACAACATTTCGATGCATGTACACACCGGATTTTCGGTCCGGTCGCCCGCTACAAAGCGCACGGCATCATTAACAATCATCATCAACTAATATCCTCTAGCGGGCCCGGGTCGGGCCTGGTCATGAACAAGCGCGCCCTGGATTAGTTTGGTAATAAACGCCCGGGCCCAGGCTTGGAACGACGGGCCCGGGCCGGGCTCGTGCTTGGTACGGTCAAGTACGTCCGGGCCCAGGCCGGGCCCGGGCTTGGAACCACTGGCCCAGGCCGGGCTCGGGCTTCATAAAGTGGGCTCGGGCCGGGCCCTGGCCGTAAAATCCGGCCCGTGTAGTGCTCTTGTGTTAACAGCGAATGCTGCTTCCTTTAACTTGCTAACCCATGATGGCTGGCTTTCTGGGGATGCCTTACGGAGGACTGATAATAATGAGCCATTGCTGCGCTCAAGCACTTCATTACCTTCAGCTCTGCATGCTGTAGAGTTGTGCAACTCGACCCCATAGAGGTGCATGAAGCGGGTAAACTGAGAAGATTCAAATGCGGCCCCATGATCTGAGAGGCATTGGTTGGGGGAGCCAAAGCGATCAAAGACTGAGTGCAGGTGTTAGACGATTTCCTTTGCGCTTGTGGAGCGGACGGCAGTAGGCACAATGTACCTTGTTGTAAAGGCTATTGTTGTGTTGTGATTGTATTCACCAGTTTCAGCTTTACAATTGTTCTGATTGTAATCACCAGTTTCGGTTTCACAATTGTTCGTGATGTGTATTCACCAGTTTCGGTTTCCCAATTGTTCTGTGAGAATGTCCAGGGGGCGCCGCTCTGGCATTCATGTTCAACAGGTGACGTGCAAATAAACGCAGTATGTGAGGAGTACTCTTTGAGTGCGGACGTTTCGTTCTTCTTCGGCGCTTGGCGCCAAACCGCGTTCGTGGTTGGTTGGCGTCCCCGCCGGCCGCGTCAGTCCCCGCCGGTCTTCCTCGACTGCTGCTGCGCCGGGACTGCCACCCGCAACACAGCATCTATGACATTTAGAATGTAGTGTGCTGTCTCTGTGGCAGGCATCATGATGTGGTCAATCGCAATAATCGAGAAGGGTACGTCAGACGTCGGCATTAGTCCCAAAAGTCCCACGTTCTTCGACGTAGGACGATTGTACCTTTGACAGGTTTGGCACTATGAGACATACTCCTTCACCTCAGCCACGACTCCTGGCCACCAGTATCGGTCTGTCAGGTTGTGCAGCGTGTGGTCTGTGCCTAAGTGGCCAGCACAATCATGCATGGAATGCGTAATAGCTGGACGCATCTTCGCAGGGACTACTATGTCAGTATGTCCTGCAGTTGTATGCTTATACAAAACTCCGTCGATGTCCAATAAGTCTGTAGCAGTGTCTTCAGCCATGCGCTACCGTGCTTCAGCGCATTGAAGATCTTCATGCCGCAATTGCACTAATGAATGTCTGTCGGAGAAGACAGCGAGTGACAAACGTGACAGGTGGTCAGCAACCGTATTCTGCCGGCCTGGCCTGTGCTCAACGGTGAACTCTAACTCCGTCAGGTCCATAAGCATGGATGTGAAGCGGCCTGAGGGACGAACGTTAGCAGTGAGACAGACAACTGTCCAATTGTCTGTGAGAAGGCAAAACTTTTCCGATGTAGGTAATTACGGAACTGGTGCGTTACTGCCCAGTGTACTGCGATGCACTCCCAGACACTGCTGTGGAGCTTCTTCTCCTCCGGGGTCAGTGCCCGACTAGCATATTCTACGATTACTTCACGGCCATTCTGAAGGTGAGACAGTACGCACCCAGGGCCGTAGCAGACGCATCGGTCGAGGCTGTTGAGGGGGCATCTTCAAGGAAATGGCCTAGGAGAGGAGCTTCGGTTAGTGCAGCCCGAACTGCCTGGAAAGCGTGCTCACAGGCCGAATTGCAGAACCACTTTGGTGACTTGACCAAGGGAAAGAGGGGTGCCACTATCTTGGAAAAAATCTTGATAAAACTTCGATAAAAATTAGCCGTTTGCACCCAAGAAAGCAGCTCTTTCTGGGTCTGAGGCTTGGGAATGCGCAACCTCGTACTGACGTTTGCGGGGTCTGGCAGCTTGCCCACACTGCGCAGTATAAAGCCCAAGAACTTGATGGAAGGAAGGCCAAACCGACACTTGCCAAGGGACACTTTCAGGCCGTGGCACTGTACAAGTTCAAGTAGCTGGTTGAGAAGTTCCAAAAAGTCTGTAAAATACGATGCAAACACGAGGACGTCATCGAGGTATACTCTGACACCAGACTGTAAGGAGGTTGAAAGTCTTGAAGGACGAGCTGCATAGCGCGCTGGAATGTGGCTGGTGCATTCTTGAGACCAAAGGGCATACCAGTCCACATGTATGTCCCCGTGTGCGTGATGAAGGCTGTCTTGGCATAATCTTCAGGCAGCAGGATAACTTGCCAGTAAGCAGATTTCAGGTCCAAACATGCAAAGTATGAAGCTCCTGCGGCATCCTGCATGATATCATCTGCATGCGACAAGGGTGCACCACACTAACAGTGAGCTTGTTAAGTGGAATATAGTTGACGCACCGGCGCTTCTTCGGTCCTCTAGACACAACAATGACTGGGAAGGCCCATGGACCAGTGGCAGGCCCGATAATGCCTTTGCGGAAGAGTTTGGCTGTTTGTTCATCTAAGAACATTCGGTCGTCTTTGAAGTACCGGTATAGACTTCTGTTGTATGGCATTGCGTTGGGCACTAGATCAGTGCAATGTCCCACACCTTGGAAATGACCAATGTCTTCTTCGTCACGAGCGAGTGTGAGCTGATTGGCTACAAGAATTGTTGCAAGAGCTGCTTGCTGCGTCTCTGGGAGGTTCTTTGGAATGAACGCGAAGGGAAGATCGGGATGGATTGCGACAGCTACCGTACCTACTGGTGCAGCAGTGGCTTGGTCGGGCTGCCTTGTGCATAAAGGTTTTCAAAGGGGCTCCATTTCCGAAAGTGGACCGTCCTCGAGACACAATGAACCTGGCACTTCAGTACATTGGGCCAGGAAGGACTGGCGAAGAATCACTACACAGGAGGCACAAGGGTACAGCTTCTGATGGGCCTGTACGACTGTACCTGAGGCTGGATGGTGGAGTTCGGCCCGATTGGGAGGTTCATATTCTAGTGTATTGCTGGCACGAAACCAATCCTCACCGAGTATTACCGGTAAGCGATGTTGCTGATTACAGCCGCTTCCACTAGACATGTGATGGAGCCCACTGAGATCTTCAAGTAGACTGTGCCTTCGGGGTGCACACTTGAAACACCGACAACTGTTCAAGGCTCATGTGTCCAGGGCATGAGTGGTAGGTTCTTGATTGTGGACTTGGACACTAGGGTTATCTTGGGTGCTGTGTCCGGGAAGGCATCGTAGGAGCCTAAGAGTGGAATGTTGGCTGTAAAGAATGAGCACTTCAGCTAAGAGCCTTGGACGACCTCTGAGGGGCTAGTATGCAATGCAGGGGCTGCTGCATAGTGTGATGTGGAAGCCGTGGCTGGGTATTTTGTTGCAGCTTTTTGGTTTCTAGGCACTTCGATGCTAGGTGACCCTTTTCACGACATTTGAAGCAAACAGCTTCAATCAACGACTGTCCAGGACGGAAGGCAGGGGCACCATAACGTTCTGACTAAAGCTGAATACCGAGCTTCCTGTTCTGTAGGCGGTAGATCTGCTATGCGATGGCTACGTGAAGGACTAGCAGGACGAGGCTGATGTCCATTGCTGGGCCTTGAAACTATACAGAGCTGGGGGTTTCGTTGACGGGACTTGCCTGGAATGCGTACTCTCGGTACTGTGGCCACGAAGAGGCTTCTGAAGATGATCGGGCGGCTCCCTTGTCGCCTGTCTGTGTTGCAACGCCCTACCTAGCTCGGTGCATATGTCGATGAAGCTGGTCACTGGCGATGGACGTTGCGCTGCTGTTGTCGTCGCGGTGCTCGCGCACAAAATTCCGTGCAGAAGGTATTCCACTTTTCGGGATTCCGTCAGTGATGCCGGACATTTCCCGATAACGCGAAGCTTCGCATAGGCGTAGTCGCGAAGTGACTGTGAGCTGGACTGTACTTCGACGTAACCTGTTGCTGCCATTGAAACAATGTCAGTTCATCCTCGAATGCGTCGGGAAAAGCTTTACGCCACATATCCCACGTCGGGAACTGCGCGCTGAGAGTGAGGTGCCAGTTTTTTGCAGTTCCTCTTAATTAGCTTGCGGCGATAAGACGGGTTGTCTATTGCGACCATGAAGCCAGCTGCTGCGTTCCACAGACGCGCACTCTGTTTTTGGCAATTCTCGAACAATGGTAGGCTACTCGACACGTCAAACATGGTCGTCATATGTTTCTGAGGGGTGCTGGAGAGGGGGTGCTGTGGAGATGACGATGGATGAAAAGGCACTCCATATTGCGGGAGAGAGTACTGAGGGTCCGTTGTAAAACCAGGGGTTGTCACGAACGGCAGGGTTTCCCTTGGCGGAGAAAAAAATTCCTGAGGTGCAGCGTTATACGCCTTGTGCACCGCCTATAGAGGCGCCACTGATAGCCACCTAGCGGGCACCGCCGACAGTACGTGCGGGAAGCCGAGTAGACGACAGCGCTTTCCACAGCTTTGCTGTGAGGAGATGAATGAAGTTCGCGGCTGCTATTTTCCCTTCGTGCGGGTGCCAGACAACTAATTATGCACTGGTAGCTGCAGGAAAGGCGCGGGCCTCTACGAAAGTGGACTTGTGCACAATGTTTGTCACGAACGAGCGCTTAACTAAGCGCACGTCGCCGATTTCGAACCACGGCATGAAAGCCTGGCGCCGACGGTTCGTGAGCGACAGAGCACGCGCATCGAAAAAAAATCACAGCATATCCACGGAGTGAATGATGATGAGTGGGCGAAGGCTGCGGAGGTTCATCGGTAAACCGTGAAGCTTCCCTGAATTCTGCCCAGTACATCATCACCGACGTGAGATCGGGCGCGTTTATACTAAAGGTTCGATGAGAGTTATGACGACTTGCAGCTCACTTAAATTTTACATGGACGCTGTGAATTTTCATTGTTTAATTCACGCACAGAAGAAATCGCACACACGCACTACCTTGGAGGTCAAAATCCAGTGCCTATATATACGGGGTGGTCAGTGAACGGTTGTGCAGCGCGAGCGGTCGGTTTTTTCAATCAAGACGCTGCCGCGACGCTGCCTCGCGACGCTGCCTGCGTCGGCGCCGCTGCGCCGCGAGGCAAGATAGGGGGGGGGGGGACCGTAGGAGAGGAGAAAGAGGGGGAAGCGTCGGAGAGGAGAGGGCGATACATATCACGTACTGTCGCAGCGCATTGTCTTTGGGAGCCTTCATGTGTGCACGCCCCCTCCGTTTTTACGACTGGTTATGGGAGAGAGGAGAGGGGAGAGGGGAAGTGGAGAGGGGTATGGGAGAGTGCGAGGGGAAGGGGAGAGGGGAAGTGGAGAGGGGAAGTGGAGAGGGGAAGTGGAGAGGGTATGGGAGAGTGCGAGGGGAAGGGGAGAGGGGTGGAGGACATGGGGAATGGTGAGGGGGATTGGAGAGGGCATGCGCAGTAAGGGTGGTCACGCCACACACCACCACCACCACCGGACAGATACTGCCGTTTACTGCCGGCTGCCGGGAGATACGCCGGACAACGGAGACGTGACAAGGTTAGACTAAGAGGAGCTACGCCCCCAAAACAAGTATAAAAAGGCGCCGGGAGCGCGCCCGCGCGCCTCTTACCCTCTCCGCAGAAGACGCCACTGACACAGCCAACGAACGCGAAAGATCGGGATATTCGAGAAAGCAAAGCCGAGCCAGCGGCGCCGTCTAATTCCGCATACGAATCGGTGACGAGGATCTCGCCCTTTCTCTAAGCTTTCGTTGTGCTACGCACAGACGAATCATACGCACCTCCCCGAACCCAGGCGCGAGCCGATACAGGCAATGCAAGCGCAGCAAGCGCGCGGGGGCAGAGTCAGTCAGTGAGGAGTTAGTCGACGAAGAAGTTATGTCATTCTAGTGATAGCATCATTCGCTCGACCGCAGAAGACGTGTTATTTGATGATCTAGTGCTGTGAGTTAAGTATCAAGAGATGACAGTGACAAGTTTTGAACAGGGTCGCCGAGAAGACATGTGATGACCGACTGCGGAGGAGAACGAACGTCCGTGTGGAGTGAATCGTCATGCCGGTGAATATCAAAGGTGCGTCGTGCAGACCAGCGTAACAAGATCCAGCTACGAGGTACAGCTCGTGGTGAGCATCCGCTTTGTTTTGTTTACAAAGGTGACGTCTCAATCACTTCTTGTTCTTTCTGAAGTCTACCATTGCTGCATTTCTGTTTCTGTAAATAATAAATATAGAACTTAGGCTTGTAATAGCGCGGTACATGTACCGCGCTAGTACAGGCTAAGTTCATGGATGACCAACTCGCCCGAACTACAACATTTCTGAAATATAGAACGTTTGAGCGAAGTGCCCTGCACGGCGGTCGAACCGAACCAACGCATGCTCAGGCTGATAACGTTGGTCGTCTACCAGTGTCAACATGATCGAGTGCATCCAGCGAGCACCGATATGGCAGAACGAAAGCATTAGAACAAGAAGCGACGTGTTAACCCGCACAATGACGAAGCGGCTCGTCTTTGCCAACGAACAGCGGCGATCCATTGCTTCCGTCGCTCTTGCTCAGGAGGCCTTGCGGTAAGTGAGTAAAACCGTGTTGTTTTTGTAGGGTGTTTGAGCACTCCACTCCACAGCAATTGTTATTCGACATCCCTTGAAGTTTCGGCCACCACCCATACGACGAACGTTGCTTATTTCACTACGGAAACGTGAACAACGCGGAAGCACACGTACAACGACGTAGGAAACCACGGCGGCCGTCTGCTTGCTTTCCCGAGAGCAATCATTGAGTTCGCCGCCTATGGCGCTTCCGTCGGCACGCACTAGGCGTATAGACGAGCGGCTGCGAGGTGTACGTGAACCGTGGCTGCTAGGCGGGCGAAGCAGGCGTGTAGAGCCGCGAAGCCGCCTGCCCGACTGGAGGTGGTAGGTGCAGGAGGAAACAGTAACCCGGCCGAAGATACCGGCGCCGATGCGAGTCTGAGCCTGGCTGCACGGGCCTCTTCCAGCGACTCTGCTAAGCGCTGAATGAGCGCCTCTCGAGACCCGGTCGTCTCCCTCCTCCGGCGACCGAGCTCAGCCTCGATAAACGTGGTGTTGAGGAACGCGACGGTGGCAGCGTCGGCCTCAGCCCAATTTATTCCCGACATGGCGCTCACTTGGCTTGGCGGGAAGGCAGACAAAAGGCGGTTAGGTTGACATGGCGGGAGCAAAGCGTGTTCCAATGGTGAGGCTGGGTTCTACGTCGACTGCGCCAAATGTGAGGGCTAGGCTGGGGCGAGGTCGAAGGCAGCGGCACACTGAAGTCGAAGGAACAGTCTTTATTGGCCAAGACACTTAAATGAACACGCTGAACTTGCGCATGAGAGCGCTACAACGGCCGTACACACGGGCGTCGTGGTCAGCATTGGCTCTCGCTCTCGCCTCGGAGACGAGGTAGCCGAGAGGGAGACGCCGGTTAAGCGCTGCCATCTATCGGGCGGCTGGCGAAGTGAGGCGGACGGCGTTGGAGAGGCTGTCCGCTCACAATGTATTAGAAAACAACTTACGGAAGGCAGCGAAAGATACGCTGTCTATGTGTAGGTTACAAGACAGGTTACTAGTTGTTACCCCAAGATATTTTTAGTTGATGACCTGATTCTAGTGGGTACAGTTTTTGCACAGGCCTTGTAACCTTTCCGCCTTGACTCTGAACTGGGTATGCTCGTACCAGTCCATCGCGTCCGGGATATACCTCCATTCTTCCGAGTTGCCAAACACATCGTGAGGCATTGGGTTCCTCGACGATCACTATGTCGTCGACCTTTAAGCCCTTATCTCTCGCTGTTGAGTAGTGATGAAGTGAACGAAGCTCAAGTAAATATTCTTTCTTCCAACAAAGCCACAGGTGTTTGAGGAGCTTTTTCCTATGTCGTAGTTTTTTATTAGTTTCCTGGCTTGTCTGCAATATTCGGTTGTGGTATTCCTCGCCGCTTTCCACCGGCTCAGCCAATAGAGATTTTCCGACTAAAAAATTGGCTGGACAAATCGGAGCAGGTTCTGGTGCGTCCGTATACATATAAGTCAGCGGCGTCGAATTAATTACGGCCTCCACTTCCGTCAATAGTGTTGTTAGCTGTTCGCTATCGAGCGTTTGTTTTCCGAGTGTCTTGCGAAGCGCTGTCTTCACTGACCGTATCAATCTCTCCCACCATCCTCCCCACCATGGTGCACTAGGTACAATGAACTTCCATTCGATGCGATAGGAAGCAAGAAAAGCGGAAAAAGGGGATCCATTCATGACGCTCCAAAAGTCTTGCAAGTCTCGCGATGCTCTCTTGAATGCCAGGGCGTTGTCAGACTAAATAGTAAGAGGAATTCCTCTGCGTGATAGAAATCTGCGAAACGCAAGGAAGAAAACCGCTGATGACAGGCCACTCGTCAGTTCAAGGTGTACCGCTCTAGTACTAGCAAAAGTGAAAAGCAATACGAAATATCTTCGCAGTGCCAGACTTCGACTCCCTTTGCTTGACGTACAGTGGGCCTGCAAAATCTACGCCCACCACTTCAAACGGCCGATACATTCTGATTCTGTCTACGGGTATAGGCGCATACGTGCCATCAGTACGTTTTGCACTGTACCTCTTGCACAAAGAACAGGCGTTGATGACTTTTTAGCCTCTTGCCTAGCTTGTCTAACGCAAAACCGTTGTCGCACTTGCATCACTGTGCTTGACACATTACCATGTAACGTACGGCAGTGCGCCTCTGTCACAATCTCGTGAACTCATGTTTATATGGCAGAATGACGGGATGCTTCTCTTGGTGAGTACCGTCCAACTCTTAAAGTCTTCCGCCAAGGCGAAGTTCTCCTTTGGGACCAAAGAAGGGATGTAGATCTCAGCGCAGAATTCTTGTTAGCGGCTTTTCCGCGCGACAACTGGCAAATGTCTTCTTTGAACACCTTTCTGCACTCGAAGGATCCATAATTCTTCGGCGTTCTTCATTTCTGCTGCGGATATTTTGCCTTGAGTCGTTTTTGCACATGTAGGCACTTTTCAACAAAGCGAAATACCAGCGCAGTTACGCGTAGTAACTTCTGTAAATCACTGAACCTTGTGAGATCGATGAATGTGTCACCTTTCCTTTTCGCCTGAATGAGTACCTTAAACACTACAGGCTCAGGTTCTAGATCCACATTTTTCTGTGAGACCATGATTGGTTCTGTAGGCCATTCCAAACTCGTTCGCGGGAGCCATTCTGGACCGCTCCACCAGACGAAGCTTTCCAAAAGAGACTTTGCAGACACTGCCGCGTGTAATCAGGTCTGCGGGATTCTCTTGTTCTGGACAGTAACGCCATTCTTCTGGGACCGTTACACTTGAAATTTTCCTTGACCCTATTTTTGGCGAACTGGTTCAGTTTGTCCCCGCTTCCTCGGATCCAGCCGAGCACAATAGTAGAGAAGGTCCACATAGTACAAGGAAACTGCCGGTGATCCCACGCAGATCGGATGTACTTCAATGGTCTTGCTCCGATAACTGCGCCCATCAACTCCAACTTCGGCAACGTGAGTGCTTTCATCGGCGCAACTCTACATTTCGCTGCTGCGAGCGTAGTAGTAGGCTCGCCTTGCAGGTTGGTTGCCTTCAGATAAGCACATGCACCGTATGTTTTCAAGCTAGCATCCACAAAAATGTGAAGTTCCGCCGTATCCGTCACTCCTTGGAGACTGCTTCTTACGCAGCGCGGAATTCTAATCGAGCCAAGCTGCAGGATGTCCGTGCACCATTTATTCCATGGTGTGCCCATTTCCTTGGGCAACTCTTCGTCACACGCAACGTTTCGAACCCACAATTTCTGAAAAAGAAGCCTGGCTGTTACTGTGAAGGGTGAGAGTACTCCAAGCGGGTCACAGATACTGGATGCCGTCTTCAGTAGATGCCTCTTGGTATTTGCCTTTGTTGCCGTTAAGTATTCCATTACTGACGTAAGAGTAAACTCAAAACTGTCGCAGTTTGTATTCCACTGCATGCCCAATACAGCCGTATTGCCCAATACAATCGTACTAATGCCTCCATCTATTGGCTTTTCTGTCTCCAGAAACAGATCTTGCAGTGTGTCGTCATTGGTTCGCCATTTTCGAAGATTCATCCCAGCGTCATTCATGATTGACTTCGTTGTTCCGTAAACTTCAAGGGCTTCGTTGAACGTATCTGCTCCAATGAGCAAGTCATCAACATAAAATGACTTCTTCATATTCGCCGCGAGCTTCTCGTCTTCAGGACCAGCGTTGTCTAGGTAATTATGAATAGTAGCCATCAGCAAAAATGGGCTTGACGTTGACCCAAAAGGCACGCGCGTCATGCGCCATTCGACAACGTTAGCGTTTTCCTCGCTGGGTGTCTTATCGAAACAAAGAAATCGAAAGGCGTCTGTGTCTGACTCTTTTATTTCAGCCTGCAGGAACGCTTTTTCGATGTCCGAGTTCAGGGCGATTAAAAACCATCGAAAACGAAGTAGCACACGCAGAAGCTCTGGATTTAGATTAGCTCCCTTTTCCAGACAGTCGTTCAGTGATAGTAGTCCTGGGCCATGGGATGATGCATCGACCACAACCCGGAGTTTGGTGGTCAGTGACTCTTCTTTGATGACCTCCCGGTGTGGCATGTGGTAAACGGGATGGTGATCGCGAACATCCTTGGGTACAACTTCTGCGTGACCATGCAACATATGCTGTCGAATGACTGTATCGTAGCGGTCAAGCAAGCCTTCTTGTCGCGATAGTCTCTTCACCAGCTTCTGTAGACGATTGACGGCAGTGTCGCGATTGTCTCCGATGAGGTGCTTCCATTCCTCTTTCCACTTCAAAGCGACAGCATATCGGCCATTGGACTTTCGTGTGGTCTTTCTGAAGTGATCCAAGGACTTGATTGCAGATTATTCAAAACGTCCTCAATGCCCATTGTTTCCAGTTCCCAGAAAGATCGTAAAACTTGAGAAGTCCTTTGATCTTCTACTTTGTTGGTGTCCACTCGCATAACATAAACCATCAAGTTAGTGCTGTGATCGAGAAAGCCTCTCTGACGAACCGGTCCTTGAGCGTACACCCGAAGCAAGTGTTGACGGCTGTGAGCCCTTGAACTTCTGTGCTTCGAATGACTTCACCAGTCAGAATGGTTTACAGATAGTCAGATCCGATAAGAACAATAAGTTCTGGCTCTTCATCGACTTGCACGATCATACGGTTGTCCGCCAGGAACTTGTTTTCCAAACGCAGCTGTTGTACGAGATGGCTGTCAGCTGAAACCGAACAACAATATTTTTGGTGCCGAAAACCCCGTGCGGATACGTCTTACCCTCTTCGCATGCATCGAGGGGCTTTCTACTCTGCCACTATACTGGTGAGGAACGATAAACGCCGACGCGGAGATTGACTCCAGTGCAAGCCAGCTGCGAGAACGCACCTAACTTCAATGAATGGATCGACTGAAAGCCAAGCGGGCCTCCCGACGAGCACAGAACACCAAGGTCATTCAGGAAGCCAGATCTCTTCTGAGTACGCCCGATGTTGACATTCCCAAGCTCAAAGGTATGCGTGATCGTCTTTTTCAAGTAACGGCAGGCTATCGAAGATCGATGACGAGATCGAGGAACACATACCGGAGGATGAGTTAGAAGTCGAATATGCGACTGCTGCCGAGTACAACGACGAGGCAGTCAGCATGCTTGGCGAATTAACTTGTCGGCTCGAGGCACTGGAAAGAGCTGAGAGAGATCGGGCTACTCCATCGCAAGCACCACCTGTGCAACCTAACGTCACGAATAACGCTGTTCTACCGCGCAGTTTCTGTCGACCTAGTCTTCCCAAGCTCGATATGCCAACGTTTAAGGGAGACATAAATGAGTGGACTGGATTCTGGGAACAGTTTGAGCAGACAGTGCACCTAAATAACGCCCTCTCGTCCACAACGAAGTTTTTCTACCTGCGGCGATATCTCACCGGAGAAGCAGCAGCGGCCATAGCAGGACTGCCAACATCTGAGTCTTGTTACAACGACGCTATCGATATCCTCAAGGAGCGCTTTGGGGACAGAAATCGAATCGAGCAGCATCACCGGCCGCTCTAAGGAACTTTAGTCACGTTAAGCAAGGCACTGACGTGCGAGGTCTGAGACGGCTGTACGATACTACGCAGCTGCAGACTCGTTGCCTGAATTCTCTCAACGTGCCTACGCTAAGCTTCTCCGCCATTCTTATAGACATACTGCAAAAGGCTCTACGGTACGACATCGTGCTTGCGTTTACTAGAAAGCAACGAACTAAAGCATTGAGGAGTGACTCATCCGGCAGCACCCAAGTTGTGTCTGAATCAGCTTCAGCAGCGGCTTCTTCAGATGCCAAGTTGAACGAACTACTGGCATTCATTCGTGTCGAGTTGGAAAGTCGCGAGCAATGCATGACGCCAAGCGAAAAACGTTGTGCACGACCTGAAACGACAATAAGAGGTGCCACGGCTTCGGTTTTGCACAATTCATTTGTAAAGAAAGCGGACTGCTTTTTCTGCCACTCCAAGAAGCGTAGCAGGCGTGCTTGTGACAGCGACCTGTCTCTTGCTTCTAAGAAGAAGAAACTTTCCAAGGACAACCGATGTTTTCGCTGCACGTCCAGGGGTCACCAGGCACGAGCCTGTCAAGTTAAGCTAACGTGCTCATCTTCCCATGGAAGGCATGCAACAAGCATGTGCGATCCATCGTACCGCAAACCACGGGTCGATGCAGATTCATCAGGAAGCTGCACAGCAGTATTCGTTTCCCCCGAAACAGCAGTGTCAAATTCCACAGAGTTATCCTGCAGTGGACAGCGAGTAAACAACAAGGATACCGAAGTATATCTGCATACCTTTCGTGCTTTGATCATACAAAATAACAAGCACCGATGTGTCAGAGGCATTCTAGATGGTAAAAGCCAGAGGTTCTTCATCAAAGAAGTGGCCATGACGATAAGTCTCAAGGTCGTAGGGGAGACAAGCATATCGTTCAATACGTACGGCAGCGCGTCTCCTTCTCGAGCTGAACGTCGGAAAATAGTTGAAGTACCTTTACGCAGTCAACAAGGCACCAGGCTTTACCGTATACCAGCTATTGTTGTCCCGGGTTTCGGCACCAAAAAACAATAAAAACGCGAGAGACTGACGCAGACACATGGGGCCCATTTGAACCTCATCGTCTTCTTCTTTTCTCTACGAGCCCCCATTCTTTATTAAACCACTTCTTTTTCTACACTGATGATAAGCTGATGTTATGAGTAGAATGAAGAGATGCTTTTGAACGAGTCACACAGAGATAAGCAGTTTATCGTGCGTTTAGTGCTATATCATTGTCATTGGACCAGTTTAATATGTTAAGACTTAAATTCAGGTTCTGTGGACCATTACTAGAAAAAACTTCAGGAAAATGCACACAATCATCCGCGAGCAGTCTGGTTTGAGTTCCTGGTAGTACTGTGTTAACAAGGTCATTTACATAAAGTAAAAACAAAAATTGGCGAAGCTTGCACTAAGTGGCGCAAGGCTTGAAACAGCGAAACTGAACGATTATGAAGACTAATCTTGTTTCTTCTAGGTTGTTCATAGGCCTTAGTTATGTGATGCAAGTTTTTTTTATAGGCTGCTTCTAGGTCGTTGCTAGGCTTTACGTTGATTCTACGTTGTTTCTACGTTGATTGTCAGTGCAGAGAGGTTCGTCTTAAACCACAGACAGTCACAGACACGACACGAATGTCCAAACTGCCGAGACAAATCCTCGAACAGACACCAAGCGTTCGCATCTCTCATAGGTCTACAGGCACGTCGTCGTTGGCCTTCCGACGCTTTGGTGCCTTATCGCAGCCGACGTTGCCTTTGCCGTTCCCTAGTACGTTCTCGTTGTACGTACTCGGCGGTTTCGGCTCGCCGCCGTCGCCTCGCAGCCGTTTGTTGGGCTAACTGTTGCCTTCTTGATATTTAGTGGACCAGTGGAAAGTAGTGGAATTTACCCCAATTTCTGTCTCATATACCCGTTTACGATGATGACAGTTTTCTGGTCATTTGTTGTGCTTACTGTTGCCTTCTTCGTCTTTAGTAAACCGGTGGTGAGTAGCGCGATTTACCATATTTCTGTGGCACATACCCGTTTATGTT
This sequence comes from Rhipicephalus sanguineus, assembly GCF_013339695.2. Lineage (NCBI taxonomy): Eukaryota > Metazoa > Arthropoda > Arachnida > Ixodida > Ixodidae > Rhipicephalus > Rhipicephalus sanguineus. Next base: position 228,905,811 of record NC_051177.1, read on the forward strand.
GATGATTGTTTTAGGTTTCGCCGGACAAGGAACTATTTTCTAAAGAGCTTCGCTGTTAAAAGGTCCCCAGAACACTTACTTGTGGCACGCATTATGTTGCAGGAAGAGTGCTCAAATTGTGTCCATCTACTGCAAACTGCGAAGTTCAGTTAAGTAGTCTTCAATCCAGGCAATAAATATGTTAGGGAGGTAATTGTACCTAAGTTCGGCAATCATTTTGTGATGAATAACATTGTGAAATGCCTTACTAAAATCAACGAATCCGACATCCATTTAGTCATTTTTAACACGAAAGTGTTTTATGCCGGGGTCCACCAAGGTTTCAGTGAAGTATTTCGGTCACGGAAATGACATCGAAAAAATATACACGATCAGACGGCAAAGAAAAAAGTTCCATCAACGGGCATCGAACCCGCCACCGCGCGGTCAGCAACAACAATGCCAGGCACGCTATCCACTGCGCCACGGTCACAGACTGCAGAGGCTTTACAAACGCGAATATCTACCACTCTCCCGGTAGGCGGGGTGGTTTTGCCCTCTGGGAGCGGTAAGGTAAAGTCATTCGTCATTACTGTGGCCTCCGCGACTAGCACCTGCAACGCGTTACACATCCATCCCGTTCGGCGCGTTTTCAATAGACGTTCAAGTTTGTCAATGAATTAACACACCGCGAGGTGGTGACCTTATGCCTCGCGTCGTAAAAGCGTCGCCCTCGCTCATATCATCACGCTAATCCAAGCCAAAAATAGCTCTGCGACACGCGCCTGTCTCACCTGGCTGTAACAGCGCGATGCCCGCTCACGCGCTCGCCGCGAGAAAAATCGAGGCCAGGCTACCGGGGCAGCACGACGCGCTTTGCGTTTCCCTCTAGTCCGGCCGTGGTGTTCAATCACATTATAACATGCCGTGGGATGGCGACCAAGTTCTGCGTCCAATATGCGATGCTCCTCTGGCTATCACACATCGCTCTCTGATTACGCTTTCACCGTTAACTACTACAGCTACCACAAGGGTTTGTTTATTCACTTAGCATGGACGTTAGTCGTCGAGATGGAGATGTATCACTAGTCATCAAAGTGGGTATATCCACGTTAAACGGTGCTATAGCTGCCAGACATCAATATACATTGTGCAAACTCTCTTATATTGTCACGTGGTCGTGACGTCGACGAAGACAGCAGTCAGCACGCCCGAGATGAAACTGTTTACTTGGCCGAACTTGTGGCCGGGAAACTGAAAGTCAAACTACAGCAATACCCTGATAGCGTCGAACAGAGCGTCGACCGTCTATCAACTGACAAGCGGTGAAGCGCGTTGGCATTTAAACATGTGGCGTCGAATATTCCAGCGTTATCTCTGGCTGTCGTGCGAATTCTAGAATAAGCTCGAGTGTGCGCGTCTTGCGCGCAATCTTAACAAAACGATCTACAATGATCGCGAAGCTTCTCGAACAATGAGGCGCGGTTCCCGCTGAGCGTTGCTGACAGTCTTTGTGGTCGAAAACCGAATACAGCAAAAGTGATAAAGAAACGCACGTGGCAATATGCATGTACAGTAAACATTCAGTTACTTCTGTAAGGGCACGCTTTACTTTCGTGTTATTCCGATTCCTATGACGGAGGGATCAACCATGTTTTTCGCCACAGTTTCTGCAAATGAATGAACCACTGTGACTGATTGAGTTAAGGTTGTATAACCCTCTCTAAAGCTATGCTAAAAATTAGTCAGTATAGAATTCTGTTCGAGAAATTCCACAATGGCTTTAGATATTACATGTTCAAGCATTTTGCATGTTGCTGATAATTAGATGGGGCGGCAATTTTCTAATAGTAATTGGCTGCCTTTGTGAAAGAGGGGAACAACATTAGCACTCTTGCAATCACTAGGTAACTTTGCACTTAACATTGAACGTCCAAACAACACTATTACAAAATGAGCACTATTTTGTGCATAACGGCGACGACATACATTAGGTATATTGCCTGGATCAGACGATGATTTAGTGTTCAAGTTAAATATCATGGCAAGAACACTAGAACATGATACAAAGTGAACTTCATTGGGTTGGAACACTCTTTCCGGAGACGTAGTAAGACTCGCCTTGGATAACACGCTGTGACAAAAGTTGTTAAAATGCTCCTCAATGATCATCAGCTCTGTAACTCTATTTGCATTAACTAATATATGTGATACCTGCTTCTTCCCATCGCTCAGGAAATTCCAGAACTTCGTATAATCGTTTTTCAAAATGTTTGGTACAGTTGTTTTCAAGTGAAAATCCTTTGATTCGCACAAAGCACATGCCAAATTTATCTTAAATTCATGAATACCATCTAATCGTGGGTGAATATTTCTAGTTGTTTAAGTTTGTGTTTCAGATGGATGATTTTACGAGTAATCCAAAATGTGTTTTTAGAAATCTTTCCAAATTTGGTCGATACGAATGTATTTATGCAGTGATGGCACATTTTATTAAACCGGTTCCTTAACGAAAAGATAACTTGCCGGCCGGAGGGACCGAACCTGCGACATTCGGTTTACGTGCCCGATGCTCTTACCAACTGAAATACACAACTACACCCCCTACACAAAACGCGTACATCCAGCTCGTAACGTTTGGCTCAAAACCAAGGACCTACAGCATAGAGCTACTTGCTGACGCCTTTGCATGAAACCGATATCCACAATGCGTGAGACCTGCGGAATTCTTCATTAGCTTTCTAAACGACACCAAGCTATCAAATACTGGTGCTGCCTCGAAAGGAAGAATGAGTGCGGTAGTGCGGCTTCCCAAAGAGGTGTAACATAAGCGCAGAGAATAATTTATGCACAATACAATGTTAATTCAAACATGACCATAATATGAATAGTATAGACCTACGCTGATGCTTTCTTGTAAGATATATCGTGAGGCTATTTAACCCTTGTTTGTCAACTTTGCGTGTTCTTATAAGTAACAGCGTAGTCTTTATAAGCGGTGAAACCCTCACCCGGTAGTCTAGGGGCCCCATGACAGGTGGTGGTGGCCCAAATGAAAGTGCTGTACGGGACTGCTAATGCAAAAGCGAAAGCTTTAATCGTAGAAGAGAACAATGCTTGTTTTGAAACGACTAGTTCTCGGCGAAGTAAAATTACGAGCACTCGTCTTCTTAGCTTGTTATTGATATTCAACACGTATTCTAACTAAAGGCGCGCCTTCTCATTCTTTCAGCGTTGGCTATAAATTCCGTGCTGTGACGGGCAAGGCGATCCAGGCGGTGGTCCCACTTCTCTCGCAAAGCTTCAGAATTATACTGCCCGTGGTATTCCCTTAGAGCTATTTAAATCATTTTGTCGTAAAAAGTTAAAATTACAATTTTCAGGTTCTCTGAGTCTGAGTTCTGCTAAGGAGGATCCTTGGCCAAGTTCTGTTCATAATTTATGAGAACGATATGCCAAGAACTGTAGAACAGGCAAAATGTTTTTCCGGTGTAGATTACTTCTCACTCTTTACTTCTGCTTCATTAGGGCCTGAGCTGCACCGAACAAACCACAAAGGCAATTGAAAAAACTGCGCTGCTAAAAAGTGCCTACAAATACACCACACGACGTGCGTAGGCGCCAAAAGCCAAGGTACTCGGAAGTTCACTTTAAATAAAAAGATTGCAGCTGCTTAGATCGCCAGTGTCAGGATATACGTTGCGTGAGCTAAGGTTCCGGTGGTTATTCTTAGTTCTTCTGGTTGTCTAGGATTAGCTTGATCATCATGCTTACCGCTGCTTCAAAGGCACACGCAGGGTATACGCATTACGTAGCACATGTATACTCTTTTTTTGCCCAAAATGTTTGTCTCTATTGTCACAGAGACAGCTCGGCGGTCACTGTAGAAACACACCGCCGTCTTTATGGCCCCAACGCACGGCACAGCGCCGGCGTTGGGGCCATAGAGACCGCAGCTTCTCCACGGCTGCGTCTCGTGCCCAGTCCCAACACCCGGCGCAATGAGACCGGGCAACGCCGGCGCCAGTGTGTCTGCCACGGCTCTGACGTCACTCCCCTAGAATGCGCACATCGGCGAGGCGCGCGCGGCGGCGGCGGCTCCGGTGCGTCACCTGTGCGCGGTGTGACGTCACTTCCCCTCACGCATGCGCAGCACCGCTTGCGCACGTGCACGCGAAGCTGCTCGAGGTCGGCATTGTAGCTCACACTACAAAATAGGCAATGATAATCCAGAAATTGTTAACATGGTCTCTGTATTAGGTGTAACATTGAAGATCAAATCTGCGACGTTTATTGGGAACACTTCAGTTGAAAGGTCCCCTCTAGCGGGGAAAGAATTGCACGTTTGAAGTAGCGAGTTCTTAATAAATTATTACTTCACAATGATGCATGAAAGAAGGTAATTTTCGAAGGCTCGTTTTTTTGTTTGACAGAACTATATTCAAACCAAGCAAGTTATAGGGGGCGTTTATTGCACTGTTTTAAGTGTAGTGTAATAATTGTGATAAATACGTGAACAAAGCATTGTGGACGAAAAGACACCTCCCAGCAGCAGGGACCGAAGCTGCTACCTTCGGATTACGCGCCCGATGTTCTTATCAATTGAGCTACAGTGGCGGTCGCCACCTCGTCCACTTATCGGGTAGTTATGTGCATGCAAACACTGGACCGTGAATTGTCTTAACATATGGATGGTTCGGGGGTGGTTCATGTGTTACGGTGTGTGGATGATTTCCTTATTCTTTTTGCGTCCACACCGGTGGCATCTGGTGAAAAAGCCCAAAGCATCATCGGGACCTTCGAGAGTACTCTGGGGTCTTTTAAGCTCACCGGCGAATTGTGCTCGGAAAACAGGAAAACAGTATTAGGTTTCTGGACTTGGTCCCGCACTTTCAACACGACCACGTCTGCTGGGAATATTCGCCCTAATCAAAGAAGAGTTTGCTGCCGTTCGGCTCCGCACACTCGAAGTCTGTGAAAAGAGGCATTGCACTGTCCGCCATGACGAATGCCTTATTCCGCTCCTGCGCACATTTGGTGCACCCTAGTTTCTCAAACCAAATTGAGAGGCTGCTGGCCGCGGGATTTGCACGACAGTTGCTTGTGTCATTGGCTGAGGTGCTACTGGCGGAGGTACAGGGGCGTCGTTCTCGAGAGGATGGAGAGCCGAACCGCAATGTGGCAGTGATACCCTACGTACACGGTGTTTCACATGGGATCAAGAAGGCGGTTGGACGTGCCGGTGTCCATGTGGTGTTTTCAGCACCTTTCTAGCTGGGCGTCATGTGCCGCCGTGGGAACGAAAGGGAAGGAAGCAGAGCGAGCTGCTCGAAGAGGCACGCCAAGCCATTCACCGAGTGTGCGACATGCGTCGTGTATGAGATTACGCGCTCGTGCGGCAGTGTGTACGTGGGACAGACTGGGAGGAGCATCAGCGATAGGCTTCGCGAACACGCTAATTCATTAAGGACTGGTATCGGTAGTAATTTAGCCATTGATTATGCCAGGCGTGGGTGCACCCCCTGTCTGTCTGACGTCATCATCCTGAAACGCTATCGTCAATTGCGCGCGCCGGAGATATTTGAGGCCTTTGTCATCCACCAAAGGGGTGATCGATGTGTAAGCGTTACATCGCTCGAATTGTTAGGGAAAAAATCAGCTATTTGACCTCACGCACGTGACAAAGATCTTGCAATCCTATCGTTTTTTTTCACAATTTCGTCTATCTACTTATTCTTGGTTTCGTCAAAAAAAAATTTCACTTGGCAGTCAGCGCCCGTCCTTGTGCCACTTTCCTTTGTCCCGTCTTTGCGCTGTTTTTTCAAGTTTTAAGTAACTCTACTTTCTCCACATATATATCCCAATTATTACACTACACCTAAAGCAGTACAGCAAGCGTCTCCTGTACCATCATTGGCTTCCTAATGTGCTGCCATTCATTAAGCTTCAAAATGCTGCAGTTTTTTTTTTTTCATTTTCTCAATACTGTAACCTTCTTTGAGGCACTTCTGGTAAGGCGAACCTCAGCTAATTACAATTGCTCCAGAAAAGAGCCGTGCGATGCACTGCCACTCTTGCTTCCTTATTTTGTGCGAAAAATCTTTGATTACGTTTTGACCTAGTTATCAGTAATCTTTTCAGATATTTATCGGTTTACGTTAAGTTACAAGTAACACTTGAAGTCAGACATGTGCATTATTTTTCTCTAGCAGATCCGAATGTAAAGCGTAACATCTGCGATACTAGCCATAAAGAAGGATGGCATACCTGCACTCCTTGTACCAATGAATATTATGAGGAACAGCTTTATTCGAGTGCAGTTCGAGCTGACACACGGTGATGATGATGCATAGAGATGGGCAAGTTGTACAAGTGATGATGATATGTCCAGTTGAAAAAAGAAGAGTCCGTGACTGCGCTCACACTAATTACCTATCGCGCTGGAAGGGGCCGCTTAGCCGTGCGGCAACATTAAAAGGCGCGTCGTGTATACGCCTTCCATCGAGAAACATGCACATCTCTGTCACACGACAACGGTGGTCGGAAGGACGTCTAAGGACTGAGACATTGTAATTAACGGGGAACTTTTGCTAAATGACAGTGTAAGTGCCAATAAAGTGACTCATGCAATATTTCGCATAAGCCAGGAGCGCGCTTAGTGGAACTTCGCCTCCATGTTTAAGGTGACAGCCCGGTGAGTCGAGTCGTAGCGAGACTTCCGAGCTTCCTGGCAGACGCTGGTGTTAATTCGCACTAGGTGACGCCAGTGTGCGAGTCGATACAAAAATTGTTCGCATAAAATCACTGCTGAGGTTGCAGGAGCCGAAACGAACGAGACGTTCAAAGCGAAATTTGATGAGCGGCAATGGACTAGGAAAAAGGGAGAAAAGCCGTTGGTCCGCTGCATAGCCGTATTATGACGAGCGTCACCAACGCCAGATTTGCATCCCAGTGCGTGTGGTCGAGGTTGCTGTACATTGTAACATTGTCCACGAGGGTGCTATGTAATGCATTCTGTCAAGCCGTTGCGGTTAGGTTGCTAAGTACAAGTGGTCATTTGAATGGTGTTGGCGGCAACAGTAGAATAAATGAAGACTGTGCCGCGGTCGCTGAGAAGAATACAGGGAGCTCTGTGGCGTAGACATATGTTGCGCAGAAAAAAATCGGCGACTTCAATGGCAGCTCCAGCTTGTAGGGAGGCCGTTTCCGCGTAGCGTGCTCGGTGGCTGACAGCCGTCATAATCAAACGATGACCATTGGAGGTCACGGGAAGGCGGCATACACGTCTATTCAACCTTCTTCGAAGGTGAAAGCGGGTCAAGGAACAGGTTGCAGAAGGCCAGGAGCTGTGGTGGGTCGCTTGCGGCTTTGACGTGGACGCACGATGCAACATACTTGGCGACAGCTGGAGAGTGGCCAGGCGAGGTGCAGCGACTTTGAATTTTCTCGTACGTTTTGTGGTAGCCGAGATGACCGGTGCTGGCCTCATCACGAAATGCTTGAGGAACCCCGCGTTGTAGAGAACGTGGTATATGAGGGACCCATTTGTCTCCATCGACGTGGTAAACACAGCGATGTAAAGCCCCAATGTGAATCTTGAATTGATTATGGTTTCGGTGCAATTTGGCGTTCGGTGTAGCAGAAGTACCTTCCATGCGTGCTATAAGATACCGGCAGCAGGGCCGACGCGTTTATACTACACAAGGATAGATGGGCTGTCAGATCTTAGCCACCTGAGCACAGAGATGGGTGGTCTCCGTGGGTGGTGGCGATGGTGAGTAATGACAGCTGGGCAGAGCACAGCGAAAGAGAGCCTCAGCGTCCTATTTCTCCTTTCCAGGCCTGTAGGCGACATCGAAGTCGGACTACTGCAAGCGAAGCACCGAGCCGGTTAAGGTGACCCGATAACTTTTTTTAGAGACGAAAGCCAGCACAGTGCGTTACGGTCCGTAACGACTGTAAAGTGGCGGCCATGGAGGTATGGGCGAAATTTGTGTACCGGCCAAACAACAGCAAGGCACTCTTGCTCTGTTATTGTCTAATTCTTTTCTGCAGTAGTCAGACCACGACTGGCTTAAGCGACGACTCGTTGCCTCGCGGTGGTGTCCCGTTGCTGGAGAACGGCACCGAGACCATGACCGCTAGCGTCAGTGTGAAGGATGGTGTGTGCGCCTGGATCGAAACGGCACAGTACCGGGTCAGATGCCAGGGTTTGCTTGAGTAATACGTTCTGGCGACCTAGTTGGTTCGTTGCTCTTAGACATTCCTAAACTGCGCGAAATGACCGGGACACAAGTACAAAAGCACAAAAGCTGATCGCCTTGCTTGCGAGAGTGAGTAAAAGCTTTATTAAACATGTCCGGCTTCATTGAGCGGGGTCGGGCTACAAGAACTCCGGCCTAGGTGAGAGCCTCGAGTCCTTGGACATGGGCGGCATCCTCGGCGTGCCGAACGACCCACAGCTGATCGGCAAGATTGTGGCTGAGCAGAGCCGCGTCCCATCGCGCCTCGCGGTTCGAGATAGCCATGTCTAGCCGGTTGGTAGGGGACTGCTGCTCGCTACCGGTACACTTCCACAGCATGTGCTACAGTGTCGCTCTGGCTCCGCATGCTTTACACGCGTTGGACGTATAAATATTTGAAGAAAATCAGCGCACACAAAAACTAAGACGAAGAAGAGATGAAACACTACACGACGACATCATCCAGCCGTCCAAGGGTCCGTGGGCGTCACCTGTGGTGTTAGTGAGGAAGAAGGATGAGACCCTACGTTTCTGCGTCGATTATCGTCGCCTGAACAAAATCACGAAAAAGGACATGTACCCTCTCCCACGTATAGACGACACCCTATATCTACTCCACAACGCGAAGTACTTTTCAATAGACCTCAAGACCGGCTACTGGCAAATCGAAGTCGGCAAGAGAGACCGAGAAAAGACTGCCTTATAACACCGGAGGGCTTGTTCGAGCTCAACGTCATGCCCTTCGGTCTTTGCTCGGCACCTGCGATTTTCCAACGAGTCATGGATGCAGTATTAGTTGGCTTCAAGTGGCAAACTTGCCTTGTTTACATGGACGACGTCGTTGTGTTTTCCTCGAACTTCGACGAACACCGCCAGCGCCTTGAATCCGTACTTCAAGCAACCAAGCACTCCGGGCTCGCCCGGAAGCCAGAAAAGTGCCGCTTCGCGTACGAGGAACTCTTGTTTTTGGGTGACGTGAACAGCAATACTGGAGTGCGCCCAGACCTGCAGAAAACAGCTGCCATCGCCGCTTCCCCGCCACATACCCACAAGAAGGCCATGCGCCGATTTTTTGCTTATTACAAACGCTTTGTCATAGACTTTTCACGGATCGCCGAGCCTCTAACGCAGCTCACGAAGACCGACGTCGAATTCAGGTGGCGAACAGCGCAACTCGAAGCATTTTGTGAACTGATACGACGCCTGCCGAGACCTCCGATACTTGCGCAATTCGACGAATACGCCGATACGGAGATACCCACCGATGCAAGCAGAGTAGGGCTCGGCGCCGTCCTTGTGCAGCGAACGAACGGACTGGAAAGGGTTATCAGTTATGCTAGCCGGTCACTGTCTAAAGCAGAGGCGAACTATTTCACAACAGGAAAGGAGTGCCTCGCCATCATCTGGGCTACGTCAAAGTTTCGCCTCTACGTCTACGGCAGGCCCTTCAAAGTTGTGAGCGACCATCACGCCTTGTATTGGCTAGCTAAATTGAAGGACCCTTCAGGTCGCCTTGCTCGGTGGAGCTAAGACTTCAAGAATTCGACATTATCGTCGTGTACAAGTCCGGAAGGAAACACTCCGACCCCGACTACTTGTCTCGTGCCCCGTCGACCCACCACCGCCCGACGACCAGGATGATGACAGCTTCTTGGCAGCCAGAAGTGCCGACGACTTCGCCGAACGACAGAGACAAGAACCGGAACTGAAGGGTCTAGTGGAATAGCTAGAGGGCAGGACCATCGTTGTCACAAAAGTATTCAGGCGAGAATTGGCATCATTTTCCTTGAAAAACAACGTCCTTGTAAAGAAGAACTCTCCGGCCCGAGCCAGCTACCTTATCGTTGTACTTTCGGGACTGGGACCAGAAATTCAGCATGCCCTGCACGACGACCCGACGACTGAAAACCTCGGACTTTCCCGCACGCTCGCACGAGTACAGGAGAAGTACTACTGGCCGCGCCTTGCCGCCGACGTCACTCGCTACGTAAGGACGTGCCGAGACTGTCAGCGACGGAAGTCACCTCCCAGAATAGCAGCAGGCTTCCTTCCGCCAATCAAGCCTCTTCGGTGACCATTCCGGCGGACCGGAATGGACCTCCTGGGGCCGCAGCCAGCGTCGACTTGCGGAGACATATGGGTCTTCGGGGCTACCGAGTACCTCACCCGCTACGCCGAAACAAAAGCCCTGCTCAAAGGCGGTGTCGCTGAGGTAGACAAGTTCTTCGTTGAGAGCATCGTCTTTCGACAAGGCGCCCCAGAGGTTCTCATCACCGACAGAAGTACGGCATTTACGGCTGCCCTAACTCAGGCGTTTTTAGCATACAGCCACACAAGCCACCGCCGGACCACCGCGTACAAACCACAGATTAGCGGCCTGACCGAGCGTCTTAATAAGACCATTACCGACATGCTGGCTATGTACGCCGACGTCCAACACAAGACCTGGGACGACATCCTTCCGTAAGTGGCCTTCGCGTACAACACGGCCGTACAAGAAACGACGCAGATGACGCCATAGAAGTTGGTCTGCGGAGGGAGCACGGCAAGTACGCTAGACGCCATGTTACCAAACGTGACCGACGAGGGAAACATCGATGTGACCACCTACCTACAGCGCACCGAAGAAGCACGACAGCTCGCCCGCCTACGGGTCAAGGACCAGCAGATGACTGACAGCCGCCGCTACAATCTTCCACGACGCCACATGGAATACCAACGCGGTGACCGTGTGTGTGTATGGACGCCAATACGCCGACGGAGCCTTAGTGAGAAGCTTCTTAGACGATTCTTCGGACCGTACATGGTACTTCGACGCCTCATCACCCTCGACTACGAGGTTGTCCCTGACGGCATTACGAACTCTCAGCGGCGCCGTGGCCGACCTGAAGTCATCCATGTTGCGCCTCAAGCCATATTACGCACGTTGGTGAATCTGAGGACAGTAGATTTACTTTATTATTGCATTTCCTTGCTAGTGCTTATTTTTATTGTACTATCTTGCTTGTGCTTCTTTAGTGTACTTTCTTGCTGTGTTGTTGTTATTTACTGTTGCATGCATTGAACCCCCCCCCCCGTGTTCTGTTTTAAGCATCGGGGCGTGCTTTTTCAGAGGAGCCTAAGACTTCAAGACACATGGACCCCTCGTCACCACGATGACCACCGGATCCTATAACAAGTCATGACCAGTTGCTGGTGTTCTCTGACCACGGTGATGATGCCCTTGTTCAAGAACTGTCAAGAACTTCTTCCGCACAAGCACATGGGTTCGTGAAACGTGCGTGCGTCCTCGGGACACGTATAAGCACTACATATAATCTTACCGCTTCTAGTGTTGGTAATAACCCCGTTGCCATTGGCAAGGTTACCCAACCGTAAACTGGTTATATAGCACATATGCGGCTGTTCAACATATATGTGTGCGTATAAAATTTATACAAATCTTTAGCGTCATTTTGTAACGTGTCGCTCAGTAAAAAACACTTACGCCACAATCACTTTCCCGCCGCATGCTTCGCATAACATCAACTCCCACGGTACGTGGGATCTGCCGAATTTTATTGCGATAGCAATTATATGGTTAGTCTCGGCTGGATTTTGCCGTCGCCGTCGCCGTCATGCACTGTATATGTATAAGTGTGTATATACAGTGAAACCTCGATGATACAAATCTCACGGGACCACCAAAAATATTCGTATCATCCGAAATTCGTATCACCAGAAAGCATGGAAAATTAGCATGCGAAAAAGAAAGTTGGCGTACATTTTCATTTATTGTTTTTCAGGGCCGCAGCAACGTCAGGAAGAACCCTGAATGATTGTCAGTTAAGTTTTTAGATGCCGGCAATCATGCCAGAACTCGTAGATATACGGCCCATACGCGCGTATTTAATTAATGAACTAGGTGCGCTGTGACCCGCGATAGCAGTAGCCCCTTCCAAATTTTCGTACGTTTTTTTTTTTTTTGCATGGCAACAGAGTACTGCAGCGAAAGTAACGAAAGAAGCGCATTGACGCGATGGATCAAGGCCACAAAATTACAGAACCAAGCTCCTGTGTTATGATTTTGTTACCGTGGAGGTGTTGGGGATGTGTTTTGGCAGATTTACGGCCGTGCCCGCACAACTGCGACGTCTACGGTCGCGTATGCTGACGCTGTGAGTCCTGACTCCTTCGCCAAGACCGTCCTCGCCTTCTCTCGGTCCTCGTCCACTTATCATAGTACGACTGCAGCCCGCGTGGAGGCGTTAAGAAAAAAAAAGCATGCCGCTAATGTCCTCTGTAATCTAAACGCGAAGGCACACCAGGCACATAAGAGCCTCAAAGATTCGCGTACACAATCACGGAGGCCGTGACGCGTCTCTGAAGGTTTGTTCTGACCGTAAGAAAATTGTTTTTCTTGCATCATGACTCTCACGAGTTGGCGGTGCGGCGCGCATGCCCACGCTTGCGTTCCCGCGCTCGCACGTGCTTGGCGCGTCTTCCGCGACAGCGCGGACAGCACCTCTTCGTACCTGGACGGTAGCGTACGGTCGTCTCTAACGTCGCTGGGTGAAAATCGGTTCGCAACAACCGTACTCCATTACATTGCAGGCAAATGGGCCTTGGCCGGGACCAACCAAAACTTCGTATCACCCTGAAATTCGCATGAGCTGTGATCGTATCACGGAGGTTTCACTGTATATATAAAAGTCCCAAAGAAAAATAATTCAGAAAAATGCTTCCAAAGCGCGGAATCGAACCAGGGACCTCTTGCTCCGCAGGGAGTGGCGCTAACCACCACGCCACGAAACGCAGATCCTCCACGTGGCTAACGGCAAGCGTCATATACACACCCTTTACCGCTGGACGGACTCAGAGACGGCCGGCGCTTATAAGCGTTTCTTCATTACCAGCGAGATGGCGCTAGGAGCGCGACGGGCGCATTTAAAAGTCGTAGGCTCGCTCGCTCGCTTCTTATATTTGCGCAGGGAGAACCTTGCCCTTCCGCTGTCTGCTCGCGCGGTTTTCTCGTGGTGAGGGGAAAACGGATGTTTCAAGCTTTCACCGTGATGTCCGCGCTCATGTTACGGAGCGTACGAAAGTCATTCGAGCTCAAGAGACGCCGCTAAACGAACAAACAGAAGATGAGCGCGAACTATCAAGTGACACAGCTCGACACTTGAAGCACGCTAGTTTCCTTCGCTGCTTCGGCCGCCTTTGCAAGAGGAGCGCTGTTCAAACTAAGAGTATCCATTGGCGAGCCTCACTTCGTACAGCATTTGTTTCTTGCTATCGCATTCATTGCTTCGCCCTTGAGGCGAAACTGTGACTTTTTTTCTATTGCCGAGTTACTTTTAAAGGTCTTGGGCGTGCCTGTTTCACCTACGGATGTGATATTTCGATTGCACGTTGTTGGCAACGGCAGCACGACGATGCGCTCGCGAATATGTCTGGGTATCGCGACCTTTTCGCCGCGCTGCATATGGTAGTTGATGCCCAGTGTCTCGAGGATATGTCGACTGGTTCTGGTCTTCGCCAGACGTTCCTACTGGTCGATGTTGGGTGGTTCGGTTATCTCGTCTAGGGTATTGTGTAACCCCAGCTCGAGAAATTTTTTCGTGCTGGCAAAGCTAATTTTTTTTATTGAGCTCTAGGCCATCTTTTGCAAGACAGGCTAGGAGTTCTTGAAGGCGTTGCAGATGTTGCAGGAACGTAGACGAAAACACTCTAAAAGGAAAAATACGTTTTTTGTGCGCAAAACGTTTCAGAAAAGAAGAATGATAGGACAGAGCGCACACTTACAACCAGTTTATTGCTCAGATGGCGCGAAAATATATACACTCGTGAGGGCGAGGAGATGACACACAGAGAAAGGGAAAGTGATGGCGCACGTGCAAAAGCATCTTATACACATCTTGAAATCATATTTCAACTAAGAATATACTCGTATTCATTGTCCAACTAGTTGATAGACGGGGCACTTACAAAGTCAGTTACGGCCTTGCGAATCAAAAAAGCTTCGTGAATTTCACGTGCCTTCTTGTCCCTATATCTTGCCGTTACCTGGCAATTATCTAACATGGGGGTGCACCCACACTTGGCACAGTGGCTTGCCAAGTGACTGCCCACTGATCCGCGCATGAGATTTGCGTGCTCCCTGAGGCGATCGTTCAGACAACGCCCCGTCTGTCCGATGTAGCATCGACCACATGATAAAGAAACGCAATATACAACTGCTATAATACATTCTACAAACATTGAGAGCAGTTTTGGTAACCAAGTTAACCGACTTAAGACAGCAGGCTTTCCTGACCATTTTCTCTCAGGCATAGCGGAGTCACTTCTTAAAGATTTGAAGCACGGAAACAATGCAAAACACGCAACTCAGCATGAGCCTAAGCCGAAAGTTTCTGCCATACCTTATGTGCACAAAGTTTCGCACTGCCTAAAAAGAATTGTTGAAAAAGCAGGGGTGAGGCTTGTTTTCACGGCAAGAAACAACCTTGGGTCACTATGCAAAAGAGTGAACTCCGAAGGCTCTTCAAGTGTTGGGTGTAATAAGAAGCATGCAACAATGTTTGTAGAATGTATTATAGCAGTTGTATATTGCATTTCATCATCATGTGGTCGATGCTACATCTGACAGACGGGGCGTTGTCTGAACGATCGCCTCAGGGAGCACGCAAAGCTCATTCTAAAAAGATACAGGGCGTGCAAACACGGACACAAGAAAGAGATCAGGACACCACAAACGCCGACTAACAACTGAAGAGACGCACAACGGCTGAAAAGAAAGAAGGCAGAAAACTTATCTGCGCATTCCCATGCAACCGGCGAACCTATCAATCCGGCACGCGTGGCGGTCTACGTAGAAGATAACTGTTAAGGCATTTGATTTCATCTTTATGCAAGTTAATCGACGGTTAGCTCACGCATGTGCTACCACTATGCTCGATATGCCATGCTTCAATCATCAGGCGCGTTTCTTCATTTCTATGCCGGTACAACACTGCGCATTCATCAAATTTTGGCGTGCACTTACAATCTCGACAATGTAAAGATAGATTAGAAGGTGAGCCTCCTGTTAGCGATCTCCTATGTTCCAACAATCTCTGGTTAATGCATCGGCCCGTCTGTCCTACGTAGAAGCGGCCGCAGCTGAAAGGGACCTTATACACCACACTCGTACGGCAATCAGTGAATTTGTTGGTGTGTTTTACGAAACAATTATCGGTCCGCTTCTTGTCTTTTACTCGCTCATTCTTCCTCTGCACAGCGGCACAAATCTTACCTAGCTTATTGGTAGCCGTGAAAACAACATTAACGCCGTATCTACTTCCTACCTTCTTTCGCCTGTGAGATATGCAATGAATGTACGGAATACCTATGACACGTTTCTTCCTATCGCTTTCTGCAACCATGCTCGGACTTAACACAATAGACTTCTTTAAACGCTCAGCGACCGTGGCCACTGCATCACGAGGATACCCTACATCTAAAAGACGCGTAACCTGTGCGCTAAAGCTATCACACATTTTGTGCTCACACGACTTGGTGAGGGCTGACTTAAGGCAAGACATGGCGATGCCATTTCTTACAACCTTCGAGTGCTTCTACGAAAAATTTAACAGCGGTTTGGAAGATCTAGGAGAATACTGCCAGCACACGTGGTCCTTCTGGAACGTTAAGGAAATGTCTAGAAATTGTATTCCATTATTCTGAGGCACCTCTTTAGTAAAGCTCAGCCCTCCTCCATTTAATTCAAATTTTTCGCTCACGGAAGTTGCCACCTTTTCAAAGCCTTAATCACTACAAAAAATCAAGTAGTCGTCCACATAACGAAAAACCTTAATAACCGAATTACCTAAGGCGCCTTCCAAAAGATTGTCAATCTTGCTAAGGTATAAATCACTAAGAACCGGAGCAACCTTAGAACCAATACATATCCCTGATTTCTGCACATAAACGCCTTCCTTCCAACCTACCAGCGTCGACTTTAAATACATGGAAAGGATTTCTAGAAATGCCCCGGTAGAAACACCACATTTATCGGTGAAAACCGTCTGGTGGCCTTGTTCGTTAATACATTCATTAACACATTTTAACAAGTCCTTATGCGGCAAAGAATAATATAGGTCTTCGATATCCATACTAAAAGCTTTACAACAGCCGGGGTTCTCCTCTGAGAGGAACTGAACTAGCGCCTGAGAATTACGCATACGAAAAGGGTCTGAAAAACTCAAAGAGGTTAAGCAGTTCTGCAAATAACTAGATACAGCGACTTGCCAGGTGCCTTGCTCTGAAACGATTGCTCGAAACGGAATCTCGTTCTTATGTGTTTTGGCTGATAAAAACAATTCTAAAGTAAGTGATTTAGCCTTCTTGACATTACAAGCTATTCTCTCAAGATTATGTCTTAACAAAAGGTCGACAGCACGTTGCCTAACTACCGATGGCTTAAGTTTTACCGTCCTAAAATTCTTTTCTATGGATGTTAATGCTTTTTCTGAGAACAAACTGTCCGGCATAATTACAAAATACCCTTCCTTATCTGAAATTACTGGCCTGAGTTTCTTCTCGACACAGTAATTAACCAAAGGCTGGATAGGATCAGAACACTTGAGATGCATATTAGAACCCTTGATGCTAGCAACGCAGTCTGAAATGCAGTGGGAACGCTCTTCTTCAGAAACAAGTCTAGTGATTGTACGCGGCGAACTTAAAACGTCTATTGGTTTCAGGTTCGGCTTAAAACAGTATTTAGGACCTAAGGCTCTTTCAGGTCCCTTTCAGCTGCGGCCGCTTCTACGTAGGACAGACGGGCCAATGCATTAACCAGAGATTGTTGGAACAGAGATCGCTAACAGGAGGCTCACCTTCTAATCTATCTTTACATTGTCGAGATTGTAAGTGCACGCCAACATTCGATGAATGCGCAGTGTTGTACCGGCATAGAAATGAAGAAACGTGCCTGATGATTGAAGCATGGCATATCGAGAATAGTGGTAGCGCATGCGTGAGCCAACCGTCGATTAACTTGCATAAAGATGAAATCAAATGCCTTAACAGTTATCTTCCACGTAGACCGCCACGCGTGCCGGATTGATAGGTTCGCCGGTTGCATGGGCATGCGCAGATAAGTTTTCGTGCCTTCTTTCTTTTCAGCCGTTGTGCGTCTCTTCAGTTATTAGTCGGCGTTTGTGGTGTCCTGATCTTTTCTTGTGTCCGTGTTTGCACGCCCTGTCTCTTTTTAGAATGAATACGTACCAACTAGCTCAGCTCTCTGTTATTCTAAACGCAAATCTCATGCGCGGACCAGTGGGCAGTCACTTGGCAAGTCACTGTGCCAAGTGTGGGCGCACCCCCGTGTTAGATGATTGCCAGGTAATAGCAAGATATAGGGACAAGCAGGGCTGGGCAGTATCGCGATACAAGAGTATCGCGATAGTATTTCAGGATACTTTTGAGTATCTGTATTTCTGTATCGAGATACATTTGAAAAATGTATCTGTATCTCGGTAGTGAAATACATTTACGATGTATTGCCAGTATCGCGATACTATGCAGGACACGGGTATCTCGTTACATTGTTTTTTTTGCGTAGGAAATGAGTTGAGGCGTGTTTCCAATGGGGGAATGACGTTTTTTTTCTTTTTGTGCCAAGACAAGCAAAGGCGCGTTGGCAGTCGCCGACAGATAGGGCGGCGATGGTTTCCCCTCAAGCACAGAATGGTCCATGTGGTAAAGCGCGCGACGCCGCAGGCGGCAGAATCGCAGGTGCAGTGTTGTCGGCCTCTGCCGACGAAAGTCGCTGTCTCCCAATGCCAGCGGAGCACGCCTAATTTTTTTCGGGTGGCAAGCCATTACTTCGCGACCCCCCGCGCGGATACCGCCTTGGAACAGGCTTTGCAATGCTTCGCGTGCGTTCAGTTCTCAAAGCGGTGGCACTTCCAAAAGCAGTTCCCGTAGTTCCGGCGGAAGTGACTAGAAGATGGCTATTTTTCACGCGCTTTCAGCCGCCTCTCGACCGTCAGGGTGCGTTCCTAATTGATTACATGCGTCAAACGGTCTTTTGTGGTAGCAGGCTCCCCCACCGCTGGAGCCGACTTCGCCTGTTGCGGCTTTCTGAAATGGGTGCTGGTAGCGTCGGTGGTGGTGACAGCTTCATTGAAGCCGACAGGCTCAGACGGCTGAGGATTCCGAAGATGGGGACCGACTTCGGAATCTGAACAGTCAGAACAACCCAAGTGAGGGCGGAAGTGTTGCCATATCTAGATGACCCGGGAAGAGATATCGCCACGCTGCAGGGTAATCCGGCTATGAAGGCGGTATTTATTCACTATAACACAAATTTGTGCTCGCCTTCAGCGGTAGACAGACATTTTTTTCTTTCGTGAGTCTTGTGCTGAGGCTGAACCGACGCTGTTAGAAGACAGCCTATTTGAGAAGCCTACACATCAACCTTCTCAGCAAAGCAGATCTTCAAAATAAATGTGTGCTTTTTCTCAATTCACTGGTATTCATTAGTGATTCGAGTGATTTGCTTGAAGTGTGCTATTTCTAGCATAGCTTAGTTTGTTCGCCAAGTATGCTGATTTCGGTGCCCAATCCTTGTTACGGTTGCTGTGAAAGTGTATTTTTATTGCACTTGATACTTGTAATTATGTCATCATTACTAATTATGTACTTTGTCCGCCCCCCTCCCCTGCAATGTCTTAATGGCGCTGAGGGTACTGTAACAAATAAATAGATGAACTAAACGTTTCGATGCGCTGTAACTTTAATTACAACATTATGCTGCACTAATAAGTATCTTTGCGTAGTATGAGCATCCTTGAAATAAAAAAAAGTATTCCAGTATCTGTATCGCTGTAACTGTATTCCGGAATACTTTTTTCTTCTTATTGCAAAAGTATCTCCGAAATATCCCGCTACGTTAAAGGAAAATGTATCTCAGTATCTGTATTTTAGGCTTCCAGTTCATGTATTTCGATATCTGTATTCCGGAATACTTTTCTGAGTATCTCTGCCCAGCCCTGGGGACAAGAGGGCACGTGAAATTCACGAAGCTTTTTTGATTCGCAAGGCCGGAGCTGACTGTGTAAGTGCCCCGTCTATCAACTTGTTGGACAATGATTACGAGTATATTCTTAGTTGAAATATGATTTCAAGATGTGAATAAGATGTTTTTGCACGTGCGCCATCACTTTCCCTTTCTCTGTGTGTTATCTCCTCGCCCTCACGAGTGTATATATTGCCACGCCCACTTCTTGTCTTGTTTTGATGTGTTCGGGTTTGACCGGCAGGGACGGTTATCAACGCTCGACGCTGTCCGCGAAGTAGTGTTCTAGAAGCGTCGCGATTGTAGTAGATCGGTTTGTTAAGACTGCGCCCCGCACGCGAATGTTCCAGCTTTGTCTAGAGATTACGCCGCCACCAGCGATATTGCTGGAAAGTTCGATAGCGCCTGTATAAAAGCCGACGCGCGTGACCGCTTGTCTGTTGATCGACGGACGACGCCCTGTTCGCCGCTATCATTGTACAGCGTGTATTGCTGTAGTTCTAGTTCTCATTTTCTGGCCACAAGTTCGGCCAAATAAACAGTTTCATCCTGCAAACGCCGACTGCTGTCTTCGTCGACGTCACGACCACGTGACATCTGGTGGAGGTGCTGCTTCATGATCCGGACGCCACCGCGGAGCGCTGACGCAAGCCCAAGCCGCGAAGAAGGCGACTCTAAGAACAACCCGGATACTCGAACCAGCCGCCGGCAGAAGGGACTACAACCAGAGTACGGGCTCCTTCCCGAAAACGCCAGGCAGCCGAAGACCGTCACATCGACCGCCGAGACGATGACAGACCCCCTGCCACCTACAACGGTAGTGATGCAACAGCCAAGGGAGCCACCAACTTTCCGTGGATCGTCGTTTGAAGACCCGGAGAGCTGGCTGGAGACGTACGAGCGAGTCGCCGCCTTCAACCACTGGGACATTGAAGAGAAGCTGCGCCACGTCTACTTCTACTTAGAAGACGCCGCGAAGACGTGGTTCGAAAACCATGAATCGAGCCTTCAATCCTGGGACCTCTTTCGGACGACGTTCCTCAATACCTTCGCGAGCATCGTCCGCAAGGAAAAGGCCGCTGCTCTGCTGGAGACAAGAGCACAGCTACCGAATGAGACGGTCACTATCTACACGGAAGAGATGACGCGACTTTTCCGCCTGGCCGATGCTGCCATGCCTGAGGAAAAAAAGGTCCGCTTCCTTATGCGGGGAGTGAAACAAGACCTCTTTGCAGGATTGGTGCGGAACCCACCGAAAACTGTCACCGAATTCCTAAAGGAGGCTACAACAATCGAAAAATCCCTCGAGATTAGGACGAAGCAGTACAACCGCTCAACCCTGTCGACAGGCTACACCGAAGCGCACTCGCTAGGCACCGACGACCTACGGGAAACCATCAGAGCGATAGTGCGGGAGGAGCTGCGCAAGCTGTTGCCTTCAGCGCAGCCTCAAGTCGATTCGATCACCGACATGGTCCGCGAGGAAATCCAGCAGTCGCTGGGCACCCCCTATGCAGCGCAGCCGCAGCTGCAAGCAATGAACTATGCTGCTGCAGCCCGACGCAACGCCCCCCCTCCTCGCCCGCGTCAAGACGCCGCGCCGCCGCAGCAGTTCCGCCGCCAGGCACCGCCGCCACCCCCAACGACGCCATACCGCCCGCCGACAGGACAAGGATGCGCCCCCCGAAAGACCGACGTTTGGCGTGCCCCTGACAGCCGCCCGCTCTGCTACCACTGCGGAGAGGCCGGCCACACGTACCGCCGCTGCCAATACCGACAGATGGGGCTACGCGGATTCGCCATCAACGCGCCGCGCCCGCAGCCAGGCGAACGGCCTCGCGACATTGACGACTACCTCACCGGAACACAGTGGCAAGAACGACGACCTTCCCGATCGCCGTCGCCCGGCCGCTACATGTCACCGCACCGCCGGCAGTACACTGGACCAAACCGGGGCCGGTCGCCCAGCCCGTATCCGGGAAACTAAGGGCAGCAACCGATGGAGGTGCGGTTGCTGTACGACGAAATGCCGAAGATCCTCCGCGGCCGCCGACGACGACAACGCGACGAGACCTTCAGAACACGACGCAAACCGGACGGAGCCCTCACGACGAAATTTCGCGGCCCGAAGAAAACCTGACGACGCAACGTCGAAACAG
Organism: Rhipicephalus sanguineus; assembly: GCF_013339695.2. Lineage (NCBI taxonomy): Eukaryota > Metazoa > Arthropoda > Arachnida > Ixodida > Ixodidae > Rhipicephalus > Rhipicephalus sanguineus. The sequence continues at coordinate 228,927,236 of NC_051177.1, forward strand.
CGGGACCAATCGACGAAGCCGTGATCCGACGCCACGACCTAACCGCAACGCAAGACGACGGACCAGCGACCTCAATGTTCTTATCGACGGCCACAGCGTCACAGCTCTCGTCGACACCGGAGCCGACTATTCCGTCGTCAGTGGCCCATTCGCCACCAAGCTGAAGAAAGTAAAGACCGCTTGGAGTGGACCCGAAATCCGGACAGCTGGAGGCCACCTGATAACGCCGATTGGTATCTGCACGGCGAGAGTCACCATCAATAACCGGACTTATCCTGCGAGCTTCGTAATCCTACGAAACTGCTCCAGGGATGTTATACTCGGAATGGACTTCCTAAGTGACCACGGCGCCGTTATCGACCTGAGGTCTGAGTCGATAACACTAAGCTCAGACAAAGCGCTCCCACCCCACGCGACGCCAGGGAACCATGCACTGAAGGTGATCGAAGAGCAGGTGACCGTTCCGCCGCGCTCCAGCGTCATTATTTCCGTCGGCACCGAAAAACCTGCGAACCTTGAAGGCGTAATCGACGGCGATCAGCAACTACTCCTGAACCGTCAAATTTGCGTCGCAAGAGGTATCGCCGAGCTGCATGACGGTAAAGCAAAGGTACTGCTGACAAACTTCAGCCACGAGTATAGGCACCTCAACATGGGTGCGACGGTTGCCCACATCGACGAATGTGTAGCCGCCAGCGATGCTTTCGCCCTCTTCGATGCTGCCGAACCTGCTTCGACGAATAGAGGTCCCGAACCGGATTTTGACGTCAACCCGAGCCTTCCGAAGGTCAAGCAAGACCAGCTCAAAACCCTGCTCCTGCAATACAAGGACTGTTTCTCGTCGTCATCGCGGGTCCGACAAACGCCCCTTGCTAAGCACCGAATTATAACAGAAGAAAATTCTCGACCACTCCGACAGAGCCCCTACAGAGTTTCGACGCGAGAACGTGAGGCCATAAAGAAACAAGTGGACGAAATGCTTCGCGACGACATCATCCAGCCTTCAAAGAGTCCGTGGGCATCACCTGTGGTGTTAGTGAAGAAGAAGGATGGGACACTGCGCTTCTGCGTTGATTATCGGCGCCTGAATAAAATCACGAAGAAGGATGTGTACCCCCTCCCACGGATAGACGACACCCTGGATCGACTTCACAACGCGACGTACTTTTCGTCGATGGACCTCAAGACCGGCTATTGGCAGATCGAAGTAGACGAAAGAGATCGAGAAAAGACCGCTTTTATAACGCCCGACGGCCTCTTTGAGTTCAAGGTCATGCCTTTCGGTCTTTGCTCGGCACCTGCGACGTTCCAGCGCGTCATGGACACCGTACTGGCCGGATTGAAGTGGCAGACATGCCTTGTGTATTTGGACGACGTCGTCGTGTTTTCCTCGTCCTTCGACGAGCATCTCCGGCGGCTTGAGGCAGTACTTCAAGCAATCAAGACCTCTGGACTGACCCTGAAGCCAGAAAAGTGCCGATTCGCATACGACGAGCTCCTGTTTCTGGGTCATGTGATCAGGAAGTCGGGAGTGCGCCCAGACCCGCGGAAAACAGCTGCCATCGCCGACTTCGCGCCACCCACCGACAAGAAGGCCGTCCGCCGATTTCTCGGCTTATGCGCCTATTACAGACGCTTCGTCAAAAACTTTTCAGGGATCGCCGAACCACTGACGCTTCTCACGAAGGCTAACGTGGAATTCAGGTGGGAAACGGCGCAAGTGCAAGCATTTCAAGAACTTAAACGACGCCTGCAGACGCCACCCATACTTGCGCATTTCAACGATTGCGCCGATACGGAAATACACACCGACGCAAGCAGCGTAGGACTCGGTGCCGTCCTTGTGCAAAAGACTGACGGGCTTGAAAGGGTTATCAGTTATGCTAGCCGGTCACTATCCAATGCAGAAGCCAACTATTCCACAACAGAAAAGGAATGCCTTGCCATCATCTGGGCTACGTCAAAGTTTCGCCCCTACCTCTATGGCAGGCCCTTCAAAGTTGTCAGTGACCATCACGCCTTATGTTGGCTAGCTAACTTGAAGGACCCTTCTGGTCGCCTCGCACGATGGAGTCTCAGACTTCAAGAATTTGACATTACCGTCGTGTACAAGTCCGGACGAAAACACTCTGACGCCGACTGCCTGTCCCGAGCCCCCGTCGACGCGCCGCCGCAAGAGGACGACGACGACTGCTTCCTCGGAACTATAAGTGCCGACGACTTCGCCGAAAGGCAACAAGCCGACGCGGAACTGGGGGGCCTTATGGAGTACCTCGAGTGCAAGACCGCCGTTGTTCCGAAGGTATTCAAGCGAGCACTGCCGTCGTTTTTCTTACGGAACGGCGTTCTCATGAAGAAGAACTTTTCGGCACTTCGAACCGACTACCTTCTTGTCGTGCCCTCATCATTGCGACCAGAGGTCCTGCAGGCCCTACACGACGACCCGACGGCTGGGCACCTCGGTGTTTCCCGCACGCTCGCCAGAATACAGGAAAATACTACTGGCCACGCCTTGCTGCCGACGTCGCCCACTACGTTAAGACTTGCCGAGATTGCCAGCGACGGAAGACACCACCGACGAGGCCCGCGGGACTTCTGCAGCCAATCGAACCACCTCACCGGCCGTTCCAGCAAATCGGGATGGACCTACTGGGGCCGTTCCCAACCTCGACTTCCGGCAACAAGTGGATCGTCGTAGCAACCGACTACCTCACCCGCTACGCCGAAACAAAAGCCCTGCCCAAAGGCAGTGCCGCTGAGGTAGCGAAGTTCTTCGTTGAGAACATCGTCCTTCGACACGGCGCCCCAGAGGTTCTCATCACCGACAGAGGTACGGCGTTCACGGCTGACCTGACTAAGGCGATCTTGGAATACAGCCACACAAGCCACCGCCGCACCACCGCGTACCACCCACAGACCAACGGCCTCACCGAGCGTCTAAATAAGACCATCGCCGACATGCTGGCCATGTACGTCGACGTAGAACACAAGACGTGGGACGCCATCCTTCCGTACGTGACCTTCGCGTACAACACGGCCGTACAGGAAACGACGCAGATGACGCCATACAAGTTGGTCTACGGACGGAGCCCGGCAACGACGCTCGACGCCATGCTACCAAACGTGACCGACGAGGAAAACATCGACGTGACCACCTACCTACAGCGCGCCGAAGAAGCACGACAGCTCGCCCGCCTACGGATAAAGAACCAGCAGACGACTGACAGCCGCCGCTACAACCTTCGACGACGCCACATGGAATACCAACCCGGTGACCGTGTATGGGTATGGACGCCAATACGCCGACGAGGACTTAGTGAGAAGCTTCTTCGACGATACTTCGGACCGTACAGGGTACTTCGACGCCTCGGCGCACTCGACTATGAGGTTGTCCCTGACGGCATTACGAACTCTCAGCGGCGCCGTGCGCGACCTGAAGTCGTCCATGTCGTGCGCCTTAAGCCGTTTTTTGCGCGTTAGCGATCCTGGGACTCTATTTTTTTTTCCTTTTTATTGTACTAATTTATTTGTGTATGCACTTGTTTTTTTTTTCTCTTCTATGTTCTTTCACAAGCATCGGGACGATGCTTTTTCAGAGGGGGGCAATGCCACGCCCACTTCTTGTCTTGTTTTGATGTGTTCGGGTTTGACCGGCAGGGACGGTTATCAACGCTCGACGCTGTCCGCGAAGTAGTGTTCTAGAAGCGTCGCGATTGTAGTAGATCGGTTTGTTAAGACTGCGCCCCGCACGCGAATGTTCCAGCTTTGTCTAGAGATTACGCCGCCACCAGCGATATTGCTGGAAAGTTCGATAGCGCCTGTATAAAAGCCGACGCGCGTGACCGCTTGTCTGTTGATCGACGGACGACGCCCTGTTCGCCGCTATCATTGTACAGCGTGTATTGCTGTAGTTCTAGTTCTCATTTTCTGGCCACAAGTTCGGCCAAATAAACAGTTTCATCCTGCAAACGCCGACTGCTGTCTTCGTCGACGTCACGACCACGTGACAATATTTTCGCGCCATCTGAGCAATAAACTGGTTGTAAGTGTGCGCTCTGTCCTATCATTCTTCTTTTCTGAAACGTTTTGCGCACAAAGAACGTATTTTTCCTTTTAGAATGCAGTACCAGCCAGCCCAAGTAGCCACCCTGTTACGAAAACACTACTATGTCGTCGAGGTAACATAAACACGTTTTCCACTTCAGACCGCGCAGTGCGCCGTCTATCATTTGTTCGAAGGTAGCGGGCGCATTAGAACGTCCGAAATGCATTACAATAAATTCATACAGCCCATCTGGGATGGAAAATGGCGTTTGTCAGTGCACGGAGAGATGAGGCGCAGTAAGGCGTGGTCACTTTTCGGAGGCCAGAACAAAAGTCAGCGCGAATAATCGAAATAGCAGCGCAAGTATCCACAAGCGCTTCGACACGTAATTCTACTAATATGTTCGATGGCAGCTCTGGAGGAATTGTTGGCTTTCCGGTGTTTGCAATTTCTCCTCCTAAAACAGCATCGGGGATGTTTTCGAGTGGGCGATCGCGAATTCGGAGGCGGGTCGCTGAGGCGACACTGAACGGCGATGTGCAGATGGTGACCGGCGACGACTCACGAAAATTCCCAGGCATGTAAACATTGTAAGAGGAGAGGGTGAACGGCGGAAGGAAGAGTGGTAGGGCGTACGTTGGTATCTCGTGGCTGGACGGACGCCTGCGCGTTCCTCGGGAGCATAGCCACGTTGTTCTTCCTGTTGGCGCCTTCTGCAAAACAGAGATATGTGTCCTCGGTAGCCACAATAGTAACAGAACTGTGAGGAGGTCTCTGTGCGGTATCATCAGCCTGTAAATGCATCGGTGGGTAGGCGCGGTGACGGTGGTAGATGCAGAGAGCGGCACAACATCGGCGTACGTTGGCACCTGACGACCGCAAGGACCGTCGAAACACGTTACACATGATGCGGGCGCTACCTGTTGCATAATGATATCGTGTGAGTTTGTTGGACGAGGAGGTAGAGGATATTGCGGAGTGCAGGAAGAGCAACGCCTGTGAAGCTCTTCGGAAACGGTGCTGCAGATCAGGGTGCGTAAGTCGAAGGCCGCAGGAAGACGAATGTGCGAGGAGTCATAGCACAGGCGAAGAGAGTGGAGTTCGTGAAGTCGCTGGCAAATGTTGATTACATCTTCAGTTGTAGCAGGCATAGCGTTTACTACACTTACCTAGAGGGAAAAGTGGCGATGGGAGCTGTTGGACGGACGGGAATGCCGGGATATGTGAGCTTCGAACTTGACTCGGATTCGTATCCTTCATGTACAGCCCAGACACCTCAAAGACGCGTCTGGCTTCAACGCGTTCTTTGCGTCGAAATGGTTGATTTCTTACTGAAGGAGCACGTAGTGAGCTATTTGTTTTTATTACTGCAGAAAAACGAGTCTTATTAAACATTGGAAACTTCTGCGTCGATGTATAGTTTTACGAAGCGTAAAAAGTAACCAACGGCCGCTAAACCTGGCAGGCAGACGACAAAGGCAGCGTGCCCTCTGCCACTCTTTATCGTCTTTCTTTTTTTCGCCGTTTGGTTATGCCGTCAAGGTGAGTGGACGTGTCTTTTAAAATATAATACGCGTAAATTGCATCCGCTTATAAATGTTTTGTTTTAGAGAAGCTTTATTTGCGCAGTCGTATCCGCTTTTGAGCCGAAGCCTCGCTCAACGCCAGCCAACACAAGCCTCGCACACATATTTACCGTCATTCCCAGCGCTCCAACGGTGCCCCTTAAGAAATTTGCATAGACGGTGGCGCCAGATTTCCCTTTAGGCATTTTTGTGAGAAACTCTATGGTAGCAGAATTTTGCCTAACATGAGCACTAAAGGCGACGGAGGTCATGCCTTTAATAATATGGCCTATGTAGTCGGTCAAGGCATGCCGGAGTTAACAAGCTTGCTCAATCCCAGAACAACTTGAATGTGCGAGGTGTACGATTTACCGGGCAGTTGAATGCGTTCTGTCGGCTTATTCTGTGCTACCTCCGCACGAACTGGGGGGGGGGGGGGGGGCACCAAAAATCTGATGAAGCTGCTGCGTGAACTACTCCCATTCGGGAAGGTCTCGTTGATGGTTCCAAAACCAGGTTATCCCGACATCCGACAGGTAGTAGGGGACGGAACTTAGGTGGGTTCTCGCCCCTGTTCAAGTCGCTGACGAGGTCGAATATTTGTAGCTAGTCTTCGACGTCATCCGTGGACCAGCGAGCACTGGCGGACGAGGCTGGCGGCTGTTGTTGTGGAGAGCGGAAGGCGGAGGCTGCAGTGGGCCGGCGGCGTCGGACGAACCAGCATTTTCTTGAGCAGCCATGACAGGTGGTATTACGCGACGACCCGAGCGGAGCTCCAGTGAAAACCTGCGAGTGGACTGGGCGATTGAAAGGCACCGTCCACCACTTATGATGAACCGCTTTATTCGAGTCGAGCTCGAGCTGACACACGCTGATGTTGATATATACCGATGAGGAAGTTGTACAAATGATGACAAAGAAAAATCAGTGACTGCGCTCACAATATTCATAGTCGAGAGTTCGACGGAATACCGTCTGGTCAGCTAAAGGTGTTGCTGAAAAACAGGTCACTGACCAATGTCAAAACAAAAAATGACGTTTCGAAATCCGTGCGGATCCCTTGTTCCTAATCGAGTGACGGCTGAGCAACAGGTTTTCATGTAGCGTTGAGCACATGACGCAATGTCCGGCAGTACAAGTGGCTTAGAGTGCCGAATGATGTATTATTGATTGTGTTACTTGTACGAATTAGTGACTGGAGAGTGAATTTTGTTGTGAAATTCCTCTTCTTTACATAATGAGCCGTTGTCAAAGCTTACTAAGTTTCCACAGCACGACTGGACGCGGACGGAGAAGGAACACGCAAACACACACATAGCGCTGGCTTTCAAATGGAATGTTTATTTTTCATATGCACGTGGCGCTTATATAGACACACGCAAACAGGTGCACACAAAACAAGAAACAAAAGCAAGACGAAAACGCGCATGTTTGGCCGCAATCACAACCAGATGCCACCCACCTAGAGTGACGGATCCAGATATATCTTTTCCTTATCTGACAGTGACAAGGATGACATGCTGACACACGTATCATTCATTTTATCTATTTCATATGCTACAATAATTTCTCTTGTCAATCGATCTCTTGCCCTGTTGTAAATGCTAATTTTATCAAACATGGGAAAACAGCCACATCTTTGACAGTCAATGGCAAGCTGTCCGGAAATGACTTTCGTGACATTGTATTTATATGTTACCTCAACCTTTGACATTGGCCGGACCAGCGTTATGTGAATCAAATGTTGAGGGAACATAGGTACAATGTCACGAACACTGAATCCATGAACACCGAAACAATAAGCGCTAAATATTAACGAGCAGAAAAAGGAAAAAAGACGAAGGGCTGGTGCTACTAACAACCGTTTATTTTCGTCACACCCAGCGAGTTTTTAGTAGCGTCAGTTCTTTGTTCCCTTTGTGTGCTCGAGAATTTTAAGCTCTTATTCTTTCAGGACATCCGTTCCCACGAGCTACTTTCTCTCCACTGGCGGTGTAGATGTGCCGTTCGCTTTTTGCTCTCTTTCTCGACGGCAGCTTCCATCGAAGCATACAAGTCATTTGCGCATGTTATTTTGTTTGTTTGCATTTTTTCTCGAATCGTGGCACCAACATTGGTCCAGACTACGGTACTCCGCACTTATTGTTCGCACCACATATTGCTGTTTTTACTCGTTTACTATTCGAACCCAGCGCGTTCGAATAGTTCGCTCTCTTCTGCCTTTAAATGGTCACGTACCCAAGACAACAATGCCGCCGCATCTTTACTGAAACGGTTATAGGCAAATAGAGAGACGAGCACCTTGCTAAACCCCTCATAACCTCGACAGGGCCGCTTGCATCCGGGTCCGGCCCAGACGGCGCACCAACGCCTTGCGGCATTCGAGAGCGAAAAGCACCTGAACTTCTGTAAAAGCTCAAAAAGCACAAAGGGGAACTCTTGCCGTCCCTTTTATTACTCAGCGAATTTCTGCGACTTTGAGCGTATCTATCTATCTATCTATCTATCTATCTATCTATCTATCTATCTATCTATCTATCTATCTATCTATCTATCTATCTATCTATCTATCTATCTATCTATCTATCTATCTATCTAGCCGCCTACGACTTCGAGCTCGCCTGGCCGTTTCGTTATTAGGATGTGTAGCAAAACTGCTAGCCGGCCTAGTTGGAACGAATTCATTGTAGTACTTGTAGTGGATGTGTACCAAAATTGGTATGACATAACATGACCGTACTACGCACATAAATGGCAGGTCATAACATGAAAATCATGACATGCATGTCATAAACAGCATGATTTATATGGCACGGTCTTGGGGCTCTCTCGGCCGTTTCGTTAATTTGATATATACCAAAATTGATATGACGTGACAGTAGTGTATGACGAACACAACTGGCAGGTCCTGATGTGCAAATCATGAAAACCATGCCATGTGCAGCATGATTTACATTACATGGTCTCGAGGCGCTCGTGGCCGTTTAAATGAATGGACACCTGCCAAAACTGGTATGGCGAGACATTTCTGTATGACGAACGTAACTGACACATAGTAACATAAACATCGTGACATGCAAGTCATGTACGACATGATTTACATGCCACGCTCTGTTCGATCGCTGCCGCTTCGCTCGCGTGATATGCATCAAAATTGGTATTGCGCGACGAGACTGCATCATGAACGTAAATCAGAGGTGGTAACGTGAAAACTATGACATGCAAGTCATAGATGACATGATTTACATGCGACGCTCATGGTGCCCACGCGGCCATTTCGCTCGCTTGATATACACCAAAATTGTTTTGGCGCGAGGGTACTGTATGGCCAACATAAATGAGAGTTGGTGATATGAATATCATGACAGGCGTGTCATGTACATCATGAGTTACATGACACTGTCATAGTGTGCTTCCGGCCGTTTTGTTAACAGGGTATATGCCGAAAACTCGTACGGTATGACACTAGTGCGTCATGAACGTAAATGACAGGTTATGCATTGTATATTCCAGGTTATACGCTTCATTAGCATGACATATACCGAATTGTATATGCATGCAGGCATGTCAAACATGCGATATATAGTGAACTTGATGCCATTGCAAGAATGACTCAACTTGTCTCAAAGACAAACAAGGCGCTGTAGCAGTTCTCCGCCGGCTGCTTCGCATTACATAGATTCCCACAGTGCATGGGATCTGCCGTATTCTTTCATGGCCAAGTGTATAGACGCACAAGAGTTGCGCGGAGAAAGGAAAGCTGGAACAGAAATAAACGTGACTACTTAAGTTGTTTAGTTCCACACTAATGCACTTCAAAAGTGCAGTTCACTTCGAAGTGCAATATTGAAATTTGAGGCGCTGCAAAATGAAGCCCCCTAGTGAGCAACCTATCGAGCCCCGAATAACGAGACCCGAATCGAGCAACGTAAGCGCACCAAAACAAGCGAACTCGGAGAAAGGAAACCCGCGGATTATGGGCGTTTTCCACAGCAATCACTGCGCATCGCAGAGGCGCGCGCCGCGCCAAAGCGGTGCATGTGACACAAAGCCGCGTCCGCGCGTCCTGGTGCCCCTCGATCGCGGCCGGCTCCACCGCTCGTTCGCTCGCATGTGAAATAGGCTTAAGGACGCGGTCATGATCGCTGGCGCGCGTGCTGTCTCCGCAGGAATTAGCGGACGGCTCGTATACCCTTCTACGTGCTGCGCTCTCAACGCGAAGCGACTGGCTCACAACAGCTTCTCTCACTGGAGCGGACTTAATATCTTACACCACCGTTTCTTAGAGTTACGCGAGACTGGATATAAATGAGTTAGCTCGGAGCTGTACTTCGTATAACATTACAAATTGTTGCTATCGCATACATTCCCTGCCGTTGCGTTGAAAATGAGTTTCTTTTTTTCTGCAATCTCTCTATTTTTTATCTATTTCTTCTGTTCATTCCTTTCTTTCTTTCATTTTTCACGCGTTTCTTTCTCTCTCTATCCCTCGCTTGCCCATTCTTTCTACCTCTTTTTATATCTCCACTTCTTTCTCTCTTGATTTCATTCTTTGTCTTTATCTCTTTCTTTATCATTAGGTCTTTCTTCTCCGTCTTTCTCTTTGTCCTTTGTCCGTGTCATCCTCCCTATTTCTCTCTCTCTCTCTTTCATGCTATGCTACGCTTTATTCTCTACCCTCCTCCTTGCGCTTCTCATCACCCTCAAGTCCCATTCCCACCCCGCTGTTATACTGTACCCTAAAAGGCAATACCTTGCGGGCCTCCAAGGCCACTGGTTTGATGCACGCTTTCGGATCGTGGGTTCAAATCCCGCCTAGCGAAGGAAGTTTTTTCGCCAGGAATCTTTCTTGTTTGCTTTGTTTCAATCTTTATCTCTGTCTACCTTTCTCTCATTTTTTTTTCACTTCCTCTGCACTCGGTCCTCGCCTTTCAAGGTTACGGCATCCCCAACGAGCAATCGGCGCACCTCTTCAGGCAGCGGGGCGGAATATGAAGAAGAGCACGAGGAGAGCGCCAGCATGTTTATGATGATGATGATGTTTTCTGTTCGCTCTGCAAGGAATTGAGTTGGGCGTAAACACTGCCGCTGTTAAAGGCGGCGCTGAAGACAAACTTCCCAGCTGCGTCATATAACATTTCTGGCGAAGCCCTGTCACGTGCGTTGGAGAGCCTAGCGGTCTCAATGTAGTGAGCAAATGTTTGTGACGTGCGAGCGTTGGAAATTTGCGTGAACTGACGAAGTTATGGACGACGTCCGCGCGATGAACAGTGTCGACAAAAGTGTGGAATAAAGACGATGCATTCGAAAAGGCGGAGTTCATGGACACGAGGCAAAGCAAAGGTCGTTCACCGTACAAGGCGCTGCACACGGCCTCTCGGGTCTCGAACCTTCGCAGCAGAACTCGGCCGGCAGGGGCCTCTTTTTAACGCATCGCCGGGCGAAGGAACCATTGTGAATCCCGAACTGCACCAGAGGCTGCAGTGTGGGTACGCAAAGCCGAAGCAGTCATCACAGGTCACTGCTATGACCTGTGATGTCTATATGTGGACAATATCTTGTGATAACAGGTGAGACCCAATGGTGGTATTCGCACCAAACCGTCGCCCATCGCCGCAGATCTGTTGAGCACAGTTCATTAGCCTGATTGTGCGTCTCGTCTTTCTGACTCGTCCCGCAAAATTTTCATAACAGTATTTTCTTTTATGCACCTAATATTCCTTTAGTTTGTAATAAAGCTTTGTGGTTTCGAGAAATTGGCAACGTCCCTGATCGTCTTCCCAGAGGCTCGTATCCAGAGAGTTATCCGCAATCAACACGAACATACGCCTTCGCAATCTGCTTAAACGAACGCATCCTCACCTGGTGCTCCGGGTCCACCAATTTGAGGTGGCTGAAGGCCAGGGGGAAGTTCTGGACGCGGTGGTCCTGCTATTGCTGGAACCCCTGCATGAGCAGTTTTTATGTCACGTGTGCCTATTTAATATTTGTTTCTGTGTGTTTTACTTTTTTATCTTCAATTATCTCCATTATTTCACAACAGGGAACCTAAAAAAACAATTGCTGTGAGTCGAAGAAAACAATGGCCCCCATACGGGCATCAAAAACACATTTTCCCCCCCTCTAACATTATTGTTGAGCATAATACCGCGAACGTTTTAACAGAAGAAGCTGCGTAGAAAAAAAAGCGAAGCCTTTTCTGTCACACTGTGACGCGTGCAAGCTCACTTAGGATCTTCATAGCATACGGAATACTTAAAAGCGGATATTCACTGTCGCGTGGTTAGTGCCGCAGGGGCACGGACACGCAGAGACTGACGCGTACACGCTGCTCGCTCGGACGAAAGTGTAACCCTGACTTTATTGGGGCACGAACATATATATGATGCACGGCAGTAACAGGGGGCGCCACACTCCAGTGGCGGCCTAATCAAAAGGCTGAATTGTGGCGACCTCTACATCTCCCCCCTTGAGAAAGTCTGATGGGAGGATGGAGGACGCCAAACACATCACAATGTCACAAGTTCAAACGGCGCGGCGGAACAACGCGCCGGCCATAACGTGTTCGTGTAACACCATCACTACGGTCCCTGGCTGCTGGGGAATGTTGCAAAGGCAGCCCTTGAGGGAACGCAGGTTCCACGCTGTTGGCAGGCTGAGGTTCCTGAAGGGGAACTTGCTGCGGTGGCGATGGTGGAGGCGGAAGGCACGAAAGGCACTAGGTGAAGGCGGTTGCGCTGTAGAACACCACCGCGGTCTGTTTCAACCACGTAGCTTCTTGGCCTTTGCCCCGGACTGAGGACCGTAGCTTGCACTTGGTCAGGGCGCACCCACACACGCTGACCCGTTTGGAGAGGTGGCAGGTCTCGAGCTCTGTGATGCCTATTGTAGTCGTCGGTCTGCTTACGCTTGTAGGCTACATTCTTGGCGACGACATCTTTCCTAGGCAGCCAGTTGGGATGTAGCTGGGAGTTTTGCTTCGGGACTCTGGTTCTCAGCTGACGTCCCATCAACAGCTGGGCTGGACTGAAGCCATCGACTCCCGGAGTGTCCCGATAACTGAGCAGAGCGAGGTGAGGGTCTTTGGACTTCCGGAACAGGTCCTTGACTGTTCGTACCATCCTCTCTGCCTCTCCGTTTGACTGGGCGTAGTGTGGGCTACTGGTCGTATGGTTGAAGCCATAAGACGTTGCAAATGCCGCAAACTCTTGCGACGAGAATGGTGGGCCGTTGTCCGACCTGACGTCTTGTGGGATTCCGTGGCGTGCGAAGATGCTTTTGAGAGCATCGATGGCTGCCCGAGCTGTGGTGCTTCTCAGGGTCACCACCTCGGGAAACCTCGAGTAGTAGTCCACCACCAGGAGGAACGTCTGGCCATTGAGATGGAACAAGTCCATTCCAAGAAATTCCCAGGGACGTCCAGGTAGAGCTGTGGAGACTAGGGGTTCTGCAAGGTTCACCCGGGTGGAAGCGCACTGTTTGCAGTTGGCGACGAGAGAGGCGATGTCTGCTGAGATACCCGGCCACCAAACCGAATCCCGAGCTAGGGCTTTGGTCCTGTTGATGCCCTGATGGCCTTCGTGCAACAGCGTCAAGACCGCCGGCCGAAGAGATGATGGGATGACGATCCGGGGGCCTTTCAGCAGGATACCATCGCAGACAGAGAGCTCGTCGGCCACGGAGGCATACTTCGACACATGCAGAGGTAGCTTGGTCTTTCGTGGCCAACCTTGCTGGCAGAAGGAGATGAAAGCCTTGCACTCTGCATCGGATTCTTGTGCCTGTCGTACATCTTCAGGGCGGAGTGGCAAGACTTCCGACATGCAGCCGACTACTTGTGCTGCGAAGAGTTCCACCGTGTCTACAGGAGTAGATGCCTTGTGGGTGATACGTGATAAGGTATCTGCTGTTGCCAACATTTTCCTGGCACGTGCAGCATGCGAAACTGGTACTGCATTGTCTTGAGCCGTAGTCTCTGAATACGAGGCGGCAACATGTCCAGTTCCATCTTGCCCAGGAGTGAAACGAGAGGCAGGTGGTCTGTCTCGACGTCGAAGGTGATGCCACGGACAAACTCGTCGAACCTTTGGATAGCCCATGTCGTTGCCAAAGCTTCTTTTTCGGTGTGGCTGTAACGCTGTTCGGTACTCGTCATTGACCTCGAAGCGAATGCGACTGGGCGACGCTCTCCCGAGGGTTGAGTTTGCAGCAATACTGCGCCGAGTCCGAAAGAGCTTGCATCTGCAGACACTGTCGTGGCATACGACGGGTGGTACTTGGCCATGCACCTGTCTGACGTCAAGAGTTCTTTGACCTTCTTGAATGCTGCCTCTTGCTCATGCTGCCACACCCAGCTTGCAGACTTGTTCAGCAACGCTCTGATGGGTGCTGTGACGTCAGAGATGTGTGGCAGGAATCTGGCGAGATGATTCACCATTCCAAGCAGTCGTCTAACGCCAGCGACGTCTGTGGGAGCTTCCATAGCTTTGACCGCTTCAACCTTGCTTGGATCCGGCCTGATACCCTTAGCTGAGACGACAACTTCGAGGAAGGAGACCTCAGATACCCCAAAGCGACACTTGTCCTCGTTCAATGTGATGCCTGCTTTTGCAAGGCGAGATAGCACCTGGCTCAGTCTGGCGTCGTGCTCCCGGCGGGTGCGTCCAAAAACCAGAATGTCATCTATCATGTTGGCGACCCCGTCTTGGCCCTCCAGGATCCTTGCCATCTGTTTCTGGAAGTACTCGGGAGCGGAGGTGATGCCAAAGGGGAGCCGGCAAAAGCAGTATCGGCCATATGGGGTGATGAATGTCGTCAGCTCTTGGGAATCGGCAGAAAGCTTCACCTGATGGAAGCTTGCGGTCGCATCCAGCCTTGAAAAAACTGTTGCGTCACCGAGGAGGCCAAGGACTTGCTCAACCGTTGGCAAAATATGCCGTTCACGGAGGACGACTTTGTTGAGTTGAGTCAAGTCGACGCATAGCCGGTAGGAACCATCGTCTTTCCTGACGACAACGAGGCCAGAGCACCATGGAGTTGGCTTGTCGATCCTGCGGATCACTCCCGCGCTTTCCAATTTGTCCAGCTCGCGGCGGACGACCTCGAGCAGCGGGATGGGGATCCTGCGGGGGACGCTTAGCGAGAAGGGCACGGCATCGGGTTTCAGCCGAATAACGTATTCGTCCTTGAGAGTGCCCAATCCTTTGAAGAGCTCAGCGTGCAGCGTTGCTTTGGGTGTCTTGAGTTCGTCGAGAAATTTCACAACTTTCAGGGCTTGGAGCGCTGGCAGTCCTAGAAGAGGCACAGTGAGTGACTGGATTACGTATAGGCGCTGGCAGCTTGTTTTTCCTTGCCACCGAAGTCGTGCCAGATACGAGCCTAGCACGCGAAGTGGCTGTCCTCCAGGGCCGGTGAGCAGACTGTCGACTCGGTCGAGCTTGGCAGGCAGCGCAGGGAAGTCGCTGGGTACAGCAGATACTTCGGCGCCGGAG
This sequence comes from Rhipicephalus sanguineus, assembly GCF_013339695.2. Lineage (NCBI taxonomy): Eukaryota > Metazoa > Arthropoda > Arachnida > Ixodida > Ixodidae > Rhipicephalus > Rhipicephalus sanguineus. The sequence continues at coordinate 228,942,337 of NC_051177.1, forward strand.
TCGACTTTGAACTGCGCTGTGTAGTTGTCAACGGTCACGTCGACGAACTTTGCAGCGGCGGGAGTGCCGACGGCATGGAGGTGAACGGAGCCGAGCTTGTTCTGCTGGTGCTTCCGCGAGCGGCAAACTTCGGCGAAGTGGCCTTTCTTTTTGCAGAAGTTGCAGGCGGAGCGTCGGGCCGGGCAGTCCGAACGTCGGTGAGGCGCGCGGCCGCAGAATTCACACGTGGACGGCTCGCGAGAGCGCTCGGCTGGCGGCTGCGACGTAGTAGGCTTAGCTCCGGAGCGGCGACGAGAGGCGAACTTGCTGGCTTTCGCGGCGTCGAGGTTGAGCTCGAATGCGTGCTCGGTGCGGTTCTGGGTCAACTCCTTCTCTTTGTCGGCGTCTTCGGACTGACGGGCCTGTGTCCATGCCTCCTTGAGCGTCAGCTTCGCGTTTCGGCACAGCTGATCCGAGAGGCGAGAGTCGCGGAGGCCGACGACGAACCGGTCGCGTACGAGCCTTTCCTCGACAGCAGCTGACGGGTAGTTGCAGCGCTTCGCCATCCTGCACAGTTCCGCGTAGTACGTGTCGACGCTTTCGCCGGGTAGCTGAACACGCCTGTGGAACCGCGACGACTCGTAGAGCTCGTTGGCCGGGTGCACGAAGTGCTCAGTGAAGCGGGCGGCAACAACTTGGTACGAGGCGAGCGACTGGGCGTCGAGCGAGAACGTCTCGAGGAGCGGACGTGCCTCCGGGCCCATGCAGTATAGTAGCGAGCGTACCTGCACGTCTTCCGACGCTTTTGTCAGTCCCGAAACCGCCGTGAAGTCTTCGTAGCGGCTGAGCCATGTCGACCATGTTGCCGGGTGCCGGTGGCTGAAGGTTCACGCCGTACAGTTTTGGCGGCTCGCCGTTCTCGAGGTCCATCGTGCTGCCGTTCCGTCGCGGTAAGGCCTAGGGCTGGGGGGCGTTATTCCTACGCTCCGAACTTACTGTCACGCGGTGTCATCCCACTTCTGACACCATGTCGCGTGGTTAGTGCCGCAGGGGCACGGACACGCAGAGACTGACGCGTACACGCTGCTCGCTCGGACGAAAGTGTAACCCTGACTTTATTGGGGCACGAACATATATATGATGCACGGCAGTAACAGGGGGCGCCACACTGCAGTGGCGGCCTAATCAAAAGGCTGAATTGTGGCGACCTCTACATTCACCATCTGTTGATTTGGGCCACTCATTCTAGGATGATCATTGAGAGCGACAGCTAACGGACGCGGTTATCCCACTCGTGGTGTACGACGTTTTCTTATTGTATCTTTTCAATTTGTGTTATTTTAAATCCAAATCGATGCTTAACCAACCAAGGCTACTTTGAACATTTTTATGCATCAATTCATCTATCCATGTAGCCGCTGCAATTGGGTGCTCTGGTAGCCGCATCCCTAACTTGGTATATACCAAATTGGCATAGGAAGGCATGAGGGTACGACAAACATCACTCTCAGGCGACGACATGAATAACGTGAGTGGCCTATCACGAAGGTCATGAAACCGTTTCCCTCATTCACGTGTGGCACATGCCCTATACGAGGGGTGCTGCTATGCGGGTATGTTCCGCAGGTGATTCAGTTTATAATCTACTCGGAAATGGGCAGTATAGTCACTAGTGTTTTAACACAAGAATGTTACGGAAACCGTGTCACAGAAAACACGGCATCGGGGGCCTTGTCGGAAAAGTAACAATCCACACGAATGAAAATAATAACCAAAACCCGACGATTAATCCAACTCGAACATCCAGTATGGCAGTCGAGTATTCTACCACAGAGCCGCGCTGGGTCTTGAAAGAGCTCCGGAAAAAGATCCTGTGCAGGCGACATGTTCGGGCGACGAAACCTTCGCCTTAAGTTTTGGCTAGCCAATTCTATAAGAAGGTACTAAACATTACGGATGTACACCTATGGTTCAGCAAGCAATATTGAAACGTTGCTCGACGCGGGAGCGCTATGCGAAGGAAAGCTACGTGTGATATACACACCACTGCATCGTTCACCGTACTTGGTCTCGATATAACTCCCGTCTGTGCGCTATCGTGAATGCTGACGTTACGTTACTTCACGTCGCAGTCTTGTGGACGTGTCTGCTAAGTCACACAACCACTCTCCTTACAGAAATGCGTAAATCCAGCTCGTAACGGTCGGCTCAAAAACAAGGACCTGCAGCAGTTACTCGCTGACGGCTTTGCATGAAACCGATTCCCACAATGCGTGAGATCTGCGTAAATTTTCATAATCCTTCCTCAATCACACAATGAAATTCTATGAATACTGGTGCTGCCTCGCAAGGCAGAATGATTGCGGTAGTGCGGCTTCTCAAAGAGGTTTAGCTGGAGCGCTCAGAATAATTTATGCACAATACAATGTTAGTGGAAACATGAGTAGAATATGCCTAGAATAAACCCACGCTTATTCTCTCTCGTAAGATATATCGTGAGGCCATTTAACCCGTGTTTGTAAACTTTGCGTGTTTTTTAAGTAACAGTGCAGCCTTTTTAAGCGCTGAAAAACTCACCCGGTGGTCTAGGGCCACCCATGAATGGCGACGGTGGCCCAGATGGAGGTGCTGGACGGGGTGGTGCTGCTGGTGGGGGAACCCCTGCATAAGAAGAATTTATGCGCGATGCCTTGTCACAATCATTGTTAAACTCAAGATTGCTAATGGAAAAGGGGCAAACCATCTGCATAAAAGTGAACAATGCTTGTTTTGAAACGCCTAGTTCCCGTTGAAGTCAAAATACGCGCACTGGTCTTCTTAGCCTGTACGTATTCAACATGTAGTATCTATAAAGGTGCACCATCTCATCCTTTTCACGGGAGCGATCAAATCCATGCTCTGAAGATCCGCGTAAATGTGACCCAGGTGGTGGTCCTACTTCTCTCGTAAAGCTGCAGACTTATGCTGTCCGCGGTATTGCCTCAGAGATCTTTAAATCTTACTTGTCACATCGTGCGCAATGTCTAGCGTCAGAAAGCTAAAATCCCGATCTTCAGGTTGTCTGAGTCCGAGTGCTCCTTAGCAGGATCCTTCCACAACTTTTGTTCATGATTGATGAGAACAATGTGCCACGAACTGTAGAAACGGTAATTTTTTTTCCGATGTAGATGAATCCGCAGTCTTTGCTTCTGCTACATTACAGCCTGAGCCAGAGCTGCATGGAACAAACCACTAAGGCAATTGAAAAAATGGGCTGATCCAAAGTTTTTACAAATAAACCTCAACCCGACAAAACTTCTGTAGGCGCCAACAGGCAAGATATTACGAAATTCAATTTAAATTAATATACGCAAAAATGATATAGTAATTTTTGATGTGGTTTCTGTATTAGATGTAACATTGGAGCTCAAATGTGGAACGATTCTTCGGAACCTTACAATACAGTGGTCGCTCCTAAAGGGGACACAATCACGCGTTTGAAGTTTCGACTTCGCATTAAAATCAAAGTATTACTTCACAATGCTGTGGCAAGGAAGGTAATTTTCGAATGCTCGTGTCTTTGTTTCACATAACCGTAATGAAAACCAGCGGATAATGAATCCAAGGAAGGTATACGGGATGTAAATTGCACTGTTTTAAATTTAGCGCAACAGCTTTGTGTTTATTTTATTTTTCATTTATTGAATACTGCAGACAAGCAATCGGGCCAACAAGAACACGTACAAAAGGCAGGATATAAGCAAAAACACAACAGATAACATGGGAATATATAGGAGAGCTTAAAAAAATACCGATTAACAGTACGCATCATGGTTAACACGGCGAAATATTACGTAAAACGCAAAGAGAACAAACATTAACATACGTATTGAAGCTCATAGTTACAGAAAACTGGCTAAGATCAGTTGGGTGGTTACATTATAATACACTACGCAGGAAAACGGAAAACTGAAACGCGTTAGTTTTAGCAAAATGCGGTGTTAAATACTGGGCTTGATGATGACGTGTATGCCTAGTGGACAGAGCAGTTATATACGCACGCGGGTCAAGAGCTAACCTATGATGAACAAGAAGATACAGAAAGTTCAGGCGGTTCCTGCATCGTCGCAACTCAACTTTTTCAGTATTATCAGGAGTCATAAGTTCAGTCGGTCTGTATGTAATTTCAAACATAGAATAAGGATATCTAAGAGCCTTTTAGTCAATTGCTTCATGTTTTTTGTTAGTTTTAGTAAAGGGGACCTATACAACGCAACAGTATTCTAGTTTCGGTCTTATATACGTAAAGTAACTAAGTTCTCTAATGTTGGAAGGAGAATTTCTGAGCCTATGTATTAGAAAACAAGTTACGGAAGGCTGCGACAAATACGTTGTCTATGTGTAGGTTACAAGACAGGTCATTAGTTGTTACGCCAAGATATTATTATTTGGTCACCTGATGATAAGCTGAGCTTATGAGTAAAATGAAGAGCTGCGTTTGAACGAGTCGCACAGAGATAAGCAGTTTATCGTACCTTCAGTGCTATACAATTGTCATTGGACCAGTTTATTATGTTAAGCCTCAAATTCAGGTTCTGTTGACCATTGCTACAAGAAACTTTACGAAAATGCACACAATTATCCGCGCACAGTCTGATTTGAGTTCCTGGTAGTACTGTGTTAACAATGTCATTTACATAAAGTAAAAACAAAAATTGGCGAAGCTTGCACTAAGCCGCGCAAGGCTTAAAACTGCGAAACTGAACGATTATGAAGACTAATCTGGTTACTTCTAGGTTGTTCATAGGCTTTAGCTATGTGATGCAGTTTTTTATAGGCTGCTTCTAGGTCGTTGCTAGGCTTTAGCTAGGTGATGCTAGGTTGTTTCTACGTTGACTGTCAGCGCAGAGAGCTTCCTGTTAAACCAGAGAGAGGGTCACAGACTGGACACGAATGTCCAAACTGCAGAGACGAAACCTGGAAGAGACACCGTAGCAGAGGAGAAAGAGGGGGAAGCGTAGGAGAGGAGAGGGCGATACATACCACGTACTGTCGCAGCACATTGTCTTTAGGGAGCCTTCATGTGTGCACGCGCCCTCCGTTTTTAAGATTGGTTACACACTACTACGACGGGGACGAACGGGTGCCGCTATAAGGAGCTTCGCCCCTAAAAGAAAAGCCCTTTCAACTAATCCTTCTCCAGTAAACAAACGCGCTATTCACACCTTAAGCAAAGAACTGCACAACTTACTTACTCAATGTAAGTTCCGATTTTACAACGTTACACTTGCCCAATTCCTGAAAGAGGCTCCAGCAAAGCTGTACCGAAAGATGTTCCTAATTTTGCTCTTGATGTATGTATTGATGGTGTGATCAGCACTTTTAAGTTGTACGGCTGTGGATTACGCTTTACTTTTGAGAAACCACAGAAGGACGTCATTAGTTTTTAGATGTTCGCTTGCATTTTCATGAAGCTCGTGTCTGCTGGATTTGCAATTCGCGCTCTGCAAAAGGGTTTCTACCGCATGAGAGTGCTCATTCTAAAACTATCAAAAGAGGGATCGCCATCACTTGTCTTGGCGCATCGTAAAAAAAGTCGTGTACCCACCTCGTGCAATCAGGGTTTTCCTTCCAAATTACGCGCCTCTGCGTTCATGATACCCGGAATTGACAATTACTTCCGTGTGTGAGCAGCTGCTGCAGACAATAAACCCCCTCAGGGAAGGCGAAACAAGAAAGAAAAGAAGAGGGTACAGGCAATTTCGTACCTACATAAAGTATCGCACAACATAAAAAAGTAGCATCAAGATACGGAGTCAATGTTGTTTTTTTCTACCCCTCAGAAGCTCAGTAAAGTTTGTTCCTTAGTAGAGAGGGTGCCTGAGTTGTATGAGAAGAAGCACAGGAACACGTTCACTGATTGCCAGTCTCAGGTCGTTTATGAAATCCCGCTCAGTTGCGGAGGGAAATACATCGGTCAAACGGGCCGATGTTTTATGATAGGGCTCGAGAGCACAGGTTGAATGTGCGAAACAAGTCAGGGGGTACCTGGGGGACCGCCGCCGCAGGTGTGGTTGTGCACCAGAGTTTCAGAGAAGCAGTTTTTAAAAAAGAGCGAGCAACAAATTGGAGAGAGAAATAATGGAGGCGTTTCTTATGAACAAAGCTGGTGATCAATCTGTTAGCGAGCCTTCCTTATTTCTCTCCAAAGACGAGATGGCCTTTTTGGAAGGCCATGTATGAGCAACCTTTAAGTTTTAACTTTTAATTAGGCAGGGCTGGGTTTTATCTGTTGATCATATTCTGTATGACAGAGCACTTTCGTTTTGCGGTTCATCGTCTTTTCGAGCTGCCACGTTCTTAGTCCTTGGTTTTTATCTTTATTGGTTTTTTCTCTTTATGGGTTTTATTCGTTGGGACATCTTGCTTTCTAGCTGTGCTGATTGGGAGGAGCATGCGCAACACAGTGTTATAACGAGATGTGCGCACTTACTTGTTAAACTGTGATAATGTGTCTTAAAGCGTGTTTCGACAATTGCCATGCGCATCTGTATAATCTGTGGGTGCTGTTTCCGGTGGTTAACTGTGCGTTCATTCAGGTTTTGTATGATAAAGTGTTCATGATAGTGCTATTAGTTGTTTCGGGAGTGGGGGCGTGTTGTTGGTGGTGACATGTGACATTATAAAGAAAGCACTTTCATAAAATAAATCTCAGTTGGTAGTCAGCGCTCGTCCTGTGGTTTTTGTGTCTTCAGTCCCGTCCTTCGTGCTGTTATATTTTAAAATTACAATTTCCAGGCTCTATGAATCCGAGTGCTGCTAAGGAATATCCCTGGAGAAGTTCTGTTCATAATTTTATAGGACAATATGTCAAAAGCTGTAGAACGGGCTACATTTTTGTGCGGTGTGGATGACTCCGCAACCTCTATTGCTGCTATAATAGAGCATGAGCTAGAGCTGCAAGGAACCAACCACAAAGTAATTAAAAAAAAGCATAGTTGATCCCTCCGCCATAGGAATCGGAATTACACGAAAGTAAAACGTGTCCTTACAGAAGTAGTTGAATGGTTGTTATACATATATGAGAGTTTGCAAAATGTATAGCACCGTTTAACGGCGGTGCACCCACTTTGATGCTTAGTGGTTCATCTCCATCCCGACGACCAACGTACACGTCAAATTATTAAAGAAACTCTTGTGGTAGCTCTGGTGGCTAACGGTAAAAGCGTAATCAGAGAACAAGGTGTGACAGCCAGAGGAGCGTCGCATATTGGACGCAGAACTTGATCGCCATCCCGCGGCATGTTAAAGTGTGATTGAACACCACGGCCGGACTAGAGGAAAACGCAAAGCGCGTCCCGCCGCCCCTGCAGCCCGGCTGCGATTTTAGGGGCGAAGCTCCTTAAGGCGGCACCCGTTCGTCCCTCGTAGTAGTGCGTAACCAGTCGTAACGCTAGTACCAGATCTTGACCTCCAAAGTGGTGCCGGTGGGAGATTTTTCCTGTGCGTTGTTGAACAAAAAAATTCGCAGTGTGCGCGTTAACTAAAAGCCGAATTCTTCTGTCTCTCATTCCCCATTAGCAGCCTTTGGCATGTTCTAGTAGGAAACGTTAGTAGAAGTAGAAGTGTAAGTGTTAGCTAAAAGCCGACTTCTTCTGTCTCCCATTCCCATTAGCAGCCATTGTTTACCTCCAAGGTAGTACCTGGTGAGATTTCGCCTGTGCGTGATTAAACAATAAAAATTTTGTTCAAAACGCCTTTGATTGATGAAATAAACCAACGAAAGACGCCAGATGTTTTCTAAAAGCAAAACGAAAGGACGCCAGATGTTTCTAAAGCAAACCGAAAAGACGCCAGCTGTTTAACGAAATACGCCAGATGTTTTCTAAAGCAATGGTTTTCTAAACAATGAAAATTCACAGCGTACATGTAAAATTAAAGTGAGCTGCAAGTCGTCATAACTCATCGAACCTTCAGTATAAGCGCGCCCGATCTCACGTCGGTGATGATGTACTGGGCAGAATTCACGGAAGATTCACGGTTTACCGATGAACCTCCGCAGCTTCGCCCACTCATCATCATTCACTCCGTGGATATGCTGTGATTTTTTTTTGGTGGGGCGCGTAAGCGGGGAACGCGGTGCTACAGCCAGCTGAGGCAGGCGCGCGTCGCATAGGTATTTCTGGTTTGGATTAAGGTGATGCTATGAGCGAGACCGACGCTTTTACGACGCCTGGGCTAAGATCGCCACCGCACGGTGTGTTAAGGCATTCACAAAGTTGCAATTCTATTGAAAACGCGCCGAATGGGACGCATGTTTAGCAACAACCGTTGCAGGTGCTAATCGCGGAGGCCACAGTAATGATGGATTACTTTACACTGAAAAAAATTTTCCTTAGAATCTACGAAAGAAATCTTCGTAAAATTGAAGGCCTTTTATTCAAACACGGCAAAAACTTACCTAAATGCCAACAGACATGTGTCAGTTTTTGCAGATACGGAGAGAATCTCCTTGTTTAATGTCCCACTAAAAAGTCGTAAAAGATGACTTCCATTTATAAGTAATGTTCTAATTAAGTTCTAATTAATGTTGTGGCTTCCTTTCAAGTTAGTTTCCAACCAAAGAGCCCTCGTCGTTACCATGCTACTTTTTTAGGCAAGGTGCTTTGGCGGAAAGCACGGGGAACGTGTTATAAGTGACGGAGTGGTCTGGCGCTTTCCTCTGTTATGATGCGATGTTTTGCCACGGGAGTCTGCCGAATTCTTGACGACGACGAAAAGCAGTCCTTGTATTGCAAGAGCAGGGTTTTGAGCTGTTCTTGTTTGTGCTTCTGAAGGCTTGGATTGATGTCGAAAGCTGGTTGCGGCGCTTTATTCGTCGGAGTAGGCTCGGGAAAATCGGTGAGGCCGAAAGCATTGCTGGCTTCCACGATTTCTTCTATGTAGGCGACCGTCGTGCCTTTGCTCACGTGCTTGTACTCGTTGCTGAAATTCGTGAGCATAACTGTTGCTTTCCCAGCCCGCAGCTCTGCTACTCCTCTTGCGACGCAAATCTTGCGGTTAATCAAGTGGTGCCGCTCGCCTTCAACAACGCCTTCCAGGTCCGCTGATTTTGGAGTGCCGACGGAAATGATGACGCTGGAGCGAGGGGGAATAGTGACCTGGTCTTCCAGCACATTCAAGGCGTGCTTTCTTGGCGGAGTGTGCGGCGGTAGTGCCTTTTCCGTGGACAGTGTTATTGACTTAGACCTCAGGTCGATGATTGCACCATGAAGGCCTAAGAAGTCCATACCAAGGATGACATCTCTCGAGCAACGCGGCAGGATTACGAAGTTCGCGGGATAAATCCGGTCGTTAATGGTGAGTCTCGCTGTGCAGATTCCCTCCGGGGTTACGAGGTGACCTCCAGCTGTCCGGATTTCGGGGCCTTCCCAGGCTGTCCTAACTTTCTTCAGCTTCGTGGCGAACGGTCCACTGATGACAGAATAGTCGGCTCCGGTGTCGACGAGGGCTGTGATGCTGTGGCCGTCGATAAGAACGTCGAGGTCGCTAGTTCGTCGTCTTGCGTTGCAGTTAGGTCGTGGCGTCGGGTCACGGCTACGTCGGTTTGTTCCGCTGCTTCCACGTTGCGTCGTCAGGTCTACTTCGGTCCGCGAGGCTTCGTCGTCAGGGGTTCGCGTCGTGTCCTGAATCCTTCGTCGTGGCGGTGGCGTCGGCGGCGGAGGGTCTTCGGTATTTCGTCGTACCGCAACCGCACCTCCATCGGTTGCTGCCCTTAGTTTTCCGGATGCGGGCTAGGTGACCGGCCCCGGGTTGGGCCAGTGTATGGTCGGCGTTGGGGAGAGGCGTAGCGGCCTGGCGACGGCGATCGGGAAGGTCCTCGGGAGGTCCACTGCGTTCCTGCCAGGTAGTCGGCGATGTCACATGGTCGTTCCCCCTGCTGTGGACGTGGCGCGTCGACGGCGAACCCACGCAATCCCATCTGTCGATAATGGCAGCGGCGGTAGGTGTGGCCGGCTTCTCTGCAGTGGTAGCAGAGTGGACGATGGTCGGGGGCGCGCCAAACGTCGGCCTTCCTCGGTGTGTATCGCTGACCGGCTGGCGGGCGGTATGACGTCGGTGGTGGCAGTGGTGGTGCCTGGCGGCGGAACTGCTGGGGCGGCGCGACGTCTTGACGTAGGCGAGGAGGGGGGGCGTTGCGTCGGGCTGCAGCAGCATAGCTCATTGCTTGAAGCTGCGGCGGTGCCGGCTGAGGAACACCCAGTGACTCTTTGATTTCCTCGCGGACAATGTCTGCGATCGAATCCACTTGAGGCTGCGGCGAAGGTAACAGCTTGCGCAACTCCTCCCGCACGATCGCTCGGATGGTTTCGCGCAAGTCGTCGGTGGCTAGTGAGTGCACATCGGAATTGGTTGCAGACAGCGTCGAGCGGTTGTATTGTTTCGTCCGCCTGTCCAGTGTCTTCTCAATAGTCGTAGCCTCGGTGAGGAATTCGGCGACCGTCGTGGGCGGGTTGCGGACAAGTCCAGCTAAAAGTTCTTGTTTGACACCCCGCATGAGCAGGCGAACTTTTTTGTCTTCCGCCATCGCAGCGTCGGCCTGACGGAAAAGTCGAGTCATCTCTTCCGTGAAGATGGTGACGTTTTCGTTTGGCAGCTGCACCCGGGTCTCCAGCAAAGAAGCGGCTCTTTCCCTGCGGACGACGCTTGTGAACGTGTGCAGGAATGCGCTGCGGAAAAGATCCCAGGTCTGCATTGAGGACTCCCGATTCTCAAACCAGGTTCTGGCCGCGTCTTCGAGGTAAAAGTACACGTGACGCAGCTTGTCTTCATTGGTCCAGTTGTTAAAGGCGGCCACACGGTCGTATGTTTCAAGCCAGGTCTCCGGCTCTTCAAACGACGACCCGCGGAAGGTTGGCGGCTCCTTGGGATGCCGAAGAAGGATCGGCGCAGGCTGCACGGGGTCGGTCATCGTCGCTGCGGTCGATCTTGGGATCTGCGACTGTCTGTCTTTTTCGGGAAGGAGCCCGTGCTCTGGCGGCAGTCCCTTCTGCCTGCGGCTTGTTCGACGATCCGGGTTCTCCTTGCCGTCGTCCTCGTCGCGGCTTGGGCTTGGGTCAGCGCTTCGCGGGGGCGTCCGGATCATGGAAGAAGCAGCACCTCCACCAGATGTCACGTGGTCGTGACGTCAACGAAGACAGCAGTCGGCGTTTGCAGGATGAAACTGTTTATTTGGCCGAACTTGTGGCCGGAAAATGAGAACTAGAACTACAGCAATACACGCTGTACAATAATAGCGGCGAACAGGGCGTCGTCCGTCGATCAACTGACAAGCAGTCAAGCGCGTCGGCTTTTATACAGGTGCTATGGAACTTTCCAGCAATATCGCTGATGACGGCGTTATCTCTCGAGAAAGCTGGAACATTCGCGTGCGGCGCGCAATCTTAACAAAACGATCTACCAAAATCGTGAAGCTTCTCGAACACTGCTTCGGGGCCAGCGTCGAGCGTTGATAACCGTCCTTGCTGCTATATATATATATATATATATATATATATATATATATATATATATATATATATATATATATTCACCCTGCTCATGGGTTCTCTTCGTTACTGGCATTTTTACTTGCGAAGCATCTTATGGCAGAGCTCAAACGGTGTGCGGCGTGACCACCCTTACTGCGCATGCGCAAATCCTCTCCACACACCTCATCTCCACGTCCCCTCTCTCCACTCCCCCTCTGAAACGCGGGCTCGACATGCCGAAACGCTGCTTCACATCGCCTCATGGCCCCTCTAGCGGGAGATGGTGTGGCCCTCTCATGCGCAACGCCGCGATGAGCGCATGCGCGTCTCTTCCCCCTCTCTCCTCTCCTACGCTCCCCCTCTCGCGCGCCTGACGACCGCGTTCTCCGCTCTCCCTGAGAGAATTAACGGCCAGGCTAGAGGGAAGACTCGACGCGCGTAGCGTTCATCTTCGGGTTCCACGACGCGAGGTTGGTAGCATGCCCAACGAACGCCAACGGAACGCGATCGTGCAAGTGCTCCGGCTTCGCATCGCCTCATGGTCCCCTTTAGCGGGAGATGTAATTTTTAAAGTGCAGAGCGCTTTATAGGCCAGGGCTCGTCATCCTATGCTGTTGTCGTCTCATGTCACTTGGCGTCACGTATAGGCGACGCCATGTATAGCACAGCTATATATATATATATATATATATATATATATATATATATATATATATATATATATATATATATATGTCATAGCCATGTGCGGGTGAGAAAACGAAGTGAGGTTGAGTGAGGTTTTCATGTTACCACCTGTCACTTATGTTCGTCATAGAGTCATATCAGGCAATACTAATTTTGGTGTAAAACAAGCTAGCGAAACTGCCGCTAATGCACCATGAGCGTGACATATAAATTATGATATATATGACATGCATATCATGGTTTTCATGTTACCAGCTGTCATTCATGTTCGTCTTACAGGCGCGTGGCGCAATACCAGTTTTGGTGTATATCAGTCTAGCGAAACGGCCACGAGTGCACCATAAGCGTGGTATGTAAATCATGTCGTACATGACTCGCATGTCATGATTTTCATGTTACCACCTGTCATTTACGTTCGTCATGCAGTTGCGTTGAGTAATACCAGTTTTGGTGTATATCAGTCTAGCGAAACTGCCACGAGTGCGCCATGAGCAAGACATGTCAATCATGTCGTACATGTCATCCGCGTCATTATTTTCATGTTACCACCTCTCATTTGTGTTCGTCATGCAGTCGCGTCGCGCAATACCAGTTTTGGTGTATATCAGTCTAGCGAAACGGCCACGAGTGCGCCATGAGCAAGACATGTCAATCATGTCGTACATGTCATCCGCGTCATTATTTTCATGTTACCACCTCTCATTTGTGTTCGTCATGCAGTCGCGTCGCGCAATACCAGTTTTGGTGTATATCAGTCTAGCGAAACTGCCACGAGTGCGCCATGAGCAAGACATGTCAATCATGTCGTACATGTCATCCGCGTCATTATTTTCATGTTACCACCTCTCATTTGTGTTCGTCATGCAGTCGCGTCGCGCAATACCAGTTTTGGTGTATATCAGTCTAGCGAAACGGCCACGAGTGCGCCATGAGCAAGACATGTCAATCATGTCGTACATGTCATCCGCGTCATTATTTTCATGTTACCACCTCTCATTTGTGTTCGTCATGCAGTCGCGTCGCGCAATACCAGTTTTGGTGTATATCAGTCTAGCGAAACTGCCACGAGTGCGCCATGAGCAAGACATGTCAATCATGTCGTACATGTCATCCGCGTCATTATTTTCATGTTACCACCTCTCATTTGTGTTCGTCATGCAGTCGCGTCGCGCAATACCAGTTTTGGTGTATATCAAGCTAGCGAAGCGGCCGCAAATGCGGCATGAGCATGGCATATAAATCATGACATACATGTCATGATTTTCATGGCACCAACTGTTATTCATGTTCCTCAGACAGCCACATCGCGCAATGCCAATTTTGGTGTATATCAATCTAGCGAAACGACCGCGAGCGCACCATGAGCGTGGCATGTAAACCATGTCGGACATGACTTGCATGTCATGATTTTCTGTTGCCACCTCTCATTTACGTTGGTCATACAGTCGCGTCGCGCAATACCTATTTTGGTGTATATCAGTCTAGCGAAATGGCCACGAGTGCGCCATGAGCATGGCATGTAAACCATGTCGTACATGGCATGCATGTCATGATTTTCATGTTACCACGTGTCAGTTATGTTTGTTATACAGAAATGTCTCCTCATACCAGTTTTCGTATAGGCACCGTCCACTGACCAGAGGGAGCTGCGTTGCTCGCTGTGGGCCGTCTCAAGTTGGCTGATATTGGCCGCTAGGGGCAGGCAGAAAAGAGACGCTCGCACGCGTCCCCCCTTCTGGCCCGGCTACTGTCTCCACACTCATGCAGAGGCGGAGGGATGCGCACCGCGTTTGATTTTGTCCCTGGGCCGTCTCAACGTTGCTTTCTTTATCCGCTAGGCTGTGCGTTCTGGCGCTGCAGTCACACGTGAGAACTCGACTGCACGGTGCCTATATCCGTTCATTTAACGGCCGCGAGCGCCCCGAGACCATATCACGTAAATCATGCTGCACACGACATGCGGGTCATGATTTGCACATTAGGACCAGTCATTATGTTTGTCGTGGACTCTTGTCTCGTCATACCAATTTTGGTATATATGAAACTAACGGTACGGCCGCAAGAGCCCCAAGGCCGTGGAATGTAAATCACGCTGTTCATGACATGCATGTCATGATTTTCATGTTATGACCTGTCATTTGTGTTCGTAATAAGGTCATGTTATGCCACACCAATTTTGGTATACATCCGATTAACGAAACGGCCAGGAGAGCACAAAGTCGTAGGCGGCTAGATACGCTCAAAATCGCAGGAGTTCGCTAAGAAGTGCTTCGCATTTAAAAAAGTGGGGTTAGCGAATGACACTTCGCGATGAGTCTGTACTGGTGTGCTTTTTGTTCTTTTCCATCGCTATTTATGATCCTTCCGATAACGGTCGTTTTGTGTGCATGTGCGAGTGTGTTCTTGGCGCGTTTCAAAGCCGCTAGACTAGGCTCGCGTCATGAAGGAAGCAGAGTAACGTAGCGAGGGCAGAGCGGCGACGATCGTCACAGCCTGCGAGATGCAGCGCGTCCTGAAGCGTCACACAGGGCAGGCGGACAAGGTCAACAAGGCACCAAAAGAGTAGGATAAAGAAGGGGGGGGGGGGGGACAGTGAGAATAGAAAACGCAAGAAGGTGTGTGCACTCCGTAACTCAGTTCAAATCACTTCAACTCACCCGCCTCGCTCGAGCCAATCACGTCAAGCCAAAGACGTGCGTGCGGGGCCACATACACACAAAAAAAGAATTTCCGACAAAAAAGATTCTGCCACAACAAAATGGCTCCGTGCTTGTATACTTATAATGTTTGTTGATATTACGCGGGGTCATCATTGCTGTCAGTTGATAATTAGAGATATAACGCAACTAAATTCAAATCACCCGCCGCGCGAGAGCCAATCACTTCAAACCAATACCACGCGTGCGGGACCACGTTCAGCGCGGTAAAAAAAATGTACCGGCGTGGGGAATCGAAGGTGGTGCTGTGATAAGTTCGTTCCTCGCTTGTACATTTGTGGTGTTTATTGATATTATGTGTGGAAGTCATCGTTGTCAGTCGACTGGAAGTGTATCGCGTGTGGGATGGAATGGGCGACCAAAGGTGTGTCAAGATTTTGTGTTGGTGTTCTGTGGTGTTTAGTCGTACCTCAACGGGCTCGTCGCTTTGTCTGCGCGCTCAGCGCTGCGTGAGCGGCGTGCTTTCCACGTTTCTTGATTACGCACGGTTATTGCGTGGTTCAATCGAGTGCATCTACTTAGACAGTCCACCGCCCAGTGCCTTATCTGACGACAACGGCGACTGTAAAGCACAAGCGTGTGCCTCAACGGATGCCTAGGTGAGTTCAACTCGCCAAATTGCGTAACTACGTGATCTTATTGTGTGACGACATTTATGTAGGTAAGGCAGCCCGGGTGGCGTGTTCACACAGCAGTGATTATGTACGAGAAAAGTTGTGTGATAGGCAAGTATGGATTCTGCTACAGGTAGTATCTGCTTTTCTGTGATGTTTTGTTATACACTTCTAGCAGTTGCTCTATTTGTGTCAATTAAGCCAGGTGATGTGCGATGTCAGTGCGCGTTAAAGAAGACCAGATTCCCAAAATATCCGGAGCCCCTCCGCTACGGCGTGTCTCATAATCATATCGTGGTTTTGGCACGTAAAACCCCAAATGGTAATATCGCGAGGTCATCGCTTGAAGCGATTGTTCAATCGCCTGCCGCCATAAAAATTCGCCTGCTTTTAAACGCACTGGTCGCCTCGTACATTTTCTGTGAATAAAATGCAACGGTAATAATGAACTAACGTGCAAATCAACTACAATGCAGTAGACGGGGACGCAGATAGACACAAAACGCTTGTCAAGCTGCTCAGAAGCGTATGTATCGCTGGTTGTGTCACCATCTACTGTGCTGCGCTCGATTAATCCATGACAAATAGCACAATTCTTCAATGGTGAGGATTTCAACCTGGCTCCACAAGGTTTTTTTTATTTTTTTATTCATATACCCTAAAGGGCCGTTCGGGCATTACATAGGGGGTTTTGAGACAGTTATATGAACAAACTTGCAAATAAGACCATTGGTAATATACACTGAAAATAGTAAACAATATAAAACATACTACTAATAATACAGGTTGGGGCGCGTAGCACTTATTTCAGGGGTCTCGAACCCGCTTCAGCTGCAGGGCCGCAGTCGCTAAATTTTTTGGTCTCCCGCAAGGGCAGGGACAGTGAAAAACTGAGAGGGGAAAAGATTGGGAGGGGGAGGGGCGTGAAAAAAATTGTCAACTAACGTTGCTATTTCAAAGACGGCCTTTCCCATATACCATATTGTTGACGATGGAACGCGTTTATTTACAGAATGGCCCACGAAACCAACTTCCGAGCGGCACGCCTACCGGCCGAACATCGGAGTGACCCGCCCGTGCCTGTGTGCAGCTTGATCTGCCTACCACGCGTCAGCCACGGTCATCCTCTCACCAGCCTTGCCTTTCATCTCTACCACCTGGAAAGCCGGCGTGGCCGACCGAGGTGAGGTCGCTGGACGTACGGCTTTTCACAAAAGTATACCCTGCACCTCCACCACAATTGTGACGATTTAACGCGTTTATTTACAGAATGGAAAATGAATCTAGATGTACAGCTCGGAGCGAAAAACAGTTCACCGAGCCGCTCGCGAGCAAGTGCAGCCTCGTTCTCGTCCTCTTCATCTACTTTCCAATAGCGTGTTTAACTATAATTGTCAATTCTAAAGGAGATTTCATGTCAGGTTTTGAAAAACATATCAACACTGATACATAGACGGTTTTATATAAGACACATGGGCGCGGCCACAAATGCTGTTAAATGAGTTTTTTTTTTATTTTTTATATAGTGACGTGAATTAACAAGGTCATGTAACGGCGAATGCACCAACCAAACCGTTTTCATGCGCACGCGTTGTACTATAGCACTGGTTGTTTAGTTCAAGATACAAAACAGCAAAGTTAACAGCCCAATACGTGGGCGCCAAAAACCATCAGTAAAATAGTCTATAGAAGGACCGAAATCGATACGGCGATAGTGAAGTATCGAGTTTTTTATTTCACCGTTATGTTTAAGTGTATGGTAACCACATGGGGTGCCTTATGAAAAAATGCTTAGATCAGTCTCGCCCGAGTTGCTCACGAGCGTATTTATTAAATAAATGAAAGGAAATATCGGACAAGGACAGCCATATGGAGGCTGGGCCGCTGGCTAGGGATATACGGGCCATATGTTTGAGAACACTGATTTAGTTCTGCAGAAAACTTACAAGAAGGCAATGCATTTGACTGAATCATATTATGTGCTGGTAGTAACAGTAAGTGTGCATATTGTCACGTGGTCGTGACGTCGACGAAGACAGCAGTCGGCGTTGTCAAGATGAAACTGTTTATTTGGCCGAACTTGTGGCCGGGAAACGGAAAGTTAATTTACAGCAATACACACGGTATGCACTGATAGCGGCGCACAGATCGTCGACCGTCGATCAACTGACAAGCGATCAAGCGCGTCGGCTTTTATACGGCGCTATCGAACTTTCCAGCAATATCGCTGGTGGCGGCGTTATCTCTAGACAAAACTGGAACATTCGCGTGCGGGACGCAATCTTAACAAACCGATCTACTACAATCGCGACGCTTCTAGAACACTACTTCGCGGACAGCGTCGAGCGTTGATAACCGTTCCTGCCGGTCAAACCCGAATACATCAAAACAAGACAAGAAGTGGGCGTGGCATTGCCCCCCTCTGAAAAAGCATCGTCCCGATGCTTATGAAAGAACATAGAAGAGAAAAAATCAAAACGAAACAAGTGCATACACAAATAAATTACAATAACGAAGGAAAAAAGAGAGTCCCCAGACTCGCTAACGCGCAAAAAAATGCCCCCACCTCCCCGAAGGGAACCGTGAGGAAATGCGAATGCATTTCTTGCGCCGAGAGTACACGGCACAGTAATTTTAATGGCGTAAATTAATGACGAGACGAGGATTTGTACCGTAAACATTTATTTACACATTCATCAGCACCTGTTTGTGTTGTCATTGTACCTGACGGCCATAATCTCAGCCTTGTGGTCGCCGTTGGCGTTTCACAGCGGCGTCTCGAGCACACATTTCGAGAGGCGCCCAGCCAGCGGACGGGAGAGTGGGGCGCAGGGAGGAGAGAGAGCGAACGGCGAGAGAAGGAGCGGCGAAGCACTGCACCCAATGCCACCTAGAAGAGCGGTGCGGAGCCGGCGCGCGCCCGCGCAAACCGCGGTGAGGAGGCGGAGCGCGCGCAGTCACGTGGGGTGTGACGTCGCTGCGCCGTTGCTACAGACGCTCCTCTCCTTCCCTCGCGCCGTTGCTATGGGACGGCGGATTCAGGGTCGCTTATAAAGTGCATTCGCACTTAAAACGGCTTAAGGCGCACGACATGGACGACTTCAGGTCGCGCACGGCGCCGCTGAGAGTTCGTAATGCCGTCAGGGGCAACCTCATAGTCGAGTGCGCCAAGGCGTCGAAGTACCCTGTACGGTCCGAAGTATCGTCGAAGAAGCTTCTCACTAAGTCCTCGTCGGCGTATTGGCGTCCATACCCATACACGGTCACCGGGTTGGTATTCCATGTGGCGTCGTCGAAGGTTGTAGCGGCGGCTGTCAGTCGTCTGCTGGTTCTTTATCCGTAGGCGGGCGAGCTGTCGTGCTTCTTCGGCGCGCTGTAGGTAGGTGGTCACGTCGATGTTTTCCTCGTCGGTCACGTTTGGTAGCATGGCGTCGAGCGTCGTTGCCGGGCTCCGTCCGTAGACCAACTTGTATGGCGTCATCTGCGTCGTTTCCTGTACGGCCGTGTTGTACGCCAAGGTCACGTACGGAAGGATGGCGTCCCACGTCTTGTGTTCGACGTCGACGTACATGGCCAGCATGTCGGCGATGGTCTTATTTAGACGCTCGGTGAGGCCGTTGGTCTGTGGGTGGTACGCGGTGGTGCGGCGATGGCTTGTGTGGCTGTATTCCAAGATCGCCTGAGTTAGGTCAGCCGTGAACGCCGTACCTCTGTCGGTGATGAGAACCTCTGGGGCGCCCTGTTGAAGCACGATGCTCTCAATGAATAACTTGGCTACCTCAGCGGCACTGCCTTTGGGCAGGGCTTTTGTTTCGGCGTAGCGGGTGAGGTAGTCGGTAGCCACGACGATCCATTTATTTCCGCAAGTCGACGTTGGGAACGGCCCCAGGAGGTCCATCCCGATCTGCTGGAATGGTCGCCGAGGAGGCTCGATCGGCTGAAGGAAGCCTGCTGGTCTTGTGGGCGGTGTCTTCCGTCGCTGACAGTCTCGGCACGTCCTTACGTAGCGAGTGACGTCGGCGGCAAGGCGCGGCCAGTAGTACTTTTCGTGTACTCGTGCGAGCGTTCGGGAAAGTCCGAGGTGTCCAGCCGTCGGGTCGTCGTGCAGGGCATGCAAAATTTCTGGTCGCAGTCCCGAAGGTACAACGATAAGGTAGCTGGCTCGGGCCGGAGAGAAGTTCTTCTTTACGAGGACGTTGTTTTTCAAAGAAAATGATGCCAATCCTCGCCTGAATACTTTTGGGACAACGATGGTCCTGCCCTCTAGGTATTCCACTAGACCCTTCAGTTCAGGGTCGGCTCGCTCTCGTTCGGCGATGTCTTCGGTACTTATGGCTCCCAAGAAGCTGTCATCATCCTGGTCGTCGGGTGTTGGTGGGTCGACGGGGGCACGAGACAAGCAGTCGGCGTCGGAGTGTTTCCTTCCGGACTTGTACACGACAGTAATGTCAAATTCTTGAAGTCTCAGGCTCCACCGTGCGAGGCGACCTGAAGGGTCCTTCAAGTTAGCTAGCCAACACAAGGCGTGATGGTCGCTCACAACTTTGAAGGGCCTGCCGTAGAGATAGGGGCGAAACTTTGACGTAGCCCAGATGATGGCGAGGCACTCCTTTTCTGTTGTGGAATAGTTGACCTCTGCTTTAGACAGCGACCGGCTAGCATAACTGATAACCCTTTCCAGTCCGCCCGCCCGCTGCACAAGGACGGCACCGAGTCCTATGCTGCTTGCATCCGTGTGAATCTCCGTATCGGCGTATTCGTCGAAATGCGCAAGTATCGGAGGTGTCTGCAGGCGTCGTTTCAGTTCATGAAATGCTTCGACTTGCGCTGTTTGCCACCCGAATTCGACGTCGGTCTTCGTGAGCTGCGTTAGTGGCTCGGCGATCCGTGAAAAGTCTTTGACAAAGCGTCTGTAATAGGCGCACAAGCCGAGAAATCGGCGCACGGCCTTCTTGTCGGTGGGTGGCGGGAAAGCGGCGATGGCAGCTGTTTTCTGCGGGTCTGGGAGCACTCCAGTCTTGCTGATCACGTGACCCAGAAACAACTCGTACGCGAAGCGGCACTTTTCTGGCTTCAGGGTGAGCCCGGAGTTCTTGATTGCTTGAAGTACGGATTGAAGTCGCTGGAGGTGTTCGTCGAAGTTCGAGGAATACACAACGACGTCGTCCAAGTAAACAAGGCAAGTCTGCCACTTCAAGCCAGCTAACACAGTATCCATCACTCGTTGGAAAGTCGCAGGTGCCGAGCAAAGACTGAAGGGCATGACCTTGATCTCGAACAGGCCGTCCGGCGTTATAAAGGCGGTCTTTTCTCGGTCTCTCTCGTCGACTTCAATTTGCCAGTAGCCGGTCTTGAGGTCCATCGACGAAAAGTAATTCGCGTTGTGGAGTCGATCCAGGGTGTCGTCTATCCGTGGGAGAGGGTATACGTCCTTCTTTGTGATTTTGTTCAGGCGACGATAATCGACGCAGAAACGTAGGGTCCCATCCTTCTTCTTCACTAACACCACGGGAGACGCCCACGGGCTGTTGGACGGCTGGATGATGTCGTCGCGTAGCATTTCATCGACTTGTTTCCTAACGGCCTCCCGTTCCCGCGTCGAAACCCGGTAGGGACTCTGACGGAGTGGTCGAGCATTTTCTTCTGTTATGATGCGGTGCTTAGCAAGGGGCGTTTGTCGGACCCGCGACGACGACGAGAAACAGTCCCTGTATTCCTGCAGAAGGCGTCGAAGCTGTTGCTGTTGGCGAGCGGGAAGACTTGGGTTTACGTCGAAGGGTGGCTCAGGGATCGTCGTCGTAGCTTCGTCAGAATCTGAAAAGGGAAACGCATCGCTGACGGCCAAGATTTCTTCGATGTATGCAATCGTCGTGCCCCTGCTCAGGTGTTAGTATTCCTGGCTGAAATTAGTTAGCATCACGCTTCCTTTCCCTTCATACAGCCGAGCAATGCCTCCTGCGACGCAAATGTCACGGTCTAGCAGCAAACCCTGATCGCTCTCGATGACACCTTCGATGCATTCAGCCGTTTCGGTGCCGACGGGAATTATGATGCTGGATCTAGGAGGAATGGTGACTTGATCCTCGAGCACGTTCAGGGCATGCTGACATGGGTTCGTATCCGGTGGTGTCGCTTTCTCCGAGGATAGGGTTATCGACTTGGTTCTTAAGTCGATGACGGCGCCGTGGTCACTTAGGAAGTCCATTCCAAGTATCACATCCCTGGTGCAGTTTTGTAGGATTACAGAGCTCGCAGGATAAGTCCGGTTGTTGATAGTGACTCTCGCCGTGCAGACACCAATCGGCGTTATTAGATGGCCTCCAGCGGTACGGATCTCGGGGCCTTCCCGAGCAGTCCTAACTTTCTTCAACTTTGCTGCGAACGGACCACTGATGACGGAATAGTCGGCTCCAGTATCGACAAGAGCGGTGACGTTGTGGCCGTCGATCAGAACGTTGAGGTCGCTAGTCCGCCGTCTTGCGTTGCGGTTACGTCGCGGAGTCGGGTCACGGCTACGTCGGTTTGCACCGCTGCTTCCGCGTTGCGTCGTCAGGTCTGCTTCCGGTCGCAAAGTTTCGTCTTCGGGACGTCGACGTCGTTCGGCGTGCGGCGGGGGCTCGGAACTTCGTCGCGGTGTCGTCGTCGACGGCGGAGGATCTTCAGCATTTCGTCGTTCAGCAACCGCACCTCCATCGGTTGCTGCCCTTAGTTTTCCGGATACGGGCTACTGCGACTGGCCCCGGTTTGGGCCAGTGTACTGCCGGCGGCGTTGGGGAGAGGCGTAGCGGCCTGGCGACGGCGATCGGGAAGGTCCTCGGGGGGTCCACTGCGCTCCTGCCAGATAGTCGGCGATGTCACGTGGTCGTTCACCCTGCTGTGGACGCGGCGCGTCGATGGCGAACCCGCGCAGTCCCATCCGTCAATACTGGCAGCGGCGGTAGGTGTGGCCGGCTTCTCCGCAGTGGCAGCACAGTGGACGATGGTCGGGGGCGCGCCAAACATCGGTCTTCCTCGGGGTGTAGCGCTGGCCGACAGGTGGGCGGTAGGGCGTCGGTGGCGGCGGCGGCGTCTGGCCGACAGGTGGACGGTAGGGCGTCGGTGGCGGCGGCGGCGTCTGGCGACGGTACCGCGGCGGTGTGTCGCCTTGGCGTGGGCGTAGAGGAGGAGCATGACGGCGGGCTGCAGCAGCATAGCTCATAGCTTGCGCCTGCGGCTCTACTAGCTGAGGCGCACCGAGTGAATGCTGGATCTCCTGGCGCACGACGTCGGCGATGGAATCTACTTGAGGTTGCGACGATGGTAGAAGTTTTCGCAGCTCCTCTTGCACGATTGCACGAATCGTCTGACGCAGGTCGGTGGATCTTAGCGCTTGAACGTCGGCGTAGCTTGTGGTCGAGAAGCTGCGGTTGTATTGCCTTGTTCGCATCTCAAGCGTTTTCTCGATTGTTGTTGCTTCGGAGACAAATTCTTGGACGGTATTCGGCGGATTCCTCATAAGGCCAGCGAAGAGCTGTTCCTTTACTCCTCGCATGAGGATACGAACCTTCTTTTCTTCAGGCATGTTGGGGTCAGCATGGCGGAACAGCCGGGTCATTTCTTCCGCGAAGATGGTCACGTTTTCGCTCGGGAGCTGAACCCGTGTCTCCAGCAAGGTTGCGGCCCTTTCCTTTCGGACGACGCTCGTGAACGTCTCCAAAAAAGCACTGCGAAAGAGATCCCAGGTTCGAAGCGTGGACTCCCGGTTCTCGAGCCATGTCCTTGCTGCTTCTTCCAGGTAGAAGTACACATGGCGCAGCTTGTCGTCGGCGTTCCAGTTGTTAAATGTTGCGACCCTTTCGAAAGTCTCGAGCCAGGTTTCCGGGTCTTCGAATGACGACCCGCGGAAGGTTGGCGGCTCCTTGGGCTGCCGGAGTAGGATCGGCGAAGGCTGAACGGGGTCGGTCATCGTCGCTGCGGTCGGTGTTGGGACTTGGGGCTGCCTGGTTTGTTCGGGAAGGAGCCCGTGCTCTGGCGGTAGTCCCTTCTGCCTGCGGCTTGTTCGACGATCCGGGTTTTCTTTGCCGTCGTCCTCCTCGCGGCTCGGGCTTGGGTCAGCGCTTCGCGGGGGCGTCCGGATCATGGAAGCAGCAGCACCTCCACCAGATGTCACGTGGTCGTGACGTCGACGAAGACAGCAGTCGGCGTTGTCAAGATGAAACTGTTTATTTGGCCGAACTTGTGGCCGGGAAACGGAAAGTTATTTTACAGCAATACACACGGTATGCATTGATAGCGGCGTACAGATCGTCGACCGTCGATCAACTGACAAGCGATCAAGCGCGTCGGCTTTTATACAGGCGCTATCGAACTTTCCAGCAACATCGCTGGTGGCGGCGTTATCTCTAGACAAAACTGGAACATTCGCGTGCGGGGCGCAATCTTAACAAACCGATCTACTACAATCGCGACGCTTCTAGAACACTACTTGCGGACAGCGTCGAGCGTTGATAACCGTTCCTGCCGGTCAAACCCGAATACATCAAAACAAGACAAGAAGTGGGCGTGGCAATATAACTGCAAGCTTAATTGGAAGTAGTACAGCATGTCTATATAAATTATAATTGACAGACGTGTGTGTCAGTTCAACTAAGCTTATTAGGTAGCGTATGCTCTGCTTGTTGCGGTGTTTGCCAGGGAAGAAACGTGTCAATTATTAGTCCTGCCATTACATATATTTGTTTGCTGAACGAAACATCTTCTCCCTAATACCAATTCTTTTAATAGTGGAGTAGCACCATTGTAAAAACTTCTTATCACAAGTGGCTTGGGATGTGATGGTGTATCAAAAACATTACTTGGTTTTGTGGTACCGTAGTTTTCGCTTTCCTTTGTACTTTGCTAAAGAAGCATGAAGCCAGAAGTGGGGTCTTATTTGCAGTATTCACAACCAAGATGTATCAATCAGGGAAAGGGATGACAGTGCTGCTTTACTTTATGCAGTTATTAATTGAAGAATGCCATTTCTGATATGTTTACATGTTTTCTGATCACAGAATTCCGGACAGTGTGGTTATACTGATTTTGTGGCGTGCCAAGCACTACGAAATTGAACAGACGAAACAAGGGGACTGAATTAAGGGCTACTTTTTTTGTTAGACACAACCTACTAATGCAAACAGACAATGAAGCCAAGGAAGCCATAGGGGAGATTCTTTTAGTTTTTAACTGTAGTGTGGTAATTTCTACATAAATTGAAAGGAATTAAAGTCAACAAAAGAGACACTTTCTCCTGCCAGCGACTGAATCTGCAACCTTTGGATAGTGCGTCTGATGCTCCAATGGAGCTGCAACAGTCGTCATTGTCCCATCCATCCCATTGAGCACCTCAGTGTGTACTCCCAACAGTACATGCCAGTGCTACTTTTGGCCATCCTGGCGTCTTGTAGAACTCTTTAGGAGCTGGCAGCTGGCCAATGAATCCTTGCATGCTACCTGAAGCCATAAGTCTACCGGGACGAGACCCTATAGCTATGAAAGGACAAAAGAAACGTAGTGAATTAAGGGCTCATTGAATTGAACAGACACTTGTAGGGCACAGCACGAGCCCTGCATATGAATTGACTTTAGTGCAACAAGTTTTTTTTTGAAGAGTTCAAAACTGGGCTCGTTGGCAAAACATACCCAAGATTTAAAACCATGCAAGAGCAGCAGAGGAGACAGAAAGGCCAACACAGTGCTCAATCTTTGCTGTAACCTCTGGTGTTCTTACACTTCTACTAAGTCTTCAGCTATCTTGAAATCTTCACATTCATGATGTCGTACAATAAGGGTGGCTCGTTACCATACATTGTGTACATAGAGCAGACAGCGATCTATTTAATATTGTGATGAGAGTGCTGATGGAGTTTTCTGTGCAAGTTGCTTATTCGGCAAACTGTATTCTTCATAATTTTTTAGTACGCCAGTGTGGGAAAGCTTGACATGTAACGCATAATTGAAATTGTCTGCAAAAATCCATTATTCCACTAATATTTGCTCTTAATGCATCCTAAGCTCATCTTTCATGGACCGTTGTGTGTATCAACAGATACCTGTGTTAAGCCATCATGTTTTATATATACTACTTGTGTACTGTAAGGCCTCTAGTGTGTGCAGGTTATGGAATATTTTGTGGCATCTGTAATGCACGTACCCAGCATAGACGACTGACTGTTCAAGGAACTGAAGCAGCTGACAGCTTCCTGTGAAAGATGGGAGCATTCTTCCTCTGGTCTGGACAAGCCCATATTAAGTGGTAGGTATTGGGTTCCTTCTCTACAAATGGGCGGTTCGAGAAGAATAGCTTGGGCTTGTTGGTACTTAATGCGAGTAAAATAGCGCACACTTAGACAGAGTAAGAAGCATGACACAAGCGCTATCAACAGATGAATATTTGAAATAGCAGAGAAAGACCTGTGTACAGAAATGTCTGAGGTGAGTGTGGATGTCACACAGGCATGACTGCAAACGATCTGAAATCGGCACAAAGGATCGGTAGTTCCTTTACGGGCAAGCTAACAAAACGCATGCTAACACACCGTGTGCCTAATTCTCAATCATTTTGGCTTCTATTATCTCACGGACTGCATTTTCTTTACTGTTCACAATCACGTCAACTTCATCAAATTCAGGCTGACATTCACACGTCCTACAGTTGCATAGCTAGGTGACCGTTTTTGTGCTTTTGTACATTGCAGCGGTGTTCTCTCAAACGATCGTTAAGGCATCTAGCGGACTGGCTAATGTAGAACTTTCCATAATGCAGTGGGATCCGATACGCAGCATGATCAATGCATCTAACAAACGTACATCTATGTTTCTTTGAGCATGTCGCTAGTAGCTCCATGCTAGGAACACTACTATTACAAAGGCTGAAAGGTTTTTGAGGGGCACTAAACAAAACAAATACAGCAACGCGACCAGCAATATCATGCATGTAAAGCGCTACACAACAATGCACTCGATGGTGCGGGCAGATAATTAGTGAAGTAAAGTTTCGACCACTGCTATCTGTTGATTACTCGGATAACCAGCTTCCAGTAAGCGACCTGTTCTTTAGCGCAAAGACACAAAAGTGAATGCCCTCTGCGTGTTATATCTGAGAAAGCAGCATGGCAAAAATCTATTTCTAGCTCCTTGCTAGGAAAACTAAATCTGCTGCTGTGTAATGATCCTTTTGAAGTGAGATATTCTACCTTAATGATAATTCCAGAGAGCACCGTGGCAATCAAGAAAAGCACAAAGACGGTCTTCTAGCTATGCAGTGCGACATGTGGATGTCAGCAGGAATTCGATAAAGTTCATGTGATTGTCAAAAGTAAAAAGTGAGTCTCTGAGATAATTGAAGCCAGAATAACTCAGTGTTTAGGCACACGATGTGTTAGAACGCCTTATATTAGTTTGCCCGAAAAGGAACTTGTATTCCTTTGTACCGATTTCAGATGGCTGCAGTCATGCCTGCGTGACACGCGCACTCACTTCACCGCTTTCTTTACATAAGTCTTCCTCTGCTATTTTAAATAAACAATTGTTGTTAGCGCTTCTATCATGTTGCTTACTCTGTCCCTGTCTAAGTGTGCGCTATTTTACTCATCCAACTGAGAAACTTATGGCACTATATGTGAGAACACCAAGACAGGAAACAGTATATAATAGCAAGTGCTTGTGATATTGTTCAAACACACAATGTTGCAACTTGCTTTCAGCATAGTTTGCACCTTCACAGCTCTTTTCAACAGTCGTACAGTTGGGCACACTTCACCCTGCTGTTCTGGGTCACAGAGAATGTGGCCGGTTGGATCAGCGTGATGGGACATGTACCCAAAAGAAATATCGTCTGAAGGACACTCACCATTTATACCTTAGGCTGAAATAAAGAGCCAAGGCTTTTATGCTTCGTTACAGCATCTACAATGGAAATCTCAGACTTCCAGTCCCATGCTTTGTGCTGCTTACAAGTTGCTGCTGTGATCACTTGACCCATTCCTGTCGCTCTCTTGTCATCTTTGAATGACACCAGCTTCTTTTCAACGTTGCTGTGTTCACCAGCTCGTGAACACAGCAACGTTGCTGATAGTGCATTTCAATTTTTTCTAAGGATATATGATATCAATAGCTGCATTAGTAAAGAGAAATGGGAAAAAGCATACCTGAAGCTATGTCTTGCTAATGGCTGCAGCCGACTGCACTTTCATGAGGAACAGGCACTCAAAGATGGGCAAAAATGTCTCAATAGAATCTGATTTCTTGTGTAACTGTCTGTCATTGAGATGCCTTTTTCGCTTGCTTTTTTTATCATATTTTTCACACCTTCCTTGGTGAAGTAGGATGCTCAGAACGAATGAAACAAGTTAAAATGTTTTTTTTTCCCATCAAGCCTCCAACTAACTTCTTTTCAGCGTGCAGTTCTATTCTTTATAAAGCACTTCAAAAGCTTTTCTACTGAACTATAAATAATGCAAGCTCCCTCCTGTGAAGCACAGTGTTTAGAGCAAAAGTGCATGTGAACTTCTGTGGATTTTTGTTCTTGGTAGTGCATAATTGCAAGCTTCAGTAGTTGCAAAGTCTTAAATATGTGCTGTTCATAACATTTTGACTGCAAATAATTTTGTTCATTAGCCAACTTTATCACTGCATTGGTTCTATTCGTATTGTTGTGTTACAGCAACAGGGTGAAATATTTCCCTGTTCTCTAAACCTTTCAGACGCCAACAATGAAAAACTGTCTGTAGATGCGTCAAATTCATACATCATTTCAAGGCACTCGATATTCTATTGCAACAAAAATAATGTCATAATGCATTAATTTATGTGTGTTATAGTAAGTTATAATTCAATTGTAATAAATATCTATTTATTGTAAAGTCATTCATGCTACGTTCTTACATTAATAGAATGAAATCTTACGCCAAAATTATAGTGCAAATTTGTTTTTGTGTATGTTCATGTGGAGTGAAGAAAAATTTTACTTTTGGCATGGCTCGCAGGAAGGAGCACTTCGAACGACTCGTTGAACAGTGCAGTGCCTTCAGCAAACTGATAATATACAACAGTACACTGCAAAATGAAGGTAAATGAACACAAATTTATTATGCAGCAGGTTCATTTGATCCAAAGCTTAACGTATCTTGTTCAACGTATCTTGATCAGTGCGTCTTCTTGTCATTCCTCCCTGTGTGCGCTGTCTTGCTTTTCGCGCTGCTTACTTCCAAGGTATCATGCTTTCTATTAGCCCTAGTCGTTACCAATGGCGAAAATAAGTGGTGCACACAATTGTGTACATAGCGTGTCAAATGGTTAAAAGTTAATTTTCTGGAGAGTCCTTTGCTTTGCAGGTGGCCAAGTAAAGCCTCACTTTAGTTGTAATTATGAACTACATTAATTACAAAGCTAGCATTACTGATAAGATTCAGTGAAACATAAATACTCCGTATCATCAGATCTTATTGCCAAGGGCCTCTATGCACTGTGTGATCTTTTGTGCATATGCAAGACGTAGAAGTGTCAAGGGTGAATGCACAAGAGATCATCTTCAGTTTTCTCTGCTCTGAGGTGTCAATTTTATTTTCAAGGGCCTCACATAAGTAGTGCTTCAGATTTGACAAATGATTTTGTGTGCTTTTTTAAGATGTCAGGGAAACTAGGGCTTGCATTCATTAAGTACCACTGTCTTCATTAGCATACTGGAATAACATTATTCCTAGAAGCCTGAGTGTTACTGTGTAATGACAGCATTTAGGCCTTCATTTTGTATCATAGCTAGGGTTAGCATGGCACTACATTTCTTGTTTTAGTTGGACATTTGTTCTGTGCTTTCCTTTTTGTTTTTCAGTCTCATTCTAATGAGTCATTTGGTTTCAGAAGTATTTGAAAGGTACCACAGAATGTAAAGTGCATTCTGACTTATGCCCGCATGGCAGTTAGATGTTTGTACGTACGTGAACATCGTATATGTCTCTGCACAGGCATGAATGAACAGATTATGTTGCACATTAATGTAACATGTAATTGTTTAGAGCAAGACAAGGGACATAGAAATAGTATGTTCATGTAAGACAAAGACATGAGATGGATAGATTCAATGCCTGGAAATGAACAGTGTTCAGTACTGTGATATCAAGGGCAATTCATTGAATAGTATTAAAATTGCGAGATTACTAATAAAGAGAAAAATATCTCGTGACTGCATTTACTAATCCTGATGTGAAATAAACTTTGTGTTAACTTTGAATTTACCCTCTGCAGTTGTCGTCACTGCCATCAGCATGCACACTGCGCATGCTGATGGCAGTGACGACAACTGCAGAGGGTAAATGTTGGAAAAGCTACAGACATGAGAGCTAGGTTAAAGGTACACACAAGTGAACTGTTGTGTTTTAAAACTGCGTGGTGAATTCCTTGACGTAATATTCATATTGTTTACTTTTACTTTATTGAAGAATTCTGGTTGTTCAACCAAAAAACATTGAAGCCACATGGCAATTGGCTCTGCATTAATCACAGCTTAAGATGATTGAAAAGTTCCTTGTAATTAAAACATCATTGTGATGTTTCGAAAGCAGAAACAAATGTGATAATGACTTCATAATTGTATTATGGAACAAACAGAATATCCAGACAACATATTTTTGTGCCTTCCAGGGAGATGTTCAATATCAACCTGATGAGAGGCAGCAAATGTGGAAATGGACGCAAGTCAAGGACAGCTGCACACAGCAAGATAATGAAACTGATACAGCGATTGCGCTGAATCACTGAAGATGTAAGTTAACTTTTTTGCTAATGTTACTTGCTGATGATCTTGTAATCCCTGCTATATTTTGGTTGCGTGTGTAGGGCCTGATATTGAATAAGGGTGTGCTGAATATATAGGTTAACAAGCCTGAAATGGTCAGTCTGAGGAGATCCATCATAAACATTTTAAATGCGAAGCATTTTTTATTGAGGGAAGGTTGAAGCACTTGTTTTATTGCTATAGCAATTATATGGTCAGTCTCGGCTGGTTTTTGTCCGTCCCCGCGGCCATCATTCATCGTATATGTATAAGTATATATATATATATATATATATATATATATATATATATATATATATAAAAGCCCCAGTGAAAAATAATTCAGAAAACTGCTTCCGAGGCGCGAAATCGAACCAGGGACTTTCCCGCTCCGCAGCCCGTGGCGCTAGCCACTACGCCACGAAACGCCCATCCTCTAGCAAGCTAACGCCGAACGTTATGTACACACCCTTTACCGCTGGCAGGACTCAGAGACGGCAGGCGCTTATAAGCGTTTCTTCATTGCCAGCGAGATGGCGCGAGGAGCGCAACGAAGCTTACTTCGCTCGCTGCAGCAGCCGCGTTTGCGAAAGGAGCGCGCTGTTCAAACAGAAATAAGTAGCAACTGCGAAGTTTAGTTCGCGCTCGTCCTGTGTATACCTGTTCCTTCGTTTCGTGCGTCCTGCTTTATGTTTCAGCAGTGCGCTTGAAGTATCGAGCTGTGACGCATGATAGTTCGCCCTCGTCCTGTGCGCGTTTTTTTCGTGCGTCCTTTGGGCTCGAGCGGCACGCTGGCAATTTCGAGCTGCTTTCCGTTATTCTCGTTACATTCCAATTTGTTGCTATTGCATTCATTGCTTCGCCGTTGCGGCGAAACTGTGACTTTTTTACACAGAACGAGACAACCTTTATGATAAGTGAAAGCAATTTTCAGATATACTAACAATATTTGCAGAATTGTGTTGTCAAATTTACATTCCTTATTCTTAATTCTTTTTCGCCTGCATGCTTCCTCGTATCTCTTTGTAAAACAGGGGACACCAGTGCCACCCCGTCTATTGTCCATAATATGAGGGGATGCTTTGATTTGTGAAAAGGAACATAAGAGCCCTATGTTAGCTAGAGGCTGTTCTACCAGCTGTAGGCGGTGGTCTGGCATTCGTTCGCCTCCTGGCCATGCCTGCTTATTTTGACCCCCAATAGCCGACAGCTTGAGCGGACGTGCTTTCTCATGCAGCAAACTGCGCATTCTAGTCAGCTGTCACTGAGCGTCGGCCACACTCTCGCATACCCTCTTTCATGAATGACTCTGTGTATGTCAGCAGACTGCACGTTGTCATATTGACATCAGCAGGAAAGCATATACATGGTGCTATTTGCTGTGGCTATTTAACCAGACAATATACAAGAGGGCAGACAGTATTAGCAAAGAAAATTGCTTAAGTTGACCAAATCACTCTTCATTAATTTCTCTCATTGCTGCAACAGCATACTTTCCGCAGTGTAAGAGGCTGCCTCATTCTCAGTGGTAGGTGCTTTGCCACGTTTGCTGCATTACTAAGCATACGAGCTCGGGGTCGCCAGGAACAGAAAAAAGCCGGGAGCGAGAATAAGCAGGAGGTGTAGTTTATTTTGTTAGCGGTCGTTTCGATCGAGTGCTCGGTTTGATACAAGTTACTCTGAATGAGACAAACTGTTGCTTGGAAGCAGGACAGAATGTCAACGTCAGTGCCACAGAATGCAAAATGCTCCTGAGAAATTGTGTAGCTAGCTTTGCTGCATACTGCAACAATGCAAGGAATAAGCAAGTGGAGAGCAAAGCTACGTCCCCATTATAATAAACAGGAGCATCTGCGACCTCGATTACATTTTCAGGTGTTGAGTTTCTGGATCCATTCGAGCAGGGACATGCGTTACTTATGAACTCCAAATTGAAAGTGTTTAACATTGTGTAACACATTAAGTTGTGACAGAAAGTTGGGCGGCATCGATGTGCCTGTCTTTGAGCGAATGCCTTGGGCTGTTGATGCTGCCTATGACACTCACCCATTTAACATTTCGAGTTAACTTGTAAAAACACCACAGCCAAGGACAATTCGCAACACTGTCCACCTGAAACTACTTGGCGTGATGTGGGAGGGGTAACTGAAACTTTGTTTCACAAGCGCACCTTTGGAGTGGCTCATTACGTACATTTTGATTTGCTTATTTCATGTTGCATGTTCCTCGTTTTATGCAGAAAGGCTAAATGTCACGAAACGTGTTTTTATCTCCTCTTTAGCTCTTTTAATTTGGTATTTTTATTGCGATAGCAATTATATGGACAGTCTCGGCTGATTTTTGCCGTCGCCGTCGCCGCCGTCATGCTGCGTATATGTATAAGTATGTATATATACATCAATATCCCAAAGAAAAATAAATAAGAAAAATGCTTCCGAAGCGCGGAATCGAACCAGCGACCTCTGAATTCGCAGCGCGGTGCGCTAAGCACTGCTCCACAAAGCGCACATCCCTCAGGTAACTAACGGCGAGCGTTATATACACACCCTTTACCGTTTGCAGTCCTCCGAGACGGAGGCGCTTATAAGCGTTTCTTCATTACCAGCAAGATGGCGCTACGAGCGCGTCTGGCGCACTTAAAGGCGTCGGCCAGCTCTCTCGCTTCTAATATTTACGCAGGGAGAACCTTGCCCTTCCGCTGTCTGCTCGCGCGGGCGCTCGAACAAGCTACCGCAGTGTTCATGATTCTCAGCAGATGGAGCTACGTGGTAGCTCTCACCGCGCGTCGCGTACGTGTAGCTAAAAGCGTTTCAGATGTCGTGCACGTAACGTACGTGTACCTTTCACGTTTGCATATGAGAAGTCGCTGCGCACGTGAAATTAAAACTGTCTAGTAGCTGCCGGGTAGTGATGGACGCACGGCAATTGCAGCGCGTCCATCACGGGCCGCTTTTTACAAGAACCGACATTCCTTCTCAGCCGGCCTCAGTTCGAATCTGTTCACGGCCATTGCACGTGTCCGACAGCTAGTGCGCAAAGTCTGATTTTCACTGCTGCTTTGTTTTCTTGCTTTCAAGATCACCCTTTGCTTGAACAGTTACACATGTCTTATCTCAACATGGCAATCTAGCATTTCAACTGAACTTAACGTCTCCCCTCATATCTTTAATGTCGTCTGCACGGAAGTTATTTAGATTTCTTACTGTGAACAATACATTTATTCAATCATGCAGGGGTTTAGGGTACACATGCTCTTTTCTTTTTTTTATGAGATTGGGCGGGCTGTGGATGCATCAAAATTCAAAACCTGCTGTTGTCTGGCTCGTTTTTTTTTTGCAACGTAGATGCAATATTCAGTTTCGGCACAGATTGCCTTCTTTCATATGGTTCAAGTGTCCTCATATATTTTGTTTCTTCTCTTCTCAGATGAGCCGGAACGCGAACAATATACTCGTACAGTTTGGCAGAATAAACCCCATCTCTATGCGTTCAGAGCAGCTGGATGTTCACTGTTTACTTGGCAAGAAGTATGTATGCATGCTTCCTGCCACAGCTATGTGCTGTCCCACACTTTGTGGGAAACACTGAATTCTGCATTTGCTGAGAAATATATGTGTCAAATAGTGCATTTTGTTGCTTTGCAGTCACCAATGCACACAAGTTGACCCCACAATGTACTTAAAATGTTGTAATAATGGGGGTTCTGTGGTGAAGAAAATTATCGTGCTTTAGATGGAGCTACCGCAGTGATTATTGACTGATGCCAGTGGCAGCTTCTACTTTGCTGCGAAGAAGTTGTTAGAGAGAGGATACACAGGTTAAGCAGTAATAATGACAAAAATTTCCACAGGACGTTAAATGCAACAGTCGTGAGAAAAGACATGCATGCACATGTTGCCCCTGTTGTAACATATATCAGGCTACAAGTGTCATTATATATGCTCTGCCAAATTACTTGTTCAAGTTGAACAGCAATATCTGTTCTTGGGATTGCCAGACTTTTTGTGATTGGCGTCCAACAATGTTTTCACCAACGTTTCATCCCGACCAGACAAGATGTTGTCAGACCCTAGACTTTGGACAGCCAAACTATGTACGATTAATTTGTATGTGGTGCCAAAACACTTCAATTTTCACTGAAGTGGGACACTTTTAGCCTGGCATTTGTTTCAACAGGGGCAATATGTACATGCATTTCTTTGTGACTGTTGTGTTCAAGATCCAGTGAAAATTTTCGTCTCGATCACTGCATAATGCGTTTTTCCTCTCTCTAACAACTTTCGCAGCAAGTAGCAGCTGCTACTTGCATCAGTTAATAACCATTGCGGTAAATGTATGTAAAGCACCGAAACTTTCTTCACCACACGGCACTCATTATTACAACTTTTTAAGTACAGTGTGGTGTCAAGTTGTGCACTTTAGTGACTCTAAAGCAACAAAGTGCGCTATTTGGCACATTTCATATTCCTCATTGGTGCGAAACTTGCAAGTCATTACATGCAACATTTTCAAGGAGACATTACGTACATTTACACATTGCGTATGACAATCCTAAAGTGACATCACGTACAACGTTTCTTCGAGACATGACGTACGACATTCCTAAGACATTACGTACAATGTCTCTAGAAGACAATACGTACAACATTCCTAAGAAGACATTACGTACAATGTTTCTATGAGACAATACGTACAACATTTCAAGGGAGACTCCGTTTACGGAAATCGCCCTATTTCGAAATGGGAAAAGGGAATCGGCAACTTTTTACCTTCAGCTTTTTACGTAAACAAGGGGCAAAATTTTTAACAGTGTACTTTACCGACCATAGAAGGCAACACTACCCCGCCGACCGAGAGCACTGTGAGAGGAGAGTGTGAGATATAAAAGGCGCGTTTGTAAAGCGCCTAGAGTCTGTGACTGCGGCGCAGTGGATAGCGTGCCCGACATCTCTTCTTGAGGACCGAGCCGTCGTGGGTTCGATGCCCGTTGACGGAAACCTTTATTTTGCCATCTGACCGAGTACATTTTTTCAACGTCATTTTCGTAACGGAAATACGTCACTGAAGTCTTGGTTGACCCCGGCATAAAACACTTTCGTCTTAAAGAAGTGCGCTGCTAAAAAGTGTCTACAAATACACCACAACATGAGAAAGATTCCGTAGGCGCCAAAAAGAAAGATATTGTAGCGGGGCTGCAGCTATGAATATGGTGAGGTGTGCGAAGAAGAGGCAGACGACGTGTCGGTGTGCTGGAAGTAACAACCGCCATCTTGACTGCTGGACCATCCTACACTGTAAGTAAGTTATAAATATATTCGCAACATTTTGGTGGTGGTGCTGGGCTACTACGCAAGACGGAACTCTGCAGCGGACGTATCCTGGACAGCCGCAATATGTCAACAGAAAGCAACTCTGCTGCTGCCGCTTCGACCGCGCCTCCGGTACAGCCGGTACAGCCGGTCGTATTGACTAAACCCCGCGATCCCGGTAACTTCTGCGGCACCGACCACGTTGACGTCGATGACTGGATCGCGAAGTATGAGCGGTTTGCAGCGGTCTACCGGTGGGACCCTACAATGATGCTTGCCAACGTTGACTTCTATCTCTGCGGAACAGCAGGTACGTGGTTTCAGGCTCATGAAGCTGACATAACCAGTTGGGATGCCTGTAAACAGAAGCTTCGTGACCTATTTGGTAGAGCCGTCGGACGCCAGCGGGCCGCTTCTAAAGAACTCTCCTGTCGGGCACAATCTTCGACCGAATCGTATGTCTCCTACATCCTTGACGTCCTGGCCCTTTGCCGACGTGTCGACACCAACATGTCAGAGGGTGATAAAGTAAGCCACTTGCTCAAGGGAATTGCGGATGATGCTTTCAATTTACTAGTGTCTAAAGACTGCTCCACCGTGGACGACATCATCAAAGAGTGCCGCCGGTTCGAAGAACTGAAGAGTCGCCACATTGCCCAGCATTTCGTGCGACTTCCGAACACGGCCGCTACATCATCTTGCGAGGACCTTCAGCCGCCCTGCGGTCAACCGCCTACCAACGAGAGCGTAGTTCGCATCGTGCGCCGAGAAATCGAGGCGGCGTCGCCACCATCTTTCCTGACGCGGCCATCTGATGATCCTCGACCAACGATCTCGTTGATCCAGCAGGTTGTGCGGGAAGAGCTTGCAAATGTCGGACTGCAGCCGGTGTGTTCGTTGACGGAACCTCGTGTCAGTTCCATAACGCCTCCTCGTGCACCGGAAATGTTTCGCCGCTATCGTGACCCTGCCCAGTGGAGAACGCAGGACGACAAGCCGATCTGCTTTCGTTGCCACGGTGTAGGACATATTTCTCGCTACTGTCGTTCTCGCACCTTTCCATCTCGCTCGTTTTCTGGCTATCGACGTGACGACAACCACCGGCCCCTGCAGTTTCCCGCTCGTGACGGTGGACCATACGCTGAGGCTCCTGCGACATCGGTCCGACGCTCCAGCCGTTCGCCGTCCCCAAGGGATCGTCGCTCCCGGTCACCTCAGCCCCGTCGCCGTTCGTCGCCCCGCCCTACTGGATGCCCATACTCGGAAAACTGAGCAATGCAGCTCCCGGAGGTGACGCTGCATTCGACCCCCGACCCGAAAACCCTCTGCTGACCCTCACTACGGACCAGAAACTGCTTGTTGTGGAAGTGGATGGCCTACCTGTTACTGCCCTCATTGATACCGGCGCACATATTTCTATTATGAGCTCTGATCTCTGTGCACGATTAAATAAGATCCTTACGCCGCCCGAGTCCCTATTTGTACGTGTCGCTAGTGGAGGAACTCCGGCTGTACTCGGAATGTGCACGGCACGTGTGAGGTTCTCCGACCGCCAGACGTCCGTTCTGTTTCATGTTCTCGCTCATTGTCCACATGATGTCATCCTCGGACTCGATTTCTTGTCTGACCACTCTGCTGTCATTGACTGCTCGGCCGGTGTTGTACAACTTGACATGCCTGCGTCCGCCGACGTGTCGGAGGTGGTTCAGACCAAACTTTCGTGTGCTGAGGCTATTCGTCTGCCACCACAAGCCCTAACTTGCGTCGCTGTTGAACCCTATCCCAATGTACCGGATGGTGATTACGTGGTTTCTCCTTCTCCCAGTGTTCTACTGGCCCGCAGCGTCTCCTCTCCGTACACAGTTGTAACTGTTACAGCGAACAAGACGTGCCTTCCTCTTCTGAACTTCGGATTCAGCCCTCAAGTCCTACCACAAGGCATTGCTCTCGCTACTCTGTCACCGTCGCACGAGTGCTAGATCTCATCGGTGTCACCTGAACTGCCCGTTGTCGTCTCTCCGAACCCGCATAGAGTCGACGCAGTCACCTCTTCTACACTGCACAACAACATCACCAAGATGATTGCCTCAGAACTTTTGCCCTCTCAAGTTAAAGACCTCAGTGATCTCCTTATGATCTACTCTGACATATTTGACTTCGACGGTAGGCCCTTAGGTCAAACCTCGCAAGTCAAGCACCGCATAGATACCGGTGATGCAGCTCCAATTCACAGGCGTCTAAGTGCGGCAAGTTGGGCAGGTTGGTAAAGTTGCATTACTTCGACTGGGTAGCGCAAAAACACGGAACAAAAGATAGAGACGTAGACAGCACAAGCGCTATGCTGTCTACGTCGCTTGTGCTGTCTACGTCTCTATCTTTTGTTCCGTGTTTTTGCGCTACCCAGTCGAAGTAATACAGGCGTCCTTACCGAGTTTCACCATCAGAGCGCCAAGTTATTCAACAGGAGGTCGACAAGATGCTCACAAAAGGCATTATTGAGCCTTCTTCGAGTCCGTGGGCTTCCCCTGTAGTCTTAGTTAAAAAGAAAGACAACACCTGGCGTTTCTGCGTGGATTATCGGCATTTAAACAAGATCACCAAAAAGGATGTCCACCCGCTTCCTCGTAACGATGATGCCCTGGACTGCCTTCATGGTGCTACCTATTTTTCTTCGATAGACCTACGCTCTGGTTACTGGCAAATCGCCGTAGACGACCTCGACCGTGAGAAGACTGCCTTTGTAACGCCTGACGGTCTCTACCAAATCAGAGTCATGCCGTTCGGCTTGTGCAATGCGCCGGCCACGTTCGAGCGGATGATGGACACGCTTTTGCGCAGCTTTAAATGGTCTATCTGCCTGTGTTACCTCGACGACGTCATTGTATTTGCCCCCACCTTTGAGTCTCACCTCGACCGACTTTCGTCCATTCTTTCAGTGTTTCGTGCGGCTGGGCTACAACTTAATTCATCGAAATGCCACTTTGGCCATCGCCAAGTTGCTATTCTCGGGCATCTCGTTGACTCATCTGGCATCCGACCCGATCCCGACAAAGTTCGCGCTGTCCTCGATTTTCCCGTACCAACTTGTGCCAAAGACGTTCGAAGTTTTGTGGGCCTATGCTCATATTTCCGACGGTTCGTCAGAAACTTCGCAGATATTGCCCGCCCCCTCACTGATCTTCTCAAGAAAAATGTGCCATTTTGGTGGGGTCCTGACCAAGCCAGTGCTTTTTCCCGCCTCATTACGCTGCTCACCACACCGCCGATCCTCGCCCACTTCGACCCGTCTGCTCAAACCGAGGTCCGCACAGACGCTAGTGGTTACGGCATTGGCGCTGTGTTAGCCCAGCGTCAATCCGGTCATGATAGAGTTCTTGCGTATGCCAGCCGGCTCCTCTCCCCTGCCGAACGCAATTACTCTATTACTGAGCGCGAGTGCCTGGCGCTTGTATGGGCAGTTGGTAAATTCCGCCCCTATTTATATGGTCGACCTTTCACCGTTACCGCAGACCACCACGCTCTATGCTGGCTTTGAGCACTCAAAGATCCAACAGGGCGCCTAGCTCGTTGGGCTCTGCGCCTCCAGGAATTCACGTACACAGTGGTCTACAAGTCCGGCCGTCTACATCAAGACGCCGACTGCCTTTCTCGGTACACCGTTGACAATCCAGACCATGTAACGGATGACACGTCCATCTGTATCTCCTCGCTCTCTGCTTTCGGCAACATCGGTGACGAGCAACAGCGTGACGCGTCCCTACGAGATCTAATCACCCGCCTGAATACTGACTCGACGGACAGTTCGCTTCGCATGTTCGTCATCATAGACGGTATCTTATACCGCCGGAACATGCGCCCAGTGGGACAGGAACTACTAGTTGTAGTACCCACTCATCTCCGCTCGACCGTACTTCAGCAACTACATGATGTACCAACGGCCGGCCACCTTGGTGTTGCCAGAACGTACGACCGTGTCCGCCGACGCTTTTTCTGGCCCGGCCTCTACCGTTCCGTACATCGTTACGTCGCTTCTTGCGAGTCGTGCCAACGCCGGAAAAGGCCAGCTGTACACCCCGCCGGGCTCCTTCAACCCATAGACATACCTGCTGAGCCTTTTTTTCGTGTCGGCCTCGACCTTCTGGGACCTTTCCCACTTTCTCACAACGGTAACAGATGGGTCGCCGTCGCTACGGATTATTCTACCCGTTTTGTCATTAGGAGACCTCTCCCGAGCAGCTGCGCTACAGACGTCGCCGACTTTTTGATACAAGACGTCATCTTACATCACGGCGCTCCTCGTCAACTCATC
Organism: Rhipicephalus sanguineus; assembly: GCF_013339695.2. Classification (NCBI taxonomy): domain Eukaryota; kingdom Metazoa; phylum Arthropoda; class Arachnida; order Ixodida; family Ixodidae; genus Rhipicephalus; species Rhipicephalus sanguineus. The sequence goes on from NC_051177.1 coordinate 228,982,253, forward strand.
ACAGACCGAGGCCGCTACTTTTATCCAAGGTAATCGAGGACCTACTTCGCTCTTGTGCAACCAAGCACAAGCTTACAACGGCCTATCATCCCCAAACGAGCGGACTCACAGAACGTTTGAATCGCACGATCACTGACATGCTCGCCATGTATGTCTCGACTGATCATCGCGACTGGGACATTGCCCTACCCTTTGTCACTTTCGCTTACAACAGCTCGCGCCACGACACTGCTGGATATTCTCCCTTTTACCTTTTGTATGGAAGAGAACCGACCTTGCCGTTCGACACGCTCGTACCCATCCCTGACCACATCTCCACCGAATATGCTCGCCACGCTATCAGCACAGCCGAAAAGGCCCGTCAGATCGCCCATCGACGCCTTTCGGACTCGCAACTCAGCCAGAAACATAGATACGACAGTTGCCACCGGAACGTTCGCTTCAATCCGGGTGACCTCCTTCTCCTGTGGTCTCCGTCTCGGCATGTTGGCCTGGCCGAAAAACTTCTGCCCAAATACTCCGGCCCCTACCGTGTGCTACGCCAGGTGACTGAGGTTACCTATGACATCGCCCCTCTGGACCCTACGGCGCCCTCTACGTCTTCAAACGTCGTCCACGTCTCTCGCCTGAAGCCGTACCTTTCGCCCACCACCTGCTAACAGGCGCCGAGTCGGCGCTTTCGCCGCCGGAGGTCGATGTAGCGGGGTTGCAGCTATGACTATGGTGAGGTGTGCGAAGAAGAGGCAGACGACGTGTCGGTGTGCTGGAAGTAACAACCGCCACCTTGACTGCTGGACCATCCTACACTGTAAATAAGTTATAAATATATTCGCAACAATATTACGAACTTCAATTTAAATAAAAATATGTAGTGGCTTAGCTCGCCTATGCCGGAATATACGTAGCGTAAGCTAAGGCCCCGCTGATTATTCTTAGTTTTCCTAATTTTCTAAGATTAGCTTGATCATCATGCTTACCACTGCTTCAATGACACACGCAGGTTATACGCATTACGTAACACAAGTGTATTTCTTTTTTTGCCCAACGCCATTTCTATATTGCCAGAAAGACAGCTCGGTGCTCACTGCAGAAAAACGCTGCCGTCTCTGGCCCCAACGCACGGCACAGCGCCGGCGTTCTGGCCATAGAGACGGCAGCATCTCAATGGCAGCGTCTCGTGCCCAGTCCCAACGCCCGGCGCATTGGGACTGGACAACACCCGGGCCAACGCCGGCGCAAGTGTGTCTGCCACGGCTATGACGTCCCTCCCCTGCAATGCGCAAATCGGCGAGGCGCGTGCGCAGGCGGCGGCTCCAGTGCGCCATCTGTGCTCCGTGTGACGTCATTTCTCCTCGCGCATGCGCAGCACTGCTCTCGCACGTGCAAGCGAAAGTGCTCGAGGTCGGCGAATGTAGCTAACGCTACAAAATAGGCAATGATGATCCAGAAATTTTTAACATGGTCTCTGTATTAGGTGTATAATGAAGGAACGAAGACAAAGACAGGGAGCTCAACGATCATCATCACGAGCGGAGGCACCACGACATCTGCGTTCGAACACCACCGTCTTTCTCGCCCTGTGTTCTACCGCCTGGTTCTGAGGCTTGTCCAATAAACCTCATTACATTTCGTGGAGGTGCGGGGTAACCCCATCGCCTACGCCCTGGAACTCCGATCCCGCACATTGCCGTCGACCATGCAAGCTCACGCTGCCCAACAGACGCCACCTCTCGCAGCCGCTGTCTGCCCCGGGCCAGTTCCCCAGCGAGACGTCCCGATATTTGCGGGAACAGAAGACCAGGACGTCGAGGACTGGCTGTCGTCCTACGCAAAAGTGAGTGGACCCAACCGGTGGGATGACGCTGCGAATTGAGCACCGTCAACTTTTACCTCGCCAACGTGGCGAAGCTGTGGTACACGAACCACGAGTCTGAGTTTGAAAACTGGGCCGCTTTCAAGGAGGCAATATCAGCCGTTTTCGGTCGCCCTGCCGTAAGGAAGTTACGCGCCGAACAACGTCTGTGCACACGGGCACAGGAATCAGGTGAAACTTTCACCGCCTATATCGAGGACATCATCGATCTCTGCAGGCGCGTCGATGCCTCAATGAGCGGAAGTGCCAAGTTGCAGCACATCATGAAGGGTGCCGACGACGATGTTTTCCAGATGCTCCTCGCGAAGTCTCCTAGCATTGTTTCCGAAGTTGTAACTCTGTGCCAGAGCTATGACAAATTGAGGAGGCAACGAGCTCTCACGCGACGTTCATCCCAGACGATCCAACCAGTCTCTGCAATGGACGTCATGCCTGACCAGTCCTACCTTCTGGCACAAATGAAGGACTTCGTTCGTGAGGAAGTGGCTGGTCAGCTTTCTCTGCTGCATTTTGCTCAGCGTCAAGAACTCTCACAGCAGCAGCCGCTGCGGCACCCAGTCGCGTTGGCTCCCGTGCTCCAACATGTGCTTCAGGAACAGATTTCCAAGGCCATGCCTGTGCCCTTTCCGCAGCACCCTGTCGCCGCGCCTCTTACCTACGCTGAGGCAGTAAAGCGCCAGCAGCTACACCAGCCCTCACCGTTCCATGGTATGCCGCATACCTCAGCTCCGGCTGAGCCGTCCGCTACGTGGGCTGCTGCCATCGCTACCCCAGCCTCGACTCAACCGTCCGCCACATGGGCTGCTCCCATCCCTGCAAATGCCTGGCGAACACGTGATAACCGGCCGATCTGCTTCGCATGCGACGGCCCCGGCCATATCGCCCGATACTGCCGTCGTCGCGTGCCAGGATACACCAACGCCCATTCACAGAACAACTCCATGAACCGTCCCCTATCTCGTTATGAAAGTCCGGATACTCAATCAAGCACGTTCTCACATGACTATCCGCAACGTACGTCTCGTCGCCCCTCCTTGTCACCAATGCGTCGGCGGCCAGCCCCTGAAAATGAGGGAAACTAGCCGCCGCAGTTCAGGAGGCAAGAACTGCGCTGTCGAAAGGCTAAAGTCCTCGAACTTTGCCGTCGAACATTGTCGAAGTTTTTGTAGAAGGTACTCATGCCTACGCGCTTGTCGATACCGGTGCTGCCGTTTCCGTTATAGACGCCAAACTTTGCCGCAAGCTTCGAAAAGTTACCGCGCCTCTGGATAAGATGTCCTTACGAACAGCGAATGGAGAACCTGTTCGGCCTATAGCCGCCTGCACTGCCCGACTGATCATCGCGAAGGACCACTACATTGTTGAGTTTATCGTCCTTTCATCTTGCTCGCACGATATCATACTTGGCTGGGGTTTTTTATCGCGTCATCGTGCTGTTATTAATTGTGCCAGGTCTGAACATGAACTCTTCCCGTTCTACGACCAGCCCTACAACCACACTCAGCAAGCCGCACATAAACTACTCGTGAAAGAGGACACTGAAATTGCCCCGACAGCAGCTCTTCTGCTACCCGTGTTCTGCGCCGGCATTTGTGATGAAGCTGCCTTCTTTGAGCCATCAAGCCTCTTGCTCAGTCGAAAACCACTTCTTCTGCCTTATTCGACCCTCCCCATTTCTCAAGGCAACAGCGTTCTCTGCGTCACCAATCCCTTTCCGTATCCAATTCAACTGTTTAAAGGTGAATCTCTTGGACGCGTGCAGGCCATTGACAAGGGACACATTTTTATCATGCAGCAAGATTCATCTGGCATCGACCTCGAAGCTATCGGTTCCCTCAACCCTTCTGATGTACCACCGTCCGACCTATTCAATTCGTCGATCGCAGACGGACTGTCGCCATCTGAACGCTCTGATCTTCTCCAGCTGCTGTACCAGTTCCGCGAATCTTTCGACGTTGCTCAACCTGCCCTGGGACGAACGTCTACCATTCTTCACTACATCGACATAGGCCCCAACGCGCCAGTGCGACAGCGACCATACCGTGTTTCCACCGCCGAACGTCAAGTTATTACCGAACAGGTTGATGATATTGCCACGCCCACTTCTTGTCTTGTTTTGATGTATTCGGGATTGACCGGCAGGGACGGTTATCAACGCTCGACGCTGTCCGCGAAGTAGTGTTCTAGAAGCGTCGCGATTGTAGTAGATCGTTTTGTTAAGATTGCGCCCCGCACGCGAATGTTCCAGCTTTGTCTAGAGATAACGGCGCCACCAGCGATATTGCTGGAAAGTTCGATAGCGCCTGTATAAACGCCGACGCGCTTGACCGCTTGTCAGTTGATCGACGGTCGACGCTCTATTCGACGCTATCAGTGTATTGCTGTAGTTTGACCTTCAGTTTCCCGGCCACAAGTTCGGCCAAATAAACAGTTTCATCTCGGACGTGCTGACTGCCGTCTTCGTCGACGTCACAACCACGTGACATCTGGTGGAGGTGCTGCTTCATGATCCGGACGCCACCGCGCAGCGCTGACCCAAGCCCAAGCCGCGAAGAAGACAACTCTAAGGTCAACCCGGATCCTCGAACCAGCCGCCGGCAGAAGGGACTACAACCAGAGTACGGGCTCCTTCCCGAAAACGCCAGGCAGCCGAAGACCGTCACATCTACGACCGAGACGATGACAGATCCCCTGCCACCTACAACGGTAGTGATGCAACAGCCAAGGGAGCCACCAACTTTCCGTGGATCGTCGTTTGAAGACCGGGAGAGCTGGCTGGAGACGTACGAGCGAGCCGCCACCTTCAATCACTGGGACTCTGAAGAGAAGCTGCGCCACGTCTTCTTCTACCTAGAAGACGCCGCGAAGACGTGGTTCGAGAACCGTCCATCGAGCCTTGAAACCTGGGACCTCTTTCGGACGACGTTCCTTCATACCTTCGCGAGCATCGTCCGCGAAGAAAAGGCTGCTGCTTTGCTGGAGACAAGAGCGCAGCTACCGAATGAAAGCGTCACCATTTACACGGAAGAGATGACGCGACTTTTCCGCCTGGCCGACGCTGCCATGCCTGAGAGAAAAAGGTCCGCTTCCTAATGCGCGGAGTGAAACAAGACCTCTTCGCAGGATTGGTGCGGAACCCACCGAAAACAGTCACCGAATTCCTCACCGAGGCCACAACTATCGAAAAGACACTTGACATGCGGACGAAACAATACAACCGCTATCCGCTGTCTGCAACCTATTCCGAAGTGCACTCGCTGGCCACCGACGATTTGCGCGAAACCATCAGAGCGATTGTGCGGGAGGAGCTGCGCAAACTGTTACCTTCGCCGCAGCATCAAGTGGATTCAATCGCCGACGTTGTCCGCGAGGAAGTCCGGCAATCGCTTGGAATTCCCGAAGCACCGCAGGCTCAGCCGGAAGCCATGAACTATGCTGGTGCAGCCCGACGCAACGTCGCCCCTCCTCTCCCACGTCAAGAGGCCGCGCCGCCGCAGCAGTTTCGCCGCCAGGCAGCGCCGCCACCACCACCGACGCCATACCACCCGCCGACAGGACAACGCTGCGCCCCCCGTAAGACCGACGTTTGGCGTGCCCCTGACAACCGCCCGCTCTGCTACCACTGCGGAGAGGCCGGCCACACGTACCGCCGCTGCCAGTACCGACAGATGGGGCTACGCGGATTCGCCCACAGCAAGGCGAACGGCCTCGCGACATCGACGACTACCTCACCGGAACACAGTGGCAAGGACGACGACCTTCCCGCTCGCCGTCGCCCGGCCGCTACATGTCGCCGCAGCGCCGGCAGTACACTGGCCCGAACCGGGGCCGGTCGCCTAACCCGTATCCGGAAAACTAAGGCCAGCAACCGATGGAGGTGCGGTTGCTGTACGACGAACTACCGAAGATCCTCCGCCGACGACGACGACGTCGCGACGAAACCTTCAGAACACGACGCGAACCAGACAGACCCCTGACGACGAAATCTTGCGGGCTGAAGAAGACCCGACGACGCAACATGGAAGCAGCGGAACAAACCGACGCAGCCGCGACCCGATGCCAAGACCCAACCGCAACGCAAGACGACGAACCAGCGACCTCGACGTTCTCATCGACGGCCACAACGTCACCGCTCTCGTCGATACTGGAGCCGACTATTGCGTCATCAGTGGGCCCTTCGCCACGAAGTTGAAGATAGTGAAGACTGCTTGGGAAGGCCCCGAAATACGCACCACTGGAGGCCATCTAATAACGCCGTCTGGAGTCTGCACAGCAAGAGTCACAATCAATAATCGCACGTATCCTGCGAGTTTCGTAATCTTGCAATACTGCTCCAGGGACGTCGTACTTGGCATGGACTTCTTAAACCATCACGGCGCCGTCATCGACTTAAGAACCAAATCGATAACCCTATCGTCGGACAAAACGACACCGCCGGATACGAGTCCATGTCAACATGCCCTGAACGTGCTCGAGGATCAAGTTACCATCCCGCCTCGCTCAAGCGTCATAATTTCCGTCAGCACCGAAAAAGCTGAAGACATCGAAGGTGTCATCGAGAGCGATCAGCGTTTGCTGCTAGACCGTGACATTTGCGTCGCAAGGGGCATTGCTCGGTTGCATGAAGGAAAAGGAAGCGTGATGCTAACGAACTTCAGCCAGGAATAGAGACACCTGAGCAGGGGCACGACGATTGCATACATCGAAGAAATCTTGGCCGTCGGCGATGCATTTGCCTTTTCAAATTCTGACGAAACTACGACGACGATCCCTGAGCCACCCTTCGACGTAAACCCAAGTATTCCGGCTCGCCAACAGCAACAGCTTCGACGCCTTCTGCAGGAATACAGGGACTGTTTCTCGTCGTCATTGCGGGTCCGGCAAACGCCCCTTGCTCAGCACCGCATTATAACAGAAGAAAATGCTCGACCACTCCGTCAGAGTCCCTACCGGGTTTCGATGCGGGAACGGGAGGCCGTTAAGAAACAAGTCGATGAAATGCTACGCGACGACATCATCCAGCCGTCCAACAGCCCGTGGGCGTCTCCCGTGGTGTTAGTGAAGAAGGATGGGACTCTACGTTATCAACGCTCGACGCTGTCCGCGAAGTAGTGTTCTAGAAGCGTCGCGATTGTAGTAGATCGTTTTGTTAAGATGGCGCCCCGCACGCGAATGTTCCAGCTTTGTCTAGAGATAACGCCGCCACCAGCGATATTGCTGGAAAGTTCGATAGCGCCTGTATAAAAGCCGACGCGCTTGACCGCTTGTCAGTTGATCGACGGTCGACGCTCTGTTCGACGCTATCAGTGTATTGCTGTAGTTTGACCTTCAGTTTCCCGGCCACAAGTTCAGCCAAATAAACAGTTTCATCTCGGACGTGCTGACTGCTCTCTTCGTCGACGTCACGACCACGTGACAATATGCTTAAACGCGACGTTATTCGACTTGCACAAAGTCCGTGGGCATCCCCTGTGGTTCTAGTTAAAAAGAAGGATGGTTCGATTCGCTTCTGCGTGGATTACCGGCGCTTAAATAAGGTCACTCGGAAAGACGTGTAAACTTTGCCCAGGATTGACGACGCCCTTGATTGTTTACAAGGTGCCGAGTTTTTTTCATCGTTAGATTTGCGTTCAGGGTATTGGCAAGTGCCCTTAGCAGATGCCGATCGTCCAAAGACAGACTTCGTCACACCTGACAGTTTATATGAATTTAATGTCATGCCCTTCGGCCTTTGCAATGCGCCGGCCACCTTCGAGCGCATGATGGATTCGGTTCTACGGGGTTTGAAATGGAACATATGTATCTGCTACCTTTGCAACACATCTTCGCAACACATCTTGTACGCCTGAAACATGTCCTGACGTGTCTGAAGAATGCTCAGCTCCAACTGAATCTCAAGAAATGCCGCTTCACTGCGCGGGAACTTGCGATTCTCGGTCACGTCGTATCCAAGAACGGCATACTTCCAGACCCGGCTAAATTACGCGCTGTCGCCGACTTCCCCAAACCGACGACTGTAAAGCAGTTACGGAGCTTCATAGGATTATGCTCCTACTTCCGCCGGTTTGTGCGCAACTACGCCTCTATAATTGCGCCTTTGACACAACTTTTAAGCAGCGCCGCCGATGTCTCCTCTTGGTCCTCCGAGTGTGATAAAGCGTTCTCTACTCTTCGCCGTCTCCTGACATCACCACCTATATTGCGCCACTACGACCCTACGGCTGCAACTGAGGTGCACACAGACGCCAGCGGTGTCGGCCTCGGTACGGTTCTCGCGCAACGAAAGCCTGGGTTCCCTGAGTATGTCGTCGCATTCGCCAGCAGAACGCTCACCAAGGCTGAGTCAAACTACAGCGTTACTGAAAAAGAATGCTTGGCCATAATTTGGGCACTTGTCAAGTTCCGCCCCTACTTATATGGGCGCACGCTTGATGTGGTTACGGACCACCATGCATTATGCTGGTTGTCTTCGCTGAAGGATCCGTCAGGTCCTTCTGTACGGTCGCCAGCCGACGCACACTATCGACACTTTGCTGCCATACGGACCAGATGCATCCGAGTGCACGACCGTGTCAGAAGCCGCCCGTCACGCTGAAGAATGCCGCCAACTAGCCAAGCAACTTACTACAACAAACCAACTACGCCAGAAAGAGGCCCGCGATGACGACCACACTCCTGCCGCAACGTTCGCACCTGGAACACTTGTATGGCTGCGCGGGTACCATCCTGCGCACCTAGTTTGTCTACCAAACTACTTTCAAATTACCATGGCCCCTAGCACGTAGTCGAGCGCACATCCCCTGTCAATTACGCCATTGAAGCGCTACGCAGCTCGGCGACCGTCGTCGGCGTGGACATGATATTGCTCACGTAGATCGCTTGAAGCCATATTCGACCCGCTTGTTTCCACCTGTTAGATCGCGAGGATGGCTTCATCTTTCTCGACGGGGGCAATTATAATGAAGGAACGAACACAACGACAGGGAGCTCAACGATCATCATCACGAGCGGAGGCACCACGAGATCTGCGTTCGAACAGCACCGTCTTTCTTGCCCTGTGTTCTACCGCCTGGTTCTGAGGCTTGTCCAATAAACCTCATTACAGGTGTAATATTGAAGATCAAATCTGCAACGGTTATTCGGAAAACTTCAGTGTAGAGGTCGCGTGTAGCGGCGACACACTTGCACGTTTGAAGTTTCGAGTTATTAATAAATTATTACTTCACAATGCTGTATGAAGAAAAGTAATTTTCGAAGGCTCGTCTTTTTGTTTGACAGAACTTTAATGAAACCGAGCAGGTAATGAAGCGAGAGAAATTATAGGGGACGTTTATTGTACTGTTTTAGTGTAGTGTCATAATTGTGATAAATACACGAAGAAAGCATTGTGGACGAAAAGAGAACTTGCCGGCAGCAGGGACCGAAAATGCAACCTTCGGATTACGCGCCCGATGCTCTTACCAAGTGAGCTACAGCGGCGGTCTCCACCTCGTCCACTTAAAGTCCCTGAAAAATATAAAGTAGCGCCAAATGCGTCCCTTCGCTTCTGCCTCCTCTCCTAGCAGCTGCAGCAACGCCTCTAGGGTGTCCTCCGGGAAGCTACAGATTTTACCCGCTATAGTGAAAACCTCTTCTCTCTGCTGTTGTACCGGTGGTTGGTGCCACTGGCACAGTGGGTCGGCACCCTGAAGCATCCAGAACCACCGTAAGAACTGACTCAAGCGCGGTCGACCACGCACCGTGCACCGATCAAGTAAACAACCCAGACGCGGACAAACAAGATGGCGCTCGGACAAGCTTCTAAAAAGCTAGTACGCCACTCAAGCGATTTCTTAGCGCCGCCCATTTTGCACTGCCGCTGCCATCAGGAGCGAGCACTTTTGCGTACTAAAACATTATGTACCGTGCAATTTTATGCGCTCAGACACCATGAAAAGACGCCACTTGCTTCGGTATACATTGCCGTATTTATTGCTATTAGGAGCTGGCTCGCCAGGTTCTTATGCTTGGGCAAAGTTCCGCGCCGTAATCTGCATCCATCCACTCAAAGCATCGTGGAACAGCGTGGAACGCCAAGAGGAACGCTACGCGCGTCGTGTCTTCCCTCTAGCCTGGCCGTTATTTCTCACAGAACGAGCGGGGGCATCAAATGAAAGCACAGCACTCTCCACCAATTTGTTGAGGTGTTTATTTGACCGCAGTCGGCGACGATTAGCAATGGCGACAGTCAAGACAGAACACGGACTCAAAGCGCGAGCGGGAAGAGCCATAGAGGACGACCCACTAGAAGGCTATAGAGAGCGCAACCCATTACTCACCTCCAAGGCTTCGCTACAAGCCTAATACTACGAATGTTTTAACAGAAGCAGCTGCGTCGAAAAAAAAGAAAGAAGCCTATTCTGTCACTGTCTGACGCGCGCAAGCTCACTTAGGATCTTCATAGCATACGGAAGACTTAAAACGGATGTTCTCCCTCCGTGCGTTTGGGCCACCCATTACAGGATGATCACTGGGATCGACCGTTAACGGACGCAGTAATCCCACTCGTGGTGTATGACGTTTTCATATTGTTTCTTTTGAATAGGTCTGTTATTTTAAATCCAAATCGATGCGTAAGCAACCACTGCTACTTTGAGCGTTTTTATCCAACAATGCGTCTATCCATCTAGCCGCTACAATTGGGTGCTCTAGTAGCCGCATCCTCAACTTGGTACATACCAAAATTGGCATAAGAAGGCATGAGGGTACGACAAACACCACTCTCAGGTGATGACATGAATAACGTGAGAGGCCTATCACGTACGTCATGAAACCGTTTAATTCAGTCACGTGAGGCACATGCCCCTATACCAAGGGTGCTGCTAAGCGGCTATGCTCCGCAGGTGAATCAGCTTTTAATCTACCCAGGAATGGGCAGTATAGTCACTGGTATTTTTGCACGAGAACGTTAAGAAGACCGTGTCGAGAAAACACGGCATCGGGGGACTTGTCGGAAAGTGAAAAGTCCACACGAATGAAAAGAATAAAAACCAAGATCCCAATATGAATCGAACCCGACCATCCAATATGGCAGTCGAGTCTTCTACCACAGGGCCACGCTGGATCTTGAAAGAGCTCTGGAAAAAGATCCTATGCAGGCGAGATGTTGGGGTGACGTAAACCATGGCTTCAGTGATGGCTAGCCAATTCGTTAACAAGGTACTAAACATTACGGTTGTACACTTATGGTTCAGCAAGCTATATTGAAACGTTGCTGGACGCGGGAGCGGTATGCCAAGGAATGCGGCGTGTGATATACACACAACTTCATCGTTCACCGTACTTAGTTTCGATATAACTCCCGTCTGTGGGCTATCGTGAATGCTGACGTTATGTTACTTCACGTCGCAGTGTAGTGGATGAATATAAGTGTAGAGGCCTGGGCTAGTTGGTTAGTGTTCATATTTGCAGGGTTTTGCAGCGCGCGAACATAGGAAAAAGGACAGAGTAGACAGAAAGAGCGCTTTTCTTTGCCCTTTTGCTGACGTACAGTGCTCTTTCTGTCTACTCTGTCCTATTTCCTATGTTCACGCGCTGCAAAACCCTGCAATTATGAGTAGTGGACGAGTCTGCTAAGTCACACAACTACACCCCTTACAGATATGCCTAAATCCAGCTCGTAACGGTTGGCTCAAAAACAAGGCACTACAGCAGTTACTCGCTGACAGCTTTGCATGAAACCGATTCCCACAATGCGTGAGATCTGCGTAATTTTTCATAATCCTTCCTCAATCACACAATGAAAGCTTATAAATACTGGTGCTGCCTCGAAAGGAACAATGAGTGCGGTCGTGCGGCTTCCCAAAGAGGTTTAGCTGGAACGTACAGATTAATTTATGCACAATGCAATGTTAATTGAAACATGACTAGAATATACCTTGAATAGACCCACGCTGATGCTCTCTCGTAAGTTATATCGTGAGGCCATTTAACCCGCGTTTGTAAACTTTGCGTGTTCTTCTAAGTAACAGTGTAGTATTTTGCAGCGGTGCAAAACTCACCCGGTGGCCTAGGGCCCCCCATGGCAGGTGGCGGTGGCCCAGGTGGAGGTACAGGAGGGGGTGGTGCTGCTGGTGGGGGAACCCCTGCATAAGAAGAATTTATGTGAGATACATTGTCACAATCATTGTTAAATACAAAATTGCTAATTGAAAAGCGAAAGCATTCTGCATAGAAAAGAACAATGCTTGTTTTGCAACGCCTTGTTCTCGGCGAAGTCTTCAGCGTGGGCCATCATTTCCATGTTGTGAAGAGCAAGTTGATCCAGGCAGTGGTCCTACTTCTCTCGAAAGCTTCATACTTACGCTGGCCGTGGCATTCCATCAGGGCTTTTTAAATCTTTTCGTCGTATCGTGCGCAATGTCTAGAGTCAGAAAGCTAAAATCACAATTTTCAGGTTCTATGAGTACGAGTGCTGCTAAGGAGGTTCCTTGCCCAAGTTCCGTTCGTAATTCATGAGAGCAATATGCCAAGAACCATAGAACGGGCAACATTTTTGTCCGATGTAGATGACTCCGCAATCTCTACTGCTGCTACATTAAAGCATGAGCTATAGCTGTAAGGAACAATCAACAAAGGCAAATGAAATCAGTGGGCTACTACAAGGTGTTTACAAATACACCACAACACGAGAAAGCTTGCGTAGGCGCCAAAACGCAAGATATCACCAACTTCAATTCAAATAAAAATAGGCAATGATATAGACATTTTTAACATGGTGTCTGTATTAGTTCTAACATTGAAGGTGAAATCTGCAACGATTATTCAGAACATTTCAGTTGAAAGGTCGCGTCTAGTGGGGACACAATCGCACGTTTGACCTTCCGCGTTTTCATTAAATTATTACATCACAATGCTGTATGAGGGAAGGCAATTTTCGAAGGCTTGTTTCTTTGTTACAGAGAAGTAAATGAAGCCAAGCTGATAATGAAGCTCGGGAAAGCATAGGGGACCTTTATTGTACTGTTTTTATAGTAATGTAATAATTGTGACGAATACGTGAAGAAACATTGTGAACGAAAAGACAACTTGCCGGCAGCAGGAACCGAACCTGCGACCTTCGGATTACGCGCCCGATGCTTTTACCAACTGAGCTACCACGGCGAACGTCACGTCGTCCACTTATCGGGTAGTTATGTGCATGAAAATCCTGGGATTGTCAGTCAGCACCGCAGGTTCATTCCCTGCCGGCGGGATGTTGTCTTTTCGTCCACTTTACTTTCGCCACATACATATTATCCCAATTATTACACTACCCCTAGCATCTCCTATACCTTCATTGGCTTCCTAATGTGCTACTTTTCATTAAGCTTCAAAGTGGTGTAGTTTTTTTTCATTTTCTCAATACTGTAACCTTCTTTGAGGCACTTCTGGTAAGGCGGACCTCAGCTAATTACAGCTGCTCGAGAAAAGAGCTGTGCGATGCACTGCCAAATGTTGCTTCCTTATTTTGTGCTAAAAAATCTTTTATTGCGTATTCACCTTTAGCCAGTAGTCTTTTATTGCGATAGTCGATAGTCGATTTTATTGCGATAGTCGATTATTGCGTTACATGGCTAGGCCATGAAGAGCACCGCCCTTCAGCCTGCTAATGGCGAGCTATTTACATACACAATTTACTTCAGCATGCTTTCTTGGTCACCACCGAGATGGCGCGAAGTGCGCGCGGGGTGTGCTTTAAAGATCGTCGCCGCGCTCCTGCTGATGCCGTTGCTCTTCGCCCTACAGGGCGTGGTCGCCTTCGTGCGCTTATCTCGAGCAAAGAAGGGGGCGCCCAGGGGGTGGAGCGGGGGGTTGTATGTCTTGTGCTTTCCCCGCGATGTCCGCGCCGAAGTCACAGAGCGCACGAAGGTCACTTCGCTCGCTGCAGCGGCCGCGTTTCTGAAAGGAGTGCGCTGTTCAAACAGAAAAGTCACAACTGTGACAGTTAGTTCACGCTCGTTCTGTGTGTACCTGTTCGTTCGTATCGTGCGTCCTACTTTATGTTTGAGCAGTGCGCTTCAAGTGTCGAGCTATGACGCATAATAGTTCGCGCTCGTCCTGTGTGCGTTCTATTCGTGCGTCCATTGGGTTCGAGGGAAGCGTTGGCAATTTCAAGCTGCTTTCCGTTCTTCGCGTTATATTCCACTTTATTGCTATCGCATTCATTGTTTCGCCGTTGCGGCGAAACTCTGACTTTTTTTATATAATTATAGGTTTACGTTGAGTTACAAGTAATAGTTGAAGTCAGAGGTGTGCAATATTTTTCTCTAGCAGATCCGAATTAAAGCGTCACATCCGCGATACTAGCCATAAAGAAGGATGGCATACTTGCACACCTTGTACGAATTAATATTATGAGGAACAGCTTTATTCGAGTCCAGCTCGAAGTGACACACGCTGATGATGATGAATACAGATGGGCAAGTTGTACAAATGATGACGATATGTCCAATTGACAAAGAAGCGTCAGTGACTGCGCTCACACTAATTACCTATCGCGCTGGAAGCGGCTGCCTGGCCGCGCGACAGTATTCAGAGGCGCCTCCTGTACACGGCTTGAACCGAGAAACATGCGCGATCTCTGTCACACGACAACGGTGATCTGAAGGAGGTATAAGGGCTGAGACGTGGTAATTACCAGGGGACTTTTGCTAAATGGCAGTGTAGAGGCCAATAAAGCGACTCATGAATAGTTCGCATAAGCCGGGAAAGCGCTTAGTAGAACTTCGTCTCCATGGTTAAGTTGACAGCACGGTGAGTCGAGTCGTAGCGAGACTTTCCAGCTTCCTGGCCCAGTGCCTCCTCTATTTTTCAGTGCCTGGGCGAACGCTCTCCTCGGGCCGTCGAGCGCGCGCTACTCGTCTGCTCGCCGCTGCCGCGTGGGGGCGCTGTGCAAGTAGACTGCGGGAAGCATGGAGGAAGGAATACTAAGGAGAGGCCCTGACGTCACATTCGTGAAGCTTCCACATCGCAAACACCCGCATCGCCTCCTAGCGAAGGAGCAGCGAAAAATTTCGCGATTTCCGTCGCGACATTTGCAAGCGCATGCGCGCATCGCGAAACTTTGCAGCCTTTTTTGTTTGATTGTTTTTCGCCGCGCAAGCGGTGTAGTTGATTCGCGCATGCTGCTCTTTCTGTGAGTTCTTTAGGAGAGCTACGCAATGCCCAGCTGTTGCGTATGCCCGGTGCAAATCGCGTGCAGTGCGGACAGTACCGGGTGTCACTTTTCATGTGTACGTATACGTTCGCTTCGTTGCTGATCACTAAGGCATGGTATTTGCGTGCGAAGCTCTCGGATGTGCGCTATGTTGCTTGTTTACTCGTTCTGTCAACTCAGAACTCACGGGAACTTTTGTTTTTGGCGTCTGACGCGCCGTCCATAACATGCGCTGAAGGCATCGTACATTTTAGAGGCTGTGTCGTTCAACGAAAGGGCAATAAACTTTTGTTGTTATTATCCGACTACGTGATGTATGTATTGTTCGGTGTACGCTCGCTGCGTGCTTGTGTTGTGTGCGCACTGGAATTACAAATTTTACGTGCACGATCGCGTATACAATACAGCGGTGTCCTCTTTTCGACGTGAATTTACGTCAACTATAGGTTGTCGTTGAGCCGGATAGCTACTGCGTTCACTCCATATACACGAGCAAAGAACCGCTAAACGGGCAATAGATAGGGAAATCAGGCTACAAAAAAGGAAGAGAAAGATCTAACGCCCAGCAGAACGCGTAAGTCACTGCTAGGTGAGTTCGCATATGGTGATGGAGGGGCTGAATGTTTTTGATTACGGCACGTACCGGTACTTTCTGTACTGTTGCACAAAAACGCTCCACGAAGAATTTCAGCACGCAGTGCTCCTGCCTGCCACGCACGGAACAGCGTGGTAAATGTCTGCTTGCAACGTTTTACTACGTGCGAACCGCACAATACGCGCTAAGTTTACGCCGGGACTACAAATCTGAGCAGAAACGAACCACCGCGGAGAGCACGCCGCGGGGCGTCTGCTGTTTTGTTTGCCCCATACCGGTTTGTTTGCCCCATAAATCTGACGTCACTTCCGCCACACTTTTCGCAATGCATTGGGATACGATAGGGCCTCTCCTTAGTTTTTCCTTCCTCCATGGCGGGAAGCTGGCGCTGAACGCCCGCGCGTATCACGAAGCTCACGAATTCGCGTATGCATCCGAGTTTAATTGCATTTGTGCTTCTTGCTGGCTTTCACTGGTACAGGGGGATGGAAAGAAACGCGAACATAGCGGCACGCTTTCATCACGCTCTAACCGTGGTGGCAATAAAAAGATGGTAGATTGTATTTTATTGTGCCATGGATGATGTCGTGTTCTCATCAATCATCCTATAATCACTTGAAAATATATGCGACATAGCAAAGAATGCAGATGCCGCATGTTCGCGTGTTTTCCATCCACGCTGTAAGTATTCCGCAGGCAGACTGTCAGGCCGTGCTGCCGGTTCAATACTTGCACTCGAGTTTGATAGTACTCACGTTTTATTTTCTATTTCAGGCTATTGCAACCGCCCCAATGCCTCAGTATGTCATACTGTTGTGTTCCACTCTGCAAATGGAACTGAAGGAAATCTCGATTGTCTTTTTTTTTATTTCCCTTTATCGATAAAGGAAAAAAACTCTCACACGGTCCCTTATGCATTCATCTAAGACGACTGAAAGGCGATAGCCATCTTCTTCTTTTTCTTCCAGTCAATGCACTGAACATTCCCTGCCTCCTTCCGAGATATTTCTGCGCCTAACGTGGTTTTCTTATAGCCTCAAGGATCGGAGGCAGTGCAAACTTTCTGTACATCAGCGGAGGCATGCACTGCCTCCGTGATCGGCCCATTTTGACCAAGCGAAGATGTAATATGACGACGTCACGTTATGTGACGTCAGGACGATGTCACAAACTTTTATGATCTGTGATGTCATATGATGACGTCATCACGTAATTATTTTTTGCATCACTCGTGCTGACGCCGTCAATTTTCGCGTTTGATGAGGCATCTAAGGCTTTCGTCTTAATACACTGTTCGGCTGTCGTTCCATGCAATTCCAGATGCCACTGGTGTTCGGCAGAGGTGGCTTGCAGTAATTAGGCGGGATAATTATTCTCCTAATACATCTTCAAACTACACTAGAATATGTAGCCGCCGTTTACGACGGGAAGATTTCATAGAATATAAGAAGCGGCGGCTTAAGAAGGATGCAGTAGCGTCACTCTTCGCAGACTACCATTCACGTTTGCAGCCAAAGGTAACAACTGAACCAAGCATGGCAAGTGTCCCTAAACGTGACCGTGTGGCGTCCAAACAGTCAACGAATGCATGTAGTACAAGTAGCAACGCTGCCTCGCGATCGCCGCCATGTGCATGGGGCGCTGATATTAGGTCCCGAAGCTGAAGAATCGGAGACCATGGACACTGCATGCGCTACCGGCGAAACAGCCGACAGTCACTATGTACATTGTCACTGGAAGCAGCTTAATGACATTTAATTCTATTTAGCGCACGAACTCATGGCTTGCGTATAGCGTGCTACATACGTAGACGGTGGCACGCATCGGGGAACTTTAAGTGCCCAAGCTTTCAGTATTAGCTCTTGGCAAATGCTGCTTTCGGAAATCGACTTTCAGACAGTCAATAACCGACTCTCAGTCAAGCGAACGTAACGGTGACAAAACAATTTTCCGCGCATCACTGGCATGCGCTCTCTGGAATCGGGCTAGCAGACGACGCGCGAGCGTCTTGATCAAATAGCCGCGAAAGACACGTGCCTTCGAAATGGGCTGGTTGCCCAGAACGACAAGTGCTTCATGATTGCAGTTTAGAAGTTTTCATTATACTTTAAGCAACGCGAGAACAGCCGAAAACTGAACCATATAGCAGCGTCAAATGCAGCCACGGCATTCGTTTCCGCGAGCGACGACGCTACGGCTGGTCTACTACGGCGGCGACGCACGCCAACGGCCGGTTCCCATTGCGCTCCGCTCCTTCGCCCAGGCACAGAAAACTAGAGGAGGCGCTGTCATGGCCGATGTCTGTGTTTATTCGGGCCAGGTGACGGCAAAATTGGTCGCATTAAGAACCTGCTAAGCTTGCAGGAGCTGCAAGGAACGAAACGTCCAAAGCGAAACTTGGTGAGCGGCAATAGACCAGGAAAAAACATGGCTGATCCCTCTGTCATAGCAATCGGTATAACACGAAAGTGAAACGTGTCTTCACAGACGCAGTTGAGCGTTTGTTGTGCATTCTTTCGCCCCAAGCGCGATGAACGATTGCTACAGCAACAAATTGTAGTGTCACGCGAAGAACGGCAAGGAGCTCGAAACTTGCAACGCGCTGCTCAAGCAGAAAGGACGCACGTAACGAACATACACAGAATGAGTGCGAACTGTCACATTTGTAACTTATTTCTATGTTAGCACCACGCTCTTTCTCAAAAGCGTCGGCTGTAGTGAGCCAAGTGACCTTCGTGCTCTCAACGCAAGACGTACGAACCACCGCGATCACGAGATCACGATCACGAAGCGCACGCACGAGCGACCACGCCCTGTAAAGGCGGGCGCTCGTTGCAACGGCGCTTACTTTAGCGCGCTCTTCAAGCCGTTCGCGACATCTCGCTAGTGATAACGAAAACACGCTGTAACACAGATCTCTGAGTACCGCCACCGGCAAATGGTGTAAATAAATAGCTCGCCATTAGCATTGCGAAGAACGTGCCGTCCGTGGCTGAATCGTGTCGCGCTGCGAAGCGAGGGGTCGTAAGTTCGATTCGCGGTGACGAAACCTTTTCTTCTGTTTTTTTTGTGCCCACTGTTAGAATTTATATTTTACAAACGTCATATCCGTGACGGAAATACGTCAGTGGAGCCGTGGTGGACCCCGGCATAAACACTTTCGTGTTCAAAAGGGAGAATAGACCGGGAAAGAGGGAGTTTTCGGCGCAATTGGGCGTTCAATGGAGTACAAGGACCTTCCATGAGTTCTAGAATAGAGCAGCAGTAAAGGTCCACGTGTTGATGCTATACAAGGACGCATGTGCTCCCAGATCTTAGCCAACTGACCGCATGCCCGGTAGTTAAGGTTGGTTGCCATGTTTAAATTGCTGTATGACGAATAAGATTGAACGCCTTTGTCCATGCGCTATCATTTGCAAACGAAAATATCTCACTACTGTCGCGTGATTTCATGTGTGTATATATGACCGATCCTGAAAATAAAATAATATTTTCGTTTTGAAAGTTAGCGCTTGTGTTCGTCTCGCTCTTTTTTGTCCGTGTGTCTTCCCGCGCTATGCTAAATGTCAGTTTCTCAGATGTCATGTGGGCGGCGTCGTGCGTCAAAAGCTCCGGAGGAAACCCGTGGTGCAAGCGAGCAAGCGTAGTATCTGCAGGTTCTGACGGTGCACCTGCGCTCGGTGAAGCATCTACGGTAGACGGCACATGAGGGCCCTTGAGGAGGTCGGAATGCTGCACGTCTGCCGTCGTGGCAGGCGTGACATTTGCATGCGGTGCTGCCTTTGATGAAACAGGCATGTTATCCTCAGGCGATTCCGTCATCGTTGCCGCGTCCCGCGTGTTCGGCCGAATTTGGTGAGGGGCACGCACTGCTGCTGCGGGAGACGTCGAGGGCGGTGCGGGTCGCTGCTGGCAAGAAACGCAGAGCTCTGAGGTCGATGGAAGTTCACGCTCGGATATCGTCGACGGCGAAACCTCCGCGAGCGAGGGGCGCACAGCGGGCGAGAGGTTGTCCGTGTCAGCTTCCAGGCCGTGCGGCAAGATAGCCAGCGTGGAAGCTGAGGTCAGGGACATGTCGTGAGCCGGCGAGGACAGGGATGACGGGTGGACGGCGGGCATGCCTGATGGACCGTCGGCCGAGGGCGTCCAAGAAACGCACCTCGTGGCGGACTGGTCGATGGCAGCAGGAACGTCGTCGGGAGCAGGAACCTCGGGCGTAGGAACCTGAACATCGTCGGGCTGGTCATCCGGCGCGGGAACCGCTGCGCTGGTGGCCGGACGAGAGGCTGAAAGAGACGTAGCCGGGGAAGGTAGGTCGCGGTCATGGGAGGGCTGTGGGCCGGGAGGTACCGCTCGCGTTGCGGGAGGGGAAACCCGGAACTCACGGGTCCCCGGTAGCAGGCGGTACGTTTCGCCGTAGCGGGCCAGCACCGCAGCGCAGAGGTCGTCATATGGCTGCGGGCTGGAGGACGACGCTGCCGACAGATGACGCAGCTCAGGCGGGAGGGCGTCAAGCAGGACGTCGTGCATTAGTGGCTGCGCGGTGACGCCATTCACCGCGAGGGTAGCGTCAGCTGCCAGAACCACACTCGTGGGTAGGCAGGAAGGAACGGCTTCACCGGCGGGCACAGTCGCGGAAGCATTGCAGCGTCGCTCGTCGAAGGGTGCGGTTCTCTGGGTCACCACTTGTAGCGAGTGAGAGAGATACGTGATCGCGGCCGACGTGGCCGTGTCGTTGTCTCGCCACTTTATTTTGGAATGCGATTCCCGAAGCGGAGCGGCGGCTGCAAGCGTCCTAACCGCCAGGAGGGTGAGCCCGTTCGTCTCCTCGCGCCTCGAGCTCTGAGCATGAGCTGCGCGAGAGGCGCGGCGCGTAAATGGTAAAACGACGATGATGATCGTGAGCGATGATGATGATGCCGCTACATATCTATCTATCTATCTATCGATAGATAGATAGATAGATAGATAGATAGATAGATAGATAGATAGATAGATAGATAGATAGATAGATAGATAGATAGATAGATAGATAGATAGATAGATAGATAGATAGATAGATAGATCTCACGAGAGCACCCAGCCGCGTACGTCTGGGTGCTCTCGTGATCGCCTCCTTGACATGGTGTAGACCAAAATTGGCATGGGAAAGATGATTTGACAAATATGGCTATCGGGTCATGACATCAATAACGTGAAAATGCTGTCGCGTACGCCGTCAAACACTTTCCTCCAGACACGTGTGGCACATACCCGTTTACCACGGGCCGCGGTGTACGGGTATGTGACACAGGTGATTGACAGTTTATATCTTCGCAGGAACAGTGATAACATAAATTGGTAATTTAAATACGAGAGCGTAAAGAAAAACCGACATCGGCAGCGCTGACCCTACGAACGCAAAGAAGAAAAACCGGGATCCCAGCAGGAATCGAACCCAAGCAGTCTGAGTGGCAGTCAGGTATTCTACCACAGAGCAATGCCGCGTCTTGAAACTGCTTCGGAAAAAGACCCTGTGCAGACGTAATGTCAGAGCAGGGTCAATTATGATTGCAGTGCTGGCTATCTAATTTTATAAAAAAGCAATAAACATTACATATGTACTCCTATGATACGGGCGTAATGAGGGTTAAAGTATATTGTGGTTACAGTGTTTGCTCTGCTTTCATAAAAGTCTAATAAACATTACATTTGCATTCCTATGATTCCGCAAGCTATATTCAAGCGTTGCTCGATCCCGGAGTAATACGCTAAAGAAAGTTACGTATAATATTCACATCATCGCACCGTAAAGTGCCCTTCATTTCGATAATACTCACGACTGTGCTCCTTAAGTTACCCTGTAAACGCCAGTGTTGTTGCCGTGTCTGGTAAGGCCGCGATGTCCACACAACTACTACGCTTACAAAACAGGTCGATCCACCTCGTAAAGCTTGGATCAAAGCCAAAAAAAATCACAGCATATCCACGGAGTGAATGATGATGAGTGGGCGAAGCTGCGGAGATTCATCGGTAAACCGTGAATCTTCCGTGAATTCTGCCCAGTACATCATCACCGACGTGAGATCGGGCGCGTTTATACTAAAGGTTCGATGAGTTATGACGACTTGCAGCTCACTTTAATTTTACATGTACGCTGTGAATTTTCATTGTTTAGAAAACCGTTGCTTTAGAAAACATCTGGCGTCTTTCGTTAAGCAGCTCGCGTCTTTTCGTTTTGCTTTAGAAACATCTGGCGTTCTTTCGTTTTGCTTTTAGAAAACATCTGGCGTCTTTCGTTGGTTTATTTCATCAATCACGGCGTTTTGAACAAAATTTTTATTGTTAATCACGCACAGGAGAAATCTCACCACGCACTACCTTGGAGGTAAACAATGGCTGCTAGTGGGAATGAGAGACAGAAGAAGTCGGCTTTTAGCTAACACTTACACTTCTACTTCTACTAACGTTTCCTACTGGAACATGCCAGTGGCTGCTAATGGGGAATGAGAGACAGAAGAATTCGGCTTTTAGTTAACGCGCACGCTGCGAATTTTTTATTGTTCAACAACGCACAGGAAAAATCTCCCACCGGCACCACCTTGGAGGTCAAGATCTGGTACTAGCGTTACGACTGGTTACGCACTACGACTACGACAACTACGAGGGACGAACGGGTGCCGCTTTAAGGAGCTTCGCCCCTAAAAATGCAGCATTACTCGCTGATTGCTTCGCATGAAACCGATTCGCACAAGGCGTGGGATCTGCCGAATTTGTTTCTTGTTTTACGCGATAGCGTTTACGGACACCGGCGGAGGCGGACAACTATGGCACCAAAATCGGTTGTTGTAATCTAATAACTGCTTTCGCTGTAACAAACTTCAGCGCCGACAATGCCCTCTCCACGCTGGCCTGCGTGACAGGCACGCAAAAAGTCGACTTGCGCTAATATAAACTTCTCTGGTTTCTAGTGTTTCGTTTTTCGGACAATTTGAACATATCTATGCTTTGGTTCCTGCCTGAAGTACGCGCTAATGCTGTACCATGGAGGTATGCATAATCGCTCAAGTTGCATGACCTCAGTTGCTCCGGAGTGCCAAGTTTTCTTCTGAACCGAAAAACGATTTAAGAAATTTCGGTTTCACTCCAGAACGAAATATTAGAAAACGTTTCGGTTACGTTTTCGTTCCGGTAAAAACATCGTTTTTTTTGTTTTTCGTTTTGGTTTTCGTTCCGTTCCGACACTCTGGTGTGAAGGATGGTGGGTGCCCCTGGATAAAGCGGCACAGTACCGGGTCGGATGTCAGGGCTTGCTTCAGTAATACGTTCTGGCGAGCTAGTTGGTTCGTTGCTTTTAGACATTCTTAAACTGCGCGAAATGACCAGGACACAAGTAAGAAAACGGAGAAGCTTGATCGCCTTGCTAGCGAAGCTACATTTTTGTATCTGTCTATCATATGTTGGACGGTAGCGGGCGCATTAGAAAGTCCGAAAGGCATTACATTAAATTCACACATCCCACCAAAAAGCGGTCTTCTCTGTCAGATTCGGACATCGGTATTTGCCAATAGCCCGATCGTAGATCAAGGCTAGGAAAACACTCGGCGCCATGCAACGAATCCAGTGCGTCAACGATCCGTGGCAGGGAGTAAGCATCTTTGCGCGTTATCTTGATCGCCGCACAATAATCGACGCAAAAACGTACTGTTCCTGTGTTTCTTTTGCACTAAAACAACTGGCGACGATCAGGGACGCGAGGAAGGACGTATGATGTTCCATCAAAGCATGCCTGAGACGTTTTCCTCGATGATCTTGCGCTCTGCCAAGACACGTGATACCAGCGCCGGTGAATAATATGGGAGCCGTCAGTCTGAATGCGGTGAGTAACGGTAGTGGTCAAACCAAGTACAGCCGAATTAACATAGAAGACAGAACGATGCCGATTCAATAGGGTGACCAAATCTTGACTCTCGGCTGCTGTCAGACCAGGACTTATATGGTTGTCGACTAAGGTGTGGATGAGATTAGTGGCGGCGAGCTTGACTCTGGTAGTTTTTCTTGACTTCAAAGGGCAACAGCTGCGACGGGATGACGGTCAACCGCGCGCGTGAGTTTTTATCCGCAGGGCAGAATTAGGGTTCGGGAGTTTCATTTAGGGCAGTAAGGAAGCCAGAACCCTGAAAGAAGCGAATAAGAACTGAAATAATGAGAATGCCTCGATGTAGGTTACGACCGTCATATAACACGAGCACGTCACCATCCACAATGTTGGTTGAATTAACACTGATTATTTCTTTTCTGGATTGCCAAAGAGCATAATCTCAGGTGGTGACGGGGCGAATGCGCCCTTCGTGTTCAGGCAAAAATAGTCAGTGGCAATGAGATGTATGAGGCGCTGACGACAAACTATAGAAGCGGACGCATAAGACAAGAAGTCCTACCCCAAAATGAGTGCGTGGGTGCACTCACGCAAAACCGCAAGGACTATAGGGTGACGAATTCCATCTATGCAAACACGAACCGTACGCTGCAACAGTTGACGAATGATGGCGTCTGTCACTGCACGGAGAGATGGGCCGCAGTAAGGCAAGATCACATTTCGCAGACGAGAACTAAAGTCAGGGCGAATATTCGAAATAACGGTGCAAGTCTCCACAAGCGCTTCGACCCGTACACATTCTACTAATTATAGTAATAGGTTCGATAGTAGCTCAGGAGGAATTGTTGGCCGTCTTGTCCTTGCAGTTTCTCCTCCTAAATTGCGTCGGGGATTTTTTCAAGTAGGCGTTCGTGAATGGGAGGTGGGTCGCTGAGGCGACATTGAACGGCGACGGGGAGATGGTGACCGGCGACGAGACTCACGAAAATTCCCAGCCATGTAAACAATCTCAGGAGGAGAGGGTTAACGGCGAAAGGAAGAGTGGTAGGGCGTACGTTGGTATATCGTGGTTGCACGGACGCGTGCGCGTTCCTTGGGTGCGTAGCCACTGCTCGTCCTGTTGGCGGTTTCTGCAAAACCGAGAGATGTGTCCTCCTAAGCCACAGTTGTAACAGATGAGTCGAGGAGGCCATTGTGCTGTATAATAAGGTTGTATACGAATGGGGGATGAAAACGAAGCCATAGGTGCATGGGCTCCTTGTGTAGGCGCAGGGACGGTGGTGTCTGCAGAGAGCGCCATAACGTCGGGGTACGTTGGCACCTGACGAGCGCCGGGACCGTCGGGCACCTTAGACGTGATGAGGGTGCTCTCTCTTGCATAAAGATGTCCCGCGAGTTGGTTGGAGCAGAAGGTAGAGGAGACTGTGGAGCGCATGAAGAGTAACGCCCATGGAGCTCTTCACGAAAGATGTCGCAGATCTGGGTACGTAAGTCGAGCGCCGCAGGAAGACGAATGCCCGAGAGGTCGTGCTGTAGGCGAAGACACTGGAGTTCGTCAAGTCGCTGGCAAATGGTGATTACATATTTAGTGGTGGGCGGATATTGCGTAGTAAGGGCGATAAAGGGGACGGTGTTTATGCCTTTAATAATATGGCCTATGTGGTCGGTCTTGGACATACCGGAGTTGACACGCTTGCACAATACAAGAGCATCCTGAATGTGCGAGGGGTACGATTCACCGGGCTGTTCAATGCGCTCCGCCAGCTTCTTCGCTGCCTCAACACGACCAGTGGGGGCACGCAACATCTGACGAAGCTGTGTCCCAGTTGGGAAGAACTGCTTGAGGGTTCCAAAAGCAGGTTTTCGCGACACCAGATAGGTAGAAGGGGACGTTCCGCAACTTCGTTGGGTTGTTTCATCTATTCAAGTCACTGACGAGATCTAAGTTTGTAGCCAGTCTTCGACGTCATGCTCTGGTAGACAACATAACTTTGGCGGTTCACGCTGCCAGCTGTTGACGGCTAGAGCGGAAGGGGGAGGCTGCCGTGGGAAGGTGGTGTCGAACGAACCAGCATTTACTCGAGCGGCTGTAAGAGGGGATATTACGCGACAATCCGAGTGGAGCTCCAGTGCGAACGTGCGATTGGACTGGGGGATCGAAAAGCACCGTCCACCACTTAGGAGAAACCGCCTTATTCGAGTCGAGATCGAGACGACACACGCTGATGATGATACATACCAATGAGGAAGGCGTACAAGTGATGATTGCTTTACAACAATCACTTTCCAACACGAAAGACCAGCAATCTCCAATTCAGAGTGGAAAGGTGGACCCGAGGGTGAGAAAAGCATTGTGCGCAGAAGAGCAAGGGGACTTCGACGATACGTGGCGTGCGGAAGGTTGTCGCCGGTCCGGGCACTGAAGACAGGCAGTTAGGATCCGCAACGGAGCCTCCTGGGCTTGAACCGGCAGGAGCCTCCTGCCATTACGTTCCTATACATGCAGACCTTAACCATGGTACACGAACTCTAGGTGAAGCAAAGTTTGAGAATGAGATAGTTGGTAACTCATCTTCAACAACCAGCGCAGAATGAATGAATGAATGAATGAATGAATGAATGAATGAATGAATGAATGAATGAATGAATGAATGAATGAATGAACAGATTTTATTTTCTGGAAATACATGCAGAAAACGAAGCAAGCTAAAGGCCATTCAGCCTGACGTGGCTGCGCTACGTGCGTGTACAACATTTATACGTCCAGCAAACAGTGCTACATGATATACCAATTGTAAACATGTATGGAGCAGGAAAGAATAACTAGAACACAACTGCATGGAAATTTGCAACATACGCTACATAGGCATACGAAATTCAGACATCGTGGCTGTTTTCATGATATTTTAAAAAAAAGAAATACGAAAGACACATAAAGGCAATGCTATATACATATACGCATTTATGCATACACACACCTATACATACATACGCACACTATATATATATATATACATGTATATACATCTACATACGCATGCATATGGGACATAAAAGTGAGAAACAGGTTGGAGGAACCTGGCCTGCCATTCATAGGAGACATAATATTTACAGCAATCTATTCACAAGTAGATACTTGATGTGAGTTTGAACTGAGTTAAGGACATGTTAAAGTTTAATTGCTCACCAAAAGCGATTTAGCAACAGTGGTAGACGAACAGTGTTGTTAAAGCAACAGTGGTGCTGGATATGCAATTAGGGCTCCACGATACCCAGTCCTGGTAGCAGGTACGTGAATTCGTTGCCTACGCAGTGAGTATTTGTGTGTGCTTTCGTGTACTGTCATAGTGTGAAGCTTGTTTTTATAAATATAAAGTAATAATTTGTATTCGTACATCTGCCTTGCTTTGGAGTATGCCGTGTTTTATAAATAATGGACTGCTAGACATCTCCCTTGGGTTGCCATAATAATCTTCGAATAGACGGAGCACTTTTTTTTGTAAGACTTCTAATTTGTTTAAGTTAGCCAAAGCGGTATAAGTGGGTGTAGTTTGAATATGCACCCAACAGTCTTGCTTAGTTCGGCTGCTAGACTATCGACATCGGTATTTCAGGACAAATTTTCTTGGAACCACAATCGAGAAACTTTTGTGATTTAACCTGCTCCAGCCTCTCGTTTTTAAACAAGATGTTGATGTCGTCCTTGTAAGGCTTATTGATGGGCTGGAATATTTAATTATTTATTTATTTATTTATTTATTCGTGAAACCTACATCGTCCAAGTGGGCATTATTGTAGGGGGTGACAAAAAAAAACACTTTTACAGTAAAAATGGCACACATTTGCACAGAAATGCCTGCGCATTCACAAAAAGCACACATCTTTCAGTGACGAACAAAAAGCATCGGCTGGAAGATCAACAACACACGCATCCAACTTATTCCATTCACGAGTAGTGAAAGGAAAAAAGAATTAGCAAAGACACCGGTACGACAGCTGATCTCGCGGATTTTTTGAGTGATCATTTCTATGTGACACGTAGTATGGTCTCATCATGTATAACTCTTGTTAACGCGAATTTCATCACAAAAGATCGAATAGAAAAACTTTAATCGCAAGAATTTTCTGCTCTGCTCAAGAAGTTTTCATCCTAAGTTACTTTTAATGCAGGTAACACTGGAGTTAAAGTTTGACCATGAGGATCCCATACTGGACAGGCATATTCAAGGATAGGTCGGACATTTGTAACATACAAAGGTTCTTTCAGATTTTTGGGGGAAGACTTGAAATTGCGTTTAATAAAGTTTAACGCACCGTTGGCATTGCCAGTTACGTAACCTATATGCTTATTCCAAGATAAATCGGCAGAAAAATTATACACCAGGGTATTTAAAATGCTCAACATGGTCCACTTGTGCTCCTGACAAGCTGTAGGATGAGTGAAAAGGTTTGCGTTTTCTGGTAAAACTAAGAAAACAACAATTTTTCACATTTAAACACATCTTCCATTTCTCACACCACCTCACCACAGTGTCAAGATCACGTTGTAAAGCACAAATATCGTCCATACTGTTTATTGATGTATAAATAACACAATCTTCTGCGTACAGCCTCACGTTCGATGTTAGCGTCTCTGACAAATCATTAATATAGAGCAGAAAGAGCAAAGGACCCAACACCGAACCCTGTGGCACCCCGGAAGTTACGCTGACATATGAAGAAGACGAACCATTTACTCGGACGGACTTTTTCTAGAAGATAAACAATCCCTCAACCAACCAAGAACAGATGCAGACAGACCTAAAAAAGATAATTTAAGAGCATGTCGAACGGTGTCAAACGCTTTCGAAAGTGTAAAAATACCGAATCCACTTGACGGCCTTTATCATATGAACCTAAAACATCATGAGAAAATTCGCACAGTTGTGTAACACATGACAGACCAGACGTAACACCATGCTGAACTGTACAGAAAAAATTATTCGTTTCCAAGTGCTTTATAATACGGCTATATATAAAGTGTTCAAGAGTTTTACAGCATACGCTGGTCAATGAAATTGGCCTGTAGTTGGCAACATTATTTTTGTTTCCAGACTTTGGTATTGACACAACATTTGCTAGCTTCCATTCAGGTGGCAGTTTCTGATCTTCAAGCGATTTTGAAAATAAGACAGCTAAAAAGGGCGCTAAAGCACTTGCACACCTCTTCAACACGTGATTAGAAATAGCATCAGGTCCCGGAGCCGAGTTTGGTTTAAGTCGTTCTAGCAGAGCGTACACACCACTAGCGGAGATAACAATATTATCCATAGGTTCAAATCCCTGTGGTGTCGTATATGGCATTTCGCCTTGAAATGGTTCGGAAAACACAGATTGAAAATATTGATTTAAGCAGGCTGCCTACTCTGCATCTTTCGAAAAGGTGGTTTCACCATCCGTTATGTCCGGAATGACAACAGAGTCCACCGTATTCGATTACACGTAGTTCCATACCTCCTTGGGATTGGTAATCAGCTTTCCTCCCAGGGAAACAAAAAAAGCTATCGTTCGCTTCTCTTAATTGTTTCTTTACCATTCGACTTAACTCAGCGAGTTTTTCTTGAACATCAGCAGTTCTTGATGAAGGGAATCGCTCGAAAGTGCGATTCTTTTTATTAACTTCCATAGGCGTATGATGTACTTACTCCTATATGATGATGTACTCTTAATATGATGTACTTACTCTTAAATATATTAAGCATCAGCTTATTTTGATGAAGCCAAGTTTCCAGTTGGACTAAATAGTTCTTTGCCGCAGCTTCAAGGTGCATGAGTGATCTACCTGTAAAAAATATGTTAGTGCCATCTGCGTAGATAATTAATTTTGCGGAACGTGGAATGCCACACCGATCATTAATATAAGTTATTGTCATGAGTAAGAGCCCCTCGGAGGCAAAAAGATGACGACGAAGTACTCAAGGCATTCGAAGCGGCACGAGTGCG
Organism: Rhipicephalus sanguineus; assembly: GCF_013339695.2. Taxonomy (NCBI): domain Eukaryota; kingdom Metazoa; phylum Arthropoda; class Arachnida; order Ixodida; family Ixodidae; genus Rhipicephalus; species Rhipicephalus sanguineus. The sequence continues at coordinate 229,011,738 of NC_051177.1, forward strand.
TGCTTGGACTATTCCACAGAGCTCGAGGCACGCGAACCGAGCCATGAAGGAGGACGAAGAGCAATGAGCTGGCATTGTCTTCGTGGACTCGGCAGAGGAAGGTCGCATCGCCAGCAGACGCACTGGCGACGGCAGCGACGGGCGTTCGGGTCTGCGGACGGTGACGCGGGCGTCCCGAGGTCAGGCCGGCAAGATCGACGACGTTCGAGCAAGGCACCTCGGAGATGCAGTTACCGCGCCCCGCAAGTACGGACGTTCCCGGCGCAAGACCCGTTCCGAAGCAAGACACCGAAGGCAATCAAGGGAGGGCCACGTCAGCGGTGGAACGCCATGCTTGGCGAAGGAGCCGACAGCGACGTTAGGCCTAGCGGGCCTAGCCGTCAGGAGAGCAGAGTGCCTGCTTGTGACCAGGCAACGACGGTTGGCGCATTGTGTTACGGCGTGGACCATGTCAAGTTAAAGGACCGGACGACGTAGACACCAGACGAGACTTTGGCTTTGCACCAAGTCACCAGAAATGACAAGTAAGGCCGATCCGACGTGTTAGTTGTTATAAGACTATGGAGCAAGCTAGGGGTAGGACGATTTAGTTATGTACTGAGTTGAGAGGTTGAAGTTTGTAGCGACTGTATTTTGTACATTTTTATAATTTCGAGTGCCAAGTTTTCCTTTTTCTTTTGTTTGATAAAAGTTTGCTGTGCTGTACCCCAAGTCTAGACTGAGTCCACCTCACCGGGCTACCCGAAATTCGTGACAGTTATGAATAGTAATGGTCCTAGGATTGAACCCTGCAATATACCATTTTTTGCAGTTTTCCCTGGGGAAACAATGTTACCTATCTTTACGTACTGTTTTTCTTTCGGAGAGATAACTTTTAATTAGTTTAGCTGCATCACATCAAGTTTTCCTAATCTACTGTTGAACATGCAGGAATTACCATTACTTCTGTTGTTGTGGTCAGCGGTTGCCATTGCCAGCCTTATAACCGCCCCTGCTGCGCCGATGGTGCCGATAGTGCTTTCGTCCGGGATCAACTCCGGGCATGTGCACTGGCCGGCTAAGCTTTTTTCGGCAGCGGAATACGGACTACCAACCGCATCGACCCTGACATCACGCCCAGAGAAGAACTTAAGCTGCTGCTTTCACCGACTTACCTTCAGTGGACACGGGAACAGCATCACATCAAGTTTTCCTAATCTACTGTTGAACATGCAGGAATTACCATTACTTCTGTTGTTGTGGTCAGCGGTTGCCATGGCCAGCCCGATAACCGCCCCTGCTGCGCCGATGGTGCCGATAGTGCTTTCGTCCGGGATCAACTCCGGGCATGTGCACTGGCCGGCTAAGCTTTTTTCGGCAGCGGAATACGGACTACCAACCGCATCGACCCTGACATCACGCCCAGAGAAGAACTTAAGCTGCTGCTTTCACCGACTTACCTTCAGTGGACACGGGAACAGCATCACATCAAGTTTTCTAAATCTACTATTCAACATGCAGGAATTACCATTACTCCTGCTGTCGTGGTCAGCGGTTGCATTTGCCAGCCCGATAACCGCCCCTGCTGCGCCGATGGTGCCGATAGTGCTTTCGTCCGGGATCAACTCCGGGCATGTGCACTTGCCGGCTAAGCTATCTTCGGCTGTGGAATGCGGACTACCAACCGCATCGACCCTGACATCACGCCCAGACAAGATCTTAAGCTGCTGCTTCCACCGACCTTCCTTCAGTGGACACGGGAGCAACATCACATCTAGTTTTCTAAATCTACTCTTCAACATGCAGGAATTACCATTACTCCTGCTGTCGTGGTCAGCGGTTGCCTTTGCCAGCCCGATAACCGCCCCTGCTGCGCCGATGGTGCCGATAGTGCTTTCGTCCGGGATCAACTCCGGGCATGTGCACTTGCCGGCTAAGCTTTCTTCGGCTGTGGAATGCGGACTACCAACCGCATCGACCCTGACATCACGCCCAGACAAGATCTTAAGCTGCTGCTTCCACCGACCTTCCTTCAGTAGACACGGGAGCAGCATCACATCCACTTTTCCTAATCTACTATTCAACATGCAGGAATTACCATTACTCCTGCTGTCGTGGTCACCGACAGCAGGACTACATTTTCCGACTACACCGACACCGACAACTTGCGCAAAAAAAGAAGCTTTCGGCTCAATCAGTCTGTTTTGTTTTGTTTTTTTTATGTCATTTCAGTCAGTCAGTCAGTCAGTCAGTCAGTCAGTCAGTCAGTTAGTCAGTCAGTTCAGTTCAGTCAGTTCAGTTCAGTCAGTTCAGTTCAGTCAGTTCAGTTCAGTTCAGTTCAGTTCAGTTCAGTTCAGTTCAGTCAGTCAGTCAGTCAGTCAGTCAGTCAGTCAGTCAGTCAGTCAGTCAGTCAGTCAGTCAGTCAGTCAGTCAGTCAGTCAGTCAGTCAGTCAGTCAGTCAGTTCAGTTCAGTTCAGTTCAGTCAGTCAGTTCAGTCAATTAAATAGAGGCGGCTAAAAGTGTAGCTGTCGTCGATGTCGCTACCGCTACCATGTGTATATCTCCTAACCAGAGTAGTATGCCTTTGTTCCCAGGCCACCGGTACCTGGGTCCCGGGAATCCACAGCGCAACGGAGCTCCGGTGGACGAGGACGACGGCATAGCCAAGTCACACGACGAAGCCTACGAGCGGGCCACGAGCCACGAGGACGTCTTTGCTGCTGATCAGGCATCTGCGGCTCTCTTCTTGAACGACTTTAGACGCACGGGTAACTGGCACTCCGCATTAGGTGCAGTTGGTCTGGGCACGAAGAATATTGTGGAACAATACGTCTTGCGCCGTAGTCTCTATGGAATGCCAGGAGATAGACGGAAACGTGCACATAACGGGGAATCAGATACAGCAGACGCAAAGCGATACCAGCCTGACTCAACTACCGGCGACGCCCAAGGGATGTCGCAGCAGATGCACTCAGACGCCCCCACCCGTCCAGGCGGAGCAGGAGTTGGAGGTGACGGTGAAAATTCGACAGAGCTCGTTCAGCAGATTTTGCGCGTACCTCGCGACCACGGAGTGGTCACAGTCTTCCGTGACAGCAAAATACTCACCACATGGGCCTACGCAATGCTGAAGACCAATTTAGTTATGACACCGAGAAAACGTTTCCAGGAGTTCTGACTAGCCTGTCACGCTTGCCAGTGGACCGGCCGTATCTTTACATTCCTCACGGCACCTACCTTAACCTACCAGCTCACACAAGAGCTGTTAGCTGCTCTGTCAAGGTAACCCCTCATGGTTTACGCACGCCATGGAAGACGGGCTCTTCGGTTGTCCAACCCGTCAACTCTGACATGCTAGTTTATGGCCTTAGCTCCGTCGGACTGAACCACTACTTGGATACCGGCATGTGTCGTGTGAAGAAAGGCGAGACAAACAACCCGATGAAGCCACAGTCTTATTTACCATTTCAGGAGAAGGACCACTCGGATCTGGCTAAGAGCTACTGGGGTCTAAAGATGACACCCGGAAACGAGGATGACGATGGCGATGACGAAAAGAGCATACCTGCGTGCATGGGTGTACCACGTCACAACTTTGCTTACGACTTTATTCACATTCACAAGGCAAGTCCCCGCTTGACCAAGTTCGTAAATCAGTTTCCGTTCAAAGGTCACGTGGGCACACCTATAGTCAACTGTGAGTACCAGTTTGGAAGTGACGCATGGCTAAAATGGGTCCAACTTATAACGCGGGAACTAACTCGTACACACCTTGGCCTGCCTGCTGACGTTGTATCCTACACCACTAGCAACATGTCAAACTACGAATCGTACGAGCAAAAGCCAGATACCAACATCACCATGCGGCTTCGACCCGACGATATGCACACGCGCCACATGAAGTATTTGGACCCTATGGAAAATACTTACTTCACCCGAGGTTTAAAAACGATGGCGCACTCAACTATTCAACCAAGTTTGAGTTTTGGGGTATTGGCAGTAAGCAAGTCTAACAAGGACGACCCAGGCAGTACTGAAACGTTTCAAGACATTGCCGCCTTTTTTTCAAATTGACACAGAACTGGTGGTTCACTCTGACGTAGACACCATAGTTGCCGACAGTGTTACTTTACCCTCGGACGTGGGGCCTTACTTGCGACACTCCAACGAAAACATCAAAGCAAGTTACAACAGCCTCACACGTCACGGACGTCCAGTCAACCTCGCTCGCGCGGAGTCCGAAGTTCCCGAACACAAGGCAGAGCTGCAGAAGATTGCGCAAGCTCAAATTAATGCATCAAAAGAAGTTGCTTCAAGAACCCTACGCTCGGTGCCATTTTTCCCACAATAGATCGTTCTGTTTAATAAAAGCAAAATAAAAAAGCACAACTTTTGTTTTATTTCTTATTTACTTCACAATGCTGCGCCGTTGTCGTTGTCGTCGAAGCCTAAGAAGGGATATATTTAAATATATATATATATATATATATATATATATATATATATATATATATATATACATATATATATATATATATATATATATATATATATATATATATATACTTTTTCTGAGTGGAACTACAACGACAACGACATACAAAAAAAATAAAGCCATGTCGTTGTCGTCGAAGACTAAGAAGGGATATATTTAAATATATATATATATATATATATATATATATATATATATATATATATATATATATATACTTTTTCTTAGTGGAACTACAACGACAACGACATACAAAAAAAAATAAAGCCATGTCGTTGTCGTTGTCGTCGAAGCCTAAGAAGAGATATATTTAAATATATATATATATATATATATATATATATATATATATATATATATATATATATATATATATATATATACTTTTTCTGAGTGGAACTACAACGACAACGACATACAAGGAAAATACGTGTTTAAAAAGCGCCTTTGTTGTAGAAGAAAAAAAAAACTCAATTATATTCCACTGAGCGCCATGCAGGAGACGGAGAATAACTAACTAGTTGTCGCGCAATCGTAACTAGTTCTAGACGGGTTTTTACACTAATTATAAAGGGCTTCCAAGGCCGCCGCGAGGGGTATATAAAGAGGTGTGCAGCAGCTCAGAACTCACAGTCTTCAACAGGCTGTCCACTCAGGAGGACCTCAAGCGGACACTCAAGACTCCTTCGGTAAGACTTTTTTTTCGGTTAGCTATGCTATATTCTGAATTCTTGCATTTTTCTGCTTTTTAATTAAGACCCATGGCAGAATCACGCAAACGTCAGCTTGACGATCAAGAAACAGAAGATGAGGTACCCCTATATTACCATTTGGAATTATTTTTTGGTGACGCCATCTATATTCCCAGGGACAAACTACAAAGTTTATTGGTTCGAGCGACGAGAACAGTACCTATGACATTAATGAAACCCTGGCGGCATTTGCGGAACCTGATCGAGGCGTGGGAGAAGTATCAGATCCACCCAGTACGGAATCGCTGCCGTCGCACTCCACACACGAGGAACTACACTCCCACACGTCCACGTCTTACACGACTGCAGCTGGAGCAATGGCACATGCCGATGTGTTATCTTCGCTGGCTTCGTCAGACGACCAAATCGCTCGTCAATTTGGTCTACAAACGCCAGTGCATGGGACCTCTACCATCTCGTCAAGTATTTCAATAGTGAGCCCCGAGTATTGGAATACATTGAAATGGGAGGAAATGATTGGGGTCGCGACGTTAGAAATGAAGTTTTGGGACAACTCGAAGGTTCTGGACACGAGCCCGGGCGAGTTTTGGAAATACTGTACCCGAAACTTCCGCATTCAGTTGCATGTGACGACGCCCATGGAGGTCAGACGAGCGGTGGAGACACTGACGAGGTACGCGCAAGAACGGGTGCAAAGTGCCGAAAACGTTCAAAAGGAGCGTCGGAAGAATCCATCTACGAGTGGCTACGCGAAAACCCCGTATCGCCGTTGACAAACATTGTGCGCACCCCCAAGTGGCTGGCAGACCCGGTGTTTCGGTTCATTCGCCTGGACGACAAGCGCCTGCAGCGAGCTATCCAGGTGTTTAATGACGAAATGTGCTCGTACACCACCTTGGACTTTATTGAAATGTACCAGCACACCCAGCCTCTCTTTGATGCCCCACACGGTGACCTCGCTACCTTTTACATGGATGTGCCCGCGTCGTTTGATGCCATGATGGAACTATTAAACTTTCAGTTTAATGGCATCCACGAGGAAGTGTCGGCCTTTGTAAACAACCTATATAGCCTGGTCAAGAAGGCGGTCCCCAAGAAAAACTGTATGGAGATTGTGTCCCCTCCGATTGCAGGAAAAAACTTTTTTTTTGACCCCGTTCTTTCCTTTTACATTAACCGCGGCACGATCCGTAACTTTAACCGCTACACTAGCTTTCCACTGCAGGACACCGTGGGCCGTCGCATCCTGGTGTGGAACGAGCCAAACTGTGAGTCGTCTGCTTTTGATACTGTTAAAAAATTTTTGGCGGTGACGTAGATTCGGTGGCGGTCAAGTACTCGGCTGATCAGACCATTTCCAGGACGCCCGTCATTGTGCTCTCGAACAACGAGGTGTTTCCAGATGACGAGGCCTTTCAACCACAGCTATGTGGCGCTACAAGTGGCGAGAGTGTCCTCCACTAAAGAAATACGACAAGAAGATCCACCCGATGGCTCTGGTCCTCCTGTTTGATGCTTTGTACTCGAAGAAACATACGTCGGCACGCGCCAGCTTGATCAATAAACAGCTTTCAACCTAACATCCTGAGTACTTGGTCAATGCTTTGCATTTTCCGACTACACCGACACCGACAAGCGCAAAAAAGAAGCTTTCCGCTCAATCAGTCTGTTTTGTTTTGTTTTTTTATGTCAGTTCAGTCAGTCAGTCAGTCAGTTCAGTTCAGTCAGTTCAGTTCAGTTCAGTCAGTCAGTTCAGTCAATTAAATAGAGGCGGCTAAGAGTATAGCTGTCGTCCAGTCAGTCAGTCAGTCGGTCAGTTCAGTTCAGTCAGTTCAGTTCAGTCATAAGAAAAAGATATTGACCAAATAAGGCGCCGCTTTCGACTTCATCGACCACTGACGTAGAACTGTGGTTTTAATCCAACCAGAAGCCTTTGCATGCATAATTTTTCGCCATTGACACCGAATAGGCTTCTTTAATTACTGCGACTCCAAGCTTATTGGACGATTGCGAGTGTCAATACTGTCTATAGCGTATAGAGAAACAACACACGAAACTCAAAGCGCTGAAATAAATTAAAACCTACCAGCAATGACGAAGCAGTATTACATGGCCTTAAATTACCTCAAAGTCAGCCACGGCACCTAGATAGCCGCCGCAGTTGGTTGGTCGAAACAGCCACGTTGTTCCATATACAGGGTGTTTCAAGAAATGTGTCCAACCTTTTGAAAAAATCATGAAAATGCGATATCTCATTGCTGCCTTCAGAATTGGTCTTTATGTAGTGCCAGGGATTTTAGGATGGTTAAAGAAATTATTTGCGACTGTAATTAAAAAAGTTAACTTAATTAACTTTTTAATTAGTGGAGTTAGGTGGTTGTGTCGAATGGGAGAATTGAAGTTCTTCATGCCAGAAACCCAACCCAGCTTTGAGATTTCGGAAAAGTGGTATCTAGTAATTATTACGAAGTAATGAAATTCAATCAAGTTCAATGGCGAAACCTAAACAAACACATGGAAGAATGCAACTACCATATTCTTCTGAGACGTCCAAAATGAATGAATGACTTTTTCTGTAGCGCTAGGCATCTTTAGATGGTTAGAGACATGACTTAAGACAGTAAATAAGAAAGTTAAATTAATTAACTTTTTAATTAGTGGAGTTAGGTGACTGTGTCAATTAGGGGAATCGCAGTTCTTCGTGCCAGAAACCCACCCCAACATTGAGATTTCGAAAAAGCGGCCTGTAGTAACAATTACGAAGTAATGAAAATCAACGAATTCGATAGCTTTCGCTGTTGAAAGCCGTTGCATTTCGTTGAATTTCATTACGCCACAACAATTACTACAGGACGCTTTTTCGAAATCTCAAAGCTCGGATGGGTTCCTCGCATGAAGAACTTCAATGCTCCCATTTGACACAATCACCTAACTCCATTAAATAAAAAGTTAATTAATGTAGCTTTCTTAATTACAGTCCTAAATGATGTCCTTAACTACCTTAAGATTCCTGCCGCTACAGAAAAAGGAATTCTGAATGAAGCCCCGAGCAAATATCGCATTTTCCTTATTTTTTTAGAAGGTTCGACACATTTTTTGAAACACCATGTATATCCCAAAAGTGGTCCGGACGACTTGGGACTTGCTCGTAGCCACGCTGTTTCTGGCAATTTTTTTGCTTTGCGAATCCACTAACGAGCCTTTTTCAGTGACGTAACCAAATATAGCAACTGCATCCCCATCGCTGACATGTTCCTGACAGTCGCAGCGCGCTTTATCGCAGCGGCCGATGTGATAACGATGGCCTCTTACGACGTTTTTCTTCGCATCGTGAATCGACTTACGCGACAAAATTTCTCTTACGCGACAATTTGCTCGTGAGTTTTCATAATAGACCTTTTTCAAGCAATCCCAGATACCCCGCGGGGTGCGAAGCACTATGGGAAAAGTGTGTACGGCGAGCCCGCCGGCTGTTCCGTCGCTTGCTGCTCTTTGGCGCCGTAGGAGCACCAAACGAAAAAAAAAAAAAAAACGCGTCGCCGCTGGTTCACTATTATTAAATCCTAAATACTACACATCTGCAACGCACCTGCATGTATCTCTATGCATGAAATGCGAAAGGAATGATGAAGTCATTGTAGGCATTACCGAGCGGATGTACACCGGATGTAGCAGTTAAGCGGCATACGAGTTATCACGTGCCGATACATGCGGTCAAAACGTGCTATCGTGAGCAATGTGAGCTGAAACACCGAATTCGTATTTATCCAATGATTACTTGTTCACAAGCCGCTATGGCATTTAATGCCATAGCGGCTCGTGATCGGGTTCAACCAAACTATAGAGAGGTGTTACAGTGTTCAGGTATACAGATGATTATTTGATTTTAATTCACAAGTCACGCGCTGTCCAAAGAGGTGAGCACAGTTCTAAACGTGTGTAAAGAAAAAGGGATGGGACTAGAATTCACCTGCGAGATTCCTTGCTCTGATAATTTGCAGTTTCTGGATACATGCTTTTTAGTTCCACTGCGGAGCATGTTTGCAGGCAGTATAGCCCTCGTTCAGCGAAATCGGTGTTTAATTTCACGTCGGCGCATTCGAATATTGTTAAACAAGGAATTGTGATGTCATGATTACGTCACGGCATTGGAAAAAAAAACTTGCGCACATAGGATGAGCAGTAGTTTCTAGGCTGCAAAGTGATCAAAGAGGCGGGATATCTTGCTTATCGTTGTATCGCTTTGCGAAAATCTGTTCGCATGGCAAAGAAAGATTAACACGGATGTCCTCCATCCGTAAATAATAAGGAAACTACAAATATGGAAATTATTCCACGTATGTATAAGTCGCATAGCCTGAAGAACGTAGGGCAGCGATGTGAGGGTGAAGGTTGTGTTTGCCGCCCCAAGTAATCTTAGTCGCATTAAGGTGGCAGGGGTCTGCGGTGGGCAAAGAAAAATGCGGTCAGAGGCATGCCAGCTGTTTTGTAAATTGTGTAGGAGTTAACCGCCAATTTCTCTTTCTTGTGTCCACATGTACATCGGCCAGACTGGTCGATGTACATACGCGCCTCAGCGAGGATCGAAATTCATTGAATGGAGCCGTCTCTCTCGCATCGCTATGTCAGTCATGAAAATGTAATCCCATTTTCGAAAGCACAGTAATTTTGTACCATCAACGTAATCAGACAACGCGAGAAATTTCGGAGGCATATCATGTCCCAAACAACGCCACACTTTGTGTCAGTCGACGTTCTCAGTCGTTGCAAGACAAGGAATTAAACTTTAATAATCGACTGTAAGCACGCGCCTTGGTTGTTTCACTTTTCGTGCCTCTTTATGACACGCGCGACGCATCCCATTTTTAAAGACGATAGTCTTTCTTGGGGAACTTAAACGCAGAAATTTTGGTCTGTCTTTCTGTTTGTCGGCACGTCCCTCGATTCAGCCACTCGGCCAAAGTTGAACCACTTGCCCAAGGGCCAGCCATCGTGAACGGCTGACTAAGTTCATACTTGTGTGCATTGTTGATCAAAAAGCAAACATTACGCATGTCTGAGGCGCAACATCACTAGGGATGTATTAGGTGGTGTGTTGCTTTAATAGAAAATACATGGATACGTAATTCTAGAGACCCTAGTTTCTTAAGCTGCGCTGAAAATGCGAGTGAAGCTTGGCTTCCTCCGTGCCCTCTGCACGAGCTCATTGTTGTGTTTCGGTTTCGGTTCAGTATTGCACTGTACGAATGCCATGGGGCGCCGCTCTGGCATTCCTGCTTTACCAGGCGACGTGAATATAAAAGAGTGTGTGGAAAGTACTCGTTGAGTGCGGACGTTTCTTCTGCTTCGGCGCTTCGCGCCAAACCGCGTGTTCGGGCTGGCTGGCGTCCCCGCCGGTCGCGTCGGTCACCGCCGGTCTTCGCCTGCTGCTGCGCCGGGACTACGAGCCCGCAACACAGCATTTGCGCGTTCATATCTCACGCAGCGCCTCTTCTATCGTCTTTAGACGACATTTGCAGCGAAGCACGCAGATACGCGGCCAATTTTTTGTATATATGCGTTTCTTCACGCGTGCAATAAACTTGCAGTCGTGTGTGAGCGCTGGTTTGTCGATTTCCTTCCTTGTACTGCTCCTTTCGTTTTGCGCTCTAAGTATTATTCCAACCTGTAGTTATAGCACCAACAAAGGTTAGTGGGCACTTATCGTTCGTTACGTATATGGTGCGAGTGACGCAATGAATGTAACTTAATAGAACTTTTTGTTGGGCTAGTTGGTACATGCTTACTGAAAAACCAAAAAAACGCGTACCATCAAGGCAAAAAAGTAAGGACAGGACAGAAAGGGCGTCACTCGCAACTAACTTTATTCCCAGAACATCAGCGTCATATATAACCACAGCGACCCTGCGCGCGCACATCGACTCACAAGCTCGTCAGAATACACGCGATAACATGATCAACTAGTCGAAAAATGAATCGATGAAACTAAATTCACCCCCACGCAGAGCAACAGATGTGTCACTAACACAGCATTCTTTCTTCTTTCTAATATAGTGTGCTTCCATAATTTCACGCGCTAAGACATCGTTACTCTTTCCAAGAACGGAAACACTGGCAAACCCAGGCTCACACTTGCAGGAACCACAATGCACAGGCAAATGTGCTGAAAGTTTATTTTTCACCGAAAGTTCGTGCTCCCTCATTCTGTCGTTTATGCACCGGCCTGTTTGGCCGATATGTACCCTACCTCAACTAAACGGGATCTCGTACACCACGCCAACCGAGCAGGCGACAATGAGCCTTGCGTGCCTCTTCCCACACGGGGAGGGCCTCGGTGCAGAAGAAATTCGTGGGCACAGGCTAGCCAACTTGCGGGGCGCCGAGAAGATCATGGGTACCTTGTACCTGTTAGCCACATTCTTAAGGTTGTGAGCAACCTTGTGCACATATGGCATAACCATGGGCCTTTTTTCAATCGGCTGCCTATTTCTTCTCGATCCCTTCAGCTTCTGAAGGAGGGTTTCCGAGACTGCAACAACGACAGAACCAGGGTAGCCGGCTGAACACAGCCTCGCGACCTGATTATTGAAACTTTCCTGCATTCGATGAGGACAAGATTTCACCAGCGCTCTTTCCAGGCACATGGAAGCAACGGCCCTCTTGACAAGTTTCGAATGCGAGGCATCATAAGGAAGAAGTGCCTTGCGTGAACGTGGGCAATATGCCCAACATATGTGTGTCTCCGAGAAAGTGAGACTCGGGTCCAAAAATTGCAGCACACCACCAACAGGAAGCTCATGCGTTAAAAGACCCTTGGCGTGTTGTCTAAAAACGGCTAAAACCTCATACACTGAGTTAGTGGTTGTCAAAGAAGTGTTAGCTTTAAAAATTATTAAAAAGTCGTCAACCTACCTAAAAATCTTCACTTCAGGATCTTGTCCTCATCGAATACAGGAAAGTTTCAATAATCAGGTCACGAGGCTGTGTTCAGCCGGCTACCTTGGTTCTGTCGTTGTTGCAGTCTCGGAAACCCTCCTTCAGAAACTGAAGGGATCGAGAAGAAATAGGCAGCCGATGGAAAAAAGGCCCATGGTTATGCCATATGTGCACAAGGTTGCTCACAACCTTAAGAATGTGGCTAACAGGTACAGGTACCCTTGGTGTTCTCGGCGCCCCGCAAGTTGGCTAGCCTGTGCCCACGAATTTCTTCTGCACCGAGGCCCTCCCCGTGTGGGAAGAGGCACGCAAGGCCCTTTGTCGCCTGCTCGGTTGGCGTGGTGTACGAGATCCCGCTTAGTTGCGGTAGGGTATATATCGGCCAAACAGGCCGGTGCATAAACGACAGAATGAGGGAGCACGAACTTTCGGTGAAAAATAAACTTTCAGCACATTTGCCTGTGCATTGTGGTTCCTGCAAGTGTGAGCCTGGGTTTGCCAGTGTTTCCGTGCTTGGAAAGAGTAACGATGTCTTAGCGCGTGAAATTATGGAAGCATTCTATATCAGAAAGAAGAAAGAATGCTGTGTTAGTGACACATCTGTTGCTCTGCGTGGGGGTGAATTTAGTTTCATCGATTCATTTTTCGACTAGTTGATCATGTTATCGCGTGTTTTCTGACGAGCTTGTGAGTGGATGTGCGCGCGCAGGGTCGCTGTGGTTATATATGACGCTGATGTTCTGGGAATAAAGTTAGTTGCGAGTGACGCCCTTTCTGTCCTGTCCTTACTTTTTTTCATTGATGGTACGCGTGTTTTTGGTTTTTCAGTAAGCAATGAATGTACCTCATTTCCCCAAATGCCGACTACGCCTTCTAATGTACTCTTTAAATATCAGAACCTCACACTGTACTCAACAGTGTCGATGGACGTTGATTCCAAATGCATCCGCGAATCATAGACTGCTCCTGCACTTCATAGGCAACCGAGCTGTATTCCGCTGAACTGGTCCAACAGTGGGACAGATGGAAATCGTTGAGAGGCCGTCGCAGCTGAACACTGAAGTTCGGGATTGCATTGCGCAGTAGCGTGTTGCACCTTGCCAAATTCACTGTGTCTAAGAAGTCCTGGCCCGGTGCAAGCGGAAAGCCACAGCACGACGTCCGCTCGCTCGTCGCGGCGGCTTCTGCGGAGTACACACATTTCCCATGAGCGCTTGCCCGCCTGTTGGTGGCGCTCGTGTGCTTGAAAAAGGTCTATTCGGCCCGAGCGTGTCCGAGTCCGAGTGCTCCTAAGGAGGATCCTTCGCCAACTTTTGTTCATATTTACCAGAACAATATGCTAAGAAGTGTAGAACAGGTAAATTTTTTTCCCGAAGTAAATGGCTCCGCAACCATTAACCCTTTGTTGCATGCTGTCCAGTACAGTGGACAAATTTCTGGAATTTTTGAAGCAGCTGCGGTGCCTCGGAGATGCGCACCTGCGTATTGGTAACTACAGTGGACGAAAGGGGTTTTCATTCGCCGCACTAGATGGCGGCAGGATACCGCGAGTTTTTCTGCACACTTGCTCAAAATCGCAGCCTCCTGCTCCGGCGCGTAAGTCACGTTCTTCTGTATTTTTTTTCTTATAACTGCGATAAAATAGCGACTTGGTATGCGTTATTGTATGCACGCGATAGAAGCATTCGTAGTCACGAGCCATAAATATTGTGGATAGTGAAGTGAATATAATTTGTCAGAACAAATTTTGCAATATGTCTACGGTAGTGGACACCATGCATGGTGGGAACAATCCCCACTCACGTGCGGGTTTTGTATGTCATGGCTCTTCCTTTTTAAAGCTTCATATTTGTGGTTGCTGATGTTTCCATTATTGCGATAGCAATTATATGGACACTCTCGGCTGGTTTTTGCCGTCGCCGTCATGCCTCGGATATATATATATATATATATATATATATATATATATATATATATATATATATATATATATATATATATATATATATGTATCATCATCAGCCTGTCTACGCCCACTGCAGGGCAAAGGCCTCTCCCATGTTCCGCCAATCAACCCGGTCCTGTGCTTTCTGTTGCCACGTTATACCTACAAACTTCTTAATCTCAATCTACCCACCTAATTTTCTGTCTTCCCCTCACGCGTTTGCCCTCTCTTGGAATCCAGTCAGTTACCCTTAATGACCACCGGTTATCCTGGCGACGTGCTACGTGCCCGGCCCATATCCATTTCTTCTTCTTAATTTCAACTATGATAGCCTTTACCCCCGTTTGTTCCCTGACCCACTCTGCTCTCTTCCTGTCTCTTAAGGTTACACCTATCATTTTCCTTTCCATCGCTCGCTGCGTCGTCCTCAATTTAAGTTGAACCCTCTTTGTAAGTCTCCAGGTTTCTGCTCCGTAGGTAAGTACCGGTAAGATGCAGCTGTTATATACCTTCCTCTTGAGAGATAGTGGTAGACTGCCATTCATCATTTGATAATGCTTGCCGAATGAGCCCCATCCCATCCTTATTCTTCTAGTTATTTCACTCTCATGGTTCGGCTCCGCGGTTACTACCTGTCCTAAGTAGACGTACTCCTTTACAACTTCCAGTGTCTCGCCACCTATCGCAAAGCGCTGTTCTCTGCCAAGATTGTTCCACATTACTTTAGTTTTATGCATATTAATTTTCAGACCTACTCTTCTACTTTCCGTATCCAGTTCAGTGATCATGAGCTGTAATTCGTCTCCCGCGTTACTCATCAATGCAATGTCATCAGCGAATCGCAGGTTACTGAGATACTCTCCATTAACTCTTATCCCTAATTCTTCCCAATCTAGGGCCCTGAAAACCTCCTGTAAACACGCGGTAAATAGCATTGGAGAGATCGTGTCTCCCTGTCGTACGCCCTTCTTTATTGGGATTATGTCGCTTTCTTTAGGAAGGACTATAGTGGCTGTGGATGCGCTGTAGATTTCTTCTATTATGTTTATATAGGCTTCGTCGATGCCCTGATTCCGCAGTGCGTGCATGACTGCTGATGTCTGCACCGAATCAAATGCCTTCTCGTAATCTATGAAGGCTATGTATAGAGGTTGGTTGTATTCCGCGCATCGCTCTATCACCTGATTGATAGTATGAATATGGTCTACCATCAATCAGGTGATAGAGAAATATATATATATATATATATATATATATATATATATATATATATATATATATATATATATATATATATATATATATATATATATATATATATAAACAATAAAGTGCTAACAAAGGACCCGGAAGTAAAAGTTGAAAAAAAAATATATATATATATATATAATATTATAAAGGCGTTTATTGAGGGCACTAAAGCACAACGGCGACAGTCAAGACAGAGCGCGGACTCTGAGCGCGAGGAGCGTGCTGTCAGAGAAGAGCCGAAGGGGACGGCCCACTAGAAAGCGCTCGAGAGGGCGACCCATTACAGACTTCCAACGCTTCGCTACAATTACCCCGGGTACGAAAAAGGGAGCCGCCTGGCGACCTAATTGCTTGTCACTATGAGCGGGTCATGATAGGGCTTCAGGCGCTCCACGTTGACAATGTCGCGCCCTCGACGGCGCATGTCCGAAGATGGTTCAACGGGCTCGATCAGGTAGTTGACCGGGGATGTGCGTTCGACGACACGGTAGGGGCCGTCGTACTTGGGCAGCAGTTTGGAAGAGAGGCCATGTGCAGTGGTAGGGACTGAGAGCCATACGAGTGCTCCAGGGCGGAACGTGGGCGCAGAAGTGGTGGTGTCACCGCGAATGCGTAGTAAACGTCTTGGCAAGCTCCCGACACTCCTCAGCAAGACTGGCTGTGGCAGAAATAGGCGCACACTCAGACGGATCCGGCTTGTATGAATGTATTGTGTCGATTGTGTGCGACGGGTGTCTGCCGTACAATAAGAAAAAGGGGGAGAAACCAGTAGTGCTCTGAGGGGCGGTATTATAGGCGTAGGTGACGAAAGGCAGAATGGCATCCCAATTGGTGTGATCGGCGGCGACGTACATCGAGAGCATGTCGCCGAGCGTGCGGTTAATGCGTTCGGCGAGGCCATTCGTCTGCGGGTGGTAAGCAGTAGTTTTCCGGTGAACAACGTTGCACTCTTGCAGGTTGGCTTCGACGACTTCCGACAAGAAGACACGACCTCGATCGCTGAGCAGCTCCTGGGGTGGACCGTGGCGCAGCATGAATCGGTGCAGCAGGAAGGAAGCAACATCGCGCGCTGTAGCCGCTGGGAGGGCGGCAGTTTCGGCGTATCGCGTAAGGTGGTCAACAGCGACGACTTCGGCGTAAGGATGTGGGGCAGGCACAGGAATCGCTGGGGGTGGCCTGGCTACAACTTTCGCGTAACTGAGTGGCGCAAGCGCCGGAGGTGGCTGGTGGTATTCCGGCATGACCTCCGCGATTTCCTGTTGAATAGCGCGGCGTAAGGGAGGCAGCAGTGTGGTCGACGGCTGTTCAACATGCTGCGACTGAGGCAAGGTCAGTAGGGAAAACTGGCGGGCAATTTCCTCGCGCACAAATGACTTGACCTCGGCGAGCAAGCCCGAGTGATCGGAAATGGCCGACAAGCCAGCGAAGTCGGCGTCGCGTGATGGAGGTCGACGGGTGAGCAACCGCTGCCGGCGCAGCTCCTCGTAGCTTTGGCAGAGCGTGATCACTTCTGTCACGGTACGAGGGTTCTTGGCGAGCAGCATGGTGAAAGCATCGTCGTCGATGCCTTTCATAACGTGTCGGATCTTGTCAGACTCAGACATGGTTACGTCGGTCTTCTTGCACAAGTCGAGGACGTCCTCGATGTAGCTGGTAAACGACTCACCGGTCTGCTGAGCTCGTTCACGTAAACGCTGTTCGGCTTGCAGTTTACGTACGGCAGGTCGGCCAAACACGTTGATGATGGCGGTCTTGAAATCAGACCACGTGAGGAAATCGGTTGCGTGGTTGTTGTACCACAGGCTGGCCACACCCGCGAGGTAGAAAACCAGGTTGCTCAGCTTTCCTGCCTCGTCCCATTTGTTGGGTACGCTCACGCGCTCGTATATCGCGAGCCAGTCCTCCGCGTCAGGCCATCCGCGCCGGTGAATATAGGAGGATCGCGGATGCGGGGGGAACCGGAGCATGGTGTCGGTACAGGGGGAAGCGTTTGCTGGGCGGCGTCTTGAGGCATGGTAGAGGGCACGGTACTGGATCGAAGCGCCAGGGGCATCGAACGGACCGAAGCTGGTTGGACGGCGCAGCACTCTCCACCAAATATAAAGGCGTTTATTGACGGCACTAGTCGACGAAGCACAGCGCTACAATATATACAATATATATATATATATATATATATATATATATATGTGTGTGTGTGTGTGTGTGTGTGTGTGTATGTATGTATATGAAAGGCACAAAGGAAAATAAAAGAGAAGAAAAAGAATCTGAAGTACCCAACCGCCGGATTAGAAACAGCAACCCCTCGCTCCCCAGCGCGCTGCGTTAGACAACTCAACCACACGCCATGGACGCGCCGGCGCAGCGAGCTACTCAAAAGAAACCATTGACTGGTTCTGAAATCGAGGAATTGTTGGACCTTCCTTTGTCGGAGGATCAAGTGAACGCGCTGCTCGACGAAGACGTGCCATCTGTCAGTGAAGACGACCGCCTTGAAAGTGAAGGTGACAGCGGTGATGAAGTAGAAGTAGGTAGATGGAATGACATCGTTGATAGCAGCGATACTGACGATAATGCCGTGGACACCGACAGCGATGCCCAGGAGTAGGGTTCAAACCTCTCGCAATTTTTTTTCAATTTGTCAAGTCTACATTTCTGGCGACTCTCGTGGTACCGCATCCAACGTTTGGTGTTCATGCATAAATTTCTTCGGGCAAGAAATCTAGACGGCTGAAAAGACTCGCCACTTTCACTAATCGAAGATGGTGTTCATGTTGTCCACTGTAGTGGACATTCTGTATCTTATGAAATAAACCTTTGACTTCAACGAGACTTTTTTCTCAGCTTTTTCTGAATGCACTATAGTAGAAAATTAAAAGTAAGCGGTGTTTACATGCGTAGATTTTTGTCATGCAACAAAGGGTTAATTCTGCTATATTAGGGCCTGAGGTAGAGCTGCAAACAACGAGCCACTAAGGCAATTGAATAAATAGGCCGAGGAAAAGTATTACGCAGGATATTACGAACTTCAGTTTAAATTAAAATAGGCAAGAATAATGTAGCAATTTTTGACGCGGTTTCTGTATTAGATGTAACATTGAAGATCAAATCTTGAACGATTGTTCGGAACACTTCAGTGCAGTGGTCGCTCCTAGTGGGGACACAATCCTACGTTTGAAGTTTCGACTTCTTATTAAAATTAAAGTATTACTTCACAATGCTGTGTGAAGGAAGGTAATTTTCGAAGGCTCGTTTCTTTCTTTCACAGAACCGTAAATAAAACGAGCGGATAACGAATCCTACATAGCTATAGGGGAGGTAAATCGCACTGTTTTAAATACAGCATAGCAGCTATGATGTATATTTTATGTTTAATTTATTGAATACTCCCGACCAGGAATCGGTTCAACCAGAAGACGTACAAGAGGCAGGATATAAGCAAGAACACAACAAATAACATGGGAAAATATGCGGAAAAATCGAAAAAAAACACCGACTAACAGTAGGCATCATGGCTAACATGGTGAAATATTACGTAAAATGCAAAGAAAAAAAATTAAAATACATACTGAACCTCCAAGTTACAGAAAATTGGCTAACACCACTTAGGCGGATCCGCTATCATTCATTACGTGGGAAAACAGAAAACTAACACGCGTTAGTGTAACAAAATTGCGGGGTTAAATAGTGGGCATGATGATGTCGCGTATGCATAGTGGACAGATGAGATGCATAGGCAAGCGGCTCAAGAGCTAAGTTATGATGAACAAGAAGATACAGAAAGTTCACGCACTTCCTCTTTCGTCGCACTTCAAGTTTTTCAATGTTATTAGCAGTCATAAGTTCAGTAGGTGCGTATATAATTCTAACCTTCTAGACACATACAGGCCAATATCCCTGACCAGCACATGTTGCAAGTTAATGGAGCACATAATTAATAAGGCGGTAACGACATACCTAGAGGAAAATAACTTATTATATTCTATGCAACATGGCTTCAGACAAGGACTGTCAACTACCACTCAACTTGCAGAAATAATACATGACCTTGCGGTTACAATGGATTCAGGACTGCAAGCTGACGCGATTTTTATAGATTTTTCTAAGGCTTTCGATCGCGTCCCACACAATTTATTAATTTACAAACTTAAATCACTAGGAATTAACTCCAAAGTCGTCTCATTGATTGAAGCCTACCTCTGTTACCGTCCCCAGTCCGTTTATTTAAATAATGCAAAACCAGACCATCTTGCCGTTTTTTCAGGGCTCCCACAAGGATCCGTTTTGGGGCCAACTCTATTTTTAGTGTACATAAATGACAAGTACTCATGTGTGGAACCCGGGGTAGAAATAAGGCTCTTCGCAGATGAATGCGTCATTTACACATCTGCTAGGACAGTCGATGATCAGATAAAACTTAATAAGTGCTTAGAAAATATCACCACTTGGTGCGAAAAATGGGTCATGCAAATTAACACAAAGAAAAGCTTGTACATGACCGTCACTCGTAAAAAAGAACCTTTACACTTCGCATACACACTAATGAACGATCGCGTGGAACGAGTTGACACGGTTAAGTACCTAGGTATTACGATAACAAAATCGCTGAAGTGGGACATACATAAAAGTAATGTTTGCGCTAAAGCGTTTAAACAACTTGCATTTTTAAGAAGAAAACTAGCTACGGCTTCCCCCTCGGTGAAATTAACCGCTTATAAAACTCTGGTCAGGCATATATTGGAATACTGCAGCATAGTATGGAACCCGTATCAAAAATATTTGTGCCTCGCGTTAGAATAGATTCAGAACCGGGCCATCAGGTTTATATACACAAAATATTCCAGACATGACAGCGTAACCGCGCTTCGCATCGAATCTGGTATACTTACGCTCGCTTGTCGGAGGAAGATAGCGTGTTTGAAATTTCTTTATCTTATTTATCACGACCTGACAAAGTTAACCAAGTCCGACTACTTGGGGCCGCTCGGACGTCGTTCTAGTAGAACCAACCATGTCAGATGTATTAGGCCAATTATTTCCCGTTGTAATACATTGAAATGCTCTTTTTTTCCCTCAACAATAGAACTATGGAATTCACTTCCAGCTGATAGTGTTTGTTCACAATCTGTAACTGCTTTTGTATTCGCACTCGAGCTGCACCTTGAGTCGTTATCGCAACCATGACTACGAATCAAACCTTACGCACACTCAGTATCTACGCGTTTTCTCTCCTTGTACTGTAGCTGCAGCTTGTCTTTTTCTTTTTTTTATGCTCATTTTTTTTCACATGCTGTTGAGTGTTTACGATGACATCTTATTGAGTGTATACGCGTGCGCGAATGTGGCTTACTGCGTCGCTTATTTGTCATTTTTGTATAACGTGGCCTTTAATTAGGTGCCCAATGTGGATGCTGACATCTCTTATTTTTTATTTTATTTTTATTATTTTTTTGACAGAGCTTGTCTATTGTATTCAGTTGTTCCTGTGTCGTTCTTGATCTCATCTGTCTTCTTTGAAATGGATGCTTTGGCAGTACTATTTTCTATGCCCACTCCTGTATGAGCCTTCGCCTTACAGTATAAATGAATAAATAAATAAATAAATAAATAAATAAATAAATAAATAAATAAATAAATAAATAAACTTAGAATAGGCAAACCTAAAACCCATTGCTTCAATTGTTTCAAGTTTTTTTATGTTACTTTTAGTAAAGGGGACCTACACAACGCAAGAGTATTGTAGTTTCGCTATTATATACGTAAAGTCACTAAGTTCTTTACAGTTGGTAGGAGAATTTCTGAGCCTATGCATTAGAAAACAGAACTTACGGAAGGGAGCGAAACATACGTTGTCTATGTGTAGGTTCCAAGACAGGTCATTACTTGTTCTTACGCCAAGATATTATTAGTTCGTTACCTGATGATAAGCCGAGGTTCTGAGTTAAATGAAGAGGTGCTTTTAAACGAGTTACACAGAGATAACCGGTTTCTGATGTGTTGAGTGCAATACCATTGTCATTGGACCAGCTTATTATGGTATGAAAACTTAAGGTCAGGTTCTGTTGACCATTAGTACAAGAAACTTCACGAA
Organism: Rhipicephalus sanguineus; assembly: GCF_013339695.2. Lineage (NCBI taxonomy): Eukaryota > Metazoa > Arthropoda > Arachnida > Ixodida > Ixodidae > Rhipicephalus > Rhipicephalus sanguineus. The sequence goes on from NC_051177.1 coordinate 229,033,148, forward strand.
AAAGCACACAATCACCAGCGAACAGTCTGATTTGAGTTCCTGGTAGTACTGTGTTATCAATGTCATTTACATCAAGTAAAAACAAAAATTGGCGAAGCTTGCACTAAGCCGCGCAAGGCTTGAAACAGCGAAACTGAACGATTATGAAGGCTAATCTGGTTACTTCAAGGTTGTTCATAGGCCTTAACTATGTGATGCAGGTTTTTGATAGGTTGCTCCTAGGTCGTTGCTAGGCTTTAGATAGGTGATTGTAGGTTGTTTCTACGTTGTTTGTCAGCGCAGAGAGGTTCGTCTTAAACCACAGACAGTCACAGACACGACACGAATGTCCAAACTGCAGAGACAAAACCTCGAACACACACCAAGCGTTCGCATCTCTCATAGGTCTACAGGCACGTCGTCGTTGGCCTTCCAACGCTTTGGAGTCTTCTCGCAGTCGCCGTCGCCTTTCCCGTTCCTTAGTATTCTCTCGTTGTACTTACTCGGCGGTTCCGGATCGCCGCCGTCGCTTCGCAGCCGTTTGTTGGGCTAACTGTTGCCTTCTTGATATTTAGTGGACCAGTGGAAAGTAGTGGGATTTACCACAATTTCTCGGTCATATACTCGTTTATGATGATGATAGTTTGCTGCTCATTTGTTGGGCTATCTGTTGCGTTCTTCATTTTTAGTGAACCGGTGGTGAGTAGTGCGAATTAACCGATTTTTGTGACACATACCCGTTTATGTTGATGATAGTTTTAGGCTTCGCCGGACAAGGAATAACTTTCTAAACAGCTTCGCTCTTAAAAGGTCCCCAGAACACTTACTTGTGGCACGCCTGATGTTGCAGGAAGAGCGCTCGAATCGTTCCCATCTACTGAAACAAACTGCGAACGTTCTGTTAAGTAGTCTTCAATTCAGGGAATAAATATGTCAGCAAGATTAATGTCCCTAAGTTCGGCAATTATTTTGTGATGAATAAATTTGTCAAATGCGTTACTAAAATCAAGGAATTTGACATCTATTTGGGCAGTTTTATTCACAGTTTCTGCAAATGAATGAACCATTGTGACAAACTGAGTTACAGTTCGATAACCCTTTCTAAAGTCATGCTGAAAATTAGTCAGTATAAAGTTTTGCTCGATGAATTGCACAATGCTTTTAGATATTACATGAAAGAGCGTATGCATGGGCATGTTAATGTTTCATGATTCACTTTTTGAGCGCACAAAAGAACATGGACAAAAAACGACGCGGACACAGCGCTGTGTCCGCGTGGTTTTTCGTCCCTGTTCTTTTATGCGCTCAGAAAGTGAATCATGATATTACATGTTCTAGCATCTTTCAACTTGCTGATCGTAATGAGGTTGGGCGCCAGGTTTCTAACAGCAATTGGGTGCCTTTGTTACAGACGAGAACAAGACTAGCCCTCTTGCAACCACTCGATAGTTTTGTACTTAACTGCGAACGTCGAAAGAGCACAATGACAAAATGAGCAATATTTTGGCCATAACGGCGAAGAAATACATTCGGTATATTGTCTGGACCAGAAGATTATTTAGTGCTCAAGTTCAGTATCATGGCAACAACACCAGAAGATGATACAAAGTCAGCTTCATTGGGTTGGAACTCTCTTTGCGGAGGCATAATAAGATAGGCCTTACAAAACACGCTATGAAAAAAGCTGTTAAAATGTTTCGCAGTGACCTTCACGTCTGCATTTCCATTAACTAATATATGTGGTACCTGCTTCTTACTATACCCTAGGAAGTTCCAGAACTTCGTATGATGGTTTTTAAAATTGTGGGTACACATAACTTTAATGCGTCCTCACGAAAAGTTTTAACAGTAACAACTTGAACAACTGAACTGATTGCGGGAGCACGCACAGTTTTTGTCTTCTGAGGGCGAGAGTGTTCTTATCACACTGGCGCTCGGTTTAGTAGCGTCGACGCTGCGCGCAGGCGCAGAAGCGGCGCCGCACCGTGCCGCCCCCCCCCTCCCCCCCGCAGAGAGATGCGCTCAGGTTTGAAGAGCATTGGGGACGCGCACCTGGCGTCCAAAGCGCGTGATGTAGGGCACATGCCGAGGCGTTGGAGGTGGTTGTGGGTGATTTACGGTAGGCGCGCAGGAGTTGGTAGTTTCCTCGAAGAGGATGTATGATGGTTTCATTCGGTCGATGGAGACGCGAAAATCCCTCCTGCTGATTTGAAGGGTGAACGTTTTGTCGTCACGGCGGATGACTTTATAGGGTCCGGAGTAAGGTCGTTGAAACGGCGCACGTACAGTGTCGTCGAGGAGAAAGGCATGTGAGCACGTTGCTGTGAGCGGTCGGCTTGGTGTGACGTGCTACTGGTGACGGGCGCAGTGAGGCCATTGTGCGACGCAGCCGTGCGACGAAGTCTGTCGGGTGCGAGCTGGTGATGTCGGAAGTTGGAGCGGAGAGAAGTTCCCCAGGTAGGCGAACCGGTTCCCCGTAAACCAGTTCTGCGGGGGTTGCCTAGATGTCCGGTTTGAAATTGCCGCGCAGACAAAGAGCTACGGCCGGGACAGCATCCACAAAGTTGAGTTAGAGCGGCTCGTGATGGCTGCCTTGAGCTGCCGGTGAAACCGCTCTATCATCCCGCTGGCGCAGGGGTGGTAGCTGGTAGTCCGTGAGCGCACGAACCCGGTGGAAAGCCCAAGGAGACTGAAGAGTTGGGACTCGAAGTGCCGTTCTTGATCGGTTGTGACGCGACGAGGAGTGCCGAAGCGGGAAATAGAGCCGGTGAAGAAAGCCGAGGCGACGTATTCTGCGGTAATATGTTCGAGCGGCAATGCTTCGGGCCATCGAGTGTACCGATCGATGGACGTCAGGCAGTAGCGGGAAGGCCCGACCGGTGGAAGGGGGCCAATGATGTCGATGGGGACGTGTTGAAACCATTGCGACGGCAGGAGGAATGCCCCGAGCGGTGATGTGACGTGCCGGGTGATTTTAGCGTGCTGATATGGAATGCACGTGCGTGCCCAGGTGCGGCAGCCCCGTTGCATTGAGGGCCAAACATAGCGGTCAGTCACAAAGTGTGTAGAAGCGCGGATGCCGGGGTGACTGAGGTTGTGTAACTGAATGAGAACGCTGCGGCGATGCGGCGAAGGGACATGATGTCACCCGTCCGGTGGATATGTGGCAGTAGAAAGTGTCCGTCGACCAAGGGACGGCGACTTGTTGAAGTTGAAGAGAGGAGCCATTTTCGAGGAGCTGCTGGAGTTCGGCGTCCGTTTTCCGAGCGTTGGCGAGGGTGTCAGTTGTAACGGGTTACATCTCGACAGCAGAGACGCGCGATAGTGCGTCGGCGACCACGTTACCCTTACCGCTGATGTGTTGGATGCCGGTGGTAAACAGGGCTATAAATGACAGTTGGTTCTGCTGGACCGGTGGAAGTTTTCCGCGTCGTTGGGAGAAGGTGTAAGTTACAGGTTTGTGGTCAGTGTAAATGGTGCAGTGCTGTGCCTCGAGAATATGGCGAAAGTGTTGGACCGCTTCGAAGATGGAGAGAAGCTCTCTGTAGTAGGCTGACCAGGTTGTCTTTGCAGGGGCCGGAGTTTGATCGGCGATCCCTGTAGACGAGGGTGTTTTTGGGCTAGAGAGTTTCTTCGAAAAAAATACCAACAGGCACCAGTTTTGGCCCACGCGCTGCATCACGGAGGCTCCGACGGCGGTGCTAGAGGCATCCGTGAAAAGGCCCAAGGGAGCCTCTGGCTTGGGATGCGAAAGTACAGTGACGTTGCCGAGGGCAGTTTTGCAGTATTCGAACGCTTGAGCCAAAAGTGGTGTCCAAGTGACAGGATGGTTGCCTCGTAGGCCAGCCAACGCGTCATGAAGAGGGGCCTGATATGCGGCCGCTTTAGGCACGAAGCGCCTGTAAATGTTGAGCATGCCCAGGAAACGGCGGAGGTCTTTCGCTGTGACAGGCCGTGCGTAGTTCTTAAGGGCCAATATGCGGTCTGGCAAGAGTGTAGTCCCTTCTGAAGAAATTTGATGGCCAAGAAACGTGACGACGGGAGTGCCCAGCATGCTCTTCTGGACGTTTATGCCGTCGAGACGTTGAAACAGTTGGCGAAGGTGTTGGCGGTGATCCTTTTCGTTGGGGGAGAAGACCAGGATGTCGCCTAGGTAGACGAAACAGAAGTCTAGGCCACGGACGACGTCGTCGATGGATCGTTGGAAGGTTTGTCCCGCATTGCGGAGGCCAAAGCTCATGAAACGAAATTCGAATAAGACGAAGTGCGTGATGATCGCGGTCTTCGGGACGTCATCTGGGTTCACAGGAATTTGTGTGTAGGCCTTTAACAAGTCAATAGTTGATAATACGGTGCTGCCATGTAAGCGGTGGGCAAAATCCTGTATATGAGGAACGGGGTACCTCTCTGGGATGGTACGGGCGTTGAGGGCGCGATAATCTCCACAGGGGCGCCAGCCATCGGTCGTCTTCCGCACCAAATGAAGCGGGGAGGCGTAAGGCCCCTCCGAGCGGTGGGCAGTACCCTCGCGGAGCATCGCTTCAAACTTTTTGGGCGATTTGAAGGCGGTCCGAAGCTAGGCGGCGGGCGCGGCAGGAGTAGTGCGGATGTAGTGCACGGTTGAGTGGCGTACCTCTCGGGGACGCCCGCTAGGTCGTGTTAGGTTCGGACATTCTGCGAGGATGGCATGGTATGGCGATTGATCTTCAACGGCGAAAGCTTTAACGCTGGGCTCTTGAGTGGTTGTGCGTTTGCCCGGCGCGGAGAGGCATGTTGTGGCGTCGATAAGCCGGTCATGCCGGCAGTCAGGTAAAAGATGGTAGTACGCCAAAAAGTCGGACCCGAAGATTGGCTTTGTGCCGTCGGCGATGACAAAATTCCATGGGAATTCACGGCGTAGGTTTTTGAGGGTGATGCTGAGGCTGAGTACGCCGTAGGTCTTAATGCTTGAATGGCTCGCCGCACTTAGCTCGGAAGGCTCGGGGAAAGCAGCAGATGTCAGAACCGCAGTCGATGAGGAACCTGCGCTTACTGACTTGGTCGGTGACAAAAATGCGACGGCATCTAAGTTGGCAGCTCGCGGCAGTCTCTACGGTCTGCTGTTGAAGTTTCCCTGACGTCCGACTCAGCAGGGTGGTTGTCATTTCCGGGCTTTGTCACCGAAGCGACGATGGGAGTAGCAGCGGCCGCCGTCGTTTTCTTGCGATGAATCGGCGTTCCGGCCTCGGCTCGAGGGCGTTTTCCGGGACGCAACGTCAGGCGTTGATCCAGATTCCTTTGAATAGATTCCACCTGACGGACGATTTCGTCGTTACGGCTAGCGAGCTTGGGGGTGGGCTGTGGGGCGCCGGCGGCGTGGACGAAAAGAGGTGGCGGCGGTGGAGAGGCTTCGATGACTCGGTCGGCGATTTCGGCGTGCTGGTCTCAGCGGCAGATTCGGCTGAACCTGGAGTATTGCCTGAGCATGAGAGGGTAAACGGTCAAGCCACATTATTCGGAGGAGGGAGTCGTCAACAGGTCCGCGAGGACACGCATAAAGCGCAGGAGCTGCGATGGCTTGCGGTCACCGAGCGCTTGGTGCTGAAGGAGTTGACGTACTTTCTCGTCTTCTAAAGGTGAAAGCCGCCGAATTAGTTCCCTCTTCCGGTGCAGGTAGCAGTCGTCAGCTGGAGGACTTGCGAGTACGTCGCAGAGCTTAGCTGCGTAGCGAGAGTCTAGGTGGGCGACGACGTAGTCGTAGTGCCTCCGGTCCTGGGTGATACGTGCCAGGGAAAACTGCGCCTCGACTTGAGCGAACCACACCTCAGGTGACTCTGCCCAAAAGGGTGGGAGCTTGATGGTGACGCGACAGACGTTCGTGTCGGCGGTGGCCACTGGAGTGGTGGCGCCTGCTGTAGCAGAGCTTTGAAGGCGTGGCCCGAGCGCGGCTGTGGTGAATTGTCAGATGAGTGTGGTTCATTTTGGGTGCGTTGCTGCTGTTCATGGAGTTGCTGCTCTTGATTCTTGATTACCAGTTGTTGGGCCTGAAGTTGCTCTTGAAGGTTTTGTACTTGTTGGCGAAAAGCGGCGAGGGCTTCCTGCTCGGCCATCAGGGGCGTAGCCAGAAATTTTTTTCGGGGGAGGTTCAACCATACTTTATGTATGTTCGTGCGTGCGTTTGTATGTGCGCGTGCCTATATACGCAAGCAAAATCGAAAAATTTCGGGGGGGGGGGTTGAACCCCCCCCCCCCCTTGGCTACGCTCCTGTCGGCCATGGCGGCGCGGTAAGTTCGTTTTCCGGGTCACCAGATGGGGTACACATAACTTTAATGCGTCCCCACACGAAAAGACGTAACAGCAACAACTTCAACAACTGAACTGATTGCGGGAGCACACACAGTTTTTGTCTTCTGAGGGCGAGAGTGTTCTTATCACAATGGCGCTCGGTTTAGTAGCGTCGACGCTGCGCGCAGGCGCAGTAACGGCGTCGCACCATGCCGCCACAAAATGTTTCGTACACTTGTTTTCAAGTCAAAATCCTTTGGTCTGCGCAAAGCGCGTGCGAAATTTATCTTAAATTCATGAATACCATCTGATCCTGGGTGACTCTTTCTCAGTCGTTTTGATTTCTGTTTTAGATGGATGATTTAACGCGTCATACAAGGTGTGCTTCTAGCAATATTTTCAAACTCGGTCGGTAAGAATGTATTTATGCAATGACGGCACATTTTAGTAAACCGGTTCCATAGCGCGTCAACGTCCCCCTCATTTTCAATAAAGTCAGTGTAACAACATTTCAAGTACTTCATATTAGACTCTTCATGAGATCTTGAATAATTCTTGAAGCTTCCAGTGGTTGTGCGTTTGTGACAGATTTGAATAGAAGAATAGTAACACTAAAAGATGATGATCAGTCAGGCCACCTTCAATTAAAACTGAAATATACATAAAACTCGCAGCTTAGAAACGCTGGGTGGAATGTTGCTCTAGACGAACGTTTTTCACGACTGGGCGGCCTAACCAGATGGACATTCATATGTGAAAAAAGCAAAGTGCACGAAAAAATGACTTGCCGCTGGGAGGGATGGAACCTGCGACATTCAGATTACGCGCCCGATGCTCTCACCAATTGAGCTACACAACTACAGTCCCTACAGAAACGCGTAAATCCAGCTCCTAACGTTTGGCTCAAAACCAAGGGCCTACCGCATAGACAGCTACTCGCTGACGGCTTTGCATGAAACCGATTCCCACAATGCGTGAGATATGCGGAATTCTTCATTAGCTTTTCTAAATGACAATTAAAGCTTACATATACTGGTGCTGCCACGAAAGGGAGAGTGAGTGCGGTAGTGCGGCTTCCCAAAGAGGTGTAACATGAGTGCACAGAATAATATATGCACAATACAATGTTAATTGAAAGATGACTAGAATATGCATAGTATAGACCAACGCTGATGCTCTCTCGTAAAATATACCGTGAGGCCATTTACCTCTTTTTTTCAACTTTGCGTGTTCTTATATGTACCAGTGTTGCCTTTACAAGCAGTGAACCGCTCACCTGGTGGTCCAGGGGCCCCCATGACAGGTGGCGGTGGCCCAGGTGGGGGTGCTGGACGGGATAGTCCTGTTGGTGGGGGAACCCCTGATGGGAGTAATTTATGCGAGATACATTGCTAAAATTATTGTTAAACGCAATATTGCCAACGGAAAAGCGAAAGCGTTTGCGCAGAGGAGAACAATGCTTGTTTTGCAACGCCTAGCTCCCGGAGAAGTCAAATTACACGCACTGGTCTTCTTATCTTGTTATTGATATTCGACATGTAATCTCACTAAAGGCGCGCATTCTCATCCTTTCCGCGTGGGCCATCAATTTCGTGCTGTGAAGGGCAACGTGATGCAAGCGGTGGTCCTACTTCTCTCGCAAAGCTTCAGACTTATGCTGTCCGTGGTATTACCTTAGAAATCCTTAAATCTTCTTTTATCGTGCGCCTTGTCTTGAGTCAGAAAGTTAAAATCTCAATTTTCAGTTTGTATGAGTCCGAGTGCTGCTAAGTAGGATCTTTGGCCAAGTTGTGTTCATAATTTGTAAGCTGATTTTTGATACCGCTTTCCTGCTTTTTCTTTGTACTAATACATCGCCTTCTATATTATTATTTATGTGTGACAGTTAGGACTATGGTCCTGACGATGTAGCGCCGCTTTACACTCAGTGATTTTCCAGCATCCAACATACACCAGCATACGGCATACACCATATGACACCATCTTCCAGCGCCATAATCCACCGTAATGATGGATGGTGGAACCACCATTCCACATGGTGTATATTTTCAACAGGGATAATGAAGTCAAGCAATGTATGAGGGACGTTTATGCTACTGTTTTAGGTGCAGTGTAATGATTGTGATATAACCGCGAAGAAAGCAAAGTGGACGAAAAGACAACTTGCTGGTAGCAGGAACCGAACCTACGACCTTCGGATTACGCGCCCGATGCTCTTACCAGCTGAGCTATAGCGGCGGTCGTCACGTCGTCGACTTATCGGGCAGTTATGTGCGTGCAAACCCTAGGACTGTTAGTCAGCACCGCAGGTTCGCTCCCTGTCGGCGGTAAGTCGTCTTTTCGTCTACATTAGTTTCTCCGCATATATATCCCAATTATTGCAGTAAACTTAAAGCACTACAGTTAACGCCTGCTATACCACCGTTTGCTTCCTAATCTGCTGCTTTTCATCAAGCTTCAAAATGCTGTAGTTTTTCATTTTTTCAATACTGTAACCTTCTTTGAGGCACATCTCGTAAGACGAACCTCAGCGAATTACAATTTCTCCAGAAATTAGCTGTGCGAAGCACAGCCAATGTTGCTTTCTCATTTCGTGCGAAAAATGTTTTATTACGTATTGAGTTTTAGCCAGTACTCTTCCTATATAATTATCGGTTTACGTTGAGGTAAAAGTCATACCTGAAGTCAGAGATGTTTATTATTTTTCTCGAGCAGCTCCGAATGTAAAGTGTAACATCCGCGATACTATCCATAAAGAAGGATGGCATACCTGCACTCCTTGTACCAATGAATCTGATGAGGAACAGCTTTATTCGAGTCAAGCTCGAGTTGACACATGCTGCTGATGATGTGTACAGATGGGGAAGTTGTACAAATGATGCTATGTCCAGTTGACGAATAGTCAGTGACCGCGCTCACACTAATTCCCTATCGCGCTGGAAGCGGCCGCCAGGCCGCGCTGCATAATTAAGAGGTGCACCGTGTATACGACACGACTTCAACCGAGAAACAAGCGCGATCTCTGTCACACGGCAACGGTCATGGGAAGGAGGTGTAAGGGTTGAGACATGATAGTTTACGGGGGACTTTTGCTAAAGGACCGTGTAAATTCCAATAAAGCGATTCATGAATATTCCGCATAAGCTGGGAACACGGTTAGTAGAACTTCGTCACCATGTTTAAGGTGACAGCACGGTGAGTCGAGTTGTAGCGATACTTGCGAGCTTCCTGGCAGGCTCCGGTGTTGACTCGCGCAAGGTGACGGCACTGTGCGAGGTGAGACAAACATTGATAGCATTTAAGACCTGCTGAGGTTGCAGGAGACGAATAGAACGAGACGTCCAAAGCGAAACTCGGTGAGCGGCAATAGACCAGGAAAAAGAGAGAAAACCCGGTGGTGCGTTGCATAACTGTATTATGACGAGCATCACCAACGCCAGATTTGCATCCCAGTACGTGTGGTTGGGGTTGCTGTACATTGTAATAATGTCCGTGAGGGTGTGATGAAATGCGTTTTGTGAAGCCGTTGGTCTTCGGTTGGTAAGTACGAGTGGTCCTTTGAATGGTGTTGGCGGCAACAGTAGAATAATTGAAGACTGCCGAGGGCGTTGAGGAGAATACGTGGAGCTCCGCGGCGTAAAAATATGTTGCGCAGAAAAAAATCGGCGACTTCAAGGCAGTCCCGGCTTGCAGAGAAGCTGCTTCGGCGTAGCGAGTTCGACGGTTCACAGCCGTCAAAATCAAACGATTGCCATTTGAGGTCACGGGAGGGGGGATACACGTCTATCCCGACGACTTTGCAGGTGAACACGAAAAAGGAAGAGGTTGCAGACGGCCACAAGGAGCTGTGGTGGGCCGCTTGCTGCTTTGACAGTGGACGCACGATGCAACATGTTTGGCGACGGCTGAAGAGAGGCCAGGCGGGGTGCAGCAACTTCGAATTTTCTCGTACGTTTTTTGGTAGCCGAGATGACCGGTGCTTGCATTATCATATAATGTTTGAGGAACCCCACGTTGTAGAGAACGTGGTATATCTGGGACCCATTCGTTTCCATCGACGTGGGAAACGTAGCGGTGTAAAGAACCACTGTGAATCTTGAACTGATTAAGTTTTCGGCGCATCTGCGCGTTCACTGGAGCAGAAGTACCTTCCATGCGTCCTAGAATAGAGGCGCCGTAAGGGTCGACGCGTTTATGCCACACTAGGACAAATGCGCTGTCAGATCTTAGCCAAGTGAGCGCTGAAATGGGTACAGCTGTCCCGGTGGGTGGTGGCGATGGTGAGTATTGACAGCTGGGCAGAGCGCAGCGAGATAGAGCCTCAACGTCTTAGTGCTGCTTTCCAGGTCTGTGGGCGACATTGAAATCGGACTCCTGCAAGCGAAGCACCAGGCCGGTTAAGGCGACCCGATAACTTTTTTAGGCACGAGAGCCAGCACCGCGCCTTATGGTCAGTAACCACTGTGAAGTGACCGCCATGGAGGTATGGGTGAAATTTTTATACCGCCCTAACAACAGCAAGGCACTCTTGATATGCTGCTGGCGAAGGTACATTTTTTTGTACTTGGCTGCAGGCCATCTTTTGCGAGGCAGGCTAGGAATTCTTCGTGGCTTTGCAGATGTTGCAGGAACGTAGACGAAAACACTACTATGTCCCAGAGAAGTTTTGGCGAAGTATTAGCCCCAAGTCTGAGGAGTGTGATGTGTTCGACGTAAATGGTGCGTTGATTCATGAAACCAAAGAAATTGCAAACCTATTCAATGAACATTTCAAATCTGTATTTACTCGAGATAATGGCATTTTACCAGTTTACGACGTCGTCCTGCCTCCTATACCTAACGTTCAGATCACTGAAGAGGGCATTTTTAATATATTACTAAATCTAGACATCAGAAAATCATCTGGCCCAGATGACATTCCGAATTGTTTTCTTAAACGCTATGCGGAATGGGTATCAAAATATTTAAAGGTTTTGTTTAAGGAATCCTTAAAATTTGGCCAGGTGCCGGGCGACTGGAGGATCGCCAGAGTTAAGCCACTCCACAAAACCGGGAATAAGCAGCACATCAAAAATTACCGCCCTATTTCATTAACTTCAACTGCATGCAAAATCTTGGAACACATCATTCACAAACACATTTTGGAATTCTTGAGAAACATAAATTTCTAACAATCAATCAGCATGGATTCCGTAAAGGCTATTCGACAATAACCCAATTGGTACAAACCGTGCATGACTTTACAAACAACATAAACAATGGAAAACAGACAGACGCTATATTCATGGATTTTTCGAAAGCTTTCGATAAAGTCTCTCATCAGAAACTACTATATAAATTAGACATAATTCTTAAAAATCCTAGACTAATTAATTGGATTTCAAATTACCTTATTGGACGTAGACAATTCGTTACCTTTCAGAATCACGACTCTGATAACCTTTACGTTGACTCTGGCGTTCCCCAAGGTTCGGTTCTTGGGCCTCTGTTCTTTTTGCTATATATAAATGATCTTGCAAGAGATCTACTTGTTAAGATTAAATTTTATGCCGACGACTGTGTTTTATACTCCGAAATAGATAGTCCTTGCGATCAAATATTAATAAATGATGCGTTTCATAAGGTTGTTGCCTGGTGCGAAGATTGGCAGATGTCGGTGAATTTCGAGAAAACTGTTTTCATGTGCATTACTCACAAAAAGAATAAGCAGAGTTTTACTTACTCGGCTAACAATGTTTTTCTATCTGAGGTAACAGAATATAAGTACCTGGGCCTGTGGATTACTAACAACCTAAAATGGAACCTACACATCGATAAAGTAACCGCCAACGCCTGCCGCAAATTGTTTTTTCTTAGGAGGGCATTAAAACAATCTACATTTTCAGTACTCTCGTTAGCATATAAAACAATTATACTTCCAGTCCTTGACTATGCCGTCATAATTTGGGACCCCTATACGCAAACTAACATTAAAAAACTCGAGCGGGTGCAGCGGAAGGCAGTTCGCTTCATTTACAATAACTACACCCGTACCTCTGCAACTGAACTCATTAAAACAAGCCAACTTGCCTGCACTTAGGGAACGCAATCGTGTTTCCCGACTAAAATTCTTATTTCAACTTATCAATAAACATTACAATATTAACATATCTGATACAATTACTTTTTCTTCTGGGTATGCCACAAGACAGAGGCATCACCTAACAATTACCCCATTCAGCGTAAAAACAATTGTTTCAAATATTCCTTTTTTCCAAGGACTGTGACTGAATGGAATAACCTGACTAATACCCAAGTTACTCAACCTTCACTGTCTTTATTTGCTGCAAACATCTGTTAATTACCTTCCAATATGACCTCCTTCATAATATGTATTTCTTTTTGCCGAGTTTTGTTTATTTAGTTGTTGTTTTGTATTAGGGCTGTATTTGTATGCGCAATAGCCTAAAACAATGTATTCGTTCGCATACGATGTATTTGTATTTTTGAAGCAATGTATTATACTCTGTTTTGTGTTGTTGCCTACATTTTTCCATAATATGCTGCATTTCACCCTGCTAAAATCTCCTACGGGGATTGCAGTATCTGTAAATAAATAAAATAAAATAAAAAGGCAACATCAACATGTATTCCGCTCCAGACCGTGCTGTCCAAAAGGCATTAAATTAAATTCATACATCCCATCTCGGGTGGAAAAAGCGCCCTTCTCTGTCAGATTCGGACATCGGTATTTGCCAATAGCCGGATCGTAGGTCAAGGCTAGGAAAATACTCGGCGCCATGCAACGACTCCAGGGCGTCAACGATCCGTCGCAGGGAGTAAGCATCTTTGCGCGTTATCTTGATCGGCGCACGACAATCGACGCAAAAACGTGCTGTTCTATGTTCCTTTTGCACTAAAACAACTGGGGAAGATCAGGGACTCAAGGAAGGACGTATGATGTTCCGTCGACGCATGCCTGAGACGTTTTTCTCGACGATCTTGTGCTCTGCCAAAGACACGTGATACGAGCGCCGGTGTATAGTACGTGAGCCGTCAATCTGAATGCGGTGAGAAACAGCAGTGGTCAAACCAAGGACGGGTGAATCAACATTGAACAATGAACGTTGGCTGTTCTATAAGGTTAGTACATTTTGATTCTCGGCTGCTGTCAGATCAGTAACATTGAACAATGAACGTTGGCTGTTCTATAAGGTTAGTACATTTTGATTCTCGGCTGCTGTCAGATCAGATTCGCGGTAACGGATAAACGTCCTTCCGGGTGATCTTGTTTATACGTCGGTAGTCGACACAGAAGCGAATGGAACCATCCTTCTTCTTAACAAGAACGACCGGTGAGGCCCATGGACTGTTGGAAGGTTGCACAATACCGCGCTGGAGCATGTCCGCAACCTGATCGTCAATATCACGGCGCTCCGACGCCGAGACTCGATAGGGACGTTGCCGTAGAGACGCATGACCTCATGTGTCAATCGTTTGAGAAATGTTCGATGCGCGACCGAGACCAGAAGCATGGCTGTCAAAAGAAGCGCGGAACTTCTGCAGTAGGGTGATCAGCTGGCTTCGTTCTGAAGAAGACGTTGCGGCATCGATGGAGCGATGGAAAGGGTCAAGGAGTGACGGATCAACAGCAGGGTCAGAAGTGAGTGCGCTGATGTCCGTAGAAAGTGAAGTACGCCGAAGCGTGAAAATATAAACGGTGCCGATCGGCTGTACGCGACCGAGGCATTCACCATGGAACAAATGTAAGGGCCACGCCAGTGTGTTGTGTACGAGCGTCTTCGTGACGCCACTGTGGAGAGTAAGGAAAGCGATGGGCAGTGGAGAACGTTTGCGGTGAATGAAGAGGTCAGAGGGCGTAAAGAGAACATCGCCATCTGAAATAGCGGCGCAGGACACAGGCACAAGCATGAAAGAACACGGAGGAATGGTATTTTTCTTTACTGGTATTTTTTCTTTACTTCAAAGGGCAATAGCTGCGACGGCATGAAGGTCAACCGCGCGCGTGACTTTATCCGCGGGGCAGAATTAGGGTTCGGGGGTTTGATTTAGCGCAGTTAGCAAGGCACAACCGTGAAAGAAGCAAATAAGCCCTGAAATTATGAGAATGCCTCCAAGTGGGGTACAGAAAGGGGGTTTCGATAGCATCAACGTTTGGAAGTGCAGAAAGCTCGAGTTCGGCGTGACAGCAGTCAATGACGGCGTTATTATTCGCAGGGAAGTCCCAGCCTAATATAACGTCGTGGGAACACAAGGGCAGCACAACAAATTCCACGATATACACAAGTCCTTGGATGACGACTCGTGAGGTGCAGGCCGCGAGAGGTGTTATGCTTTGCGCGTTCGCCGTTCGAAGCGACAGGTCGGATAATGGCGTCAGAACTTTTCGGAGTTCGCGGCATAGCTGGGCGGAAATTACGGATACAGCGGCTCCTGTGTTGACAAGTGCCATGACGACGGTACCATCGACAGGCTCTTCAATTACGTTGGTTGGAGAGGGGCGAGGATTGTGCATGGCGACAGGGACGCAGTTCGTGCCTCGGGAACTGCGGCCATCAGTTTTCCTGCTCGGTGGGTCCGGTACGGCGACGCATCGGAGAAAGCGAGCGACGACGTGGAGATGGTGAGTGGCGGGTGGGTGCGAATGAGCGATCAGGGCCAAATGAAGAGGACGGGTTGCTGGAAGGCGCAGAGGAAAACTGAGGAGCGAAAGGCGGCATTCGTCGAATGTTTGGAGGAGAAGCTGTGCGACGACGGCAATAACGCACCACGTGGCCAACACCACCACAAGCGAAACAGATGGGACGGTCATCGTAGGTCCGCCATTGGTAGGAGTAGACTCCTAGCTGCGGCTGGGGAGTCGGAAAGGTCGCAAAAGGCGGCCGGTGTGGCATCGGCATAGCGGGCGGTGAAAAGGTCGGTGGTTGGTACATAGGGGGTGGCTGGAGCGTCTGGTGAAGAGGTCGGGCAAAGGCATCTGCATACGTGAATGGCGCAGTGACTGGCGGCGGTTCACGGGCTGGCGGAATAGCTTGCGCGACCTGGTCTTGAATGAAGTCGCGGAGCGTAGGTGCCGAACTTCGTGGTTGGCCTGGGACGCAAGACATCAAAAAGAGTTGACGAGCGACCTCGGCGCGTATGAACTCCTGAATCTTCGACAGCAGAGGAGCGTGGTCGTCTCCGATGCCAAGACTGGCGATAGAGTCGTCAGGCGCCGAAGGACGTCTGGTGTGAAGACGCTGCCGTCGTAACTCGTCGTAACTCTGGCATAATTCTCTCAGTTCGACGACAGAGCGGAAACCCTTCGACAGTAACATTTGGAAAGCGTCGTCCTCAATGCCCTTCATATTATGTCTGAATTTTTCCTCTTCGGACATCGAAGCGTTCACCCGCTTGCAAAGGTCAAGGATATCCTCGATGTAGCTGGTGAAATTCTCACCAAGCTGTTGGGATCGAGTGCGCAAGCGTTGTTCTGCGCGGAGTTTTCGTACCACGGGCCGACCGAAAACCTGGGTGAAGCTGGTCTTGAAAACCGACCACGTAGGAAGGTCAGCTTCGTGGTTTATGAACCACAATTTGGCCACGTCCGACAGATAAAAGGAAACGTAGCTCAACTTGGAGTCGTCGTCCCATTTGTTGTGAACACTCACGCGCTCGTATGTGGAGATCCAATCGTCGACGTCCTTGTCGTCAGTGCCCGAGAAGATGAGGGGATCTCGCAGACCTAAGGAACCGGCGCAGAGCAGGGTGGGCGGTGCCGTTGGAGGAGTTGGATGAGTGGCACTTGCGTCATTGGGCATGATGGGGGGTAGAGTGCGATTCTGAAGTTCCAGGGCGATCGAAACCGAGCAACCTCCACCACTTCCTAAGATGTTTATTGGCAAAGAGTATGGCAAGAACAAACAGCGGTCAGCAGCGTTCGGCCAAGCGCGGCAACCACGAGCTCATGCCGATGGTGATGCCGCTGAGGCGCAGAGCAATGCCGCTGAGGCCATTCTTCTTCTTTACAATAATAATATCTTGGGTTTAAAGTCTCAAACCACGATATGATTATGAGAGTCGCGCTGTCGGATCAGGGCTTATCATTGTCGACTAAGGTGTGGAATAGTTGAGTGACGGAGATCTTGACTCTGGTATTTTTTCTTTACTTCAAAGGGCAATAGCTGCGACGGCATGAAGGTCAACCGCGCGCGTGACTTTATCCGCGGGGCAGAATTAGGGTTCGGGGGTTTGATTTAGCGCAGTTAGCAAGGCATAACCGTGAAAGAAGCAAATAAGCCCTGAAATTATGAGAATGCCTCCAAGTGGGGTACCACCGTCAATAACACAAGCACGTCACCATCCACCATGTTGATGGAATTAACGCTGATTCTTTCTTTTCTGGATGGCCAAACATATCAGGTGGTGACGAGGCGAAAGCGCCCTACGTGTTCAGGCAAAGAATAGTCAATGGCATTGAGATGTATGAGGCGCTGACGACAAGATATCTAAGGGGACGCAGAAGACATGAAGTCCTACCCCAGAATGAGTGCGTGGGAGCACTCATGCAAAACCGCAGAGACTATAGGATGACGCATACCATCTATGCAAACACGAAACGTACACTGCACCAGTGGACGAATGATGGCATTTTTCACTGCACGGAGAGATGGGCCGCAGTAAGGCGTGGTCACTTTTTGGAGACAAGAGCAAAAGTCAGCGCGAATAATCGAAATAGCAGCACAAGTATCCACAAGCGCTTCGACACGTGCACCTTCAACTAATTCTACTAATAGGTTTGATGGTAGCTCTCGAGGAATTGTTGGCTGTCCGGTGTTTGCAGTTTCTCCTCCTAAAACTGCATCCGGGATTTTTTCGAGTGGGCGTTCGAGAATTGGGACGCGGGTCGCTCAGACGACACTGAACGGAGACGTGAAGATGGTGACCGGCGACGAGACTCACGAGAATTCCCAGGCATGTAAGCACCCTAAGGAGGTGAGGTTTAACGGCGAAAAGAAGAGTGGTAGGGTGTACATTGGTATCTCGTGGTTGGACGGACACATGCGCGTTCCTCGGGTGCGTAGCCACTGATCGTCCTGTAGGCGCCTTCTCCAAAACCGAAAGATATGTCCTCGTTAGCCACAGCTGTAACATATGGGTCGAGGAGCTGTAAAATAAGGTTGTAGAAGAATTGGCGATGAAAACGAAGCCATAGGTACATGGTCTCCTTGAGTAGGCGCCGGGACGGTGGTATCAGCAGAGAGCGCCGTAACGTCGGGGTGCGTTGGCACCTGACGTGCGCCTGGACCGTCAGACACGTTAGACGTGATGCGGGTGCTATTTCTTGCTTAATGATGTCCCGCGATTTGGTTGGAGCAGAAGGTAGAGGAGATTGCGGACTATAGGCGAAGGTAGATGAGATTGCGTAGTATAGGCGAAGAGATTGGATTTAGTCATGTCGCTGGCAAATGGTGATTGCATATTGAATGCTAGCTAGATGTTGCGTAGCAAGGGCGAAAAAGGGGGCGGTGTTTATGACTTTAATAATATGGCGTATGTGGTCGGTGTACGACATGCCGGAGTTAACACACTTGCGCAATGCAAGAACATACTCAATGTGCGAGGGGTGCGATTCACCGGGCAGTTGAATGCGCTCCGCCAGCTTCTTCGCTGCCTCACCACGAACAGTGGGGGCACGCAACATCTGACGAAGCTGTGTCCAAGTCGGAACGTGTCGCAGTTGGAAAGATGTGCTTGATGGTTCCAAAAGGAGGTACTTGCGACACCAGATAGGTAGAAGGGGACGTTCCGCAACTTCGGTGGTTAGTCCCACCTGTTCAAGTCACTGTAGCCAGTCTTCGATGTCATCTTCTCGTAGACAAAATAACTCTGACGGATCACGCTCACGGCTGTTGAAGGCCAGAGCGTAAGTCGGAGGCTGCAGTGGGAAGGCGGCGACGGACGAACCAGCATTACCCACGAGCGCCCATGGCAGGTAGTATTACGCGAGATCGCGCGAGTGGACTGGGGGATCGAAAAACACCGTCTACCACTTAAGAGGAACCGGTTTTTTCGAGTCCAGCTCGAGACCACACACACTCATGACGACATATACGATTAATGATGAGCACTGTCCAAGAATCGCTTTCGAACACCGAAGTTCAGCAGTCTCCATTGAGGAGTGGAAAGGCGCACCCGAGGGAGACAAAAGCGTTGCCGACAGAAGAGCAAGGGGAGTTCGAGGATACGTGGCGAGCGGAAGGTCTTTACCGGTCCGGGCGCTGTAGACAGGCAGTCGGATTGTGGACCTGAGCCTCCTGGGCTTGAACTGGCAGGAGCCTCATGCCCTCACGTTCCTGTACCAGCAGACCTTAACCATAGTGCAGGAACTCCAGCTCAAGGCCTGTGGATTCCTGTGCCGGCGGGCAACGTAGCAGCAGCAGTAGGGCTACGGGCCCGACCTGGCTAAAACTGCTGCTTGGGGGAGTTCGTTCATGATTTTGATTTACCTGCGCAAAGAATACGAAACACTTAAGAAGGACTCTGTGTGTGTTTCCTTCCTCAGTGTTTTGACTTTTTTTTTGCGCTGGTAAATCTATGTTAATACCGAGCTGGCGTCGAGCTGCCTGGCCAGTTTGCCCCTGGCATTGCAGCGTGTCGGCCAGCAGCCAACTTTGCAACGTCTAAAGCAGACAGCCCGCGTCCACTCCACAAGTCGGAGCCACCGAGTTCCGGTTGCGTATCTGTCGCCCAACGTTCAACGAGAGGGTGAGACTGACCACCATTCCCGCCACTGCACCGCCACTCATCCACGCCTGAAATGTAGCGCATTGTTTAAATCTTTCAACTTGCATTTTGTGTGTCCTTCGAAGTGTTTTACTGTTTGCAGACAAGACAAAGAACCAGCATCACACACCCGCTGATGATATTGACACATACCATCCCGCTGTGGCACATACACGTTTGGGTGTGAAGAAGAAGAGAACGTCCTGGCTTCTCTGGTTCTGGGGTAGACGCCGACTCCTGGTTCTCTGTCTTGTTTCGCCCGCGACTTTACTGGTGGATGTGCTAGGTACATGTACCTCGGCTCCCAAGCGTGAGCCGTCATTCCTAGCATCTTCAAGACACAGAAGATGCTAGGAGCAAGTAGAATATAAGCAATTCATTGCTATTGACTGATTGATTGATTGATTGATTTATCAATTGGTTGATGGATTGATTCATTGATTGATCGATCGATCGATCGACCAATCATTGCTCGACTACCTCTTGAGAGACTTTGATGTGACTGTTGCATTGTCATTTCTTAGGTCACACTCCCGTAGTTTAAAAAAGCGACATTGCGAACCCGATTTCAGCAACCGGCTTGTAGATGGGTTTGAAAAGGCAAATATTCGCGTTGAACGATATAATGCTAATACATTATTAGGTAGCATCGCACTAGCGGTGCCATGTGTTAACGAAAAACAGGATCTGTGGGTCCTTTATTTCTCTCTATTTTTTTTTATTTCGTTCTTCCTCTTTGTTTTTTTTATTACGATAGCAATCATGCGGACATTCTCGATGGCTTTCTGCTGTCGGCATCGCCGTCATGTTCCGCACAGTGTCCAAATCGATAACATCCCCCGCGCATCATATGTTCTACCCGCGGGTAAAAGCGCACGAGTGGAGAGGATTAAGGCCAACTCCGGCGATTTTTCGAGGTCGACAGATCTCAGTGAAATTAGCTGGGTACGTTCCTTTGCACGTTTCCGTCATTTATGCAAATTACAGGCTTCAGACGCGCGCAGATTGTTGCAAATGAATTTTAAAGATTGTCTGCAAACGCCCTCCTGGCTTCCCACAATTATTGGCAACATTGCGTCTGTGTTGTCAGTGTTGGCAAGGCGGCGGAAGTGACGCAGCCGAGGGCACCGCTAATTTCGGCGCTTCGGCCGCTACAGCGAGCGTCTGCTGTGCACAAGGCGACAGACAGCGTTGGTTTGGCCGGCGCTTCGCTGGTCGTCCCGGCTGTCACAGTTTTCATACTCCGCGCCGGCGTGACCGGCATGCCTTGCACGACTTCCGGTTCGTTCGTAACAACGTCTACGTCATACGTAGACAGTACACTCGGTTGGGTTTCGGTTTCGGTGTTGCGCTTTTTTGCTTATTTAAAATTATTCTCCAATTTGCCGAGTATTTCTGCTATCGGGCCCGTAACAGGAGCGTCTCAGGAACATAAAAGCACCATTACTTTGACATGGCCAAAAAATCGCCGGAGTTGGCCTTTAACGCGGCTGAAGCAGATATCAAAGGAGTCGGCCCATCTATGTAGGGCACATGCGATAACATCATCACGTGTGTAAGGCTTAGCGCCGTAGGCTGGTCAAGCAGAGAGGAAACGCCCTGCCCATCTGGAACGAGCACGAATGGACGCGTGCTGGCGCGCGTGCTTTCTCGCGGACGGCTCCTATAGCCTTCTACATGATGATGTTTTCTGTTCGCTCTGCGCGAACTAAAGCTTGGCGTAAACGCTTCCGCTGTTAAAGGCGGCGCTGAAGACAACCTTGTCTATTGCGTGATATAACATTTCTCGCAAAGCCCTGTCACGTGCGTTGGAGAGCGTAGCTGTTTCAGTGTGGTGAACAAATCTTTGTGGCGTGCGCGCGTTAGGATTGTGCGTGAATTGAAGAAATTATGGACCACATCCGCGCGTGAACAGCGTCGACAAAAGTGTAGAATAAAGGCGACGCAGTCGAAAAGGCGGAGTTCATGGACAGGACGCGAAGCAAAGGTCGTTCAGCTTTCGGGGCACTTCACATGGCCTCTCGGGTCACCAATCCTCCACGCCAGAACTCTCCTGGCCGGGGCCTGCTCCTGATGTACCGTCGTGTGAAGGAACCGCGGTAGATCGCGAACTACAGCCAAATGCTGCAGTATGGGTATGCAGAGCCGAAGCAGTCTTCACAGGCAAACTGCTACTGCGTTCCCATTGTCCACATGGGGACAATTTCAATTGATAAATGGTGAGAACCAATGGTGGTATTTGTACCAAACCGACGGCCGTCACCGCAGATCTGTTGTGCGCAGTTTCATAGCCTGATTGGGCGTCTTGTCTTTATGACTCGTTCCGCAAAATTTTCATTAGGTATTTCCTATTATCAATTTGTTATCCCTTTAGTTTGTGATAAAGCTTTGTTGTTTCAAAACAATCGGAAGTATGCCTGATTGTCTTCCCGGTACCTCGTATCCAGAGAGTTATCCGCAATTAAGAACATACTTCGTCGCAGTCTGCATCAACGAACTCATTCTCACCTGGTCATCCAGAACTTCCCCCTGGCTGAAGGCCAAGGGGAAGTTCTGGACGCGGTGGTCCTGCTATTTCTGGACCCCCTGCATGAACAGTTTTTACGTCACCGGTGCTTATTATTTGTTTTTGTGTGCTTTCCTTTACTTACATTTAATTATCTCCATTCATTCAAAAGAGAGAACCTGGAGAACGAATTGTTGCGAGTCGAAGAAAACAGTGGCCCCCATACGGGCTTCTAAAACACATTTGCCCTCCCCCCAAACATTATTGCTCAGCCAAACGTTACGAATGTTTTAAGAGAAGAAGCTGCGTAGAAAAAAAATGAAGCCTATTCTACTACTTTCTAAAGACGTCTGATGCGTGAAAGCTCACTTTGCATCTTCATAGCATACGGAATACTTAAAAGCGGATATTCTCCCTCTGTTCGTTTGGGACACCCATTCCAGGATCATCAATGAGAGCGACAGGTAACGAACGCGGTAATCCAACTCATGGTTGTGGGGGTCCTCGCCGCCTGACCAAATGACGAGTTGCCGCGTTGCCTCACAACTAAAAAAACATTTATTAGTAAATGAAACGGCCAAAAGTTAATCTAACAACTCAAAGTCCTCACGGCCACCACACATGCCATCAACGGTTCAGTTCAGCCCTCGTCACGCCGGCTGTCTACCACACGCGCGCATACAATCCGCAGGTCCGACGCCAACTGCCCGCGCATCGTGTCGGCGGGCACTTTTGTAGGGCGTCTGTGGGACGCGTGCACTTCTACTGCGCAGCAGGTGTCGTGATCGGGTGGAAATGCGCGATTCTCACAGGGTGTATGACGTCTTCTTACTGTATATTTTGAATGTGTCTCTTATTTTAAATCCAAATCGATGCTTAAGCAACCAATGCTACTTTGAGCGTTTTTATGTATCAATGTATCAGTCCATCTAGCCGCTACGATTGGTTGCTCTGTAGCCGCATCTTTACCTTGGTACCTACCAAAATTGGCATAGGAATGCATTAGGCTACCGCAAACATAAGTCTCAGGTCATGACATGAATAACGTGAGAGGCCTATCACGTACGTCATGACACCGTTCCGTTCAGTCACGTGTGGCACATGCCCCTATACCACGAGAGCTGCTATGCGGGTATGCTCCACAGGTGATTCAGTTTATAATCTACCCAGGAATGGCCAGCATAGTAGCTGGTATATGAACACGAGAACGTTACGGAGACCGTGTCGCAGAAAACACTGCATCGGCGGCCTTGTCCGAAAGTGAAAAATCCACACGATTGAAATGAATAAAGATCACAAGGCCATGCCGGGTCTTGAAAGAGCTCTGGAAATAGATCCTATGCAGGCGAGATGTTGGGGCGGCGTAAACTATGGCTTCAGTGCAGGCTGGCCAATTCTATAACAAGGTACTAAACATTACGTTTATTATGGCCATGCCAAGAAACGCTTTCGATGTGTGACGTACATATCACTGCATCGTTCACCGTACTTCGTTTCGATATAACTCCCGTCTGTGCGCTATTGTGAATGCTGACGTGACGTTACTACATGTCGCAGTGTAGTGGACCTGTCCGCTCAGTAACACAAGTACTCCCCTTACAGATATAGCGTAAATCCAGCTCGTAACGGTGGGCTCAAAAACAAGGAACTGCACCCTAGGCAGCTACTCGCTGACGGCTTTGCATGAAACCGATTCCCACAAGGCGTGAGATCTGCGTAATTTTTCATTATCTTTCCTAAATCACACAATGAAAGCTTATGAATTCTGGTACTGCCTCGAAAGGTAGAATGAGTGCGGTAGTGCGGCTTCCCAAAGAGGTTTAGCTGAAACGCACAGATTAATTTATGCACAATACAATCAAAACACCATTAGAATATGCATATAACAGCCTCACGCTGATTCTCTCTCGTAGGATATACTGTGAGCCCATTTAACCCGTGTTTGTCAACTTTGCGTGTTCTTCTAAGCAACAGCGTAGTCTTTTTAAGCGGTGAAAAACTCACCCGGCGGTCTAGGGCCCCCCATGTCAGGTGCAGGTGGCCCATTTGGAGGTGCTGGACGGGATGGTCCTGCTGGGGGAACCCCTGCAGGAGAAGAATTCATGCGAAATACCTTGTCACAATCATTGTTAAACTCAAGATTGCTAATGGTAAAGGGAAACCCTTCTGCGCAGAAGCGAACAATGCTTAGTTTTGAAACGCGTAGTTCGCGGTGAAGTCAAATTACGCGCACTGGTCTTGTCAGCCTGTGCTTGTTATTCAACATGTCATCTCTATAAAGATGCGCTATCTCATCCTTTCCACGGGAGCCATCCATTCTATGCATTGAAGAGCCGCGTAAAGGTGATCCAGGCGGTCGTCCTACTTCTCTCGCAAAGCTGCAGATTGATGCTGTCCGCGGTATTCCCTTAGAGATCTTTAAACCTTACTTGTCGCATCGTGCCCAATGTCTAGCGAGAGAAATCTCGCTAGACATTCCCAATCCCAATCTTCAGGTTGTATGAATCTCAGTGCTCCTCGGCAGGATGCTTGAGCGACTTTTATTTATGATTTATGAGAACAATATGCCACGAACTGTAGAACACGCAAATTTTTTCCGACGTAGATGACTCCGCAGTCTACTTCTGCTACATTAGGGCCTGAGCTAGACCTGCAAGGAACAAACCACTAAGACAATTGAAAAAATGGGCTGATGCAAAGTGTTTACAAATAAACCTCAACACGACAAAACTCCTGTAGGTGCCAAAAGGCAAGATATTACGAACTTCCATTTAAATGAAAATAGGCAAGAATGATGTAGAAATTTTTGACGCGGTTTCTGTATTAGATGTAGCATTGAAGATCAAATCTTGAACGATTGTTCGGAACATTTCAGTACAGTGGTCGCTTCTAGTGGGGACACAATCCCACGTTTGAAGTTTCGACTTCGTATTAAAATCAAAGTATTACTTCACATTGCTGTGGGAAGATAATTTTCGAAGGCTCGTTTCTTTGTTTCACGAAGCAGCAAGGCATGAAAGAATAATAGCCTGCTACCACTAACGATACTCAACGGGACACAGTTCGGGCACGTCCTCGAACTCCTGGACCTGCAGAAACCCGGCACGACAGACCGCTCGCAGGACGTCAGCTAGGGGAATCCAGGACCTCGGCTACCAACATGCAGCAAAAGACACGAGCAAGCCTACCCACAGAGACAAGGTCCAGCACGTGACATGCCACCCTCGCAGCGCGAGGGGCTTCCTTCGCGGCTGAGAGGCTCGCATGCACGCAAGAGTCTCTACCACCCCATTCCCCTCTCCTTGTTTTGCCGGATCGTTCAATAAAGTTGTTCACACACACACACACACACACACACACACACACACACACACACACACACACACACACACACACACACACACACACACACACACACACACACACACACACACACACACACACACACACACACACACACACACACACACACACACACACACACACACACACACACACACACACACACACACACACACACACACACACACACACACACACACACACACACACAGAACCGTAATTAAAACCAGTAGATAATGAGTCCAAGGAAGATACAGGGGAGGTAAATTACACTGTTTTAAATATAGCGTAACAACTGTGATGTTTGCTTTATATTTAATTTATTGAATACTGCAGACAAAGAATCGGCCCAACCAGAACACGAACAAGAACCGGGATATAAGAAAAACACAATAGGTAACATGGGAAAATATACGGAAAAATAAACAAAAAAACACTTATTTACAGTACGCATCATGGCTAACAGGCGAAATATTACGTAAAATGTAAAGAGAACAAAATGAACGTAGATATTGAAGCTCCGAGTTACAAAAAAATTGGCTAAGATCAGTTAGGCGGCTCCACTCTAATACAGTACGTGGGAAAACGGAAAAAAAGATGGTTGATCCCTCCGTCATAGGAATCGGAATATCACGAAAGTAAAGCGTGCCCTGACAGAAGTAACTGAATGTTTACTGTACATTGATATAAGAGAGTTTGCACAATGTATATTGATGTCTGGCAGCTATGGCACAGTTTAACGTGTATGCCCCCACTTTGATGATTGGTGGTACATCTGCATCCCGACGACTAACGTCCATGGTAAATGATTAAACAAACCATTGTGGTAGGCTGTAGTAGTTAACGGTAAAACCGTAATGAGAGAACGACGTGTGATAGCCAGAAGAGCGTCGCATATTGGACGCAGAACATTGTCACCATACCGCGGCATGTTAAAATGTGATGAACGCAACGGCCGGACTAGAGGGAAACGCAAAGCGCGTCGTCGTGCGGCCCCTGTAGCCCGGCCGCGATTTTTCTCGGGGCGAGCGCGTGAGCGGGGAACGCGGTGTTACAGCCAGGTGAGGCAGGCGCGCGTCGCAGAGCTATTTTTGGTTTGGATTAGCGTGGTGCTATGAGCGAGGCCTACGCGTTTACGACGCTTGCGCTAAGGTCGTCACTACGCAGTGTGTTAAGGCATTGACAAAATTGAACTTCTATTGAAAACGCGCCGAATGGGACGGACGTGTAACGCGTTGCAGGTGCTAGTCGCGGAGGCCACAGTAATGACGAATTACTTTACTTGATATACCACTCCTAGAGGGGTCCACCACACCGACGACTAGGAGAGTGGTAGATATAAAAGGCGCATTTGTAAAGCCGCTTGAGTCTGTGACCGCAGCTCAATGGATAGCGTGCCCGGCATGTCACTTAAGTCTTGGTGAACCCCGGCATAAAACACTTTCGTGTGAATAAAACGCGTTAGCTTTAGCAAAATGCGAGGTTATATAGTGGGCATGATGATGTCGTGTGTGCCCAGTGGACAGAGGAGATACATAGGAACGCGGGTCAAGAGCTAACTTATGATGAACACAAAGATACAGAAAGTCGAGAAGCTCCCTCTTTCGTCGTAATTAATGTTTTGCAATGTTATTTGCAGGTAAAAGTTCAGTCGGTGTGTATGTAATTTTAAGCTTAGAATAAGCAAATTTAACAGCCTCTTTTCAATTGCTTCAAGGTTTTTATGTTAGTTTTTGTAAAGGGGACCGTACAACGCAAGAGTATTCTAGTTTCGGTCTTATGCACTTAAAGTAACTAAGTTGTTTATTGCTGGAAGGAGAATTTCTGAGCCTATGTATTAGAAAACACAACTTACGGAAGGCATGCGAAACATACATTGCCTACGTGTGGATTCCAAGAAAGGTCATTAGTTGTTAATAATAATAATAATATCTGGGGTTTAACGTCCCAAAACCACGATAAGATTATGAGAGGCGCTGTAGTGGAGGGCCCCGGAAACTTCGACCACCTGAGTTTCTTTAACGTGCACCTAAATCTAAGCACACTGGCCTCAAACATTTTCGCCACCATCGAAAATGCAGCCGCAGCGGCCAGGGATTCGATCGCGCGACCTTCAGGTCAGCAGTCGAGCGCCATAACCACTAGACCGCCGTGGTAGGACCAATAGTTGTTGTTATGCCAAGATATTTTTAGTTGGTTGCCTGATAATAAGGCGAGGTTATGGGGGAAACAGAGTTGCTTTTCAACAAGTTACACAGAGATACGCATTTTTTCGTGCGGTGAGTGCCATACCATTATCATTGGAGCTGGTTACTATGTTATGATGACTTAAGTTCAGGATCTGGTGACCATTAGTAGAAGAAACTTCACGAAAAAGCACACAGTCATCCGCGAACAGTCTGATTTGAGTGCCTGGTAGTACTGTGTTGACAATGTCATTTACCTCAAGTGAAAACAATTGGGGCCCCAGAACACTTCCTTGTCGCACGCCTTATCTTGCAGGAAGAGAGCTCGAATTGTTCCCATCTACTGAAACAAACTACGAACGTTCTGTTACGTAGTCTTCAATTCAGGCAATAAATATGTCGGGGAGACACGTATCCCTAAGATCGGCAATTATTTTGTTATGATTAACTTTGTCAAATGAATTACTAAAATAAAAGATTCTGACGTCTATTTGGCCATTTTTATCCACAGTTTCTGCAAATCAACGAATCACTGTCACTAAATGAGTTACGGTTGGATAACCAACCATAATGAAAATGAGTCAGTATAGCGTTTTGCTCGAGAAATTCCAGAATGCATTTAGATAATACATGTGCAAGCATTTTACAAGTTGCTGATGTTTATGAGATGCGACGGCAGTTTTCTAATACTAATTGGCTGCCTTTGCTAAATACAGGAAGAACATGAGCCTTCTTCCAATCACTAGGTTGTTTTGCACTTGAAGGCGAACACCGAAAGAGCACAATGACAAAATCAGCAATAATTTCTGCATAACGCGAAGAAATACATCAGGTATATTGTCTGGACCACGAGATGATTTAGTGTTCAAGTTCAATATCATTCCAACAACATCAGAATATGATACAATTTGAGCTTGACTAGGTTGAAACACTCGTTGTTGAGGCATAGTAAGACTCGCCTTAGAGAACACGCTATCAAAAAAGTTGTTAAACGCTCCGCAATGAACCTCAGGTCTGTTACTGTATTTCCATTAGCTAATATATGTGGTGCCTGCTTAATTTTTACTATCGCTTAGGAAGTTCCAGAACTTCGTATGATCGTTTTTTTTAAAGTTTACTAGAGCTGTTTTCATGTAAACGTCATTTGATCCGCGCAAAGCACGTGCCAAATTTATCTTAAGTTCACGAATACCATCTGACCGTGGGTGACTCTTTCTCAGTCGTTTTAATTTGTGTTTTAGATGGATGATTTTACACGTAATCCAAGGTGTGCTATTAGTAATCTTTTCAAATTAGGTTGCTAGGAATGTATTTATGGAGTGATGGCACATTTTAGTAAACCGGTTCCATAGCGCGTCAACGTCACCTTCATTTTCAGTAAGGTCAATGTAACAACATTTGATGTACTCCACAATACACGCATCATCCGATCTTGAATAATTCTTAAAGCTTAGACGTGTTAGTGCGTTTATGAGTGACAGAGTTGAATAGAGGAATAGTAACACTAAAACGATGATGATCAGACAGCCAGTTTCAATGGAGACTGAATATTCATAAAACTTGCAGCTTAGACAAACTAAGTTCAATATTGTTCTAGACGAACGTTTTTCACGAGTAGGCTGCCTAACCACTTTAACATATAGATGTCAAGAAAGCAAAGTGGATGAAACGATAACTTGCCGCCGGGAGGGACCTGACCTGCGGAATTCATATTACGCGCCCGATGCTCTTACCAACTGAGCTACACAACTACGCACCCTATAAAAACGCGTAAATCCCGCTCGTAACGTTTGGTTCAAAAGCAAGGACCTACAGCATAGACAGCTACTCGTTGACGGCTTTGCATGAAACCGATTGCCTCAATGCGTGAGATCTGTGGAATCCTCCATTATCTTTTCTAAATGACAAAGCTTACATATACTGGTGCTGCCTCGAAAGGAAGAATGGGTGCGGTACTGTGGCTGCCCAAAAAGTAATAATGAGAACTAACAGACAATAATGCCAAGGAAAGTGCAAGGGCTGATATTTGTAGCAATTAGGATATAAATGTGAAGAAAGTAAAGTGAACGAAAAACCTTGCCGCCGGCAGGGACCGAACCAGCGACCTTCGAATAACTCGTCCGATGCTCTACCACCGAACATGCGACCTTGCCGGCGGCAAGTTATCTTTTCGTCCACTTTACTTTCTTCACATTTATATCCTAATTGCTACAAATAACAGACCCTGTACTTTCCCTGGCATTATTGTCAGTTAGTTCTCAGTCATATTGTGTCTAACAAAGAAAAACGAGCCTTCAGAGAAATCTCCTTTCCTTCCTCAAAGAGGTGTAACATGAGCGCACAGATTAATTTACGCACCTAGAATGTTAATTGCAGCATGACTAGAATATGCATAGAATAGACCCACGCTTATTCTTTCTCTTGGTAGGAAGCGCACAACTTTTAGAAAGGGCACGAAAGAAGATACACAAGCGCTTAACTTCAACTAAGCGTTTATTGGAAAACGTCAGAATTATAGGGGGGGCAACGAAAGAAAAAACAGAAAGAGGAACGAAGAACAACCAACCAAAAGCCGATGTGTCGTGCCATTCAATTCTCATCCATTAAGATCAACCACACTATCCAAAAACCAAAGTTCGCTCCGCGTAAGCGTGGTACATGGTGCGCTTACACACTCAAAGTCATCACGTGTCATTTCAGCTGCTTCCACAATCAATTCCTACGTCTGTCAAAGAACTGCGCAGTTTCGTAGGATTATGCTCCTACTTCCGGCGCTTTATCCGAAACTTCGCGACTATCATATCGCCGCTGATGAAGCTCCTTGGCAGCAACGGGCCCGTCAATTCGTGGTCGTCAGAGTGCGACGACGCTTTCGCAAAGTTCCGCCGTTTGTTGACGTCTCCTCCCATACTGCACCACTACGACCCAACGGCCCCTAGAGAGGTACAAACGGACGCCAGCGGTTTGGCCTCGGCGCTGTCCTTGCGCAGCGCAAACCTAGGTTCCCAGAATATGTCGTGGCATATGCAAGCCGTACGCTTACTAAAGTGGAGACCAACTACACCGTCACGGAGAAAGAATGCCCGGCAATCATGTGAGCCCTTACGAAGTTTAGACCTTATTTGTACGGTCGCCCGTTTGATATTGCCACTGACCATCACGCACTGTGCTGGTTGTCGTCGTTGAAGGATCCCTCAGGCCGTCTCGCCCGTTGGGCACTTCGCCTGCAAGACTACGACATCCGCGTGCTGTACCGCAAAGGACGCCAGCATGCTGACGCCGACGCCCTGTTGCGCTCTCCCTTGCCTGACGAGAATGCCCACAGCTCAGTGTCTCACTTTGCCGTTTCTTCCATCGACATTCACACGATTGCTACCGAACAGCGCAATGATCAGTGGATTGCCTGACTGATAGACTTACTGACTGATCCATCGGCCACACCATCCACTCGGGCGTTGCGTCGTCAAGTCCACCATTTCGCCGTTCGCGACGACCTGCTCCACCGACGCAATTACAACGGCGACGGCCGCCAGTGGCTACTAGTAATACGCCGCAGTCTGCGTTCTGATATATGCGAGTCCTTCCACTCTGATCCGCAGT
Organism: Rhipicephalus sanguineus; assembly: GCF_013339695.2. Lineage (NCBI taxonomy): Eukaryota > Metazoa > Arthropoda > Arachnida > Ixodida > Ixodidae > Rhipicephalus > Rhipicephalus sanguineus. Next base: position 229,063,791 of record NC_051177.1, read on the forward strand.
GTGCACACTCTGGGGTATCGAACACCTATCACCGCATTCGCCAACGATACTTTGGGCGAGGGATGTACCGCTACGCGCAGAAGTTCCTTCGCTCTTGCATCGACTGTCAGCGCCGCAAAACTTCAACTCACCTGTTGCTGGCAGGTCTGCACCCTCTACCTTGCCCTTACTGACCGTTTGGGCGCGTTGGCATCGACCTGTCTGGGCCACTTTCTGTGACGTCAGCTGGTAACCGCTGGGTCATCGTCGCTGTACACCACCTCACGCGATACGCTGAAGCTGCCGCCCTCCCTGCGGCTACAGCGCGCGATGTGGCCTCCTTCCTGCTCTACCGATTCATGCTGCGTCACGGTCCGCCCCAGCAGTTGCTCAGTGATCGAGGCCGTGTCTTCTTGTCGGAAGTCGTCGAAGCCATTCTCAAAGAGTGCAACGTTGTTCACCGCAAAACTACTGCTTACCACCCGCAGACGAATGGCCTCACCGAACGCTTTAACCGCACGCTGGGCGACATGCTCTCGATGTACGTCGCCGCCGATCACACAAATTGGGATGCCATTCTGCCCTTCGTCACGTACGCTTATAATACCACCTCTCACAGCAGTACTGGTTTCTCACCATTTTTCTTATTGTACGGCAGGCACCCGTCGCACACCATCGACACCATCCTTCCCTACAAGCCAGGTTGATCTGAATGTGCGCCTATTTCGGACACAGCCAGGCTTGCTGAAGAATGTCACGAGCTCTCCAAGGCCTTTACTACGCATAACCAAGAGCGGCAGAAAAGCATTCGCGGGGACACCACCAGTTCTGCGCCCACGTTCCTTCCTGGAGCGCTCGTGTGGCTCTCGGTCCCGACCACTGCAACTGGCCTCTCTTCCAAACTACTGCGCAAATACGAAGGCCCCTACCGTGTCGTCGAACGCACATCCCAGGTCAACTACCTGGTCGAACCCATCGAACTATCTTCGGACACGCGCCGTCGAGGGCGCGACATTGTCAACGTGGAGCGCCTGAAGCCCTACCATGACTCGCTCATAGTGACAAGCTGCTAGGTCGCCAGGCGGCTCCCTTTTCGTACCCGGGGTAATTGTAGTGAAGCGTTCGTTGTCAGTAATGGGTCGTCCTCTCGAGCGCCTTCTAGTGGGTCGTCCTCTTCTCTGAGAACGCGCTCCTCGTGCTGACAGTCGGCCCCGCCTTGACTGTCACTGCTGTGCATCGTCCCCGAGAGTCCGCTAATAAACGTCTTTGCAGGGTTAACAAATGCATGTCACAATATAAAACGCATGTGTTGTCAAAATGCGGCACGCAACCACACTCTTTGCGGTGAATAGCCAAGGGACCATATGTAGCTGTTTGCACTTTATTGTACGGTGTTCGTTTACCATCTCATTAATATATCTTTCAGTCTGCCCGACGAATGCACGACCGCAAGACAATGGTATTTTATACACAACGGACTGCGCACACTCAACGTAGTCATTACTATGCTTGATCTTGCAACCCTTCTTTTCTTTCATCACGGGGCAGGTTTCGCTACATATTTTCGACAGCTTCTCTGGAGCCGACATGACCACTTTTACATGAACCTTATTTCCAATATATTTAAGATTGTGCGCCACACCATGGTTAAGGGGACAACAGTAGTCTTACGCTGCTGCAAGGAAGTGTCATCACGCGGCCGATTTTGTTTCTTTAGGTCCCTATAAAGTGATTCCGTAACAGCCATAAGCAGTCTAATCGGATACCTGCTGCCTGTAGTCGTAAAACCTGTTGCTCGAAGCTCTTCTGCATGAGGTGAAAACAATTGGGGGGACGCTTAAGCTTCGCCTTTAAGAGTTGAACGCGATAGAGATATCCTGCCCCTAGTGCGCACTTCGAACACTACGAGTGTTTAACAGAATGCGCGCACTAAGGTGTGTGTGCCTTATGTAATGGGTAGCATGCTTTAAACCAGGGGCAATTATGCGCGATAAACTTTTTCGAAGTTGCGATGCACCCACTACGTGGTCTTAAAGGAATACGCGCAGTAATGTGCCATCTGTAATGGGTGGCTGTCTTTAAACAACAAAGTCGTTATGATAATGACATGGTGTGACACCCGATGGCAATGTACGCTTGTACCACGCAATATTACTGCGATATTGCATCTCGTACTGTGACACCTGTATACAGGACGCGTATTTTTGGGAAGCACGAAAGTTACTTTCATTGCAGCTCCAAGCAGAGGCGTGGTTGTGTGGTAGAACACCTGCTTGCCACGCAGACGGCCTGTGTTTGATTCTCACTCGGAACCAATGTTTTTATTATTTATTTTATTTGTAGCTTTTTCGATTTTTCGGTCACGGACAAGATGATGATTTTTCGCTCAAAACCAACGGTGCCGACGCCGACGGCGGAATTTCTGGGATACGAGCTCTTTAACGCTATCGCGTTAAAACACAATTTCTTAAGTGAATTAAGAAGGCACATACGTGCAACAGACCCCTTGACTGCCTTAGTATGTGCAGATGAGAAAGACAACAATGGCTTTCTGCTTCTGGGCTCATAAAGCCAACGCACGTGGTCATCCTGAAATTTTAATGAATCATCAAGGAACCTGAGAGTGTTACCACATGGTATCTCATGTGTAAGTTTTAAAGGCTGGCAAACCGTCTCAAATACTTCAAGGGTCACATCATCAAAACTTTGAAACTCATTTGCATCACACTTGAAAATTAACAAGTAATCATGCACAAAACTGAAGATTTTCACAACATTAGTTCCTTACAGCTTCCGATCAATCTTTCGATCCAAATTGGGCTATGAAAATATCACTCAGTACGGGTGCAATTGCCGAACCAATACAAATACCCTGTTTTTGGTTGTAGGTTTTTGCGTTCCAGTTAACAATTCTAGACGTTAGGTATAAAGCCAATAGGTCCAGAGACCTCGCACTGACATACCACAAGTGTTCTGAAAGGTCACTGCACCATGTTCCACTATACACTGTTCGACAAATTCAAGAAGCACATCATGAGGTAAAGAATAGTACAAATCTTTCGCATCGATGGACAACGCTTTAACCGCTACATTGGCATTGGATACTCAAAATTAACAATCTGCTCAGAATTCTTTGTGTGAAACGGGTATTAATTGGCCGAGAATTTAGCTTTTCTTGCAGAAAAAGTGCCACACTTTTCTGCCAAGAACCCTTTTCCGAAATAATCACTTAGAATGACATGCCATCCTTGCGCGTCTTGCAACTAAAAAACATATCTCAGCCTAATTTATCAGTTTTAAGTATTTGTTTGGCTAAATCAGGCAACTGAAGGCTGTTGCACAAGTTTCTTGCTGCCGTTCGAACAGGCCTGAGTGATACTTTTGGCTTAATATCAAATACTGACTCTATCGTTACTTGTGCTTTTTTTCAAAACACAACCTTTCGGGAAAACACACAACCCACCTTCTTTGTAAGAAGGAATGACGCAAAGTCCTGATTCCTTGAGGTATGTGACCGCCTTCCGTATGGGCAACTTTTCACGCTTGGGCTTGAACCTTCCGAGTACATGAACACCTTCCGAAATACACCGTTCCGTTTCCCTTTCCAGAGCACAACCTGAAATTTGCCTCACAACAGACAGGAGCTTAGGCGCCTCAAGTCTTGGTTCGACGGCGTACTTAGGATCTCGTCTTAGCGTCTGTCTCACAAGTTCAGGAAGAACGACGTCGTCTGCGGTGTGGATGGAGCTGCCCTCATCAGGTTTCTTCGGTTGCCGCTTGGACCTCAGCTGCGACAGCACTATCAACCAAAAGCGATCAGTTTCGCAATCCACTAGGCCACACGATTCACGCCACCTTCTCCTTTTCTGGTACATTTAGCCCTGTTCGCCGTAGATCTGCTTGCGCAGCATATCCCTGGAGAGGCTTCTCTGCCACAACATAAGGCCAGAACTTCAAAACGAGAATGATCTGGCACGAACCACGACGAGGGAGATGATGGTTACTAGAAGGGACGGGTGAAGTGAGGTTAATGCTGAAGAGCCCGCCGAAGTAGAAATGTAACCTAATAAACAATTATATCGCGCCAGTTGGTATGGATGCATCTTGGTAGGAAGCGCACAACTTTTACAAAGGACACAAAAGAAGAGACACAAGCGCTTAACTTAAACTAAGCGTTTATTGCAAAACGTCAGAATATATAGGGGGGCAAGAAAAGAAAAGAAAGAAACAGGAACGAAGAACAATCAACCAAACGCTCATGTGTCGTGCCATACAATACTCATCCATTATGATCAACCACACCATCCAAAAACCAAAGTTCTATCAGCGTGAGTGAGATAGATGGTGCGTTTACACACTCAAAGTCATCACGTGTCATTTCATCTGCTTCCACAATCAAACGGGTTAACGCAGCCACACTTTTACAGTGAATAGCCAAGTGACCATCTGTAGCTTTCGGCACTTTATTGTGATGTTCTTTTGCCCTCTCATTAATACATCTCAAGAGTCTGTCCGATGTATGCACGACCATAAACAATAGTATTGTATACACAACGGACTGCGCAGTATTTGATATTAAGCCAAAAGTATCGCTCAGGTCTGCAACGGCTGCAAAAACATGTGCAACAGCCTTCAGTTGCCTGATTTTGCCAAATAAATTTTGAAAACTGATAAATTAGGCTTACGTATTTTTTAGTTGCAAGACGCAAAAGGATGACATGCCGTTCCGAGTGATTATTTCGGAAAAGGGTTCTTCGCAGAAAAGTGTGGCACTTTTTCTGCAAGACAAGCTAAATTATCGGCTAAATAATGACCCGTTTCACACAAAGAATTCTGAGCAGATTGTTATTTTTAGTATCCAATGCCAATGTAGCGGTTAAAGCGTTGTCCATCGAGGCGAAAGATTTGTACTATTCTTTACCTCATGATATGCTTCTTGAATTTGTTGAACAGTGTATACTGGAACATGGTGCAGTGACCTTTCAGAACACTTGTGCTATGTCAGTGCGAGGTCTCTGGACCTATTGGCTTTATACCTAACGCCTAGAATTATTAATTGGAACGCAAAAACCTACATCCAAAAACAGGGTATTTGTATTGGTTCGGCAATTGCACCCGTAGTGAGTGATATTTTCATAGCTCATTTGGATCAAAAGATTGATCCGAAGCTGTAAGGAACTAATGTTGTGAAAATCTTCAGTTTTGTGCATGATTACTTGTTAATTTTCAAGTGTGAGGCAAATGAGTTTCAAAGTTTTGATGATGTGACCCTTGAAGTATTTGAGACGGTTTGCCAGCCTTTAAAACTTACACATGAGATACCATGTGGTAACACTCTCAGGTTCCTTGATCATTCATTAAAATTTCAGGATGACCACGTGCGTTGGCTTTATGAGCCCAGAAGCAGAAAGGCATTGTTGTCTTTCTCATCTGCACATACTAAGGCAGTCAAGGGGTCTGTTGCACGTATGTGCCTTCTTAGTTCACTTAAGAAATTGTGTTTTCACCTCATGCAGAAGACCTTCGAGCAACAGGTTTTACGACTGCAGGCAGCAGGTTATCCGATTAGACTGCTCATGGCTGTTGCGGAATCACTTTATAGGGACCAAAAGAAACAAAATCGGCCACGTGATGACACTTCCTTGCAGCAGCGTAAGACGACTGTTGTCCCCTTAACCATGGTGTGGCGCACAATCTTAAAAATATTGGAAATAAGGTTCATGTAAAAGTGGTCATGTCGGCTCCAGAGAAGCTGTCGAAAATATGTAGCGAAATCTGCCCCGTGATGAAAGAAAAGAAGGGTTGCAAGATCAAGCATAGTAATGACTATGTTGAGTGTGCGCAGTCTGTTGTGTATAAAATGCCATTGTCTTGCGGTCGTGCATTCGTCGGGCAGACTGAAAGATATATTGATGAGATGGTAAACGAACATCGAACAATAAAGTGCAAACAGCTACAGATGGTCACTTGGCTATTCACTGCAAAGAGTGTGGTTACGTGGCATATTTTGACAACACATACGTTTTATATAGTGACAGGGATTAGTTAATACGTTTGATTGTGGAAGCATCTGAAATGACACGTGATGACTTTCAGTGTGTAAGCGCACCATGTACCACGCTTGCACTGAAACAACTTTGGTTTTTGGATGGTGTGGTTGATCATAATGGATGAGTATTGTATGGCACGATACATGGGCTTTTTGTTGGTTGTTCTTTGTTGCTATTGTTTTTTTTGCTTTTCTTGCCCTCCTATATATTCTGAGGTGCTGCAATAAACGCTTAGTTGAAGTTAAGCGCTTGTGTCTCTTCTTTCGTGTCCTTTGTAAAAGTGTTGCGCTTTCTACAATACTAAATGGCCCAATATAAATGTTTATTAAGTTATATTCTTTCTCGCAAGATATATCGTGAGGCCATTTAACCCGTTTGTCAACTTTGCGTGTTCTCCTAAGTAACAGTGTAGTCTTTTTAGGCAGTGAAAACCTCACCCGGTGGTCTAGGACCCCCCATGACAGGTGGCGGTGGCCCAGGTGGAGGTGCTGGACGGGATGGTCCTGGTGGGGGAACCCCTGCATGGGAGCAATTTATGTGAGGCACAATGTCAAAATCATTGCTAAACACAAATTGCTAATGGAAAAGCGAAAGCGTTCTCCTTCGCGGAAAGAACTTTGGATTTTGGATGGTGTGGTTGATCATAATGGATGAGTATTGTGTGGCACGACACATGGGCTTTTTGTTGGTTGTTCTTTGTTCCTATTTCTTTTTTTGCTTTTCTTGCCCTCCTATATATTCTGAGGTGTTGCAATAAACGCTTAGTTGAAGTTAAGCGCTTGTGTCTCTTCTTTCGTGTCCTTTGTAAAAGTTGTGCGCTTTCTACCATACCAAATGGCCCGATATAAATGCTTAATAAGTTATATTCTTTCTCGTAAGATGTATCGTGAGGCCATTTAACCCGTGTTTGTCAACTTTGCGTGTTCTCCTAAGTAACAGTGTAGTCTTTTTAGGCAGTGAAAACCTCACCCGGTGGTCTACCACCCCCCATGACAGGTGGCGGTGGCCCAGGTGGAGGTGCTGGACGGAATGGTCCTGCTGGTGGGGGAACCCCTGCATGGGAGTAATTTATGTGAGATACAATGTCAAAATCATTGCTAAACACAAAATTGCTAATGGAAAAGCGAAAGCGTTCTCCTTCGCGGAAAGAACTTTGGTTTTTGGATGGTGTGGTTGATCATAATGGATGAGTATTGTATGGCACGACACATGGGCTTTTTGTTGGTTGTTCTTTGTTCCTATTACTTTTTTTTGCTTTTCTTGCCCTCCTATATATTCTGAGCTGTTGCAATAAACGCTTAGTTGAAGTTAAGCGCTTGTGTCTCTTCTTTCGTGTCCTTTGTAAAATTTGTGCGCTTTCTAGCATACCAAATGGCCCGATATAAATGTTTATTAGGTTATATTCTTTCTCGTAAGATATATCGTGAGGCCATTCAACCCGTGTTTGTCAACTTTGCGTGTTCTCCTAAGTAACAGTGTAGTCTTTTTAGGCAGTGAAAACCTCACCCGGTGGTCTAGGACCCCCCATGACAGGTGGCGGTGGCCCAGGTGGAGGTGCTGGACGGGATGGTCCTGCTGGTGGGGGAACCCCTGCATGGGAGTAATTTATGTGAGATACAATGTCAAAATCATTGCTAAACACAAAATTGCTAATGGAAAAGCGAAAGCGTTCTCCTTCGCGGAAAGAACTTTGGTTTTTGGATGGTGTGGTTGATCATAATGGATGAGTATTGTATGGCACGACACATGGGCTTTTTGTTGGTTGTTCTTTGTTCCTATTACTTTTTTTGCTTTTCTTGCCCTCCTATATATTCTGAGGTGTTGCAATAAACGCTTAGTTGAAGTTAAGCGCGTGTGTCTCTTCTTTCGTGTCCTTTGTAAACGTTGTGCGCTTTCTACCATACCAAATGGCCCGATATAAATGGTTATTAAGTTATATTCTTTCTCGTAAGACATATCGTGAGGTCATTTAACCCGTGTTTGTCAACCTTGCGTGTTCTCCTAAGTAACAGTGTAGTCTTTTTAGGCAGTGAAAACCTCACCCGGTGGTCTAGGACCCCCCATGACAGGTGGCGGTGGCCCAGGTGGAGGCGCTGGACGGGATGGTCCTGCTGGTGGGGGAACCCCTGCATGGGAGTAATTTATGTGAGATACAATGTCAAAATCATTGCTAAACACAAAATTGCTAATGGAAAAGCGAAAGCGTTCTCCTTCGCGGAAAGAACTTTGGTTTTTGGATGGTGTGGTTGATCATAATGGGTGAGTATTGTATGGCGCGACACATGGCCTTTTTGTTTGTTGTTCTTTGTTCCTATTACTCTTTTTGCTTTTCTTGCCTTCCTATATATTCTGAGGTGTTGCAATAAACGCTTAGTTGAAGTTAAGCGCTTTTGCCTCTTCTTTCGTGTCCTTTGTAAAAGTGTTGCGCTTTCTACCATACCAAATGGCCCAATATAAATGTTTATTAAGTTATATTCTTTCTCGTAAGATATATCGTGAGGCCATTTAACCCTTGTTTGTCAACTTTGCGTGTTCTCCTAAGTAACAGTGTAGTCTTTTTAGGCAGTGAAAACCTCACCCGGTGGTCTAGGACCCCCCATGACAGGTGGCGGTGGCCCAGGTGGAGGTGCTGGACGGGATGGTCCTGCTGGTGGGGGAACCCCTGCATGGGAGTAATTTATGTGAGATACAATGTCAAAATTATTGCTAAACACAAAATTGCTAATGGAAAAGCGAAAGCGTTCTCCTTCGCGGAAAGAATTTTGGTTTTTGGATGGTGTGGTTGATCATAATGGATGAGTATTGTATGGCACGACACATGAGCTTTTTGTTGGTTGTTCTTTGTTCCTATTACTCTTTTTGCTTTTCTTGCCCTCCTATATATTCTGAGGTGTTGCAATAAACGCTTAGTTGAAGTTAAGCGCTTGTGTCTCTTCTTTCGTGTCCTTTGTAAAAGTGTTGCGCTTTCTATCATACCAAATGGCCCGATATAAATGTTTATTAAGTTATATTCTTTCTCGTAAGATATATCGTGAGGCCATTTAACGCGTGTTTGTCAACTTTGCGTGTTCTCCTAAGTAGCAGTGTAGTCTTTTTAGGCAGTGAAAACCTCACCCGGTGGTCTAGCACCCCCCATGACAGGTGGCGGTGGCCCAGGTGGAAGTGCTGGACGGGATGGTCCTGCTGGTGGCAGAACCCGTGCATGGGAGTAATTTATGTGAGATACAATGTCAGAATCATTGCTAAACACAAAATTGCTAATGGAAAAGCGAAAGCGTTCTCCTTCGCGGAAAGAACTCTGGTTTATGGATGGTGTGGTTGCTCATAATGGATGAGTATTGTATGGCACGACACATGGGCTTTTTGTTGGTTGTTCTTTGTTCCTATTACTCTTTTTGCTTTTCTTGCCCTCCTATATATTCTGAGGTGTTGCCATAAACGCTTAGTTGAAGTTAAGCGCTTGTGTCTCTTCTTTCGTGTCTTTTGTAAAAGTGTTGCCCTTTATACCATACCAAATGGCCCGATATAAATGCTTAATAAGTTATATTCTTTCTCGTAAGATGTATCGTGAGGCCATTTAACCCGTGTTTGTCAACTTTGCGTGTTCTCCTAAGTAACAGTGTAGTCTTTTTAGGCAGTGAAAACCTCACCCGGTGGTCTAGGACCCCCCATGACAGGTGGCGGTGGCCCAGGTGGAGGTGCTGGACGGGATGGTCCTGCTGGTGGGGGAACCCCTGCATGGGAGTAATTTATGTGAGATACAATGTCAAAATTATTGCTAAACACAACATTGCTAATGGAAAAGCGAAAGCGTTCTCCTTCGCGGAAAGAATTTTGGTTTTTGGATGGTGTGGTTGATCATAATGGATGAGTATTGTATGGCACACGACACATGGGCTTTTTGTTGGTTTTTCTTTGTTCCTATTACTCTTTTTGCTTTTCTTGCCCTCCTATATATTCTGAGGTGTTGCAATAAACGCTTAGTTGAAGTTAAGCGCTTGTGTCTCTTCTTTCGTGTCCTTTGTAAATGTGTTGCGCTTTCTACCATACCAAATGACCCAATATAAATGTTTATTATGTTATATTCTTTCTCGTAGGATATATCGTGAGGCCATTTATCCCGTGTTTGTCAACTTTGCGTGTTCTCCTAAGTAACAGTGTAGTCTTTTTAGGCAGTGAAAACCTCACCCGTTGGTCTAGGACCCCCCATGACAGGTGGCGGTGGCCCAGGTGGAGGTGCTGGACGGGATGGTCCTGCTTGTGGGGGAACCCCTGCATGGGAGTAATTTATGTGAGATACAATGTCAAAATTATTGCTAAACACAAAATTGCTAATGGAAAAGCGAAAGCGTTCTCCTTCGCGGAAAGAACTTTGGTTTTTGGATGGTGTGGTTGATCCTAATGGATGAGTATTGTATGGCACGACACATGGGCTTTTTGTTGGTTGTTCTTTGTTCCTATTACTTTTTTTGCTTTTCTCGCCCTCCTATATATCCTAGGTGTTGCCATAAACGCTTAGTTGAAGTTAAGCGCTTGTGTCTCTTCTTTCGTGTCCTTTGTAAAAGTGTTGCCCTTTATACCATACCAAATTAGCCGATATAAATGTTTATTAAGTTACATTCTTTCTCGTAAGATATATCGTGAGGCCATTTAACTCGTGTTTGTCAACTTTGCGTGTTCTCCTAAGTAACAGTAGTCTTTTTAAGCAGTGAAAACCTGACCCGGTGGTCTAGGACCCCCCATGACAGGTGGCGGTGGCCCAGGTGGAGGTGCTGGACGGGATGGTCCTGCTGGTGGGGGAACCCCTGCGTGGGAGTAATTTATGTGAGATACAATGTCAAAATCATTGCTAAACACAAAATTGCTAATGGAAAAGCGAAAGCGTTCTCCTTCGCGGAAAGAACTTTGGTTTTTGGATGGTGTGGTTGATCATAATGGATGAGTATTGTATGGCACGACACATGGCCTTTTGTTGGTTGTTCTTTGTTCTTATTTCTTTTTTTGCTTTTCTTGCCCTCCTATATATTCTGAGGCGTTGCAATAAACGCTTAGTTGATGTTAAGCGCTTGTGTCTCTTCTTTCGTGTCCTTTGTAAAAGTGTTGCGCTTTCTACCATACCAAATGGCCCAATATATATGTTTATTAAGTTTAATAGAACGCGTTGCTGGGCGAGTTGGTGCATTGTCTACAAATAAAAGCAGAGCGCGAAAAAGACGGGACACAAGAGACAAGAAGACGGGACGGGCGCTCACTACCAACTGATTTTATTACGAAAGAATTGGGGGGAAATATAGAGAGCGTACGTCACAAGCGCGCCTGCGCGCACATCACAAAGCTAATCATCAGAACATCTACTGCATACTGCCGCAAAGCAATTGAAATTCCCGCTCCCGCAAGCACACTGACGTCTGGCTGACGCAATCTGCGCCCTTCTTTTTCATGTAGAACGCCTCCAACAGTTCGCGTGCAACCGTTTCTCTGCTTCGTCCCAGTACCTTCAAACAAGCAAACAAAGGCACACAGCCACACACTGCACAGTACGCAGGAAGGTGCGCGCCCTTATCATTTGTGAGTGTCAACTCATGCTCACGGGCCCGTTGATTGACACACCTGCCCGTTTGGCCGATGTAGGATTTGCCACAGCTCAGAGGCAATTCATAAACCACCCCTACCGCACAATCCACGTAGCGCCTATTGTGCTTGATTCCACACCTCGTCTTTTTTTCTTCACCGGAGATGCGCGCACACGGCTTCGACAGCTTGTGCGGCGCTGAAAAGACGATGGGCACATTGTGCCTATTCGCCACTTTCTTGAGGTTATGCGCTATTTTGTGGATGTAGGGGATCACCTCAGGCCTCGTGTCGTTTTTGTGTGTCGCTTTCCTCCTGCCCTGGCCTTTCACCTTCTGAAGCAACGACTCCGCGGTAGCCACCAGAACAGGGTCTGAATAGCCTGACGACCGTAGTCGTTGCACTTGCTGGTAAAAACTGCAGGGGGCTGCATGGACGCAAGACTTTTGGAGGGCGGATTCTAGACACATGGAAGCAATTGCTCGTTCTAGACACATGGAAGCAATTGCTTCTACAATGGGCCCTGTCTCTTCGTCTCATCCGCACTTCATCGACCCAGCCGCAATCGCATGTCACATTGCAGTTGCTTCGTGCCGCATCAGATTCATTGGCGTCTGCCTAAGGAAAGGCCTTGTTCCGAACGAGGTTAATGCCCTTTTTGGGTTTTGAAACCGTCGCAAAATCATGCTAAACGGGTGTGCCGCATCATCCGTTCTGAAGTTGGAAGGCAGCGGAGGATATTTAACGACCTGCTCCGTGTGGCCTGCTACGGGAAATATGGGGACTTGATTGGTGGGATCTTCTACGGTCTTGGCGACAATAAGCTGCGCAAAGCACCGAGTTCCTGTGGCGCAGCACCCTGGCACATTTGCCGAAAGGACATAACTGGAAGCCAGAAGTTCACCATGATCCGGTAATCATCGGGGACGTTGTCCTTCCGGCCGAGGTTAACAGTGTTTTGAAAATGGGACCTAAGTTTTCCCTCGAGCCACATGTTCCCGCGCATGAACTCCTCGCTATCAACAGAAGAGTTGCTAACAAGACGGAAAAAGAGCAGCAGGAAAGGTGCCTACTGGAGGGTGTAGACAGCCTTTTGGCTTCAACTAAGGACAAGCCTACTCAGCGACGCAAGGTATCAACGGCTCCACTTGTAGAGTTCTTCAGAGAAAACAGTCTGCGTTTGCTTCAAGCTGACAAGGAAGGGATGTTTGTTGTAATGCCATCGGACTGCTTCAAGCAAAAGGCTGCCGCGGCCATCTCCAAGAACTTCGTGCCTGTAAAAGCAAGCCTGATTAAGGCTAAGACGGAAGCTGTAGCTAGGTGCAGCCAGCTTGAGCTGGAAAGATTGGCAAAGGGCATTTCTGGAAGCAAAGGTAAATGTTTGTCCATATTTTTTACGGCAAAAACACATAAAGATGGTATACCGTTTAGAGCGATTGTGAGCGAGAAAGGATCCTGGCAGCTGCACCTGAGTCGGTACCTGATGAAACATTTGAGTAGTTTGAACATTGAGGACCCTTTTGCAAAGAAAAATTCGCTCGAAGTGATAGATCTTGTGTGCAACAATGATTTGGTGGGGTACTTCTTTTCAGTCGATGTGGAAGACTTGTTTTACACTATCCCACATAAGGAATTGTTCATTGCTGTGAAGGAATGTATTGAAAACAGTGGGGAGCTACTGTTTCAAAATAGAGCTCGAATTACAGTTGAGAACTTTATATCGCTTTTAGAGTTTTATTTAGGCTCCACCATTGTGACCTTTGACAGCAAACTTTACGTGCAAAAACGTGGGATATGCATCGGTTCGTGTGTGGCACCGGTCCTATGCAATATTTTTTTTGTCGGCAGTGGACAGACGTTTGAAGAGTGCTTTTAATAGTGACAAGGTGCTTGCCGTGTGTAGATATGTTGATGATTTTTTGGTGGTTCTTAAGAAGCAGGAAGGCATTAGGGTGAATGGTGTTGATTTTAGTGGTTTTAGCGACGTTTTGCACGAAATTTTAGATACTTTTAATCAGGTGGGACAGGACTTGTCGTTCACACACGAGATTCCTGCAGAAGGAAAGTTGCAGTTTTTAGATTTGACGCTGACACTGTCACGCTCGCATGTATGTTGGGCCTATAATCCACGCTCCTGCAAACCACTGCTGCCATTTGATTCGGCTCATTCAAAGACTGTGAAACGAGCAATTGCTTCCATGTGTCTAGAATCCGCCCTCCAAAAGTCTTGCGTCCATGCAGCCCCCTGCAGTTTTTACCAGCAAGTGCAACGACTACGGTCGTCAGGCTATTCAGACCCTGTTCTGGTGGCTACCGCGGAGTCGTTGCTTCAGAAGGTGAAAGGCCAGGGCAGGAGGAAAGCCACACACAAAAACGACACGAGGCCTGAGGTGATCCCCTACATCCACAAAGTAGCGCATAACCTCAAGAAAGTGGCGAATAGGCACAATGTGCCCATCGTCTTTTCAGCGCCGCGCAAGCTGTCGAAGCCGTGTGCGCGCATCTCCGGTGAAGAAAAAAAGACGAAGTGTGGAATCAAGCACAATAGGCGCTACGTGGATTGTGCGGTAGGGGTGGTTTATGAATTGCCTCTGAGCTGTGGCAAATCCTACATCGGCCAAACGGGCAGGTGTGTCAATCAACGGGCCCGTGAGCATGAGTTGACACTCACAAATGATAAGGGCGCGCACTTTCTTGCGCACTGTGCAGTGTGTGGCTGTGTGCCTTTGTTTGCTCGTTCGAAGGTACTGGGACGAAGCAGAGAAACGGTTGCACGCGAACTGTTGGAGGCGTTCTACATGAAAAAGAAGGGCGCAGGTTGCGTCAGCCAGACGTCAGTGTGCTTGCGGGAGCGGGAATTTCAATTGCTTTGCCGCAGTATGCAGTAGATGTTCTGATGATTAGCTTTGTGATGTGTGCGCAGGCGCGCTTGTGACGTACGCTCTCTATATTTTCCCCCAATTCTTTCGTAATAAAATCAGTTGGTAGTGAGCGCCCGTCCCGTCTTCTTGTCTCTTGTGTCCCGTCTTTTTCGCGCTCTGCTTTTAATTGTTTATTAAGTTATATTCTTTCTCGTAAGATATATCGTGAGGCGATTTAAACCGTGTATGTCAACTTTGCGTGTTCTCCTAAGTAACAGTGTAGTCTTTTTGGGCAGTGAAAACCTCACCCGGTGGTCTAGGTACCCCCATGACAGGTGGCGGTGGCCCAGGTGGAGGTGCTGGACGGGATGGTCCTTCTCGTGGGGGAACCCCTGCATGGGAGTAATTTATGTGAGATACAATGTCAAAATCATTCCTAAACTCAAAATTGCTAATGGAAAAGCGAAAGCGTTCTCCTTCGCGGAAAGAACTCTGGTTTATGGATGGTGTGGTTGATCATAATGGATGAGTATTGTATGGCACGGCACATGGGCTTTTTGTTGGTTGTTCTTTGTTCCTATTTCTTTTTTTTCTTTTCTTGCCCCCCTATATATTCTGACGTGTTGCAATAAACGTTTAGTTGAAGCTAAGCGCTTGTGTCTCTTCTTTCGTGTCCTTTGTAAAAGTTTTGCGCTTTCTACCATACCAAATGGCCCGATGTAAATGTTTATTAAGTTATATTCTTTCTCGTAAGATATATCGTGAGGCCATTTAACCCGTGTCTGTCAACTTTGCGTGTTCTCCTAAGTAACAGTGTAGTCTTTTTAGGCAGTGAAAACCTCACCCGGTGGTCTAGGACCCCCCATGACAGGTGGCGGTGGCCCAGGTGGAGGTGCTGGACGGGATTGTCCTGCTGCTGGGGGAACCCCTGCATGGGAGTAATTTATGTGAGATACAATGTCAAACTCATTGCTAAACACAAAATTGCTAATGGAAAAGCGAAAGCGTTCTGCGTAGAAGAGAACAATACGTGCTCTGAAACGCCTAGCCCTCGGCGAAGTCAAATTCCGCGAACTGGTCTTTTAAGTTTGTTATTGATTTTCAACATGTAATCTCACTAGAGGCGCGCCTTCTCCTCCTTTCCGCGTGGGCCATGAATCCCATGCTGTGAGGAGCTAGCTGATGCCGGCGGTGGTCGTACTTCTCTCGCAAATCTGTCCGTGGTATTCTCTTAGAGCTGTTTAAATCTTTTTGTCGTATCGTGCGCAATGTCTAGAGTCAGACAGTTAAAATCACAATTTTCAGGTTGTATCTGTCCGAGTGCTGCTAAGGAGGATTCTCGGCCAAATTCTGTTCATAATTAGTTTTTTTTGCAGACTGCTTTCGTTTGCTTTTTTTGTACTAATGCTTTCTACATCGCCTTCTATAAAATTATTTATCTGTGACAGGTAGGACGATGGTCCCGACGCTGTAGAGCCGCTTTACGCTCCGTGAATTTCCAGCATTCATCATACGCCAGCATCCAGAATACACCATATGGCCTCATCTTCCGGTGCCATAACCCACCCTAATGATGGATGGTGTAATCCACCATTCCACATGGTGGATAAATTTTCAATAGGGATAATGAAGCCAAGCAATGTATGAGGGACGTTTATTCTACTGTTTTAGGTGAAGCGTAATAATTGTGATATATACGTGAAGGAAGCAAAGTGGACGAAAAGACTATTTGCCGGTAGCACGGACCGTACCTGTGACCTTAGCATTAAGCGCGAGACGGACGGTACGATTTTCTATGCGTTGTGACGGCCGACGCGGCAGTGGGGGAGGGGGAATTGTGGCTGTCCGATGCTATGAAAGGTCACCATTCCAGTTTCCCCACCGCCGTGTCGGACGTCGCATCGCATGGAAAATCGTACCATCTGTCTCGGCGTTTACGCGCCCGATGCTCTTACTAAATGAGCTAGCGCGGCGGTCATCACCTCGCCCACTTCTCGGTAAGTTATGTGCATGCAAACCCTGGGAGTGTCAGTCAGCAACGCAGATTGGCTCCCTGCCGGCGGGAAGTTGTCTTTTCGTTCAATTGACTTTCTTAACATATATATCCCAATTATTAAACTACACTTAAACCAGTATGTACAGTTAGCGTGTCCTATACCTTCATTGGCATTATAATGTGCTGCTTTTCATTAAGGTTCAAAATGCTGTAGTTTTTTAGTACGAAAGTGTTTTGCGCCGGGGTCCACCAAGACTTTCAAGACGTATTTCCGTCACAGAAATATGCCAGCAAAATGAACGCCATCAGATGGCAAAGAACAATGTTATAAAGAAATGATTAGAAAAGCTTGCTTGACAGAAGTCGAACCCACTGACCTCTCGGTCCGCGACGATGGCTGAGAGGCGTTTATCGCACAGAGCTACCGCTATAGAAGACAGAGAGACTGACGTCCCCTTCGGCTACGTTGTTTTGATCGAAACTCAACTTCTTTCCTTTTCTCTCGCGGCGCTGTCCCATGTTCGTGCCCACGCGCTCTGCCGCGCATCGTCCTCTTCAGTTTTCATAACCCTCCCTCCGCGGTGTCGTTGCACGAGTGCGCCTCCAGGAGGAAGAGCCGCTGCAAGGGACGTCGGACTTGCTGACCGTTCGACAGCAGTAGCAGGAAGGAACGCGCAATACCGTCTTTTCACGGAAATGCCTTAGTGACACGACCCGTCTTCCATGTCAGAGGCGGTGTATTTATATCCTCTACCAAGACAAGGTCGTCAGGTTTTACGTTAGGTGAAGGCGTAGGCTTGCTGTGGTGAGCCGCGCGTAGGAAAAGAAGATACTCCCTCTTCCACCGATTCCACAGGTTCCGGAGTAGATGTTCCAGATGCCGCGCTTTTCGTTGAAGGTCGGGCACAGCGGCATTGAGGGCAAGGTTTTCTCGTTATGTTGGCAGTGACGAGACGCTTGCCAACTAAGATTGTGCAATGGTGTAAGTACTTAGAATAAGAGAGAGCTGAGCTAGTTGGTAAGTATTCATTCTAAAAAGACAGGCCGTGCAGACACGGACACAAGAAGGAAGTCAGGACACCACAAACGCCGACTAACAACTGAAGAGACGCACAACGGCTGAAAAGAAAGAAGGCACGAAAACTTATCTGCGCATGCCCATGCAACAGGCGAACCTATCAATCCGGCACGCGTGACGGTCTACGTGGAAGACAGGGGCGTAGCCAAGGGGGGGTTGGGGAAGTTCAACCCCCCCCCCCCCCGAAATTTTTCAGTTTTGCTTGCGTATATAGGCACAGGACTCATACAAACGCACGCACGAACATATATAAAGTATGGCTGAACCCTTCCCGAAAAAAATTGCTGGCTACGCCCCTGGTGGAAGGTAACTGTTAAGGCATTTGATTTATCTTTATGCAAGTTAATCGACGATTGGCTTACGCATGCGCTACCACTATTCTCCCCGTACGTCATTCTTGAATCATCAGGCGCGTTTCTTCATTTCTATGCCGGTAAAACACTGCGCATTCATCGAATTTTGGCTAGCACTTACAATATCGACTGTGTAAAGATAGATTACAAGATTAGCCTCCTGTTAGTGATCTCTTATGTTCCAACAATCTCTGGTTGATGCATCGGCCCGGTTGTCCTACGTAGAAGCGGCCGCAGCTGAAAGGGACCTTATACACCACACTCGTACGGCAATCAGTGAATTTGTTGGTGTGTTTTACGAAACAAATATCGGTCCGCTTCTTGTCTTTTACTCGCTCATTCTTCCTCTGCACAGCGGCACAAGTATTACCTAGCATATTGGCAGCCGTGAAAACAAGCATTAACGCCGTATCTATTTCCTACTTTCTTTAGCCTGTGAGATACGCGATAAATGTACGGTATACCTACGACACGTTTCTTCCTATCGCTTTCTTCAACCATGCTCGGACTTAACACAACAGACTTCTTTAAACGTTCAGCGACCGTGGCCACTGCATCACGAGGATACCCTTCATCTAAAAGACGTGTAACCTCTGCGTTAAAGCTATCACTCATTTTATGCTCACACGACTTGGTGAGAGCTGACTTAAGGCAAGACATGGCGATGCCGTTTTTTACAACCTTCGAGTGCTTCGACGAAAAGTTTAACAGCGGTTTTGAAGATCTAGGAGACTACTGCCAGCACACGTGGTTCTTCTGGAACGTTAAGGAAATGTCTAGAAATTGTATTCAATTATTCTGAGGCACCTCTTTAGTAAAGCTCAGCCCTCCTCCATTTAATTCCAATTAAATGGAGGAGGCCTGAGTCCTCACCACTACAAAAAATCAAGTAATCGTCCGCACATCGAAAAACCTTAATTACCGAAATACCTAAGGCGCCTTCCAAAAGATTGTCAATCTTGCTAAGGTATAAATCACTAAGAACCGGAGCAACTTTAGAACCAATACATATCCCTCATTTCTGCACATAAACGCCTTCCTTCCAACCTACCAGCGCCGACTTTAAATAAATGGAAAGGATTTCTAGAAATGCCCCGGTAGAAACACCACATTTATCGGTGAAAACAGTCTGGTGCCCTTGTTCGTTAATACATTCATCAACGCCCTCACCAAGTCGTGTGAGCACAGAATGAGTGATAAATTTAACGCACAGGTTACACGTATTTTAGGTGTAGGGTATCCTCGTGATGCAGTGGCCACGGTCGCTGAACGTTTAAAGAAGTCTGTTGTGTTAAGTCCGAGCATGGTTGAAGAAAGCGATAGGAAGAAACGTGTCGTAGGTATACCGTACATTCATCGCGTATCTCACAGGCTAAAGAAAGTAGGAAGTAGATACGGCATTAATGTTGTTTTCACGGCTGCCGAATAAGCTAGGTAAGATTTGTGCCGCTGTGCAGAGGAAGAATGAGCGAGTAAAAGACAAGAAGCGGCCGATATTTGTTTCCTGAAACACACCAACAAATTCACTGATGGCCGCACGAGTGTGGTGTATAAGGTCCCTTTCAGCTGCGGCCACTTCTACGTAGGACAGACGGGCCGATGCATTAACCAGAGATTGTTGGAACATAAGAGATCACTAACAGGAGGCTAATCTTCTAATCTATCTTTACATAGTCGATATTGTAAGTGCTAGCCAAAATTCGATGAATGCGCAGTGTTGTACCGGCATAGAAATGAAGAAACGCGCCTGATGATTGAAGCATGGCATATCGAGTAATAGTGGTAGCGCATGCGTAAGCCAACCGTCGATTAACTTGCACAAAGATGAAATCAAATGCCTTAACAGTTATCTTCCACGTAGACCGCCACGCGCGCCGGATTGATAGGTTCGCCTGTTGCACGGGCGTGCGCAGATAAGTTTTCGTGCCTTCTTTCTTTAGGCGAAGTACTTTGTCACCGTCGAGAAATGGTTGCAAGGTCAGCACACTGGATATCTTGGGAACTTGTCCTGCTTCCAGGGCCATAATTTCGCTTGCGAATGCGGTACGTTGGACCATTCTGAACCAATACATCTCTGCCTCGTTCAACTCTGAAGCCGTCAGTGGTCCTGCTGAAGATGGCTCCTTCGACGAAGCGTTCTGGCGGAGCCTCAGGATCCAAGGAGTACCTCGGAGTAATCGAGATAGGCGTTCGTAGTTTGCCACTTCAAACAGAGGCTTAAAGGGTGGTGCAAAAGGTACGACTACTGCGGTGGGGCAGTCTGATGTCACTTAAATGGTCTCGCTATGAATAGCATCTGGTGTAAGTGTCGACGAAATCTTCGAAGGCTATTGCAAATGATGCTGCGACAACCACGAAGGACCGGTCCACCACAGTGCCTTGCGCGTCAATGCCTCGGTTGCGACTCCATGGGTGAGCAAACCCGCCGGATTATCGTTGCTGGCACAGTGCCTCCAAGCATATTCCGAGGTAAGACGTTGTATTTCGAGAACACGGTTTCTGACAAAAGTATCCCATCGTTTAGCGTCAGTCGCCATCCATTGTATAGCTATCGACGACTCACTCCAAAAGAAACCTTGACAGTTGGCTGTTTCCGCAATTCCTAGTAAATAGTTCCACAGCCTGGCAGCCAGCAAGCACGCAAGCAGCTCTAGACGTGGTAGCGAGGTAGTCTTGAGCGGCGCGACCCTGCTCTTGCTCATGAGCAGTTGAACCTTGAACGTTCCGCCTTTCGTTTGTGACGCGTGTTAGACAGCTACACCGTATGCCAGTGGGCTTGCATCACAGAACAGGTGAAGTTCAAATGGTGAAACCTGCCGAGGAGTTGAACAAACAGCGCACCGTGGAATGCGCAGCGAGGCGAGCGTTGGTAATTCAGAGGTCCAGCTTTCCCACTGCCTATCAAGGTCTTTAGGTGAAGGATCGTCCCGCGGTGAGTTCATTTGCCACAGTTGTTGGAACAACAATTTCTCTCTGATGACGAACGGAGCAATGAGGCCTAACGGATCGCAAAATCTAGCGAATGACTACAGAATGGTGCGTTTCGTGGCTGAGTGCGCAGAGGCGTACGCGGAAATGGCCTTGGGGCTGATTACCATGTCGTCATTATTGCGGTCCCATACTAAACCGAGCAACTTTGTTGTTTCTCTGGTTTCTCCAATGTTGTCGATAGAAGTGTTGTGCTGGAGGAATTGACGACCCAGAACGCGTGAATTGGAGCACCACTTCCTCAGCTCCATACTTGCGTCTTCTAAAATGTTCAATGCAGCACGGTATATTTCGACAGCTTCTTCGTCGTGGAAGCTCCTATGACGAGGTCGTCGACGTAGAATGCTTTCTGTAGGCATGTAGCTAGTACTGGCTCAGTCTTCTTCCACGTGTCGAAGTGATGCTGCAAAGTAGCAGCCAGAAGGAAAGGGCTTGATGACGCTCCAAAGGGCACACGAGTCATTCGCCATTCGACGATGCAAGGTGGTTTCCCTTCTTCGTCAGTGATTCGGTTCACCCATAAATAGCGGAGAGCGTCGCGGTCTTCTTGTCGGATGGAAATTTGTAGGAAAGCCTTCCGGATGTCCGCAGTCAAAATAGTTGGGTTCATTCTGGACTGCACCAGGAGTTGCAAGAGCTCGACACCAAGTTTGGCTCCCTTGTCTAATCCCCGTATTCAGAAACGCTCCTTGTCTTGAACTTGACTTGCCACCGCCTTCAACGCGTTTCGAACGCGCTGCAATTAGGCGGTACCAAGGCAGCACAAACGCGCTTCAAACGCGCTCCTTTGAGGCGGTGGCAAGTCAAGTCAAGGAGCGTTTCTGAATACGGGGGTAAGATATCGTTGAGTGATGACTCGCCGCGTTCGTGTGAAGATGCGTCGAACACTACCAGGATCTTTGTAGTGATAACATCTCGACGCACGACGGCATGGTGAGGAAGGTAGTAAATTGTCGTTCCTGGCTCTGAAGAGGTGTCCGCACGTTCGGCGTGGCCTTCTGTGAAGTACTCCCGGATGGTGCGGTCATACTCCTCCAACAGCTCCCGCTGTCCTTCGAAGCGCTGAAGTTGGCGTTTAAGTCGGGTTTCCGCGACATTTCGGTTTGTGCTAGTCAATCGTCCCTGGTGCTTTATCATAAGAGGAACTACATACCGACCGGCGTCTTTGTGCACGCACTGTGTGAACAGATTCAATGATGCTTGATCCCCAGTGCCGACATCTTCCGGAGGGTCGGTGATTCCTATCGCATCGACTCGCCACATCTCGGTCGGGTCAACCATGCAAGGTGTAGCTTGGCTATGGCGCTCACACGCAAGGAATAGAGCCGATGTGCTGTAGTTCCCGTGATGCAATTCGTGAGCGGTTTCGACTTGATAAATGCCTTGCACCAGCCAACCAAAGATCGTCTCAACGGCGCGTAGGTCACTACTGAGGCGTTCGATTTTTCCCGTTACTATACACCAATAGTTGTCAGATCCAATGATGACACTGATGGCTTGGGTCGGTCGGTCGCCTAGCTTCTGTTCATCGGCAACAAGCATGTTGCGCTCGCGCAGCTGCACCAGGAGATCTTGCCCGATAGCTGGCGTCCTCACTGTGCAGACTTCTGGCACTTCAAGAGCATCCACCATGATGCCGTGCGTATCGAAACGACTCTGGAGCTTGAGTTGCATGGTTCGATATCTGTAAGTTCGAGAACGTTTGGAGCTGCCAAATGTTCAGTGTTAGCAGAGAGAGGTCTTCTGTGCCGACGGAAGGTAGGTGGTGTCTTGTGGACAAGTCACGTCTTATAATGTTCTTTCGCTGCCGGTGTCAAGTAATATAGCACGGCATTGTGCCTTGCCGATGCCCATACTGTGGCCTTTTGCATGAGAACAGCAGGCGATGGCGAGGTAGAATTGCTTGCGGGAGCATTGGTAGTCACTGGCCCGCTGTCGGTTTTCGTTGTGTCACTTCTGTCGGCATTCGGATGGTTGTACGGTTTCCATATTGCGCAAAGTGCGGTAAAATGATGGTTTGCGCAGTGCTTGCACTTGAGCCACGCTGCGTTGCGGCACTTTCGCGCGACATGGCCCTCCCTGGCACATCTGAAGCAGCACGTTCTTCTCGATTAGTCGGCGCCGAATTTCGTCGGCTGACATGGTAGTCTGACAGTCCTTCACCGTGTGGTCACGGTGGCCGCACAGTACGCAGCAGGCATGGCTGTTGTTTGCAAATCTTGCGGCCAGCGCTAATGATGATGGTACCGGCGGTTGTAAGCGAGGATGTCTTCGCTCCTGTGCCACGGCGCTGGATTTTCGTAGGCACCTCGAACGAGAGCTTTCTTCTCTGCTCTCGATCTGTATCTGCAGAAACTTCATCACGTCACGCACCTCTTCTTGCCGTGACCTTGGAGTAGTCCCGTCGTTCGCTTCGGTCTCCTTCATGCGTTGCCGGTAGACAATGGCGATGTCTTCGGGGAGAGCTCGCATGAGCACTCGGTGAAGAATAACAGCGTACTCCGATGCTTGAACTCCGCGGCTATCCAGGCAGCTGGTGTGAAATCGTACTTCTTCGTATAGTTCCCGCAGCTGCGATAGATTGGACGAATGATCCACAGTAGCTATTGCAAGCAAGCTATCAATGTGTTCGTCTACAAGAGCGGTATGGCGGCCGAACCTTTCTTTGAGCACCTTAACTGCCACCGCGAATTCACTTGCTCCAGGCGCACACCCTCGATCGCACGTTTCGCAGCTCCGGTTACGTAGGATCGCAAATAAGAAAACTTTTCAATGTCCGACAGCTCGCAATTGTTGTGGATCGTCGCCTCAAAATGTTCCCAGAAGCCCTGCCACTCACGATGTTCCCCGGAGAAAACGGGTACCTGTAATTTCGGCAAGGCAACTCGTAGCGGTGATCGGTTACTTGCTTGAGCGGAGACTTCTTGGTGCCTGGTTTCGGTAGCGACGCCAGGTGCAGCACCATCCGCGGGCCTCGCAGCTGACTTGAGAAGGTAGCGGACACGGCTCATAGTGCTGCGGATGTTGTCGTGATAGTCGAGAGCCATTATCACTTCCTCCTCATACTCGGCGCCGTCGGTCGTGATACCAGCAATCTTTTGGTTGAGATCTGCAAGCGTCGTGTCTTTG
Organism: Rhipicephalus sanguineus; assembly: GCF_013339695.2. Lineage (NCBI taxonomy): Eukaryota > Metazoa > Arthropoda > Arachnida > Ixodida > Ixodidae > Rhipicephalus > Rhipicephalus sanguineus. The sequence continues at coordinate 229,087,796 of NC_051177.1, forward strand.
TCCTGAAGGTCATCCAAGATGACTTGCACATCGGTCGGAGAAGGATTCTCCGCTTGCAGAGCTTCGGTAGCGGACGTGATGAGCTTTGTGCACGGCTCGAACTACTCCCCTGGTCCATCGCAGGCGGTCCATCTTCGGAACTGGACGTCGGTCTTCTCCCGGGTTTCACGGCAGCAAACTATATAGAAGACAGATAGACTGACATCCCCTTCGGTTACGCTTTTGATTGAAACTCAACTTCTTTCCTTTTCTCTCGCGGCGCTGCCCCACGTTCGTGCCCACGCGCTCTGCCGCGCATCGTCCTCTTCAGTTTTCATCAACCGCCAAACAAGCAATGAAGACTACGTGCACGCGCATTTGATCTCTCACACTTTCCCCTCACAGTGCTCTTGGATGGATGGATGGATAGATGGATGCTATGAGCGTCCGCTTTGCAACGTGGTGGTGGCATGTGAGTCGCCAGGTTTGAAAAAACGAACAAAATACGCTCAATGTCTCAGATGTTCGTTAAGAAATGCTTCGCGTTAAAAATTACACCATCTCCCACTAAAGGGACATGTGGGGATGCTAAACAGCGCATGGTTCGACCAATGTTCCGTTCATCACAGGCACCTTTCCCGATGTTAACGCGTCCTTGCAAGTGTAGCACAACATGAATTCACTGCAGTTGCTGTTACTGTTATTCCGCGCGTCTGCAGAATCTCGTTCCCCGACGCCATCACGTGATTGCTGAGAGAGTGTAAGGGGGAGAGGCCACAGCGTCTCACCCAGCCCCTTGCACAGGCCCGAACGCGCTAGCGCGTGCCAGCGCGTTCTGACTAGGATACAACGCGTTGGTTCATCGCGCGTCTGCAGAATCTCGTTCCGCGACGCCATCACATGATTGCTGAGAGAGTGTAAGGAAGAGAGGCCACAGCGTCTTACCCAGCCCCTGACACAGGCCCGAACGAGCTAGCGCGTGCCAGCACACAACGTTTTGTCTGCGTTACGCCGAGCTAGGAGAGCATACGGTAGCCAGGGCCCCTAAAGTGCTCTGCACGTATCATCATCAAGGCGGTCGAAGAACAAGAGGAAGGAGACTTCTCCTTGGCGCGAACGCGCGCTCAGATGGCTATGCTAGGTGGTCGGAAGCGGACGGTCGCCAATGAAACTATGTACAAAGCCCAGCGCAAAAGCTGCTTCTCATCTAAAAACTTCGTTGCATCCGCAATTAGACCCGACAACGCGCCGTTGCTACGACCCTCCCATTCGGCCTCGTTTTCAATTGGCGAAGTGTAATTTGGCAACGCTTTAACACACTACACACTATACACAAACACTATACTATTAAGCTTTAACACACCGCGAGGTGGCAGCTTTAGCCCGAGAGAGGTAGCTCAAGCCTCGCTCATAGCATTCATCCTTATCAAAAAATAGCTCCGACGCTCGCCTGGCTGCCGCACCGCGTTCCCCCCTCGCCCTTTGAGAATTGAAGGCCAGGCTAGAGGATACACACGACGCTCGTTGCGTTTCTCTTCGCGTTTCACGACGCCTTGAAGGAGTTCATATCGAGTATGAGTGTTTACTGTGTGCTTGTTGACGCTATCTCTGCGCAGGATTCACCGCATGCGGTTTCCTTGTATATCTTGACAACCTCAGCTACCGCAAGGGTTAAATCCTGATCATGGGCGTTAGTCGGCGGTACGAAGATGTGCCACCAGTTGTCAACCTGGGTGTGCCCACCATCAAGCGGTGCTATATCTGCCAAACAACAATAAACATTGTACAGGCTCTCATATACCAATCGGCTACTTCTGTGACGACGTTTCACTTTCGGGTTATACCGTATTGGAGTGATCAGCCATCTTTCCTTTTTTTCATTTTCTCAATACTGTAACCTTCTTTGAGGCACTTCTGGTAAGGCGAAACTTAGCTAATTACAATCGCTCCAGAAAAGAGCTGTGCGATGCGCTGCCAATGTTGCTTCCTTATTTTGTGCGAGCCCCGACACGGCGGTTTAGTGGTTATAGCGCTCGACTGCTGACCCGAAGGTCGTGGGATCGAATCCCGGCCGCGGCAGCTGAATTTCCGACGGAGGCGAAAATGTGTGAGGCCCGTGTACTTAGATTGAGGTGCACGTTAAAGAACCCCACCTGGTCGTAATTTCCGGAGCCGTCCACTACGGCGTCTCTCATATTCATATCGTGGTTTTTGGACGTTAAACCCAAGATATTATTATTATTTTGTGCGAAAAACATTTTATTACGTAAGAGTGCAGCGAACTGGGCGAGTTGCAAAATGCTCATGATGGTTAGCGCAAACGGAACACGGACGAAAGGAAGAAAAAACGAACCCTTAGAGTAATCTTCTTTCCTTCATTGATAGCGAGGATCTCGTTTGTATCGTCGTTGTTGCTTCCTTTCTTCCGTGTTCCGTTTGCGCTAACCATCATGCGCTATTATTACGTTTTGACCTTTAGACAGTATTTTCATATATTTATCGGTTTACGTGGAGTTACAAGTCATACTTGAAGTCAGAGATGTGTATTATTTTTCTCTAGCAGACGCAAGTGCAAAGCGTAACATCCGCGATACTAGCCATAAAGAAGGTTGGCATACTCGCACACCTTAATTGTACCAATGAATGTAATGAGTAACAACTGACACACGCTGATGATGATGAATACAGATGGGCAAATAGTACAAATGATGATGATATGTGCAGTTGACAAAGTAGAGTCAGTGACTGCGCTCACACTAATTCCCTATAGCGCTGGAAGCGGCCGCGTGGCCGCGACAGTATTAAGAGGTGCGTTGTGTATGCGGCTTCAACCGAGAAACATGCATGATCTCTGTCACACGGCAACAGTGATCGGAAGGAGGTATATAGTCTGAGACATGGTAATCACCAGGAGACTTTTGCTAAATGACCGTGTAAAGTTCAATAAAGCGACTCATGAATTTTTCACATAAGCCGGGAACTCGCACAGGGTACAAAGAAGAACTGCGTCTCCATCGTTAAGGTGACAGCACGGTGAATCGAGTCGTAGCGAGACTTCCGAGCTTCCTAGCAGACGCCGGTGTTAATTTATTTTATTTATTTATTTATTTCAGTACCTTCAGGGCCCGAAGGCGTTACAGAAGGGAGTGGGTAAGAGTATACATAGTAATAAGAAAAATAAGAGTGAACAAAGAAAAATGCTGCTAAGAGTAAGCATCGCATTCAGCAGCAGCCTTAAAAGCAGTGACATCGGTCAATTGGGCAACAGAGGAGGGTAGGTGGTTCCATTCGTTCGAGGTAGTGGGAATAAAGGAATCGTGAAAGAACTTAGTATGTGAAAAAGGAATGTGTACTTTGTGGGGATGGTCACATCTATATGACATGTAGTGTGGTTTGGAAAGAAGGTCTTGTTTTAGTTGTGAATTGTGGTAAATTTTATAAAAAAGAATAAGACCAGACACTTTCCTGTGCGAACAAAGAAGTGGAAGGCCCAGAACTGTTTTCATAGATGATACACCTAGATGTGCGTGCATAGTCTGAGAGGATGAAACGTGCACTCCGATTTTGGACGGATTCTAAGGTTTCAACTAGTGTGTTAGTGCCGGGATTCCATACAGCGCTTGCATACTCGAGCTTAGGACGAACAAGGGTTTTATATAGTATGAGTTTAAGGGCTGAAGGTACCCTTGAAAAGTGTCTTCGTAGGTAGCCAAGAGTGCGATTGGTATTGTTCGTTACGTGGTTGACATGAGTGTGCCATGAGAGATTAGAGGTAAATTTTACTCCAAGATACTTGTAACATGAAACACTTTCTAAAACACTATCGTTAATTAGGTATTCGGGAACATCAATAGAACTAGAGGTGCGAGAAACTCGCATTACCTTGCATTTATTAGCGTTAAGTCGCATGTTCCATCTAGTGCAGCCGGAAGAAACTTCATTAAGATCTGGTTGCAGGAAATTAGCGTCAGTATTAGTGCAAGTATTTCTATAAATGACACAGCCATCAGCAAATAATTTAAGTGATGATAGAATATTATTAGACCGGTCTTTGATGTAAACAAGAAAGAGAAGAGGGCCCAAAACTGACCCCTGTGGCACACCAGAAGTGACAGGAGACTCTTGTGAATTGTTATTGTTGGTGGTGACAAACTGAGTTCGGTTAGCGAGAAAGTATTCGATCCATCTTAATATATTGCGGTCAATGTTTAGTTTACTTAGCTTAAAACAGAGTAACTGGTGAGAAACAAGATCAAAAGCTTTATAGAAGTCCAAGAATATACAATCAATGATTAGTCCACTGTCCAATGCCGCAAAAAGGTCATGTGTAAACGAAACCAGTTTTGTTTCACATGAAAAATGTTTACGGAAGACATGTTGATTGGGAGAGAAGAATGAATTTGTATCTAGAAAGGTTACGAGATGAGAATAAATTATGTGTTCTAAAAGTTTACAAGGTACACTGGTGAGGGATATCGGTCGGTAATTGAAAGAGGACTGTGCATCACCAGATTTAAATAATGGTACCACCTTGCCCACCTTCGAGTCACGTGGTAAAGAACAGGATTCTAAGGACTGGGAAAACAGTTTTGACAAAAACATTGAAGAATAAACATCCGTACTTTTCAAAAAATTTGGAGTGATGCCGTCCACTCCGCAAGACGAAGACAAGTTCAGGCCTCGAATTAGCATCTGTACACCATAAATCAATAACAGGATCCATAACGGGGAAGTTATGTTCAGTAATACAGGGAGAAGACACAGCTGATGATAAAAAGGATTTAGAAAATACATGATTGAGCACAGAACAACACTCAGAACTCGGAATTGGTACGCCGTTGCTGTCACTTAAAGATATTATATTCTCTTTATGACCACCTACGATATTCCAAAACTTTTTCGCGTTCGTTACAAGTAATGAGGGAAGTGTGTTTTTATAAAAAGTTTCCTTGGCTTTCTCGACTGCCTCCTTATACTGCGTAGTACATTCACGATAAGCGCTCCATCGCCTTGATTCATTACTCTGTTTGGCTTTTTAAAACGCGCGCTTCTTCCTATTTAACAGGCGATTTAACGAAGAAGTAAACCAAGGGGACCGATGTTTACCTGAAATAGCACGCAGTGGGATGTACACTGCCGTCACCTGTCAATTCGGGCCAGGTGACGGCAGTGTGCGAGGCGAGGCAAACATTATTCGCCTAAAGGACCTGCTGAGGTTGCAGGAGCCGAAATGAACGAGGACGTCCAAGACAAAACTCGGTCAGCGGGAATAGACCAGGAAACAGGGAGAAAAGCCGGTGGTGCGTTGCGTAGCCGTGTTATAGGCGAACGTCACCAACGCCAGAATTGCATCCGCGTGCGTGTGGTCGGGATTGATGTACATTGGAATAATATCGGTGAGGGTGCCATGTATGCGTTCTGTCAAGTCGTTGCTCTTCGGTTGGTAAGTATAAGTGGTCCCGTGAATGGTGTTGGCGGCGCACAGAACCTCAGCGAGAACAGAAGAAAGGAAGACTTTCCCGCGGTCGCTGAGGATAATAACTGCAGCTGTATGGCTTAAAAATAGGTCGCGCAGAAAAAATCGGCGACTTCAGTGGCAATCCCAGCTTGTAGCGAGGCTGTTCCCGCGTAGTGGGTTAAATGGTTAGCAGCCGTCACAATCCAACGATTTCCATTGGAAGTCACGGGAAGGGGTCCTTACATGTCTACCCGACTTCTTCGAAAGTGAAAGCGGGACAAGGAAGAGGCTGCAGAATGCCACAAGGAGCTGTGGTGGGTTGCTTGCGGCTTTAAAGGGGTCATGAACCACTTTTCCAAGTAATGACCTAATGACCTTAGTATCAAAGTTTGCTGCCTCCCGAATCGATTGCCGCAAAAATTTCTCGAATCCGTCAAGAATCAGCGGAGTTACGTGGGTTTGGCTCACGCTCTCAGCGCTTTTCTCGTGCCGACGAGCGCACTGGAAGCTAGACAGGGAGGGATGTCACGGGGGAAAGAAGTTACGTCAGCGCGCGTCATGAAACGCGATCGCTCTCCCGCTGTGATTCGCATGCGCGAGTGCGGCTACCGTGTAAAGTTAGCAGACTGAGGTGTGCGGCACGGGCAAGTGGCGGCACCCCGTGGCAAGAAGCGCGTCTCATCCTGCTATCGGCCAATAAGCATGCTATGCCTCCGCGATGTCAACGTGCAGGCGCCCCGCCCACCGACGAGAGTGAGAACCGGCCTCTGTTTGAAAAGAGGGCACCTGAGGAAACGGTGCTCCCTATAGGGCTGCAGAAATTAGGCGTCTTATTCTTCCTCTAATCACACAATCAATCAATCAATCAATCACCTGAGGAAACGGCAACTTCGCGCTCCGCTTCTGGCCTTCACGCGGCGCGCACGACTGTAATATTTTGCAGAGCAGTTCATAGCCGTGTCAGCTTTCCGCAGGTTGTGTTTGTGTTTTTTCAACAAGCCCAAGGGGTGCTTCATGACCCCTTTAACAGTGGACGCACGATGCAACAAATTTGGCGACCGCTGAAGAGAGGCCAGGCGAAGTGCAGCGACTTCGTATTTTCTCGTACGTTTTGTGGCAGCCGAGATTACTGGCGGTGGCATCATCACGAAATGCTTGAAGAACTTGACGTTGTAGGGGACGTGGTATGTCTGGACTCATTTTTTTCCATCGACGTGGTAAACGTAGCGATGTAGAGCACCACTGTGAATTTTGTATTGATTAAGTTTTCGGCGCAATTGGGCGTTCGGTGGAGTTGACGTACCTTCCATGCGTGCTTGAAGAGACCGGTAGTAGGGTCGACGCGTTGATGCTACACAAGGACAGGTGGGCTCTCAGATCTCAGCTAACTGATCGCTGAGATGGGTAGAGGAGTCTCGGAGGGAGGTGGCGATCGTGAGTTATCACGGTTGGTCACAGGGCAGTGAGAGACAGCATCGGCGCCTTAGTGCTTCTTTCCAGATCTGTAGGCGACATCGAAATCCTACTCCTGCAAGCGAGGTACCCAGCCACGCAAGGCTACCCGATACGTTCTTTAGGGACAAAAGCTAGCGCAGTGCATTATGGTCAGTAACGGTCATGTGGCGGCCATGTAAGTATCGGCGAAATTTTTGTACCGCCCAACAACAGCAACACACTCTTGCTCGGTTATTGTGTAATTCTCTGCAGTAGTCAGATCACGATCGGTGTAAACGAGGACTCGTATGCGAGCGGTGGTGTGCCTTTGCAGGAGAACGGCACCGAGACCATGACCGCTAGCGTCGGTGTGAAGGATGGTGGGTGCGCAAGGATCAAAGCGGCAGAGTATCGGGTCGGAAGTCACGACTTGCTTCAGTAATACGTTCTGGCGGGCTAGTCGGTTCGTTGCTGTTAGACATTCATTAACTGCGCGAAATGACCAGGACGCAAGTAAGAAAACACACAGAGCACCACGAGTTGGCAGTCTCCACTCGTGGTGTTGTCGGCTTGCTTCAACGCCAAGAAAGCCCTTTCCCTGCCTATGCACCAAACAAAGGGCGCGTTATTTACGAGCAGTTGATGGAGCGGGGACGCAAGCTCTGGGAAATCGCGTATGAAGCGCCGGAAGTAAGATGCCAAGCCGAGACAACTGCACAGGTCTTTTTGACGCTGCGGACGGGGAAACTCAAGGACAGCGGAGAGCTTCTCAGGGTCCGGACGAATCCCTTCTTAGCTGACTAAGTTACCTCGAAGCTTCATCGCCTTGCTGGCGAAGCTACGTTTTTTGTATTCAGCTGCAGGCCAGGCTTTGCTAGGACTTCTTCGAGGCGTTACAGATGTTGCGGGAACGTTGACGAAAGCAGTACTATATCGTCGAGATACCATAAACATCCTTTCCACTTGAGACCGCGCAGTACGCTGTCTGTCATGCATTCGAAGGTAACGGGAGCATTAGAAAGTGCGAAAGGTATTACATTAAATTCATACATCCCATCTGGGGTTGAAAAAGCGGTCTTCCCTTTGTCAGATTCGGACATCGGTATTTGCCACTAGTTCAATCGTAGATCAAGGCTAGGAAAATACTCGGTGCCATGCCATGCAACGAATCCAGTGCTACGTCGATCCGTGGCAGGCAGTAAACATCTTTGCGCGTTATCTTGTTCACCGCACGAGAATCGACGCAAGGACATACTGTTCCATCTTTCTTTTGCACTAAAACATTCTGGGGAAGTCCAGGGACTCGAGGAACGACGTATCATATTCCGTCGAAGCATGCCTGAGACGTTTTCCTCGATGATCTTGTGATCTGCCAAAGACACGTGATAGGAGCGCCGGTGAATAATACGGGAGCCTTCAGTCTGAATGCGGTGAGTAACGGCAGTGGTCAAACCAAGGATGGCGAATTAACATCGAACAGAGAACGATGCCGGTTCCATAAGGTGACCTAAATCTTGACTTTGAGCTGCTGTAAGACGAGGGCTTATGGTTGTCTATAAAGGTGTGGAAAAGTTGAGTGGCGGCAAGCTTGACTCTGGTAGTTTTTCTTGACTTGAAAGGGCAACAACTGCAACGTGATCAAGGTCAACCACGCGAGTGCCTGTTAATCTGCAGCGCAGCATTAGGGTTCGGGAGTTTGATTTAAAGCAGTAAGCAAGGCGGAACCGTGAAAAAAGCGAATGATCCCTGAAATCATGAGAATGCCTCAATGTGGGGTACGACCATCATATTACACGAGCACGTCACCACCCACAATGTTGTTGGAATTCACGCTGATTATTACTTTTCTGGTTGGCCAAGAAGATCATATCAGGTGGTGACGAGGCGCATATGCCCTTCGTATTCAGGCAAAAAATAGTCACTGGCACTGAGATTTATGAGGCGCTGACGGCAAGATATAGAAGCGGACACAGAAGACAGGAAGCCCTACCCCGAAATGTGTGCGTGGGTGCACTCTCGTAAAACCGCACACATTACAGGATGAAGAATACCATCTATGCAAACATGAACCGTACACTGTGCCAGTGTACCAATGATGGCGCATCTCACTGCACGGAGAGATGGGCCGCGGTAAGGCGTGGTCACTTTTCGGAGGTGAGGAACAAAAGCAAGCCCGAATAATGTAAATAGCAGCGCCAGTATCCACAAGCGCTTCGACACGTACACCTTCTACTAACTCTACTAATACGTTCGATGGTGGCTCTGGAGGAATTGTTGTCAGTCCGGTGTTTGCAGTTCCTTTTCCTAAAACGGCATGGGAGAGTTTTCCGAGTGGACACGGCGCCGCCGCCGCGTCAATGTCACCGGCTTTCGCGTTCTTTGTGCAGGTACTACCTGGGTGCCTTTGGATCAGCGTTGCTGAAACTTTCACGGCAAATGGACACTGCCAGCCTGCATCGCCTTCGCTTCTGCCAAATGACGTCCTAGTCGCAATCTTGGATGACACGCTTATGCGGCAGCTGCCACACGTGAAGTATGGCTACCGCGCATCTTCTTCACGCACCCTGATGTCACCGGCCCATCCCGGACCCACTGGCTGTCATGCTTTAAAAGAGAAGCTCGCTTCTGCAAGCATCAGTGGACACGGCGGCACCGCTGTGACAATGTCACCGACTTTCCCGCTCCTTGTGCAGGTGGTGATCGAAAACACTGTTTTCGTAGTGATCACCTGTGCTTAGTTGTGTTGCCGTGTGCACATACTCTTTTTTGTTGTTTATCTGAATTTTTGGCCGGTTGCCAGTTTGCTAGTGTCACGCTCGGGTTACGTTGAAGAAAATGCCGGGCCCATCACTGAAGAAAAGCTTAACGAAATAATTAAAACACAAAAAACAAGCATCTTTTGAAGCTCTGGTAGAGGGCAGGATTTTGAAAATAGAGGGAAGGCTAGAAATTCTGCGTGAAGCCCCACTCAGGCTTGCTAGCCTTGAGAAGTTTGCCAGTGAAACCAAAACCTCAATAGCAACTGTTGGTCAGAAAGTTGATGAGTTAGTTACTGAGTCCTACACCGACAGGAATGCCCTCCTCAAGCGACTCGATGATCTCGAAAACTGCTCTCGGCGGAATAGTCTTATTATCAGAGGGGTAAAAGAAGGCATGAATGACACTGAAGATGTTTTACGTGAGAAGGTTGACGTTGGCATATTTGATCAGCTGCTAAACCTTAAATTTAACTCAGTTGAACGGATTCATCGCTTAGGAGCAAAACATGGGGGAAAAGATAGGCACGTTATCCTGGGAGTTTCAGATTTCAGAGATAAAACTAGTATCCTACGAAACTGCTTTAAACTACGGGGTAAGGAGGTCAGCTTTGACGAAGATTTTTCAAAACGAGTTGTTGAGATCCGCAGAAGGCTGTGGGAGTCTAGTGCTGAGGAGAGAAAAACGGGGGCCAAAGTTACCTTCGACAAAATGAAAATAAATGATGTGGTGAATGGTTGGAATGGGGATACTAATATAAGGTACATATGTAAGACACCTCCCGAAACACCTGACAGGCATCGTGATGGCGACTGACGGCGTCAGAGTAGTTTTAACCAGTTAAAGATAATAAATAATAATGTAAGAAGTATAATGAATAAAATAGCAGATCTTGAGGCTGTGGTACTAGAACTCCATCCCGACTTTAAAGTATTGACCGAAGCATGGCTGAAGAAAGATATGCTGGGTGCCGAGGTTACTCCTCCCGGATACAAAATCGTGAGAAGAGACCGTGAAACAAGAGGAGGAGGTGTGGCCGTTTTATTTAAAGATAATATATTAGTTAGTGTTCTTCCGCATGCTATTGGTGCCGAAGCTCTTTGGATTAAAACCACGCTCAGTAATCGCACGGTATACATTGGTGCTATGTCTAGACCTCCGAATGCCCCAGTGAATGCACTTGATAACGTGAGAAGCTTCAGTGGACTCCCACCTGAAGCATGATGATGATATTATCCTAATAGGATATTTTAATCTCCCTGGAATTAATTGGTTGACGCTCACTTCAGAGGGAAGCGCAGTTATTAAAGGTGATCAGCTGCTAGAGCTCGCTTTCTGCTACAATCTGACTCTGGTAGTCTCATCTTGTATGCCTGTGGGTCCAACCGCTTTCTCAGTGCTTGATTTGATATTCTTATCTGGATCACTGCTCCCGTTTTTTAGCATGTGTGAAATTGAGGACGGTCTTTCTGATCATGAAATGGTTTTAATGTCTTTACATCTGTATGCCGATGTTATTCACAGTGATGAAAAACTTATGATACCAAACTTTATGGCTGCAAATGACTTAGCTATACTAGAACATCTGGAGCAGTCATATTATTCATTTCTTGAAATGTACCGAACATCTCGTTCAACAGAAGAACTGTGGCAGTTTTTTTCATTCTACGATAATGTTTTGCGTTCAACAATTTATTTCCAAGCGTCGTAAAAATGTAAGAAAACGAAATCCTTGGATTACGCGCGAGATAATACACGCTAAAAGAAAGCTTAAACGCAAGCGAAAGGCATGCACTGTCAATCCACGCATTGAAAGAACGTCCAGGTTTTAAGTAAAAACCTCCGGCACAGTGTGAATACTTCTAAAAATAAGTTTTATAACCCAACGTTGAAACAGTTTCTCAAAGAATCCCCGGAGAAATTTTGGAGGTACGTGAATCCTTCGACCAGCTCGAGTAGTATGTCTAATCATAGAAGTAACAAGGATCAGGCAGAGGCGGTTAATTCCTTCTTCTCGTCAGTGTTTACAATCGATGAAGGTATTGTACCCAACGTCAGCGATTCCTTAGATATGATTCCTATCGAAGATAATGGCATCACTGAAGAGGGCGTTCTAAACCGCTTGCTTCATATAAATACTAAAAAAAGCCCTGGCCCTGACAATGCCCCCAATGAATTTCTTTAGAGATATGCCGAGTGGTCATCCAAGCTTTTAACTTTTTTTTCAATCATCCGTTACTTGTGGCTTTTTCCCAGCGCTTGGAAACGTGCAAAAATCGTGCCCATACACAAACGCGATTCCACATCTCACGCTAGCAATTACCAACCTATACTGCTTAGACGCACCTCTTCAAAAATATTGGAGCACATTGTATCGAAGCGCTTGCTAACCGATCTCGATGAACCTAATCTAATTGTTTCCTGTCAACATGGTTTTAGGAAAGGGTAATCCACCGTTACTCAGCTTATTGAGCTTGTACACGACCTTTCTAGCACAGTCAATACCCGTGGTCAAACTGACATAATAGTTTTAGACTTCGCAAAGGCTTTCGATAAGGTGTCGCACAATGAGCTCTTACTTAATATCGATGTTAGCTTTAAAAATTCTGCTCTTACCCGATAGTTCAGTTCCTATCTTGCACGCAGAGAACAATATGTCCAACTAGGGCATCACCAATGTGGTTTATCTCCTGTGGTATCTGGGGTGCCCCAGGGTAGTGTCTTGGGGCCCCTCTTGTTCCTGGTGTTTATAAATGTTCTGGTAAAAAATATTACTACCCAAATAAGAATGTTTGCTGACGATTGCATACTATACAAAAATCTGAAGTCACCTAACGACCAGGCCGAACTTAATCTTAACTTAAATGAAAAACTGGTGCCATCAGTGTCAAGAACATTCTTAGTTAACCATACCGTATTAGCGGTCACGAACTTGCTCAGGCTCACCTAGATCTCATATTTACACCCGACTTGCCTTACAATCTTCATGTTGAGGAACTTTGTTTCAAAGCTAACAAGGTGTTATGGGGCCTGAGACGTAACCTCCACAGTGCCTCTGCCGAAATCAAAGCTTTGGCTTATAAAACCTTGCTAAGACCCATAATCGAATATGCTAAAGTAGTTTGGGATCCCTATACACAAACTAACTGTTCGAAACTCGACAAAATACAGGGCCTCAGTTCTAGGTTTATACTTAATAAATACCGCCGTTGTCATTAACCTACCGAATTATGTACTTGCAGAGGTCTCAGCTCTACAAAAACGAACCGAATATGAAAGGCTGGAATTCGTTTTCATAATAATTCATAATCGCGTTAAAATAAGCTCATACAGATACTTTGAAATTAAAACACAAGAAACATCAAGACACAGACACAGTATCTACATACCGCCCCCCAAAGTTCATAATGACTGTTTCGGTACAGCTTCTTCCCTAGGGCGGTTCAACAGTAGAAGTCGTTACCAGATTCGTTCGTGAAAATTAAATGGCTTAATGACTTTTTAGAAGCAAAAAAAACCTATAGTATACTTTGATATTATGCGCTAAGATTGTGATGACATGTGTGAAGGACGTGCTTTGGAACTAGCTTATGATATTTATTATGTGTTTAATATGGGCAAAATATGCTTTTTCGGCAGTGATGCTCTCTTTCCTTATTGTTCACTGACGGACTTCTCCGCTTTAACTACATGCCTAACAATTATGATAGATTTCTTATATGTATCTTGATATGTACTGTGAAATGTGTGTGTTCCAGTAGTGAAGGTTCCTTTTTTTCTTTCTTTTATGCACATTTCTGTTTAATATGATTCCATTCCACTTCTGTAATAGCCCGCCAAAAAGGGCTGACAGCATCAATAAATGAAATGAATGAATGAAATGAGTGGGCGTTCGAGAATTGGGAGGCGGGTCACAGAGGCGACACTGAACGGTGACGTGGAGATGGTGGCTCGGGTGCGTAGCCACTCATCGTCCTGTGGGCGCCTTCTGCAAAACTGAGAGATGTGTCCTCGTTAGCCACAGCTGTAACAGATGGGTCCAGGAGGTTGTTGTGCTGTATAATAAGGTTGTAGACGAATCTGCAATGAAAACGAAGGGATAGGTGCATGGGTCTCCTGGAGTAGGCGCAGGGACGGTGGCGTCGGCAGAGAGCGCCGTAACGTCGGTGTACGTTGGCACATGACGAGCGGCGGGACCGTCGGACCCGTGTGACGTGACAGTATCAATAAATAAAATAAATGAATGAAATGAGTGGGCGTGATGCGGGCTCTATCTCTTGCTTAATGAAGTCCCGCGAGTTGGTAGGAGCAGAAGGTAGAGTAGATTCCGGAGCGCAGGAAGAGCAACGTCCATGAAGCTCTTCACGAACGATGCTGCGGATCAGGGTACGTAAGTCGAGTGCCGCAGGAAGACGAATCTCCAAGAAAAAGAGATTAACATCTTGTCGTGGCAGAGCCTGAGCACGTGATGATGTAATGATGATGTACATATATAATTATCAGTGTTTCCTGAAATAAACTTCAGTTGTTGGTTGGCGCTTGTCTGTTTTAATTGTTCTTTTCTAGTCCTCGTGTGTTTTGCGCAGCGTTAAATTTTCCAATATAGGGGAAGAGACTGGAGTTTCTCAAGTCGCTGGCAAATTTTGATCATATATTGAGTGGTAGTACGATTTTGCGCAGCAAGAGCGAATAAGGGGACGGTGTTTACTGCGTTTAATAATATGGCGAACGTGGTTGGTCTGGGACATGTCGGAGTTAACACGCATGCACAATGCAAGAACATCCTCAATGCGCGAGGGGTACGATTCCCCGGGCAGGTAAATAAATGTGCTGCGCCAGCTTCTTCGCTGCCTCACCGCGAACAGTGGGGGCACGCAACATCTGACGAAGCTGTGTCCTGGTCCAAACGTGTCGCAGCCGGGAAGATCTGCTTGATGGTTCCAAAACCAAGTTTTCGCGACCGTCAGATAGGTAGAAGGTGACGTTCCGCAATTTCGGTGGGTTGTCCCACCTGTTCAAGTCACCGACGAGGTCAAAGTTTTCTAGCTAATCTTCGACGTCATCTCGTAGACCGAATAAGTCGGCCGGATCACGTTGTCGGCTGTTGACGGCCAGAGCGGAAGGCGGAGACTGCAGTTCGAAGGCGGCGTCGAACGAGACAGTATTTCCTTGAGCGGCCATGGCAGGTAGTATTACGCAACCACCCGAGCAGAGCTCCAGTGAGATTGAGTCCAGTTCGAGCCGACAAACACTGATGATGATATATATACCGATGAGAAATGTGTACAAACGATGATCACTTTACAAAAATCACTTTTCAACACCGAAGTCCAGGAGTGTCTAATGAGGAGTGGACAGGTGGACCCGAGGGCGACAGAAGCAGTTCGAGGATACGTGGCGAGCGCAAGGTTGTCACCGGTCCGGGCGCTGAACACAGACAGTCGGTTTGCGGACCCTCGGGTCCGGCAAACCGACTGCCTGTGTTCAGCGCCTAGGAGGCTCCTGCCGGGAGCCTCCTGCCGTCGCGTTCTTGTACCAGTAGACCTTAACTAAGGTACACGAACTGCAGCTCAAGGCCTGCGGATTGCAGTGCCGGCGCGCAACGTAACAGCAGCGGTTGGACTACGGGCCCGAGCTGTGGGTCGAGCTGCCTGGCCAGGTCGCCCCTGGCATCTCAGCGTGTCAGCCAGCAGCCAACGTTCCCTCGTCTAAACCTGCCAGCCTTCGTCCACTCCACAAGCCGGAGCCACCGCGTTCCGGAAGCGTATCTGTCGGCCAACGTTCAACGACAGGGTGAGACTGACCGCCATTTTCGCCCCTCTACGCCGCTCATCTGCGCCTGAACTGTAGCACATTGTTTAAATCTTTCAACTTGCAAGTTCTAAGTGTTTTACTGTTTGCAGTTAACCTTTTGTTGAGTATTTAGTATTATGTATATAGACTTTCGTTCTAATAAATTATAAATTTTTTGTGTGTTTTTAGGACGCATTTGTCCTAAAAACACTCCGGCACTATGTCTCAGAGAGCAGTCGGAAGAAGACAAAGAAGCTGCCTCACACACACGCTGATGATATATACAGGCGAGGAAGTTGTACGAATGATGATGATATGTTCAGTTGACAAAGAAGAGTCAGTGACTGCGCTCACAACATTCATAGTCGGGAGTTGGACGGAATAACGTCTGGTCAGATAAAGGCATTGTTGAAAAACAGGTAACTCACTATTGTCAAAACAAAACAAAATGACGTTTCGGGATCCGAACGGAGCCCTTGTTCACAATCGAATGAAGCTGAGCAACAGGTTCTCATGTAGCGTTGAGCACATGATGCAAAGTCAGGGAGTGCACGTGGTTTAGAGTGTCATTTGGTCTGTTGATTCTTAGTGATTCGAATTAGTGCTAGTGACTGAATTATTAGTGATTCGAGATCCAGCCTCTTTGTCGAATTCTTCACCGTCGCCATGATGCGCCGATGCCCCAGCTTTATTCGTGAGCCTTCTTTCGGCATGCACTGCGAGTGCATTTGTCGCTGTTCGGCCCTTGTCGACCTCATTTTCGTGATGCTTCGGGCGACTGCAGAGCAACATATACCGATTGAAAGCCAGTACAGGGACAACATCAGAGAACCTTTACCGAAGTAGAGGGTCCTTCACATTAGGCAAGTCACCCTTAAGATTGCTTACTGGGATGTGAGCGGTCTTCACACCACCTTTTGTAAACACACGAGCTAGGGCTTCGCTTGCACCTATGTACGAAATACCTGCTCGCTTGTGTGTTGACGCTGTATTATCCATGGCCTGAATGTTTGGCTGCTGGTTATGCATGATAAACTTTAGTTGTAATATTCCTGATTCGTGCGCGCATTCTCTAACACACGCGTCGAGGGTTCATCGATACTTCTAAAAAATGTCACGCGCTTAGACGTACCCTCATACGAAGGGCTCCTTATACGCCTGTGATGCATTCTGTGCATTCGCAAGGACCTTGACTGCAGTGACCGAAATATCAGTGCAGTGTGTGTGCCTGTGTGCAGTTAGTGAACTCAACGCGTACGAACGCTGAGAGAACAGAGGTGCGCAGATCTGTTTGCCCTAGGAAAGCACCAGCGCCCAATACTCGCTCGTACTTTGGACAAACAACGCATTGTTTCCTAAAAATGCTCTTTAACAGGGCGGAAACCTTTACCTTTCCTGTATGTATGTCGTGTGTGTGTGTGTGTGTGTGTGTGTGTGTGTGTGTGTGTGTGTGTGGTGTGTGTGTGTGTGTGTGTGTGTGTGTGTGTGTGTGTGCGTCCATGCGCGTGCGCGTGCGTGCATGCGTGCGGATATCACTGTCGCGTTCAAATGTTCAAGGAGAAGCTTAAGGGCACCCTTTCTCATCCCTCGGCGCGCTGCGGCGGCGAGCAGCTGGCTCTCCAGCATTCCGAATTATTCTGGGCGCGCCTGGCTCTCCAGCATTCCGAATTATTCTGGGCGCGCCTGAACATTTCGCCCCAAGAATTACTTTGTTTTGAAGTGTTGTATTAACGTGATATTCATAAGTGCCCCCCTCTCAGTTATATTGCTTTAAGAGTCGTATTTCGAGATATTGTGAAGGTCTCTCCGTTCAACTCTATAAAGGGGTTACAGCCTCCTCAAGCTTTATCCCATCTTTTATTCTTCCCGCCTGTTTTCAAGCAGCAAGTAAAATATAAGCAATTGATTGATTGATTGATTGATTGATTGATTGATTGATTGATTGATTGATTGATTGATTGATTGATTGATTGATTGATTGATTGATTGATTGATTGATTGATTGGTCGTTCCTGGACTACCTGCATGAGAGACTTGGTTGCATTATCATTCCTTAGGCCACACTGCCGTAGTTTAAAAAAGCAACGTTGCGAACTCGATTTCAGCAATGGGCACATGTACGTCAAATATTCGCAAAAATTTAAGGCAAATATTCGCATAGTACATATTATTGGAGAACGGTAGAAAAATAATAAAAATGACAAAAAAATTAAAGTAGCTTCGCACTAGCGGTTCCATTCGTGAAATTAAATTGAGGAGCTGTGGGGTCCTTTGTTTCTCTCTGTTCTTTTTTTTTTATTTCGTTCTTCCTCTGTTTTTATTGCTATAGCAATCATACGGACACTCTCGATGGGTTTCTTGCTGTCGCCATCGCCGTCATGTTACGTATAGAGTCCAAATCGATAACATCCCCCGCGCATCATATCTTCTACCCACAGGTAAAAGCACACGAGTGGTGACGTTGAACGCGGCTGAAGCGGACATAAAAGGAGTCGGCGCATGTATGTAGGGCGCATGCGATAACGTTCTCCGGTGTGTAAGGCTTCCAGTCGGAGACTGCTCAAGCAGCGAGGAAATGCCCCGCCCGTCTTGAACAAGTATGAATGGACGCGGGAGGCGGTGTCGTTCGAGCAGCAACTAGGCGCGGTCGCGATCACTGGCGCGCATGCTGTCTCGGCAGGCATCAGCGGATGGCTCTGTGGGATGACGTGAGGCGTTCACTTTCCCACATATTTTATTGCTGCGTGCTCTCCGATGTACAACCACAGCCGCTGTCGTTCTTGCGGGCGTCTTCTCACGCGCTAGGCTCGAACGTGCGGAGCAGCTGAAGCGCAACTTCGTCGTCTTCTCTCGCGTTGACGGCTCGCCATAGGGCCCAACTCTAGCGAGGTAGCCAGTGCGCGAAGGAGCGATCCTTATGAGTAGCTGGTAGTTGCTACTGATGGCTTGTCGTCTGCGAGGACGGCATCGGTGTCGAGGAAGGCCGGCTTAATGCGGTCAATGGAGACACTGTCCTCCCGTCCATTAATCAGCAGGACAAAACGTTTGGGGCAACACTTGACGACTCTAAAGGGTCCGTCGTAAGGCGGTTGTAGTGGTGGTCTGATAGCGTCGTGCCGTACGAAGACGTGTGTGCAATCCAGCAGAGCGCGACTGACGAAACTTGGGCGTGAGTGTTGACGTGGTGGGATAGGAGACACGTCTTTCATGGCGTTCCCGAGGCGACTGGCATAATCAGCAACGTCCATTGGTGGTACCGGAGACACGTCGAAAAACTGGCCAGGAAGCCTTAAGGTCGTGCCAAAAACGAGCTCAGCTGAGGAGCAAGAAGCGTCCGTGCGTATCGTGCTGCGAAGGGCGAGAAGGACGAGTGGCAGTCGCTCCGTCCAGGGTATCAACGATCGTGAGTCCATGAGCGAGGCTGTGAGTTTGCGGTGAAACCGCTCAACCATGCCATTCGATATAGGGTGGTAGGCTGTCGTCTTGATGTGGCTGACACCAAGCATGCGGGACAAAGTCCGGAAGAGCGCGGAGTCAAACTGACGACCTCGATCCGTTGTGATGGTCTTGGGATCTCCGTAGCGGCTTATCCGCACTGTGATGAGTCCGTGGGCAACTGACTCTGCGGTGATGTTGGTGAGCGGTAGTGCCTCAGGCCACCGCGTGAACCGGTCTACGCACGTTAATATATACCGGCTGTTTTCCGATGGGGGCAAAGGGCCTACGAGGTCCAGGTGCACGTGACTGAACCGTGAGTCCGGAGGTGTGAAGGTACCCAGTGGGCTGACTGTGTGACGCTGGACTTTGGTTTGCTGGCACTTGAGACAAGCACGTGTCCAGCTGTGGACGTCGATGTTCATACGTGGCCATAGATATCGCGCTGTGATGAGGCGTTGAGTCACACGTATGCCGGGGTGCGACAAGGAATGCAAGGCCTCAAAGACACTGCGGCGAAATGGCGCTGGGACGTACGGTCGAGGACAACCGGTAGACGTGTCACAAACGAGGGGAATCACGCAGCCTGGAAGTTGGACATCTTCGAACTTGAGGGAGTTCTCTTGGCGTCGGAGAACCTGAAGTTCGCTGTCCTCCTGTTGTGCAGTAGCCATGGCTGCAAAGTCGACTGGCGGGCGCTCATCCATCGTTGCGTTGATTTCTACGCGGATAGTGCGTCAGCCGCGGGGTTGTCTTTGCCATGATGTGCCGGATATCGCTCGTGAACTCCGATAGGTAGGCAAGCTGGCGGATCTCACGTGGGGTGTGGGGAGAGCTGGTAGCGGTCGATGTAGACGTGAGCGGCTTGTGGTCGGTGAGGATATGGAATTGCCGACCTTCGAGGACGTGACGAAAATGCTTGACAGCCAAATAGGCCGCGAGTAGTTCGCGACCGAACGTGCTGTAACGGGACTCAGTCTGTGAGAGTTTCCTAGAGAAGAAAGCGACCGGCTGCCAAACTCCGTCGACCAACTGCTGCAGGACTGCTCCGATGGCGACGTCGGAGGCGTCCACGGTGACTGACGTGATGGCGTCGCTCTTTGGATGCGCGAGGAGCGTTGCGTTAGCCAGAGCTTCCTTGATGGAACTGAAAGCTGTCTCAGCGTCGTCTGTCCAGGAGATGGAAGCGTTCGGCTTCGTTTGACCGGAGAGAAGTGCATGTAGCGGTTGCAAGATGGCCGCGCAGTGTGGAATAAACCGACGGTAATAGTTGGCAAGTCCGAGGAATTCACGCAGTTTCTTCGTAGTTGTTGGCCGTGGAAACTGCAATATAGGTTCCACGCGCCGTCCGTGGAGAGATCCCACGGGAATCCACGCGATGGCCAAGGAAGTCCAATGAGGAAACTCCGAACTCGCTCTTCGATCCGTTGACGACAAGTCCATATTTCCGGAGCCGCATGAAAACCTGACGCAGGTGAAGTTCGTGATCTTCTGCTGAAGTGCTGAAGACGAGGATGTCGTCGATGTACGCGAAGCAGCAGGTCAAACCACGAAGAACCTGGTCCACGAACCGTTGAAAGGTTTGTGCTGCGTTTCGTAGACCGAAGGGCATCCGTATGTATTCAAACATGCCAAAAGGTGTTATTATGGCAGTCTTCGGTACGTCGGAAGGCTCGACAGGTATTTGGTGGTATGCCTTCACTAGGTCAATTTTGCTGAATACGGTGGAACCGTGCAGCAATGCCGTGAAGTCCTGGATGTGCGGTATCGGATAGCGGTCCGGTACCGTCACTTTGTTGAGGGCGCGATAGTCACCGCACGGTCTCCAGTCACCTGAGGGTTTGGGGACCATGTGTAGCGGTGAGGACCAGGCACCGGATGAGGGGCGGACGTATCCGAGGTCAAGCATGTGCTCGAATTCTTGCCGTGCTATCTTGTAACGGTCAGGTGCGAGACGACGAGCACGTGCAAATACCGGTGCTCCTACTGTCACAATGTGATGAGTGACATTGTGGCGCACTGGGTCTTCAAGAGATGGAGCACGGAAGAGGTCGGAAAATTCTTCCAGAAGCGTAGACCACGGCGGAGAGACTTTGGCATGAGCTTGCACGAGACGTAAGTGTGGTAAATTCGATGTCACGCCTTGAACTGTTAGGTGGGCCTCAGAATCCACGAGGCGGCTATGTCGTAGGTCCACCACAAGCTTAAAATGCCAAAGAAAATCCGCACCGATAATTGGTACACGCACGTCGGCGATTAAGAAAATCCAACGAAATGTGCGTCTCAAGCCGATGTCAAGCGTAACAGACCTCTGTCCGTAGGTCCGTATGGTGGAACCATTAACAGCTGTGACAGGCGGCGTTGTCTGGCGTCGTCGACGGTCCTCCAGCGTAGGAGGAACAACACACACTTCGGCACCCGTGTCGATGAGGTACCGAACTTTGGTGACGCGGTCCGTGACGTGGAATAGGCGGCTGTATGTCGGGCCTGCAACACTGGCCGCCGTCAGTGCGTGGCCCGTGCGTTTCCCGCAAACTGGCATCGCTGATGGCACTGACGAGCGCGTGCCCCGTATCGGTGGTGGTACCAGCAGACACTGCGAGGCAGACTTGGCGATCTATCGCGGCTTTGGCGTCGTTGTCGTGACGTATTGCGTCGATGGTCTGCTTTCAGCAAGCTCAGTTCAGCGGCCAGCTGGTCCATTTTGCGGTTGAGCTCCTCGTTAGCTTGAAGGAGGCGGTCACCACTTGAGAAGGTTGCGTGTTCGAATCACGTCCGGGCCACCACTTGTGGGATGACGTGAGGCGTTCACTTTCCCACATATTTTATTGCTGCGTGCTCTCCGATGTACAACCACAGCCGCTGTCGTTCTTGCGGGCGTCTTCTTCTCACGCGCTAGGCTCGAACGTGCGGGGCAGCTGAAGCGCAACTTCGTCGTCTTCTCTCGCGTTGACGGCTCGCCATAGCTCGTATAGCCTTCTACGTGCTGCGCTCTCAACGCGATGAGACTGGCCGTTAACCGCATCTCTCCCTGGAGCGGCCTTATTCACCTATACAGGCGTTTTTAGGGTTACGCGAGACTGAATATGAGTGAGTTATCAGCTTTACTCCGTATAATTACCATTGGTCGCTATCGCATTCTTTCCTTCGCCGTTGCGGCGAAACTTATTATTTTGTCATGTCTGTTTTTCTATGTATTTTTGTCCGGCGATTTGAATTTTTCTTCCTTTCTGTATGTATAGCTTTCTCTCTCTATCTATTACTCGCTTGCCTATTCTGTCTACCTCTTTTTCTCTCTCTACTTCTTCCTCTCTTGATTTTGTTCTGTGCCTTTAGCTCTTTCTTTATCATTGGGTCTTTCTTCTCCGTCTTTCTCTTTCTCCTTTGTCTGTGTCTTCCTCCCTATTTCTCTCTCTCTCGCTTTCATGCTATGCTACGCTTTATTCTCTACCCTCCTCCTTTCCCTTCTCATCACCCTCAAGTCGCATTCCCACTCCGTTGTTATACTGCACTCTACAAGGCAATACTTTGCGAGCCTGGATAGCCGACTCGTTAGATGCTCGCTTTCCGATCGTGGGTTTCCTACTGAAAAAATCCATATGCCATCTTACGGAAAATATACGTATTCCGTATATTTTCCATATAAAATATATGGATTTTGTACGGACGTATACGGATGCATACGGAAATTGTACGGAAGATATGGAAAGTAACATATGGTACAGGTGTATGGATATAGTCTTACGGAACACACGAAATCTGTATCCGTTATAGGGACAGACCCATGCGGCGATACGGAATATATGGAAACTATGATACGCAACGTGCGCAAACCGCATGGGCATACGGAAAGAACAAGCGGAATCCGTATCTGCTATGGAAATACCCATGCTCATAAGCTTCTCTATGAAATATGCAGAATATTTATTTATTGATGTCTGAATACTGCAATATTAAAAGATCATATTAGGGTGATTAAAAAATAAAGGTATTCAAGCTTGAATAAACAAACGAGGCACAATATTTAATGCAGGAATAAGAATGCTATATATTCAAAAGTATAAAAACACAAATAGAATTTCCAGCACAAAATATAACTCAACGTGAGTATTCACTCATGTTCACAGTCGTCTGTATGGTATGATGTTCATACTCACGTCTACTCACACCCCTCAACACTCACCCATACTCAGACTCACGGCTACTCACACCAATGAGTATTCACGTGGTGTCTACTCACACCTCTCGACGACTTATACTCACACCTACTCACATCGATGCCTATTCACTCACGTTAATACTCACGTCTAATTCACCTGTCAACACTCACTCATGCCTACTCTTACCGATGAATATTAACTCATGTTCATACTCATGTCTACTCCCACCCCTCAACACTCACTCATACTCACACTCATGCCTACTCACACCGACTCACACTCATTGATACTCACTCACTTCCATACTGCACACCGACTCACACTCATGAAAACCCACTCATGCTCATACTCAGGTTTGCTCGCGCCCCTTATCACTCACTCGTAATCGCACTCACGCCTTTCAAAAGACTGTGAGTGTGTGTACTCATGTGCGTAGGTCAGCAAAAAATGTGGAGCTCACTCACCAAACATATTTTGCCTTTAGTGCTCACTCGGACTCAGACTCACCAAACCTTTTCTAAATTGGACTCACTCAGACTCAGACTCACTGAAATTTCTCAACCGGACTCGGACTCAAGTTCACAAAAATATTACTCAGCCTGACTCACTCAGGCTCAGACTCGCGGCTCGATCTGAGTCTGAGTCGACTCATTAGTGAGTTTGCCGACCTATGCTCATGAGTGAGTATGCCGAGCTGATTTTCACATTTCTCTAGGTAAAAGACCTGTATACGCATTGATGGTTGCAAATGATTCAGTTCAACAAAAGGGAGTTTTGTATTAAAAAATATTGGTCTGTATTCATGGATTGCTTACCCAGAAGCTGTACAAGGTTGGCTGAAAGTAACGTGTCTTAAAGTAAGTCAATGAAGTTCTTTATGTGCGGTTAAGCACAGCGTGTAATTGCTAGTTTAACCCATTGTAGTAGCACATGAAGACTGGCAACAAAGACACATTCTCTTTGCCATAAAATGACTCCACGAAAATTGTTTTTCTTTTGTCATAATTGTGTGTTATTAAACATCTTGCATTCTCAATATTAAACCAACAATGACTTCAATCAAAGAAGACCCAGTGGCCTGTAGGCGTTGCTGTTTGGAAAGGTTCACATTGAACAAGCACTTTCACTGAAGCAGTATTAGGCAGTACTTCCATTATATATATTTTTTGATAAGAATATTCCTGGCTATCAGGTAAAATATATGAGAGGAAGTCACAGTGAAAAACATGACAACATTTATTCTGAGCTTTCGGCCGGGGACCGGCCTTTATCAAAGATGACATTATGACGTTGCGTTGGGGTTTAAGTACAGAGTGTTGCGAAAATCTGTACTTAAACCACAACGGACAAAAAAATGGCCGCGTATCTGCGTGCTTCGCTGCAAATGTCGTCTAAAGACGATAGAAGAGGCGCTGCGTGAGATATGGACGCCATCTGGCAATACGTCGGGAAACATGAGTGCTGTGTTGCGGGCTGGTAGTCCCGGCACAGCAGCAGGCGAAGACCGGCGGTGACCAACGCGGCTGGCGGGGACGCCAGCCATCCCGAACACGCGGTTTGGCGCGAAGCGCTGAAGCAGAAGAAACGTCTGAACTCAACGAGTACTCTCCACACATTCTTTTATTTACACATCGCCTGGGTAAAGCAGGAATGCCAGAGCGGCGCCCCGTGGCATTCGTACAGTGCAATACAGAACCGAAACCAAAACACAACAGTGAGCTCGCGCAGAGGGCACGGAGGAAGGCAAGTTTCAGCGCAGCTTAAGAAACTAGGGTCTTCAGAATTACGTATGTATGCATTTTCTATTAAAGGAACACACCACCTAATACTTACCTAGTGATGTTGTGCCTCAGATATGCGTATGGTTTGCTTTTTGATCGACAATGTACACAAGTATGAACCTAGTCAGCCGTTCAAGATGGCTGGCCCTTGGGCAAGTGCTTCAACTTTGGCCGAGTGGCTCAATCGAGTGACGTGCCGGCAAACAGAAAGAGAGACAGACCAAAATTTCTCCGTTTAAGCATCCCAAGAAAGACTATCGTCTTTAAAAGAAGAGACGACAACACACAGAGCGCACTCTGTGTGTTCGTCGCCTCTTCTTTTAGTCCCTGTCTCGTTTGCGCGATTCAACCCTTAAGATATATCAGAGATCACGATTTAAGGTATACACGTGTAAGTCGTTCATAAACTAGTGGTGCTACCTGCGTGTCCTGTATATGATGCAATTTTAACTTCTCTGAGACAATGGTCTTAATTAAATACGTTTTCTTACATATTGTAATATACGTAGGCACAGTGTTTGAATACTTCATGAAACAAATGTCTGCAGTTTTTGTTAAAAAGTTTCACTCTCAACCGTTTAGTTGCTCGTTTAAGAGCACACATGTGCTTACATAGTTCAGCCACAAAAGAAGTATTGATGTACTCAAATCTGTAAGAAGAGAAAGCTCACTGCTCTCTTTAAAAGAGACAATGTTGCACTTTTGATCCTACTACTGGAATACCTTTGTCATCAGGTTTTACAGCTCACTAAGTGCCTGATCGTTTTTTTACATGTTGTCGTATGTGCTAATAAGTAAGGATGCTGTTCAAATCTCAAGTGATCAATAAAACATACGCATCGTCATACTGATGCTCACTGTCGAAGATCCTAAAGCACATGTCAAGCTGCTTGAATATCGGTTTCCATGCAAGTTATCAACTAGCCAACTGTAAAATACAGTCATATGAAGCAAATTTGCCTCTCTGCTCTACTTTCCTGTAGACCCTGGACAGGCACGTAGCCAGTATTTTTTTAGGGGGGGCCCACGACCTAATTGTTCGAAAGAAAGTCTTTGCATGGCAGAAGAAAAAAAAAGTTGCCTGGGTATATAGAAGGCTGGACGAATTTCGGGGGGTTGGGGGGGACTGGGCCTTCCTGCCCCCCCCCCCTTGCCTACGTGCCTCACCGTGGGTGTTGATGCACATGATTAATACCTATTTATACTACAAAGGTCCATAAAATGAAACAAAATAAAAAGATGTAAAAGACGAAAGAAAGGCAGGCAGGTTAACCAGGTTGAAGTGACTTGCTGCCCTACTGTGGGAGGGAAGGTGATCAGAAAAAAAATTACTCATGAAAGCACAAGGGATATGTACGCACAGATAACCGTGTTCATCATTGATGCACCGATGAGGACTCACGTTCGTACTCACACCTACTCACTCACATTCATACGCCAACTCACTCTGATGTGTACTCACTCACGTTCATACTCAGGTTTGCTCATGCCCCTCATCACTCACTCGTATTCACACTCATGCTTTTCAAACAAGTGAGTAGCATGCCAAGCCGTAGTCGTCATATCTACTGTAGGTAAGAGACCTATATACACAAAGATGGTTGCAAGTGATTCAGTTCGACAGAAGTGAGTTTAGTATTGAGAAAAATATTTGTCTATATTCATGGATTGGCTACCCAGAAACTTTACAAGGTGCGCTGTAATAGGATGTCCTAAAGTGAGTGAATGACGTTATTTAGGTCGCCTAAGCACAGCATGAAATTACTCGTTTAACCTTTGTAGCGGCACATTCGCACTGGCAACAGACACGTCCATATTGTCATAAAATGCTTCATGAACACTGTTCTTCATTTGTCATAGGTGTGCGTTATTGAACTTGTGGTATTCTCTGTATTAAACCAACAAAGACTTCAACCAAAGGCCCAGTGACCTGTAGGCTTTTGCTAATTGAAAAGATTCACATTGAACAAGCACTATGCCTTAAGCAGTATTAGTAGGCGGTACTTCCTGCATTATATACGTCACGAGAGCATACTCAGAGTCACCTTAATATGTCACTTGCACGCACTTAACTTCTGCCTAAAGGATCATATTAAATGTATCTCAGGGATCCCAATTTGAGGTAGCAAGTGTACGTGGTTTAATGACTAGTAATGCTACCTGTGTGTCCTGTATATGATGCCATATAAACTTCTCTGAGACTGGTTTTCGTGAAATACGTTTTCTTCCATGACTGTGCCACGCGTGTGCACAGTGCCATGCGTATGAAAACTTTATATAAGAGACAAACGTATTCAGTTTTTGTTAAAGAGCTTCACTCTCTCCCATTTAGTGTACAAAGAGTCTTAGTGCACAGATCTGTTTACGTAGTTCAGCCATAGAGGTAGTATTGGTGGACTTACATCTGTTCAAGAGAAAGCTATCACTAAAAGTATCAATCTTGCACTTCTGATCTTACTACTGTAATACATTTATCATCAGGTTATATAGCTGAACAAGTGCCTCATTTATTCACGTGTTGTTGTATGTGCGAGCAAGTGTGGAAATTGTTCAAATCACAGGCGATCAATAACACATATGCATCGTCATACAGAAGCCCCCTGTTGAAGGTCCCAAACCACATGTCGAGGTGCTTGGTTATTACTTTTCATGCAAGTTATCAAGTGTCCAATTTTAAGTACAGACGTATGAAGCAAATTTGCCTCTGCTCTAATTTATAATAGACAATTAATCTTGACACATGTTTAATACCGCTTTCAACAACAAAGGGTAGATGAAATGAAGCGGAAAAAAGAGAGGAAAAAGATGAAAGAAATGCAAGGAGGTTAACCAGGCTGAACTGATTTGTTGCCCAACAGTGGAGTGGGGGGGGGGCAGTGGTCAGAAAAAGAGCACAATTGATATGCATGGACACATAATAGTGTTCATCATTTATGCACGGGTACTCACGTAGAGAGCTCGGTTGTTTTGAGAAATTGCAATAGCATTTTCTCAGCCCGCATTGCAGATTATGTTTGCAATGGTATGTTATACGATGAAATTTAAGCGCCTGTTTTAAGAAGTTTGGAGACGCAACAAGGGTTTTAGAATTTAGATCATGGCCACACATGTGCAACACGGAGAGTGCAATAAAGTGACGACGCTTGAGGTTCACCTTCCAGAGTGGAGCTCGGTAGCGTAATCGCGGGGCCCCGAGTGCATCATCTTCTCAATTGCTAGCCTGGCTTCATTTCTCGGTGGATGCATCAACCGTGCCGCAAGGAAATGAACATGGGCCATTTCAAACTCTCCTAGAATGTCTATACTGCAAGTACAGTTGTGTAATACCCACTACGCTGTAGCTCGTCCTTTTGGAAAGGGTGAAATTTTAAACAATCAACATTGTACACTTTCTGTCTCTTTACTTTGTGCCCCTAATTTTTTGTTTAGCTTGGTCACTTTTTTCAGTCCTTATTTTGCAATATCGTCGAGTGGATAATGCCAAAAAAGGGAAAAATAACCGGTGTGCAAGCAAACACAGTGCCACACAGATATTCTAACCTAATGGTTTTTCTTTTATTTTTAAGTTTCAGCACTCAACACGCTAACAGAATTAGCAGTACATCAATGTAAATGAAAAAAAAGGCATTAAGTGACTAGGACTCGAACCGACGTAAACAAGTCGTGATCTCTACGCGCGAGCCTGCTACTCCAGCCTGCTACGCCACCCGCACACTGGTCGTGACTTCTCCTTAATTTAATAGATGAAGTGCTTACGCGCTGAGAGTGCGTAGTAGGTGCAATATGAGATCATACTTATTATTGCAGGCATATATTTTGGGAGCGTATCTACGCCTCACACTTTTCTCGTATCTTTTCACTATAGGTTACCGATCGCTCGCGTATGAAAACACGGATGCTTACACACAAGCAATGTAATTTACACAAGCAGTTGAAGCTTGTTCCCCGAGGCTCTCTTGCGATTAATAGTCGGCCATCGCGCGAAACTGGAGTGATACGCCGTTAACCCGTGCGTCTAGCTGTGTTCCCCTCCGTGGCTGTCTCGCTCGATCACGAATTCAGCGCGCGAAATGAAGCACACGCCAGTGCCGCGCGTAGCGGCGACATCAGCTGATCAGGCCGGCTTGCTTCCCTTTGCTTCAACGCAACGAAACATCATGCCTTGCAAGATGACATACTGCATTACGTAAAAGTGTTACTGCATTGTAGTCATCCTGCCATTCACTGAGGACGTACATACAACTACTGTACAGTTTTGCTTCGGCGGCAAGCATCGACCGTAAAGCCACACTACTATGCTACTATGTCCGTCGTAGAAGCAGTATAAACCTCGCGTCTGCTAGAACAAAAAGAAAAAAATCTACTGAAAAAGTATTTGTTTTCTCGTATAAATTTTTCTTCAAGATAAGTCATTATTTTTAAACTATTTTACTCAATAACATGCATTCTCTAACAATTTCACACGGCGACGTTTTCCTTTTCTTTTTCACGAACAACAATTCAAGCTAGGTCCATCCATAGCCGTAGCCAGATGTTATTTGCCTTTGTTTGCGAGCGTGTCGTGTGTGTACTCGTTCACAAGAAGATTCAAGGTAAAAGCATTAAATTTACGTAAGGAAGCTTCGTTTCTCGTTTGTGCGGTGTGCAAAGATTGCGCCCCATTCCCGCTGTTCTCGGAGTGCCTGCGAAGTACGAGTCGTTCAAGGAATCAACGAAATGTGCGGGCGCTCGAATGACTCTATGGCTGACGCCCGTGGCCACCTGCTACACGCCAGTGCGAGAGAAATTAAAGGTAAGTGTGACAGCTTATTATGTAAAGTACGCAACTCAGCGCAAGGCTCTGTTACCGCACTCGGACGTGGCGTCGTAAAGAGGCAGCCTTACGCACCTTTGCGAGCGACGGACAATGTGCGCTTACCGATTCGCTTTGACTACGCTGATCTGAGCGGAGCCATGGCGTATCGGCACGGCCTTACGGGAGCGAATTCGCGACAACTGCGAGATATGCATGTGTGTGATGATCAATTTTTCTTACGTGCATTGCAGTCTGCAGGACGCAAGTGGTGCTTGCTTCGTTCGTTGTTGATAAATCAAAGCCTGCAGCGCCATTTGCTGCTGGGAAGCATTTTGCTCACGTTCGTGGGCTATATAATTTGTAACGTGGCTCAGTCCACCTAGCAAACCACTTAAATGAGGAAAATGAGCCTACATTCACGGTGAAGTGTTTATTATGCGCTTGAACGCTGGCTTGAGCTAGTTAAACGTAATCGTGTGTTTGCCTTGTGTAGGAAGAGGCGTTAAAAGAATGTGTGTGTGTTTGTGTGTGTGTGTGTGTGTGTGTGTGTGTGTGTGTGTGTGTGTGTGTGTGTGTGTGTGTGTGTGTGTGTGTGTGTGTGTGCGTGTGTGTGTGTGTGCGTGTGTGTGTGTGTGTGCGTGTGTTTGTGTGTCTGTGTGTAAACACGACGCCTTCGCGTATCAGTTATATTGCACCAGCCAGCATCCACGTTCGACATCTGACGGTTGTGAAAACTTGCATGCACAATGTGAGACTTCATATTCTGTCAGAGTTTCGCTTTTTATACATTAATGTGCTGCCAGCATGTAGTAAAATACATTACGCTGCTGTGTGGCAGTGGTGTATCACAGTGCTGTGGGGTTGCTGATGCAAGGATTTATAGGTACGATGCAGGAGAATTTCTCATATGAGTAGCTCATCAGGCATGTGCGTGTTTTAGCGCAAGCAAGACAAGGGCAGAAGGTTGACATGTAACGACAGGACCAGCACACAGTTACGTGTCACCCTTCTGTCCGCGTCTTCATTGCACTAGAACACCTATGTTTCCATACTTTAAACAACATGCTTTTCTGTTATCCTTTTCTTGCCCAATTTGTGCTACAGTACAGTCGTCAGCAATACGAGTGTAAACACTGAAATTAGCATTTAAAGGTCAGAGTGACTAAATGCATTGTAATGAACAGCATGAAGTAAGAACGAGAGCCATAAGTGAGAACAATGCGGGACAAGCACAGACTGTGAAATGAAAAATTTATTGCACAAGACCTTGCCGATATAGCATTAGCCGTACACCTCGGGCACGTGAGGGTCCGGTTAGAAAAAACAAGTTACAAAATCAATAGCTTCATTGATTTCGTAACTTGTTTTTTCTAACCGGACCCTCATTTGAACGTGGGCGGCTAATGTTATTTAGGCAAGGTTCTGCGCAATAAGTTTTTCAGTTGACAGTCTGTGCTCGTCCTGCATTGTTCTTCCTTTTGTCTCTCATTCACACTTTGTGCTGTTCATTACTATGCATCCAAACCAAATGGCTTACTTTACGACTATTTTGGACTATATGCAGTTGGCAAGCGCAATAGTGTTCATAACAATTGCTCAAGCGAAAAGGTATCTCTTGCTATTCAGTAAGTCACATTTATATTGGTAATCATTGATTAAACATGTATTCGGTGTTCTCTCTCGTAGTTCTCACAAGCATACATGTCAAAATAGATGAAGTATATATAAGCGTGCTTTTCAGCAAAGCAAACTATGCTTACATTGAACACATCACAAAAGACCGCTGCATGGTCACTTTACACTCATTCAGGTGCGTTTGAAATAAATTTCAATTCCTCAGCGCACTGGCAGTAACCCTAGTATCACCAAATGTTAACACATTTCGCCGCCACATTGAGAAAGTTACGTGAATGTTGTGGCAACATTGCTTGCTGCTAGGAACACTTCACAGTGGGGGCAACATTAACAATTGTTCTATCATTAAAAATCTCGGCGTGCCTATAGGGAGCTTACACGGTGGGAGGGGGGATATAGGTGGCTTTTTTTTGTCATAGCCAGTCGAGGTGGTAGTCGGGAAAGTGCGCGCGGCAGCAGCTCTCGCTTCAAAGGTTCTGCCGCGATGATGCACTGTGTGGTATATATTCCCCTTGTATTGTAGCGAGCACATATAGCTACTCTACTGTAGCAGTTGCACCCAAAGTAAGGCAAAGAAGTTGCACTTGGAGAAAGATGGTTGCTGCGTCTACAACACACCGAAGGGCACACGGTAAACCCTATACATACCATGCATTTTTGACCATGTCGAGGAACAGTTTTTCTCAAAACATAATAGAGTTATCCACATAATACAATAATAATATTCTTCCAAATCTGGCACTCTTTCAACTGTACTATATTCATTAAAATCTGATTATTATTACTTTTTTCAGTGAACTTTTTACCACTAGGGCTTAAATTTTGGGTTAATTTGCATCTTTCAAAATTTTTAGCACAAAAACAGTGAAGTGCCTAATTTCAATTCTGGTACACTATTTGTATGCACTGTAAGGAAGACAGCGGCGCCCGGGCACGGGCGCGAGATCGGCTGGCGCGAAGAAGAGAACGACGACGCTGGAGAATAGAACAGCCGGCCTAGTGAACAAGCGTTGTGTCAATTTCTCTCTCTCGTTCATCTACAATGGCGCTGTCGTCGAACACGGAGCCTTAAGGCAGAAACCGCCTGTGCTCGTCTGTCTTCGGCTCTGCGGAGCCGCCAGTCAATGAACGCCGTCCACGCTTCCTAGGGCGTGGCAACCGCAAGCCTGCCGCCGCAGGAAGCACACTTCGGCGGGGACGGCGTCCAAGCCTCTCCGACACCCGCTTACCTGCCCAACCATCCCAGGAAAGCGTCCAGGCCTCCTCGGCGTGTCGACGGTATTGTACCGGTGATTCCATTCATCATGTTGACCACACTTCCCTGATTGCGGACATCGCCACGCTGATTGTTGCGACGACCACATATTCGGCGGCCGCAGCCAATGGTTCTCCGGGCGGCTCACTCGACGATGCTACGAGGATCATCTGCGCAGCCACGCGCTTGTCCGAACAGCTTCACAGCTTGGCGCTTTCAAACTGCCGGTTTTCAACCGCCGCCGTGAGTACCGGGGGCCCCGTATTCTCCACAGCCATCGCTCCTGGCTCCTCCGGCTCTCCGGGCTCCTCGCTCAACCTTCCCACGGACGTCATGCGGGCGACATCCTTGCTTCCCCAGGAACTAGACCGCTTCGCCGCGAGAGCCTCCAGATCCTTGCAGTCCATATTACCACCAGCGGTTGCATCGGAACTACCGGAGTTCCGAGGATTCCAGGATAATGCCGTCCTGTGGATCAAAACAGTAAACGACCTCGCCGCCCGCCATGCCTGGCCGGACCATCGGAAATGGCTGGTGGCCATCGACCGCCTTCGCGGTGCTGCCAAGGCATGGCACAACTACGAAGGCGTCAAACAATCCTGGACTGAATGGTGCGCCAGGCTGACTTATTTATTTCGACAGCTTTTCAATCCCTCCGACCCTATCCCTGCCGGCCCAGACTCTACCGCGGATGGGTACTCTGCGACACACCACCACGACGGTGCCGCTCGGGCGTCCACCAACCTGCCCTCCTTCAGAGATAAAGCTCGCCACCACTGTAGAGCGGCCTGCGTTGGCACTCCTCATTCGACTCAGAGAATGGGCCCCCAGTTTCGCCTTCGCTGCTGCTGCACGTGCAGATGCCAGCTCCTGTCGTGCCTGACACGCCACCAGAACTGGGAGAGCCTATGGCAACCATAAATGCGCTCACAGACTCATCGGAGCCGCTTCCACAGATTCGACAGCAGTCGTTCGCACTCGATCACTTTCCACCCAGCGAGAAGGGCCTCCCGGACAAGCCTAGGAAGCTGCCGAGTTGCTAATTCCAATGCCCGTTGATGTACCATCAACTAATCGTAAGAAGCCTGTGATGGACTACACAGCCAGGTCACCCGGTATGCCGCCCGGACACCTCCAGAAGTGCCGGACGGTGATGAAAAAGAGGAAAATGAGCGATGAGCCCCCTAAACTAACGTGGAGGTTGTATCTGCGGAAAAGGACTTCTCCATTTTCCCAAAGCCACTGAAACTTCGTTTTGCTGACGAAGGTCGTGACCATCCTCCCGGATTTGACATTGATGCGAATGTGACCGACTTCCTCAAAGAAGCGGAAAAAGGGGGTCGAGAAGCTACGCCACCCACTGCGCCTCCTCGGATGCTCTTCTGGCAAACTTCTTCGAGCATGCCGCGTCCGCCGCTTACTCCGCGACACAGCCAAAGTCGGCTGCCAGACGTATGGTTGGCAACTGCCCACAAAATGTCGCTTCGTGTCCGAGCCCAACCTCCGCGATGCAGCCTGTCTCGCCCTCCAGATACCCATCTGACAGATCCCCAAACCGAATCGCAGTGTGGCCGTGACTTGCGGCCACAACGAGGCAGCCAAAGTCGGCCGCCTGAGCCTTCGGCATTTCTGCAGGACACGTCGTGGCGTGCAAAGGAGGAGGATACAACTTTATTGACGCCATGAAATGGGTCAGGTGAGGGGGGGATGGGTGCAGGGAAAAGGCAGCCGATTGGTCCTCGGGCCGCTTTAGGTGGCCGAAAGTCCTTGCGCTTCGGAGACCCCTATGCCCCAGCACACTATCCGGAGTTGGTCGTCCGGTTGTGAGCTGCGCAAAGAAGCCTCCCATCGCTCCTGTCTCTCAGCCCCCTCAAAGAGGGGATTTGTCTTGTTTGGACAATGGCGATACATGTGATTAAAGTCGGCTCGCGGACTCGAGCAGAGACGACAATGGGGTAAGGTGTCACCCTGATGAATTTGGGAATCGATGAAGTGCGATATTAAAGTGCCCGTTTGGAGTCGGCGCCAAACGATCTGCTCAGCCTGGGACAGCGATTTATGGGCTGGTGGGTAGATCATGCGGGAATTGCGGTAATGTAAAGTAATTTCATGATAGGTGAGTAGGAGTTCCCGCGCGCTGCGAAAGGAAGGCAGACCGTCCACTGCCCAGTTGACGAGAGCTCGGGCTTGCTCATGGGCGGCTGTATTCCCGGGATGTCTGCAATGCGCTGGAACCCACAAAATAGTGATTATTCGTTTTTTGGCGTGCAAAATAGCGCCCAGCCAGGCACAGCCAGTACCGCCCGCCAGAGACGTCTTCACTTCAGCGTCTAGGGCCTGTGAGCCTGCGACTACCAGCGCTGCACAGCCAATGTTGTCCACCCGAAACCATTTCTGCAGCTCGCCAAGTAATTTCGCAGCGTGGCCGAGTGTAAGGAAGACAGCGGCGCTCGGGCACGGGCGCGAGATCGGCTGGCGCGAAGAAGAGAACGACGAAGCTGGAGAATAGAATAGCCGGCCTAGTGAACAGGCGTTGTGTCTATTGCTCTATATCGTTCCTCTACAGCACTTACGCTGAATACAAATACAAATAATGAACTGCTTATCTTGAAATACATGGAAAATAATGGTAGCTAAGTTATAAAAAACATAGTTTTAAGTTAATCAAGATTAAAGTAAGAAAAAAGCTGAAAGAGGATCTCTTGCCACAAACAAAGTTAAACTATTTTATGTAGTACCTACAAGCTTGTTAATCATTGCCAAAGTCATTTTTCCCCTTTGGAGCCTGTAGTCTTGCTTGCCTTGCTTCTTATGTAACATTAGGAAAAATTAAATTGAGCGCAAAATGACACAAGGACGAGAAGAGAGTACACAACACGTGCGCTAAATTTTAACGAAATGGTTTATTTCAACCGAAGCACGAATATGTACGGTGGTGATGCTCAAATGGTACAACCAGATGTCATGTGCAGAGAACTTTTTTGTCACTCTGATTTTAACAGGAGACGTGCAGAGAAGTGATATTTTCTTTCAGTCGAATTAAGCTTAATTCTATCTGCAGACTGAGCAGTTCAGCACCGCCAAACAGCTCTGCTTGCAAGATAAGACATAGGACCCAGTTCGTGGACTGTAGATAGGCGGTGGTGTATCAGATTCCCCTCTCTTGCGGAAAGCAGTACGTCGAAGAGACGGGGCGCTGTCTAAATGACAGGTTAAGAGAGCACTTCAACCTTGTGAAGAAGGGTAACGATGGCTGGCTCGCGATGCATTGCAGAGCTTGCGGGTGCGCCCCAGGTTTGAGAACACCAAGGTGTTATTGACTAACCGCGATGAACTAACAAGACTAATAGGAGAAGCCGCCAAAATCGCAAAGTTCGGTAGCGATTGTGTAAGCACGCTGTCCCTTTCAGAAAAAAGAATTGCATTTTTTGAACATGCACTAATTTTGTGGTTGGTGCGCATAGCTTGTATAAAAGGTTATGATAAGAAAATATCACTTCTCTGCACGTCTCGTGTTAAAATCAGAATGACAATAAAGTTCTCTGTACATGACATCTGGCTGTAGCGCTTGAGCATGACCACTGTATATATTCGTGCTTCGGTTGGATTAAACCATTTTGTTGAAAGTTAGCGCACGTGTTGTGTCTGCCCGTCTCGTCCTTGTGTCATTTTGCGCTAAATTTAATTTTTCCTAATGTCTTACCCACAAGGCCGAATTTCTCCCCTTGCACAGTTCTTATGTGAGCTGTCATGCAGCTCTATTCACAATGTATCGTCGATTATGGTCAACTTCTTTCAGCAAATTTACTGTGCTTTGGCCAAGGTTCAGTCCTAATGATTTCAGAATTTCGACACGTGCGATACTGCCGTTATTAGATGAAAAAAAAAGCATCCATCATCGCAATCTTTAATACTCTGAAGCCTAAACAAAGAGCTAGGACTTTCCAACTCAATCCCGATTAGCTCAACACTTGCACGACACAGTTTGCATGCGCAGTTCTGTCTAATTGCACCACAAATAATATTGATGCCCATTAGAGCGTACCCGTTGTCACCCTGTGCGCGAGGTGCCTTGAAGGACGCTGAAAAGGCTGGGATTCAATGACGAAGAGTGTGATGGTTCAGTGTTCGGCACCTCAGTACGTCGCTAACATTTATTCGCATTTACAAGACAACTGAATTAGTTGACACGAAATATACTGTCGCTGAATGCTTTCTCTACCCTCAGCATCTCAACTTATCGATTGGCACGACAGACACAAGGTGTAATGAAACTAGGAGTTAAAATTGTTTGAATAGACGCGCTCTGAACCACGAATGTGAATAAAGACAAACACAGCATCTTCAGATTGTCTTAGCTGAAAAAGCAGGCATGCAGAAAGTTAGCCGACAATTTCAGAAAATGGACTGTAAGCACGGAGTGCATACGAGGGGCTTGTCTTGGGTGCGTGTAACTGTTCACTCACTACTTGCCTTCGGAAAATGAGGTTCTCAGCTACAAAAAAGAATTTCAAATAAAAGCACGAATATGCAAAATATGAAGAAAAGGATACACTTCCCAAATTGAAAACAACAAAAAAGTGATTTTATTTTACATTTTGCCTTACCCTGTGCCCTTAAAGGGGCAGTGACATAAAATGTCAAGCTCGAGATGTGTCCTTTATTCAATTGTTCGGTGTGCATAAGTATTTTTGACCAAGTTTGAATGACGTCCGTCACCTGGAAGTTATTTTATTTCGAGGGCAAAGAGCGTACGAAATCTCAAAGGGGCTTTATCATCATGCGACATCGACACTGCTGTGACGTGTTCGGTGTGGCGCATATTATCCTGACTGACAATGCTTTAGTAGCAATGAAATCGACGATTTGAGTGTTTTTATAGTGGCGCGGACGCCTTGAAACACTCACTCTTCATGCCTGATCCTCGTCGCACCGCTTTGAATGATTTCGTGAAATTACAAGATGCAAACCACCAAGAAAAGACAGGCGAAAAGAAAGAGCATGATTCCACGTGTGTTCGCCAGTCAGCAAGCCGGGCAATTGTGTTGTTGGAAGCGCGGAAAAAGCAGAATGAGTGTGTCGTTTCGTTACACGTGAGGTACACACCGACACTACGACAAGCTATCGAATGTGGAGTAGCGTATAGATACATATCCCTAACAAGCGACACGCAGGTAGTGAATTTTAGTTCGTCCGTAGACATCGTTGCGCTAGCGTAATACCGGGTTACTGCAGCCGTAACCGTGGGAGGCCGGATAGGTGGGGCCATCTGGCGGCGCAAAGAAGAACTTTGCAAGCACAGAATTGCTATTGTAGAAACCTATGGTACTCTATTTCTCCGCTGGTGTCCATTCGCTATACCGATATTCCATAGACCACTTTGCGTATACCGGAATGCCGTGCGCGCTAAAATTCTGTAATATAGCTAACTGAGACACACCAGCGAGCATGGTCCAAGCTTGCATCCCCGGGCACCTCCTCGTTGCTGCTTGGAATGGCGTCCGTTTTTGAATCGCTGTTATGCGAAGCGTCGACGCGGAAATGATTCGCGACGTCACGAATCGCGGTGATTCCAAGTTCCAGAATGTCGTCTTCAACACTAGTCGACATTTTTGACGGCGATGCTGGTGACAAGGCACGACTGAACATGTGCGCCTAGCAGATGAAATGTTAGCTGAGCAGCTGAGCCTCACGTCACTCCTTTCTGTAGACAAGTGGTCAGCTGGGGCGCGGTCTGGAGGCGGCGCTGCCGGCGCTAGAAAATGACGGGCTTGCCGGCCGTTTTGAATCGTGATCCGGTGATCGTGAACAGGTGATCTAAATCAATCAAACAGATAGTTGTTCGAGTCGCTACTAGGGGGTCGATAACTCCTCGTAGATGCAAAAATATTGACGTGCGTAAATTTGATGTCAGTGCTCCCAAAGGAGTACTGACACGAATTTTAAAATTTTCGTATTCTTGCTCTAAGTAAAAATACTGGTGTCGAGAAACCTAAAGTGAGTATTGTGGTGCCTGGGAATGCATCGTATATATTTTAATTAACGCTACTTTAAAAAGACACATTCGGTTTCGATATCGAGGGGGCGGCTTCTCAGTGACGTTTCATAGCAATGTGCCGTCACAGGGATACAGAAACTCGCGACGTACTAGCGGCAACTCCGTCATCTGCTTGTGGTGCACGTAAGCAACGATGAGTAAATTGTCGTCCAGTGACCCTGACAGTGATTTCTATGATTTAGGCTGCATGCAGGACGCAGAACACGCTAACTCGGGGAAACTGTCTTGACTCGTCGGGATAATGTCCATTGCAGTGGGGCTGGCTTGCAGATGTTCAGCGACGACAACTTCAAAGTCAAATTAAAATATTTTATGCGTATTCTCCGACTCCGGTGTGCCGACAGCGTTGACGCTGCGTACCGAAGAAACGAAAAATATCCCTTTTTCGATGTCTCAAAATCGTGTCAGTACTCCTTTAACGAGCACGACAAGACAAAGGAGCTATTTTGAGCAGTGTCGTGGTAAATGGCTCACGCACAAGGAGAGTCCCAACAAGCGTCACTTCTGTCCTCAGCACTTTCTGTCTCGTAGGTAAACCATGCTTGGCTTTCGGAGTTTCTCTGTTTCGTGTGTGAGTGGACTAAGCAGAGCTACGGAAACGTTTCGGTCTCTTTAGGGACTTCGCAAAGCTTTTCTGGGAGCGCGTGCTTCATGGAAAGAAGCGCAAGTACAGTACATACTGGTGTGATCTCCTTGATGACATTGAGGTTGCAATATTTGACAGTAGTTCCGAGCAAGGAGCACGAGGTCAGCAAATATATACTCAGCAGCAGTGTTCTGGAAGGATCCTTACTATACAACGAAAAAAGCCATCTATGCTCACCCGTTCGCACTTCATGCAGCCGACTGCATCATGTACGTAAACTTGTGGCCACGCGTAGACGCCTCGGACATTTGCGAATTACTTGTCTTATGTTTTGTCGAGCTTTGTCATGCAGCAGCAGTGAAGTCAGAAACGGCTCTAGGCCACAACATTTTGAGAAGTGGCTAGTTACACGAGCCTACGAGAAAAGGTGGGGCTGATAGCGTCGTGGTCATGACATGAGGAAGCTGTAAGGACGCTCTTACTCCCGGCAAATATTAATTTTATCATTGTTTTAATTCGTCTGTACAGTGACCCAGTTGCAGAAACAGTGAAGGCCTCGTTAAAAAGGGGCCTTACACATGAAGCCACAACAGTACTGCGTCGTCGCAGCAGAACCTGATACGTTTCGTGCGTAAGTGGACAAAACAGAGCTAACGAAAGCCAAGAATGATTTGCCTACCTAAAAGGAAGCAATGAGGACATACGTGATGTTTGTCAGGGTTGCCTATGCGCTAGAGCCATCCATGCTGGCACTGTTCTGATAGCTCCTTCATCTTGTGCTCGCTGAGGCGCACCTTAGGCATCTGGAAGACATTGCAACCATCTTTCTGTGGCTGTAACTTTGCCGTACGTCGCATGCAACTACAGCAACCCACAACTGCACGCGCTTCCCCGATTGCCAGCTCAACTGGCTGTGACAACGAAATGGGTGTTGCCTCATTACCACCATTGGTGCAAGTTCCCTATAGAATGCTTCTGTGTCTTGCATGTATATCTGTGACTGAAAAATATTATGTAAACTATGCTCATCTCAATATTGGTTGCAGCACTGTAAAGCCTGCAGGGCGGCTTTGCCAGTAGGAAGGGCGGAAATTCCTGAAGATGTGTTCATCCATGCTGCATCAGCTGCTTGGTGTTTTCATGGTATCTCTGCGCACGTGTTGGGTGAGTAAAGTAAGCTGGTAGCAGAACAGGGAAAACGAAAACATGGCAGCACCACTTGAAGCGCGTGCCTTTCACATTGAATTTATCAAGTTGTCATCGTGCACTCAGTGGCCAGTAATTTTTAAAGTGGCATTTCTATTTGCTTTATATTTGCATCCTCATGCTTCGGCAGCAATGTATTTGCGACTATTTTACATTGTTGCCACAATGTACTCTCAAGTTCTTGGTGACAAGGCTTAACAAGTGTGACTAAACAAACAACTCATCTCAATAATGACATAACACACCTGATGCTTTGTTCTCTCCGTAACGTGGTTCATAGCTATAGCTGACTTCACCGTTTACTTGTGGCTGATGGTTGTGGGCAAGCAGCAAGCACGACTTCGGATGGAAGCGGGCGGTCATGGCTGCATGAGCTGTGCCATGTTGCTTCGTAACCACAGTTACTGGTGGTTACATATACAATAAAGGCACACGACATACATTCGAAACGAGGTTAACATATCGGATATCACTATGACAAATCATGTGCCAAACAAATGCAAATGTCTCAAGCTTGCCACTTAAACGGCCCCTAAACCACCCAGAGGTTAAAATTTAATTGTGGTTTTGCAGTTGTGCATGAGTCTACAACGAACACATAACCGTGAGAATTTTTTGAAACTGTGCCGTAATAGTGGAGTTGCACGCGTTTGATGATACAAATACGGTAACACTGAGGGGCTGAACACTGCCGAAAGGCCCGGAGAGGCGAAGATATTGTTTCTAGGAACTTCTAAGGCGCCCGCGGCTCGCAGTGCTGCCACATTTGACATTGTTGATCGTGAAGACATTCAGAACTCGATGCGCGCATTTACTTGAAATGTTAAAGAAAAAGTATCAGAAATTATTTAGAAGCCTAATGCTATTAATTATAGAATTATGTTTCGCTGCGAAAACACATAGCTTGCTTACACCTCATAGCTTCCACCCTGCTGCAACCAGTTTGTGGGACGGAGTAGACATATCAACAATAAAAAAAGGTGAAAAATAACTCAGTATCACTAGTCCAATTCCAGCAATTCCAAGCCTGTAAATAATAACTGAACTGCTAATACTGCTATAACGAAACTCGTTCACAATGAATCAATGGTAATGAAAGTGTCATATTAGGAAGAGTTTCGCAGGAAAGCTCAGGAGAAGGCTCTCTTGCTCCTTGAATGCAACGCAGATACCCTGCTACTGAGACGTGGATAGATATCACCTAGCGGTCACATTGCAAGCAGGATAAAATATTCCGTTAAGTTGCTTTGCTTGCATGTTATGAGAGGGGTTTTTAAACAAAGAAACCATTGTCACTTTGCCCTGTATTACTGAAATCGCTTTCATATTCCTTTTCCTTTTAGACGAATGGTTTACCTACCCGGTGGATGTAAGTTGATTTTGGGTAACATTATAAATGCTCTTAAAACATTGTTGACTGTACAGCTAACTAATTTTTAAAATATGTCGTGGTAGTCATGAATGCAGTAGGCAATGTGCTTGATTAATGCGTAATGTGACAAACATAATAGTACTTAATATTACAGGCTGCATACGTTTACATGTCTCGAAATCTATGTGATATTGAAAGCACGGGAAAAGCATGTGTAGAAGTTTTTGTTTCACTCCAACAAAACGTCCGGATCATACTGACTATGTTGGAACAAACAGTTTCTGCCCTTTTTAACTCATCTCATCTCTTGGTGGTCAAAAGAAGCATCGATGGCGCATATCCTTCCTTTGTCAGGCTACCTATCTGACACACTGAATCCCGTTCATCTTAACTGTGTGCGAGTTGGTCCCTTTTTAATAAGTTTGTGTGTGTGTGTGTGTGTGTGTGTGTGTGTGTCACTGATCTCGGAGGCGTGTGCGCTGGAGATAGATTGAGAAGGCGCAGGTAGGCACAGCAAACATAATTTAATTACACACAAGAAAAACTATAAGAAAACACTCAAAATAACTAACAGAGAAAATCTTATAACCACAAAAGAAATATGCGAAAGTTAACAAATACACTTCTCAGTACTTTGAGACCTACGACTAGCGCCGCCACTAGAGTGTCTGGCCACGTAGGCCTCGCCGTCGAGTCGTAGTCTAGATGGAACACGCTTACTTGGTTCCGTCAAACTCCATGAGTCCCACCTCCGTGGGGTTGGATCCGCAGTCGATGTTTCCGACGATCCTCTTCAATTGTCGCTCCGATACGCGACGGTTGGCCACGCTGCCGTAAGCCGCTTCCCGGTCGCTGACGTGGCCAGGCGTCGCTGCCGCTTAGGCCTAAGTACGAGCTCGGCCCCTGCTGTACATGATGACGTGGCGTCCCGGGGATTGTTGCTGGCCGAAGTTTGAAGGGGGACTGCTGCTGGTGCGTCCGGGATTGCCGTAAGGTGCTGCAGCACCTCCGAGGAGCCTCGCCCGAGCGTCGTCGAGGTCAACGGCCACGCCACGGAGTGCCAGCGTCACGGCCTCCGGAATCGAACGCTCGCTGCCTTCCCGTTGACAGAACGTAGCTGCCAATGCGACCTTCTTCCTCAGTAGCCACGCAAACAATGCCAGCTCATCGAACTAGCTCATCGAACTGCTGCGCGCCGTGTGCTACCCTGCACGCGCTCGTGCCTGTTCCGCGTGCTTCTCCTCCTACTTCGTCGTCTTCGTCGTCCATACGTCCTCTCCTTACTCATGACATAGGCCCCTTTTTTTGAAAGTTTTTTTTTTCTAAAAAAAAA
Organism: Rhipicephalus sanguineus; assembly: GCF_013339695.2. Lineage (NCBI taxonomy): Eukaryota > Metazoa > Arthropoda > Arachnida > Ixodida > Ixodidae > Rhipicephalus > Rhipicephalus sanguineus. Next base: position 229,130,833 of record NC_051177.1, read on the forward strand.
CTCTACTCTTCCTGCTTTTGTTGTAATGCCCGTCTTCTTGCCAACTCACAGGCCTTTCCACTTGACACTTCACCACATACTTGTCACACACACACTTCGCTGGTCACTTCACAACACTGCTATATAGGTCAATCGTCCCTATCGCACTATATATACACCACACACATCAATACATCACCATGTATGTTGCACATTTCATCCTCTTAGTGCTATCAAGCTTTGCTATTCCCTGTTTTACCCTCTACACCTATTTTGGCCGCTCAACAACTTCTACTCATAAAATCAGCCCCCACATTTTCTCTCCCTTTAATATATTCTACACTAAATGAGTATTCTTGCAGTGCAAGACTCCATCTCATTACTCTTCCATTTGTCAACTTTGCCCCGTTAATGAACTCTAACGGTTGATGATCCGTCTGTACTTTGAAAGTATTTCGGCAGAAATTGCTGCGAAACCTTTTGATATCCCATATTAACGCCAAGCCTTCCTTTTCCACGGTCGAATAATTTCTCTCTGCCTACTCGCCCTTTTAGTACTGTGCGCTGACACACATCACAAGACGTCACATATAACTTCTGACTGAATCCCAGGCCAAAAGAATTCTTCTGTAATTCTAGCCAGCGTGTTCTTAACTCCCTGATGCCCTGCCATGGCACTGTCATGTCCCAAGGTAACTATCGCTTTCCTGAAAGCTTTGGGTACCATCAGCTGTAGTACTTCCCTTCCTGAACTAAACTAGCATCTCCTATACAATAGTCCATCGTGTATTTGGAACTCAAATACATTCCTGCTTCGCTGTTTCTTGAATGGTTCCCCTACCTTCTGAAAAGAACCCTTCAACGATTCATCCTTTTTCTGCTCTTCTCGGAACTCCGTAGGGGTTATATCTATACTCTGCATGGTCGCCACCTTCAATCTCGTGGCCTCTGCTTCTCTATTTGCCGCCGCTCTCGTAATTGCTGCCAATGCCACTTCTGCTATTGGCGTCTGCACTTCTCTTACTCTGTCGTGGCATGATTCCTTCTTACCACTCTCCTTTGATTCCGCTACTCTACCGCTGGTTGCATTCTGTTCACCTACCACTTCCCTGTTGTTTTCCCAGTTCGTATCCGGCTCATCTACTTTCCTGACTCCCGGCACATTACCCAAAATCAGGTCGTACATTGGCTTCTCCAAGCACTTTGCTGTCACCCAACCTGTGTAATATGGACTTGCAACTTTTATCCGAGCTTCTGGAAGCCTTCTCACCGAACTATCCACCAAAATGACTGTTGCGTACTCCCCTGTTAGATTCGACTCGTCTACTAGGCTCCTTTTCACCAAAACAATATTTGTGCCTGTATCTCTCAAAACTTTCACCCTTTGTCCATGCACCTCTCCGTCTACGACCGGTAACCCGTCTCCTTGAGAGTACAGCTTACTTTCGTTCTTACCCGACTCTTCTTTTTGTGCCTGTTGCCCTTCTTCCACGCTATCCCTCTGTGAGTCCACTATACAAGCTACTTTGTCTTTAGTCCCAACTTCTCTTGTGCTACCATCCTGGGAGTCCACTATACAGGCTACTTTGTCTGTAGTCCCTGACCTACACTCGTTCGCTCGGTGTCCCCTTCTGTTGCACAACTGACACACCACTACTTGTGAACGACCATCTCCAGTTCGACAATTCATAGCTCGGTGCCCAATGCGGTTACACAGGAAACACCTGAGTGGTCGCTGTGACGTGTTCGGTACTCCCAGAGGTCTACCCTTTGTCTCGTCTGTGCTTGCTTTGTCACAGCCTTCATTTGCCTTCCCTAGGTTTCTAAATCCCTGGGCCTCCAAATACTGATCAGCATGCTCTGCTACATCATCAAGTGAGGCTACCTTTCGTTCTTTCAGGAAAACACTTAACTTGTTACTGCAACAATTCAAGAATTGCTCCACGACCATGCAATCACGTACGCCTTCATATGTTTTTTCTACATTCGCCATCTCCATCCATCTTTCAAAATAATTTGACAAGCGGCACACAAACTGCTTCGCTGTCTCTGCATTCTCTGGCTTGCACCCACGAAACCGCTCCCGGAAGCCTTCCGCCGTCAACCTAAATCTTTGCAACAATGTTTTCTTGACTTTATCATAATCCATGGAGTCATCGGCGGGCATTCGGCCAACAACACTTAAGGCTTCTCCTACCAGACAAAGGCTGAGTGCTGTTGCCCACTCCCTTCTGTCCCAACCTTGACCCCTGGCAATCCGTTCAAATCTGTGCAAATAGGCATCCAAGTCATCACGTCTTTCATCGAACGGAGCCATTAACTTTCTCGGACATATGCGGGTAGTTTTGGGTGACTGCGAGCCAGAGGATGCTGATGTGACACTCTGGTCGTCTTGCGGAACACGATTAAGTTGCGCTAGTCTCAACTTCAATTCGAGAAGCTCTTTTTCGCGTTCGAATTCGCGCTCATGTTCTACTTGGGCATTATCAAAAAACTTCAAGGTCTCCAGTCATTCCTAGATCTTTGGCTATCGCCGTCAAGCGCTCCCAATCCATCTCCGCACCAACTTATTCCCCCTGAGAATCGGTGACTGGGCCGGATTGAATCCTGGAATCTGATGATCCTAGAATCTTCTGATCCTGGCAGGCTCGCCAATTGTTTTGATCTCGGAGGCGTGTGCGCTGGAGATAGATTGAGAAGGCGCAGGTAGGCACAGCAAACATAATTTAATTACACACAAGAAAAACTATAAGAAAACACTCAAAATAACTAACAGAGAAAATCTTATAACCACAAAAGAAATATGCGAAAGTTAACAAATACACTTCTCAGTACTTTGAGACCTACGACTAGCGTCGCCACTAGAGTGTCTGGCCACGTAGGCCTCGCCGTCGAGTCGTAGTCTAGATGGAACACGCTTACTTGGTTCCGTCAAACTCCATGAGTCCCGCCTCCGTGGGGTTGGATCCGCAGTCGATGTTTCCGACGATCCTCTTCAATTGTCGCTCCGATACGCGACGGTTGGCCACGCTGCCGTAAGCCGCTTCCCGGTCGCTGACGTGGCCAGGCGTCGCTGCCGCTTAGGCCTAAGTACGAGCTCGGCCCCTGCTGTACATGATGACGTGGCGTCCCGGGGATTGTTGCTGGCCGAAGTTTGAAGGGGGACTGCTGCTGGTGCGTCCGGGATTGCCGTAAGGTGCTGCAGCACCTCCGAGGAGCCTCGCCCGAGCGTCGTCGAGGTCAACGGCCACGCCACGGAGTGCCAGCGTCACGGCCTCCGGAATCGAACGCTCGCTGCCTTCCCGTTGACAGAACGTAGCTGCCAATGCGACCTTCTTCTTCAGTAGCCACGCAAACAATGCCAGCTCATCGAACTGCTGCCTTCGTTTACGGCTCGTGTCACGCGCATCGCGCCGTGTGCTACCCTGCACGCGCTCGTGCCTGTTCCGCGTGCTTCTCCTCCTACTTCGTCGTCTTCGTCGTCCATACGTCCTCTCCTTACTCATGACAGTGTGTGTGTGTGTGTGTGTGTGTGTGTGTGTGTGTGTGTGTGTGTGTGTGTGTGTGTGTGTGTGTGTGTGTGTGTGTGTGTGTGTGTGTGTGTGTGTGTGTGTGTGTGTGTGTGTGTGTGTGTGTGTGTGTGTGTGTGTGTGTGTGTGTGTGCGCGCGCATGCATGCATGCATGCATGTCGACGGAGGGAGGGGGAGCACACCACCCGTCACCCCGTGTGACTTGTAGATTTTCTGTTGTTTGTTCCACAGATACCTAGCAATCTGAAGAAACCAGCAGAATGCATCAGTGTCAGAGTTGGCTCTTGTAGCGCATGCAAGTAAGATATGGTTTGCAGAACCAGTCATTCTGCCACTTGCACGAGAAAGGGCTACAGGAAGTGGTGCTGAACGCACTTGGTTAGCTTTGAATTCGGTGATCTTGAATGTCATTTTCGTACAGCATTACATAAGCTAGACATTACAGGTCTCATAGCGGTACGAAAAACATGCAACGAGCAAGGCTAGAAATACAAAAATTGCTCAAGGAGGTTCAACACAAAACTTAGTTCACTTAAAATATTTGGCATGAGCTCTGCGTGTGTTTTCCAGCATAGGCCCCCCATTTCACAATTCAGCTCATGCAGACCAGATTGTGTTAAGCGGGACACTCATGTTAACATATTAACATGGCTCAAAGCATAAAACATATAAAGGGATTGACAACCAATTCTTGTGGCACTTGTTTTCTTTAGTTCACTGGAAAGCTAACTATTCACTGTCTTAATCATGGAATAGTAACGCTGAAAGTGCTGTGAAACATTTTCAGAATTTTTGGATCTGTGGCTACTATGAAGTTGTGTACACACAACACAGGCGGCAAACAGTGGGAGGTCAACACGACAGCGGTACGACTTTATGCACTGCAGTTTGGTGCGCATGCGTGCATTCCGCATGCGTGTGCCACGGCTCGATATGTCCCACTAGTTGCCACGAAGCCAACGCTGCTTCTCAGCATCAACTCCTTTGCCTAATAAACAGCACAGAATAAGACGGGGATAGGTAATCATACAATACAGTGTAATTTTGAGCACTAATTATGGTACACATTAAAGGATCAAACTTTGTACAGCAAACAGAACGACTCGATAAGACATCAGGCATCTTCTGCTAGGATGCATGGCATACTGTTTTTTTTTTTACCTTTAAACACAATTTAAAAAAATTACACCATTTCCCGCTAAAGGGGAGCATGAGGCGATGCGAAGCAGGAGCACTTGCACGATCGCGTTCCGTTGGTGTTCGCTGGGCATGCTACCGACCTCGCGTCGTGGAAAGCGAAGAGGAACGCTACGCGCGTCTTGTCTTCCCTCTAGCCTGGCCGTTAATTCTCAAAGGGCGATCGGGAAACGCGGTCGGCAGGCGTGCGAGAGGGGGGCAGCGTAGGAAAGGAGAGAGAGGGGGAGTGGACGCGCATGCGCTGGTGCTCATCGCGGCGTTGCGCAGGAGAGAATTTCGGCATGTCTAGCCCGCGTTTCAGAGCAAGAGTGGAAAGGGGGAGGGGAGAGGGGGAGTGGAGAGGGGGAAATTGGAGAGGGAAGGAGAAGAGGGGGAGTGGAGAGGGGAAGTAGAGAGGTGGAGGGGAGAGGGGGCGGAGAGGGTATGCGCATGCGCAGTAAGGGTGGTCACGCCGCACCACCACCACCACCACCACCACCACCGGATTGAACTCCGCCATAGGACAAACGGGCCGATGCATTAACCAGAGATTGTTGGAACATAAGAGATCGCTGACAGGAGGCTCACCTTCTAATCTACCTTTACATTGTCGAGATTGTAAGTGCACGCCAAAATTCGATGAATGCGCAGTGTTGTACCGTCATAGAAATGAATAAACGCGCCTGATGACTGAAACATGGCATATCGAGAATAGTGGTAGTGCATGCGTGAGTCAACCGTCGATTAACTTGCATAAAGATGAAATCAAATGCCTTAACAGTTATCTTCCACGTAGACCGCCACGCGTGGCGGATTGATAGGTTTGCCTGTTGCATGGGCATGCGCAGATAAGTTTTCGTGCCTTCTTTCTTTTCAGCCGTTGTGCGTCTCTTCAGTTGTTAGTCGGCGTTTGTGGTGTCCTGACTTTTTTCTTGTGTCCGTGTTTGCACGCCCTGTCTTTTTAGAATGAGCCATAAGATACTTCGCATCTAAAATATAATCTTACTAAAATTGCGAAAAGCACGCCCTGCAATTCACGGTCTTTTTATTTCCGCCAGGATCTAATCACACGTTCTGGCCAGTTGTCGGTCCCTTGTAATCATTAATAAATCTTTGCATATTTTTCAGTGTAGTACCGCCATCAGTGTCAACGTAAGCCGTTTCATTAAAGAAGCCGTCCAGAGCATGCGGCTAACGTTGCTTGCCTGTCCAGTTAGGGTTGTGGTTGTGCTGGATGAGCTTTTTTTACATACAGTGCATAGTGAACTAACTAGAGCACTGCACGGGCCCGGGCCTACCCGAAAACGCGGGCCCGGCCCGTGGGCCGAGCCGGGTAAAGTAGTTTTCACGGCGGGCCTGGGCCGGGCACGGGCCTGAAGCGCCGGGCTTAGGGCCGGGCCCGGGTTCGAGGTGGCGGCCTCGTGTCGGGCCGGGCTTGGACTTTGCTCCGTTCTTAAAGGGTCAATAAAGTGAAACACTGAATCGGTTGAGACCGATAAAGTGTACTCTGAGAACCCGAACGTCAATAATTCCACCATCAATGAGTTTATTATTAAAGGAGAAAATCAAGGTCAAAGTTCCATTTTGAAATTTCACGCTGAAATCTTCTCACTTAACGTCACGGATTTCAAACTGTATTTGTCGTATTTTGGGGACATTGGCTCAACGAAATTTCCAGAAACTTGGTATCTTAAGTCTGTGACCCCCCTCAGAAGTCAATGTATTTCATTTTTACCCACTATAAACTACGTAGGGCCCAGTAGATGCCCTCAGAATGTATGACGTCATGGCGTTTGCTGCGTGAATTTCACGTTGGCGTGGTCACATGCATTTTCCTGCGAGTTTTCTCTGTCACCGAGAGTCTCGTCGCGGCGAGCGTGGTGCTTTTGGAATGGTAAAAGAGTAATTTACTGATAACAGAAAAATTCTTTTTGTCTTTAATGTGCCTTGCTCCTCGTACGCTATGCATACATATATGTCCCACATTTTATCTCGAAAAAACGCTTTTCTTTATGCGGGGTAAGCTATTTGAAGAAGTTTTATGAGGGATAAGTACTGAACTTCTTTTTCTTCTTGCATATGAGCTGCTTGATTTATCTTAAACGGGCGAGCTAAAAGTAAATAGACCAGGCGCTTATATGTAACATCTCGCTATTCCGGGCTTTATTTGCTTTCGTTATTATTTTATATCCCAAATGTTACTCTGTAATCGCAGTAATAAATGTAATATAATAAAATTATACCTATGAGATGTCATCGCAAGAGCGATCACAGAGCTCCAAAGCGGGGAAACGTTGTTGAAAGTTACACCCCCCTCTAAAACGAAATGACTGTACGGAGTCTTGATACATAGAATCCCTATAAAGGCACATTCTTTTTCTGTGACTCTGTGACGGCTTCCAGTGGTCATGTGGCGCGAGATGGACATGCACAGCCTGCTTTGTGTGACCACATTTTTCATGTCTGAGCTTTCGTCTTGTTCCGCCATATCAGGGGTCTCAAACTCACCTCAGCTAACGGGCCGCATTCACGAAAATTTACTCCCGCAGGGGCTATAGGGCAATGACGAAGTGAGCGTGGGAGGGGGGAACAGGTTTTAAAACTACCGTCATTTCACAGCAGACCTATCCCATATCTCATATACGGGATCATTTCTGAAGGGGATTTGGCGGCAGGATTCCAGCAACATATCGATACTCATTGTTGCAAAACAGTGCGGAACGGAGCAACCTAATTGGAGCGCGCCAAGCTCTATCGAAGAAGAGGAAACCGAGGGGCAACGAAGGCACGTGCACGTGGCCGGCGCAGCAGTTCGCCTTTAGGATTGCCATTAAACGGACGTCTCTCTTTCACGTCTGGGGAAGCAGTCATTTCGTATCACACTTAATGACTGAAATCTCGACGCCGATTCTGAAATATAGCTTTTGTTTCACGGTGGTGTGTCAGCACACTGTGACCGCAGGGGGTGCCTCACGAAAAATATGCTTTCGATCTGTCATGCCTGTGTACCCCAAGAACATATTTATAAAGAAAAAAAGTGGGATGAAGTCAGTCATGTGCGGGCGGAGGGCCGCTAGCGAGAGGCGCGCGAGCCGCGTGTTTGAGACCATAAGCTACATGATGCTGCCGCAACAGCGTCGGAATGTGCAGGAATATGTCCATTAAACAATGGGGGGGGGGGTGAAGTATTTTCGCTTGAGGAAATATCTGGCTTGAAAAAGGACAATGACAGATTCCGTGCCGGGTGATTTCCCCTTATCTCGAACTTATGCTTCCAATGGGTAATCTTCGAGAAGCTTAATCGCGCCTTTATTACCAAACTCGAGCGAACCGCGAACATATATCGAAATCACTTTGTCCAACTCTTGCCACTCGTAACCGCGTAGTCCAATGACCACCTTCTACCGGTACAACATCGCTGGGAAGGCATAAACCATTATACTATGGAAAAACCTAGCACGGTGCAAACCGTGCACAACATACACTGCTGAAAACTGCAAGGAGAAGCCCTCAAAGAGGAGTTTTATAGATGACATTGAAGAGTGGCACGACGTTCGAGAACGAGAGAAATTAAGGGATGAGCTGGACAGCTATGGTCATTCTGAAGAGGTCCACAAAGACATCCTAGATTTGCTCCAGTGGTGGAAGTTAAGAACAACGACTGCCGACCAAGGCAGATGTGGTGTGCTCGTGCGGCTAGCGCGAGCAGTGCAAGAAGCTTTAGCGCTGCAGGATATGTGATGCAACAGCGCATGACGTGCTTAAAGGAGGAATCTCTTGATAATTTGATTTTTCGCACAATAACATGTCAAGAGGTAAATTATAAACTATGGTGCGGTATATGGTACAGCAATGGGACAGCAATGGTGTGGTATATGAAAATAATGCTATGACAAATACTTTTTTTCTTCTTTTCGGCTGCTTATACGCATGCACGTGGGGCACGCGGTTCATACCTTTACCTAGATTAGTGTATTTACAACAACGGTCACAAATTTCTTTTTTTTCCTGTTTCTCGTGCTGTGGCAAGGTGCTACAATGGTGGAGACAGGTGCTACATATCGAGAAGGGTGCACGATTGGCTTTGAGATTAGAGCACGCTATAAATTTCAATAGGCTATAGAGTGCAACTCTGCCAAGCCAATCTAGAACACATGCTCTGGCGGTGCTCCGTGTTACGCGGCGAAGAAGTCATCAAGCCTTCCAAATGGTAGGCTGTTACCAGCTCCGAGCTAGAAGAGCAGCTATATGGGCAGTCCAACGGGCCCGCGACGCAGCAGAGAGACTTGGTCTGTCTGTTCCGATGTTGGAGCGGCCCGCAACGTGCTAGAGCGCGTTCCGATGGACCATAATAATGTTTATCCATCCATCAATCCATTCTTTGTTGTTATTGCGCTCCCTATCGAAACTGAACTCGTGCTGCATATTACTTTCCTTGCTACAATGTCTGCTACAAAACGCCCTTCATGATCCCCAGTGTATTTGCAGAAAAAATGGGTACAGTATACCACTGCCGAACAATCATTAATTGAATCCAGTATGTCCGCTCAACTGTTTGCACCGTGAGCCCCTTTTTACAAGAAATTACCGTATGTTAAAGTATAGTTGTTAGCGGAACATGCGCCAACAAAGCGTAGATATTTGCCACTTAAAACACCTTGCTGTCGATTCCATGCTCGGGCAACACCACCTAGATTGCTGGGTCGGGCCTCAGTCGGGCCTGATCTGTGGTCGGGCCGGGCCAGGCCGGGTAGGCAAAATTTTTTCTCAGGTTCGGGCCGGGTCCGGCTCTCACTTTGAGTCACCGGGCCGGGTTTGGGCGGGTAAATTTGGACGAGTTCTGGGCCCGGGCCGAGAACTACGGCCCGTGCAGCGCTCTAGAACTAACACCTTCAAGGTCAAGCGCAGCTTCAAAAAATTAAGTACTAAAGTAGAGGTTGCAAATGCAGGGGCTTAACTTTAAGAAGGGATGCCTCAATGTGCCTTCTGGAAAATTAGAGGGTTTCCTGTCGCTATAGAAATTCGGACATTATAATTTACAATTCTAAAGACCTCATCTACGACCTTGTGCAGGTTGATCTTAAGCAGAAAACCAGAAGCGGCAGTGGTCTCCAGAAGAGACCAAGGACCCCAAGCTCTCTGCGACACAAACAGGAAGGGCACAGTGGTGCATTGAAAAGCTGCGCCAGTAGTACATTACCAGTGCACTGTGCTGCTGTTTCATCAAGGAGAAAGAAGGTGACCACCCCCAGAGCAACTTCATGCTCTACAGTGTGCCTGGATGGTTTTGTTTTTGTCCTGTCACACGTGCTGAATAGTGGGTGAGATTCAGCCGGGGTGGCTAGAAGGAATAGGGGAGACAAGTGTGGTAATTCCTCTAGCCAGGTAGTGTCGGCTTTTGCACCAGTGCTGTTAGTGGTCCCATGTGGTGCAGCTGTTCAGAAGTTTCAAAATGGTTGTGGCTGCCGCCACAGATTACTGTAGCTTTGTCGTCTCGGTAAACGTTCAGATTCATCAGGAAAAATTCGGTATGTTACTTTCTTCTAGAGCTGCCAACATTTTACATTATACTTGAGTTTTGTTCCAGGCGTGAGAGCACAAATGAGACTCTCATAGATTAAATGCTGAAATTTTACTCATGGGAGGCCCTGTATGTATGCTTAACCTTGTTATAAGCACCTTGGTTGGGTCAGCACGTATGGTGAAAAATTGGGTATCCGTTGCATCATGGATGCTACATAATCCATTGAGCACATCCAGTGAATCAAATGGAGTGGCATGCTGGTCAACCGGTCTCGTTACAGATAAATGTTGAGTAAATGGGCATTATTTGCAAAACATCCATATCAGCACATTCATTGTAATAAATGACCGCTTATAACAAGTTTTCAGAGTCGCAAATATCTGCACTATAAGTGGTACTGCCCTGTAAACGAAACGACATTTGTGAAAGGCTGTACATCTGAAAAACATGACCAACAGGCACCCGCATGATTCAGACTATCTAGTCATGCAACTTGGGCGTAAATTTGCCAATGTTGAAAGGTTAACGTCTGCGGACCTGCAGTGTCGACATAGTGCACGCGGAAACAAGAAAACAAAAAGAAAGAGTGCCGTAGCGGAAAGCCGCCGACTGACTTTTCAGACCTCCTCATTTATGCGCACTTCGCTGTGGTACCACACTGGCCAGAAAACTATACATCGAACGGCTATTGAAATTCCGGGCACGATGTCCAAAAAACAGTGGCAACCATGAACCAAATCTAGTGTTGCACATGCACTCCCTAGTTTTCGGTGAAAATTTAACTCACTTCTGAATGCAACAAGTGCCAAACGTTTCATTGACTCGGCACCAAACCGCAATCTTGATCGTCCGCAGACACTAACGACTAGGTAGCTAGTGCTCGTTAGGCCTAGCGTGCGGAAGTTTGCCCCAGACAACACTGATATCGGGTGTAGAACATGTTGCACTCCTGACCTAAACAGTGGGCAGCATGTGTGAAACGAAATTCCGGTCCGCGATCGGGAAAGTCACGCCAGCTATCCCGAACGAGTCTTCCAAACTTGTAGTCCACCTGCTGGTGGCAAAGGCAAAAGCTCGTTCGTGTCTTAAAACATTATCGCTTGCTGGGAAATAAAGGTTGCACGCACAATATCTCGCTCTACGATGAGACCTGCCTACTTTTGTGCTGCTTTTTCAGCTTCATAACTCGCAGCATTTCATGTTAAAAATCTGTTCAATATGGTATTATTGCAGACAAACTAAAGTTTAAGGGAAGTAAATGCGCATGTACACATTACTAAATGCTCACTTACGGTTTTTACTGCTATTCAATTAACATTTCATTCAAGGTTTTACGTAATGAGATTTCCCCAGATTTACTATACATAAATATATATTCAAAATACTAAGAACCACCTAGTTATTTTCCATGCATTAAGCATGCCATTGCATTTTTTGAATGCGGTGGAGCTCACTCGTGCACTTTCCTTTTCTATTCACACAAATACACAAAAAAGCAGTATGTGCATTTCTTTTTCGGCATCATTCTGTGTGTTATTTCTTCTGCATGTGAACTAAGCTGCTTACATGTGCGTCTGACATCATATGTGTTTATGATTTATGTATTCAGATGCCTGCAGAGAACACTTCAAGGCGCATCCAAGCAACGTCGCGGAGGCACGGCGCCGCTGGAATCTCAACCGCTATTTGGCGGACTTGCTTAAAGTCCTTAAGAAATGATTCCAGTGTGAGGCTTTCAAAACAGCATGAATAATAATTTATTCATTATAAAGTTTTCATTTTTAAATTCCTGTTGTCGCACATTGTTTTGCACCATCTTTCCATGGGTGAGATACAACTCCGGAGGTGATGATGCAAGGTCACCACATTTCAACAGTCAACTCAGGTATGCAAATTGACACAGCTAGAACGTGCTATATAAAACAAGTTTTAGTCCTTGCAGCGGGGCTGGTTTTTAACAGCATGTAAATTCTTTCCTTATGAGAAGACTAATTCTATTGAATTTTACCAAAAGCTAAATTTTATGCTGTCGTAAGCACTAAGAGCGTTAGTCGGTGTTTTTTGTTTGTTACATAAAACACAAATATTCCTTGCAGTATGACTGCAGCTCATGATGTCCACCGTATTAATTCAGTAGCTTCTTAACACATTCATTTCTTCTAAAAGCCTATTTTGTTTGCACATCATGACTGTGTCTAAGAATGGTATTTCAGCTTCATGCTACATTAAGAAAGAAATATTCAGACGATTTCTAAAGAATACAGCTTTACACACAACGTGAATGACCATTCAGTTGCCTCGTTATGTTGCTTTCCACCAGATCCAGGACGTCTATCCGGTTTTCGCATAATGCGGCAGATATCCGCATGATTTCCGCATTATACGGCTTTCCGTGAGGTCCGAATCATACGGATTTCCTTAAGCTGGGGATATCCGCATGATTTCCGCACAATACGGCTTTCCGTACAATGCGGCTATCCGTATAATTTCCGCATGATACGGCTTTCCGCACTCCAATAATTCCGTGTGCACGAATCCGCTATACGGATCGTTTCAGTAGGGTTGAAATCCCGCCTAGCGAAGGAAGGTTTTTCGCCAGGAATCAATTTCGTTTGCTTTCTTTCTATCTCTTTCTCTGTCTCCCTTTCTCTCTTTCTTTCACCTTCTCTGCACTCGTTCCCTCGCCCATTAAGGTTACGGCATCAACCACTCAAGCAATCGGCGCACGTCTTCAGGCAGCGAGGCGGAATGTGAAGAAGAGGACGAGGAGAGCGCCAGCATGTTTATGATGATGATGATGTTTTCTGTTCGCTCTGCAAGGAATTGAGTTGGGCGTAAACACTGCCGCTGTTAAAGGTGGCGCTGAAGATAAACTTCTCTACTGCGTCAGATAACATTTCTGGTGAAGCCCTGTCACGTGCGTTGGAGAGCCTAAAGGTTTCAGTGTAGTGAACAAATGTTTGTGACGTGCGAGCGTTGGAACTTTCCGTGAACTGACGAAGTTATGGACGATGTCCGTGCGATGAACAGTGTCGACAAAGGTGTGGAATATAGGCGATGCAGTCGAAAAGGCGGAGTTCATGGACACGAGGCAAAGCAAAGGTTGTTCACCGTACGGGGCGCTGCACATGGCCTCTCGCGTCTCAATTCTTCACCGCCAGGACTCTCTTGGCCGGGGCCTCCTCTAATGCATCGTCGTGCGAAGGAACCGCGGTGGATCGCCAACTACAGCCAAATGCTACAGTACGGGTATTCAGAGCCGAAGCAGTCTTCACAGGCCACTGCTACTGCGTCCCGATTGTCCACATGGGGACAATTTCATTTGATAACTCGTGAGACCCAATGGTGGCATTTGCACCAAACCGTCGCCCATCGCCGTGGGTCTGTTGTGTACAGTTTCTTAGCCTGATTGTGCGTCTCGTCTTTGTGACTCGTCCCGCAAAATTTTCATTAGGTATTTCCCTTCATCCACTTAATATCCCTTTAGTTTTGTTGCTTCGAAACAATTGGAAACATCCCTGATTGTCTTCTTGGTGGCTCGTATCCAGAGTGCTATCCGCAATTAAGAAGAACAGACTTCGTCGCAGTCTGCTACAACGACGGCATCCTCACCTGGTGCTCGGGGTCGGCCAATTTGAGGTGGCTGAAGGCCAGGAGGAAGTTCTGGACGCGGTGGTCCCGTTATTGCTGGACCCCCTGCATGAACAGTTTTTAGGTCACCGGTGCTGATTTATTATTTGTTTTTGTGTTTTACTTTGATATCTTTAATTATCTTCAATATTTCACAAGAGGCAACCTAAAAAACCAATTTTTGCGAGTCGAAACAAACAACGGTCCCCATACGGGCTTCTAAAACACATTTTTTCCCCGCCAACATTATTGTTGACCCTAACATTACGAGTGTTTTAACAGAAGAAGCTGCGTAGAAAAATAAAACAAAGCCTTCTCTGTCACCGTGTGACGCGTGCAAGCTCACATAGCTGCTTCGTAGCATACGGAATACTTAAAAGCGCAAATTCTCCCTCTGTTCGTTTCGGCCACCCTTTCCAGGATGATCACTGAGAGCGACAGGTAACAGACGCGGTAATCCCACTCGTGGTGTACGACGTTTTCCTATTGTATCTTTTGAATGTGTCTGTTATTTTAAATCCAAATTGATGCTTAATCAAGCAATGTTACATTGAACGTTTTTATCCATCAGTGCACCTATCCATCTAGCCGCTTACGATTGGATGCTCTACTATCCGCATCCTTAACTTGGTACATACGAAACTTGGCACTGGAAGGCATGAGGGTACCACAAACATCACTCTGAGGTCTTGACATGAATAGCGTGAGAGGCCTATCACGTACGTCATGAAACCGTTTCGCTGAGTCACGTGTGGCACATGCCCCTACACCACGGGTGCTGCTATGTGGGTATGGTCCACAGGTGATTCAGTTTACAATCTACCCCGGAATGGGCAGTATATTCACTGGTATTTTTACACGAGAACGTTAAGGAGACCATGTCGAGAAAACACGGCCTCGGGGGCCTTGTGGGAAAGTGAAAAATCCACATGAATGAAAAGAATAAAAACCAAGATGCGACGATGAATGGAACCCCTCGCAGTCGAGTATTCTACCACAAGGCCATGCTGGGTCTTGAAAGAGCTCTGGAAAAACGTCCTATGCAGGCGAGATGTTCAGGCGACGTAAACTATGGCTTCAGTGTTGGCTAGCCAGTTCTTTAACAAGGTATTAAACATTACGGATTTTATGGCCCCGCAAGCTCTAATGAAAGGTCGCTCGACGCGGGAAGATTATGCTAAGGAACGCTATGTGTGATGTGCACATAATAACGTTTGCTGCCGCGCTAGTTGGTGCATAGCTTCACTTCAATTGAGGGCGCAAATGTTAAGACAGGAACGTAGAAGACACGTAAGACACGGACAAGCGCACACTCGCAACTAAAGTTTATTCTTCCGAAAGCTTAGCTTGCTTTCGATTATCCCTTGATGTTTAAGAATTCCGACGAAGTTATTAAGTTTTTTGAAGATAACCGCTCCGCAGGGTTCTTCTCGATAGACGTAGAACTGTTTTACTCGGTACCCCGTGCAGAGCTATTTAAGGCCGTTCGGTCATGCATTGACAAGAATGGGGAAGTACCTTTTGTGAACAATGCTGCAGTTCCAGTAGAACGTTTTTCAGCGCTGCTGGAATATTACCTTGTCGCAACGTTCATCTCCTTTCATGATCAACTGTGACAAAACAACCAAGTTGCGATTATTCTCAGGGTGTGACTGAAGTCCCAGACACATTTAAGGCTCTAGGACAAGGGCTCAGGTTTACTCATGAGCTCCCCGCTGGTGACAAACTTCAATTTTGAGACATTCTTTTCACGATTGACGGAGACCATGTCTGTTGGATGTATCACCCTCGTGTTCAGAAAGAATTTTTGCCATTTCATTCCGCACATTCGAAGAATGCGAAGGGAGCAATAGCAACTGCTAGTTTGCAGATGGCTCTAAATGGGTCCAGCTCACATGCAGTTAAAGAAAGCTTTGAACTGCAAGTTTCTAGACCTGTTTCCACGGGTTACCCTTCATGTCTCTTAGGATCTGTTTGCAAGGCTTTATTGAAGAAAGTTCGGCGTGGTATGAATGGTGCTTCTCCAGTGAATGATAAAAAAATTTCACCATCTCCCACTAAAGGGGACCAAGAGGCGATGTGAAGCCGGAGCACTTGCACGATCGCGTTCCTTTGGCGCTCGTTCGGCATGCTACCGACTTCGCGTCGTGGAACGCGAAGAGGAACACTACGCACGTCGTGTGTTCCCTCTAGCCTGGCTGTTAATTCTCACAGGGTTAGTGATTCTTTATTCTATTTAGTATATGGGCAAAAAGAGTAAAAGGAGAGAAAATGGGGGAAGAGTGCTCGATAACTGTCTCTGTACAGGACACGCGTGCGGGGAACGTCGACAGGCGCGCGAGAGAGAGGCAGCGTAGGAGAGTAGAGACAGGGGCAGGGGACGCGCATGCGCTGGCCCTCATCGCGGCGCTGCGCAGGATAGAATTTCGGCATGTCGATCCCGCATTTCAGAGGAGCCAACCGAGGCAAGCGCTGGACTGAACGCGCGCAGCGCGCTACCACTTGAAGGAGAGGAGACTAGAGGAGGAGAGTAGAGTATGCGCCGTGAGAGCAGAAGCGGTAACGCAGGAGAAGCGCAAGCAGGTGCTGGTAGAGAAGTGGAGAGAGTAACGCGCAGCTGTTTGAGAGAGGGAAGGAGGAGAGTTGCGCATGCGTAGTGCGAGTGCGGACAACGGTGCGTGCGGATTACCACGGCCCCCGAGCAAGAGATACTTCACATCTAAAATAGGCGTCCCGTCGTCATTCCTGTTAGGACGCGGCACCAAACGCCGCTCTCTGTGTTGAGACGCACGTGAGCCACGTGCAAATGACGTCATCTGTTAGCCGCTATTTATGGGAACGCGCAATAAACCTTTTGCTCTGTTGCTGAGCGTCTGGCTCCGAGTCACGTCTATTACAGTGGCGACGAAGACAGGCAGTGGACCAGCGCAGGCCCGAACAAGACGCGCAGTGCAATGCCAGTCAGCGGCATCGGGGAGTACCGTCTCGGTACAAGTGCGTCATGGGACGAGTACGTGGAACGACTTGAAATGTACTGCGAAGCCAACAAGCTTTCGAAGGATGAAGAAAAGCGTGCTGTTTTACTCAGCTCCTGTGGAGAAGAAACGTACAGTCTCATCGTGACGCTGGTCAAACCCGAAAGGCCAACTGCTGCAGCTTACGAGAAGATCAAGAAAGCGGTCCGAGAACACATGCATCCGAAGCCGTCAGTGCTGTACGGTAGATTTTTATTTTACAAGCGTAACCAAGCGCAAGTCGAAAGCGTCGCAGATTACGTGACAGCGCTGAGAAGACTGGCTGAAAACTGTGGCTTCGGAGACGACACGCTTTCTATGGACGAGATGATGCGAGACCGTTTCGTCTTCGGCATCAGCAACGAGGCTGTGCAGCAACGCCTACTGGCAGAAAGGGACCTGACATTCATTGTGGCGTACGACATGGCCGTGACAGCGGAAGCAACCCAACGGCAGCAACGAGAAATCAGGACACAGAGCCTCAGCGACGCGAACTGCATAGGCGACGCGGCCGTCCACGAAACGCGCCCAAAGGAGCCAGCTGCGTCCAGAGATGGCGTCTGTTACCGCTGCAACGGTGAGCAGTTCTAAAACTTGCAAATTTCGTTATGAAGCTTGTCACTATTGCAAGAAAAAAGGCCATATCTCTAGAGCTTGTCGCTTCAGAAAAGAATCGCCGTCAAGTCATAATCAAACTGCGGCACAGAAGCAAGGAAAAAATCCGGCACGGAAGCAAAGTCAGGCAAGCAGACCGTTGCACGAAGTGGAAGAGCTTTACTCTGTTTACGAAGTTCGCGAGTCAGAAAAATTTATTACCACTGTGCTGATCCAAGGGAAAGAGGTGCAGATGGAAGTAGACTCAGGAGAGTCTCACTCGCTGGTTAGTCAAGAAACGTGGCGAGCAATTGAAGGACGCGCAGGCAAAATTCCGCTAGTCAGTACCGGAACGCAGCTTGTGACTTGGACGAAAGAGCCACTTGAGATGCTGGGAAAAGCAATAGTCGAAGTGCGTTTCAAAGAAAAATGTGCAAAGTTGCCTTTACTAGTGGTGAACAAGCAAGGTAGCAGTCTTCTTGGAAGAAGTTGGTTTAAGACTTTAGGAATTAAAATTCAAGGAATAAAGAAAATATCTGATGAGTCAGAAATGCTTCAGCGATTTCAAGAGGTCTTTGCGAATGATCTTCCAGGATGCACTCAAGAACCAGTGCACATTGATCTAAAAAATGAAGCACAGCCGGCGTTTTTGAGGAGCAGAGCAGTACCGTTTGCTCTTCGAGATGACGTGGCAGCAGAGATAGACAGGCTTGTTAAGCAAGGCGTGTGGGAGCCAGTACAGTCCTCTACATGGGCAACCCCCATCGTAGTCGTGAGAAAGCGAAATGGTTCCGTACGCTTGTGTGGTGATTATCGCAGCGCGGTGAACAAGGCCGTTCAAAGTAGCGTCTATCCCTTGCCCACAACTGATGAAATGCTAGCGACGCTAGGGCCAAGCAAAATTTTCACGAAGCTGGATTTGGCTCGGGCCTATCAACAGCTTGTGGTGGACGACGCATCAGCTGATGTCCTTACTGTAAACACTATGAAGGGCTTATTTAAAGTGCGCAGACTGCCTTTTGGAATTACCGTAGCGCCGTGGTTGTTCCAGCGCACCATGGACACGTTATTGGCAGGAGTATCGGGAGTCAAATGCTATCTCGATGACATCTTAATCTCAGGAGAGACGCCAGAACAGCACGCAGAACGCCTAGAGGTAGTGCTCACCCGGCTACAGAACGCACGTCTGCGGGTGAACAAAGAAAACTGCGAATTCCGCAAGTCGAGCATTGAGTTTCTGGGTCATGTGATTGATGCTACGGGCATTCATCCTTCTACAAGCAAAGTGGACGCGATCCTGAACGCACCGACGCCGTCATCAAAGAAAGAACTGCAATCGTTCCTTGGGCTAATTAATTTTTATAGCCGATTCCTAAAAGGAAAAGCAGAAGTCGCGGAACCACTTCACCGCTTGTTGGACAAAGACAGTGCTTGGAGCTGGAATAGCCAGCACGACCGAGCCTTTGTTGCGCTGAAGAAGTTGTTATCGTCAGAAGCAGTTTTTATTTCGTATGACCCGAAGCAAACAATTGTGCTGTCGTGCGACGCATCACCTGTTGGAATTGGAGCCGTGTTGGCTCACCGGGAACAAGATGGCACAGAACGCCCAATAGCATACGCTTCTAAAACGCTTGGATCGAGCGAGCGAAAGTATGCGCAGATTGACAAGGAGGGCTTAGCCATCGTGTATGGAGTAAAGAAGTTCCACCAATATTTGGCTGGACGTAACTTCATTCTTACGACTGATCACCAGCCTCTGCTGGGATTGTTTAACAGAGAGAAACGCATTCCGGAGGTTGTTCCCCCAAGAATGCTTCGTTGGATTCTTCTTTTGGCTGCATATGACTACACCTTGGAATATCGACCAGGTCCCCGCAACAGCAACGCTGACGCATTAAGCCGTCTTCCAGTACCGGGACGCGAGGACGAGACGCAACCACCTGGTGACGTGTTGCCGTTGGACGCTGTGGAGTACCCGCCCTTACAAGCGTCTGACATCGCGGAACTCACGAAGAGGGACCATATATTGCCCACTGTGAAGAATTACATTCTTTCTGGTTGGCCGGCAAAGTACGACAATGATCTTGCGGCTTTTGCAACAAGAAAGAATGAGTTATCTCTGCATCGGGATTGCATCCTCTGGGGAAATCGAGTGGTCATACCTCAAGCAGCAAGAAATAATGTTCTTCGTTTGTTGCACGCAAACCATCCTGGCATGACAGCTATGAAGAGTCAAGCAAGATCGCTAATATGGTGGCCGAAAATGGACAAACAAATCGAGGAATTTGTGCGTCACTGTGAAAGATGCCAAGTGAACCGTCAAAGCGATCCAAAAGAACCAGTTCACTTCTGGGTTAAGCCAGATCAACCTTGGAGCCGTTTGCACATTGACTTTGCCGGACCAGTACAAGGCGAAGTTTTTCTCGTCGTGGTGGACGCATTCTCCAACTGGGCTGAAGTGAAGATTATGCCTTCCATGAAAACTTCGGCAGTAATCTCAGCTCTACGTGCACTGTTTGCCACTCACGGAGTTCCAGATGTTATCGTTTCCGACAACGGAACCGCATTTACGAGCGAGGAGATGCAAGCGTTTCTCAAGCTTAACGGCATCCGCTCAGTGTTTACAGCACCTTATCACCCTTCTAGTAATGGAAGGGCCGAAAGAATGGTGAGGGAAGTAAAAGAAGCGTTGAAGAAACAGTCGGGAAACGACACCCAATGCAAGATATCCCGCTTCTTATATAAACAACATACCACCCCACATTCAGAGACTGGAAAGAGCCCGGCGGAGATGATGATGGGCTGAAAATTACTTTCAGCATTAGACAAGCTGCACCCAGTCCGTCAGCACGCCACCTCTGACATCACTGTGAAAGGATTTGGGGTAGGAGATTCGGTCTACGGCCCGATGCTTCGCTGCGGGACCGCGATGGAAGTTGGCTGAAGTAATCAAAGTGAAGGGTCCAGTCTCCTATCTAGTTCGAATGGCAAATGGAGACGTGCACCATAGGCATCGCTACCAACTGAGGCGCGCATGGCCGACGGAGAAGCCTTCAGAGCCACTACCTGACTACCACTTCCGGCTTCCTCCGGTACAATCACCTGTCGACGTGGAGCCTGGCATCACCAGCCCAAGTCCTCTCTACACGCCCGAGGGACCCGAGCTGAGAAGATCTACACGAACTCGTAGACCAGTCGTTCGTTTTGGCTCCAGTGTTTAGAGAAATTGTGTATATATTTAAACTTAAAAGGGAGGAATGTTAGGACGCGGCACCAAACGCCGCTCTCTGTGTTGAGACGCACGTGAGTCACGTGCAAATGACGTCATCTGTTAGCCGCTATTTATGGGAACGCGCAATAAACCTTTTGTTCTGTTGCTGAGCGTCTGGCTCCGAGTCACGTCCATTACAATTCCCTCATTCACAAGGTATCTCATTCTTTGAAAAATGTGGCCTCTAGGTACGGTTTCTGTGTTAGACGTACCATTGAAGATGAAATCTGTAACGATTGTTCGGAACACAAGTACAGTGGTCGCTTCTAGTGGGGACACAATCCTACGTTTGAAGTTTCGACTTCGTATTAAAATCAAAGTATTACTTCACAATGCTCTTGCAGGGAAGGTAATTTTCGAAGGCTCGTTTCTTTGTTTCACACAACCGTAATCAAAACCAGCGGATAATGAATCCGAGGAAGGTTAGGGGAGGTAAATTGCACTGTTTTAAATAC
Organism: Rhipicephalus sanguineus; assembly: GCF_013339695.2. Classification (NCBI taxonomy): domain Eukaryota; kingdom Metazoa; phylum Arthropoda; class Arachnida; order Ixodida; family Ixodidae; genus Rhipicephalus; species Rhipicephalus sanguineus. The sequence continues at coordinate 229,152,007 of NC_051177.1, forward strand.
AGCGTAAAACTGTGTGTTTAATTTTTTTTTAATTTATTGAATATTGCTGAAAAAGAATCGGACCAACAATAACACGTACAAAAGGCAGGATATAAGCCAAAACACAACAGATAACAAGGGAAAATATACCGAAAAATTTAAAAAAAACACCGATTAACAGTATGCATCACGGTTAACACGCCGAAATATTATGTAAAATGCAAAGAGAGCAAAAGTTACATATGTATTTAAGCTCTGAATTACAGAATATTAGCTAAGACCAGTAAGGCCGTTCCACTATAATACATTACGCGGAAAAACAGAAAACTGAAACGCGTTAGTTTCAGCAAAATGCTGTGTTAAATAGTAGGCTTGATGATGTCGTGTAATGGACAGAGCAGATACATACGCAGGCGGGTCGAGAGCTAACTTATGATGAACAAGAACATACAGAAAGTTAGGCGCTTCCTTTTTCGCCGCAGTTCAAGTTTTACAATATTATTAGGAGTCATAAGTTCAGTCGGTGTGTATGTAATTTCAAACATAGAATAAGCAAATATAAGACGCTTTCATTGAATTGCTTTAAGTTTTTTGTTAGGTTTTGTAATGCAGACCTGTAGAACGCAAGAGTATTCTAGTTTCGGTATTAAATCCGTAAAGTAACTAAGTTCTTTAATGTTGGAAGGAGAATATCTGAGCCTGTGTATTAGAAAACAACTTACGGAAGGCTGTGACAAATACGTTGTCTATGTGTAGGTTACAAGACAGGTCATTAGTTGTTCCGGCAAGATATTTTTAGTTAGTTACCTGATGATAAGCTGACGTTATGAGTAAAATGAAGAGCTGCTTTCGAACGAGTCACACAGAGATAAGCAGTTTATCGTACGTTGAGTGCTATACCATTGTCATTGGACCAGTTTAATATGTTATGCTTCAAATTAAGGTTCTGTTGACCATTACTACAAGAAACTACACGAAAATGCACACAATCATCCGCGAACAGTCCGATTTGAGTTCCTGGTAGTACTGCGTTAACAATGTCATTTACATAAAGTAAAAACAAAATTGGCGAAGCATGCACTAAGCCGCGAAAGGCTTGAAACAGCGAAACTGAACGATTATGAAGACTAATCTGGTTACTTCTAGGTTTTTCATAGGCCTGAGCTATGTGATGAAGGTTTTTTATAGATTGCTTCTAGGTCGTTGCTAGGCTTTAGATAGGTGATTGTAGGTTGTTTCTAAGTTGTTTGTCAGCGCAGAGAGGTTCGTCTTAAACCACAGACAGTCACAGACACGACACGAATGTCCAAACTGCAGAGACAAAACCTCGAACACACACCAAGCGTTCGCATCTCTCATAGGTCTACAGGCACGTCGTCGTTGGCCTTCCGACGCTTTGGGGCCTTATCGCAGACGACGTCGCTTTTGCCGTTCCCTAGTACGTTCTCGTTGTACGTACTCGGCGGTTTCGGCTCGCCGCCGTCGCCTCGCAGCCATTTGTTGGGCTAACTGTTGCCTTCTTGATATCTAGTGGGCCAGTGGAAAGTAGTGAAATTAACCCCAATTACTGCGTCATATACCCGTTTACGATGATGATAGTTTTCTGGTCATTTGTATGGCTTACTGTCGCCTTCTTTTTTAGTTGATCAGTGGTGAGTAGAGCGTTTTACTCAATTTCTGTGGCACATACCCGTTTATGTTGATATTTTTAGGGTTCGTCTGACAAGGAACTATTTTCTAAAGAGCTTCGCTGTTAAATGTCCCCATAACACTTCCTTGTGGCACGCCTTATGTTGCAGGAAGAATGCTCATATTGTGTCCATCTACTGAAACAAACTGCGAACGTTCTGTTAAGTAGTTTTATATCCAGGGAATAAATGTCGGGAGCTTAATGTCCCCATGTTTGGCAATTATTTTGTGATGAATAACTTTGTCAAATGTCTTACTAAAATCAAGGAACCTAACGTCCATATGGCCATTTTTTTCCGCAGTTTCTACAAATTAATGAACCATTGTGACAAACTGAGTTACGGTTGGATAACTCTTTCTAAAGGCATGTTGAAAACTAGTCAGCATAGAGTTTTGTTCAAGAATTCCACAATGCGTCTAGACATTACATGTTCTAGCATTTTACAAGTTGCTGATGGCAATGAGATGCGGCGCCAGTTTTCCAATAGTAATTGGCTGTTTGTGTTAAAGGCGGGAACAACACTAGCCCTCTTGCAGTCACTCGGTAGTTTTGCACTTAACAGCGAACGTCGAAAGAGCACAATGACAAAATGAGCAATATTTTCTGCATAACGGCAAAGAAATACATTAGGTATATTGTCTGTACCAGAAGATGATTGAGTGTTCAACTTCAATATGATGACAACAATACTAGAAGATGACACAAAGTCAGCCTCATTAGGTTGAAACACTCTTTGCGGAGGAATAGTAAGAATCGCCCTAGAAAACACGCTATGAAAAATGTTGGTAAAACACTGCGCAACTGACCTTCAGGTCTGTAACTTCATTTCCATTAACTAATATATGTGATACCTGCTTCTTACTATCACTAAGACGTTTCCAAAACTTCATATGATCGTTTTTTAAAACGTTTGCCATGGTTGTTTTCAAGTGAAAATTCTTTGAATTGCGCAAAGCGCGTACCAAATTTATATTAGGTTCATGAATACCATTTGATCCTGGGTAACTCTTTCTCAGTCGTTTTAATGTGTGTTTTAGATGGATTATTTTACGCGTAATTCAACGTGTGCTTTTAGCAATCTTTTTAAACTTGGTCGGTACGAATGTATTTATGCAGTGACGGCACATTTCAGTAAACCGGCGCTATAGCGCCGCAACGTCACCCTCAGTTTCAAAAAGTGAATGATTTTCAATAGAACCATTAATGTTTAAGGTTCTTGAAAATTTTCGTGACTGTTTCAAACGGCTAGTGCTAAGCTTTGAAATGCCGGTGGACGGAGCTGTCAAGTTTTTGATATCGAACTTTGTTTTTCTAAAGATCACATATTGAGTAGAGTAGATCCTATAAACTCTGGCACACACCAACGCTGGGGGATTGGCCAGGAACCGGATAGTTTTTAAAGTATAATTGTTAAAGTAAAGCGTAAATTTTTCTATTTAGGAGGAAAGAAGTAAAATGAAAAAAAAATTAAGAATAGAATAATAGAAAATCTTATAAAAGATGAAGCGGAGAATTTGAATAAGAAATAATAAAGAAATTTGGAAAAGTAGAAAAACAAGAGTAAAGATTCATTCTATAGCCTAAATCACATGTGCTGGGCGTATGAGCCACGTGCTTGTAAGCCACTTCGCCCATTTCACTTTGCCCATTCAAAGCTCGTAAAAAGGTCCATTGCTTTGACGTGCTTCACGAACGCATTAAACAAGTGATGTTTGCATTTGATGACAGATAGTTTAAAAAAACAGGTAGACCGTCTTGAAGTGGCTGGTTACCCGAAGCATGTGCTTATTTCCGTAGCGGAATCAGTTTTAAAAAAAGAGAAACGAAAACAGAAAGGATGGCCAAAAAGAAACGACAGAAAGAAGGGGAAAAACAACCTTTATACCTTACATTCACCGGCTGGCGCATAACTTAAAAAAGACAGGAAAACACGCCGATCTACAAGTGCGCCTAAAAATTGTCCGCAATGTGTACAAAAGTGAACGAAACACAGACATCCACAGCCTTGTCCCATAAAGCATGTTAATCAGTTTGTAAACTGCATTGAGGGCGTTGCCTATTCAATCCCACTGTCCTGTGGATGTAAATATACAGGGCAACCAGGAAGATATCTGAATGAGCGACTGAAGGAGCATGACTACTATGTAAATAGAGGAATTAGTGGCCACCTAGGTCTCCATTACAGAGATCGTGGATGTAGACCAATCTTTCCTGAAACAAAAGTTGTAGCAAGAAACAAAGATTATGGAACTAGGGAAATTATTGAAGCTGCAGAGATAGAACGTGTCAAGAATGACTGTGTGAGCATGCCATCCCTAACGCCGTGAAAGAATACATTTTTTGAACCGTAGCTGATATGTACCGCGCGTGCTTGTGGCGCTCAGTGTTGAAGCACGTCGATGAGATAGGGGCACCGGTGAACCATGTTTGTTTTTCTTTCCGTTTGACTGTTAAGGTATATGCGCCCACATGTTAAAATAAAATCAGTTGTAAGTCAGCGCTGTTGTCGTGCCTTCTTCGTCTTGTGTCCTGTCTCAATTTTGCGCTGTTTTCTCACCTGTTTAACCATGAACCAACCATCCCAAGCCTCGACCATAGTAAGTGTAACACTTGATATATTTCATAATAGACGCTTCCTGAGATCATGAATAATTCTTGAAGCTTCGAGTGGTCGTACGTTTGTGAGTGACAGATTTGAATAGAGGAATAGTAACATTAAAAGATGATGATCAGACAGGCCTACATTCAATTAAAACTGTATATTCATGAAACTCGCAGCTTAGAAACGCTAGGTGGAATATTGCTGTAGACGAACGCTTTTCACGACTGGGCGGCCTAACCAGTTGGACATTTATATGTGAAGAAAGCTAAGTGCACGAAAAGATGACTTGCCGCCGGGAAGGACCAAACCTGCGACATTTAGATTACGCGCCCGATGCCTCTCAACAACTGAGCTACACAACTACACCCCCTACAGAAACGCGTAAATCCAGCTCCTAACGTTTGGCTCAAAACCAAGGACCTACAGCATAGAGAGCTACTCGCTGACGGCTTTGTATGAAACCGATTCCCACAATACGTGACATATGCGGAATTCTTCATTATGTTTCCTAATTGACAATGAAACCTTACAAATACTCGTGCTGCCTCGAAAGGATAAATGGGTGCGGTAGTGTAGCTCTCGAAAGAGCTGTAACATGAGCGGACAGATTAGTTTATGCACAATACAATGTTAATTCAAACATGACTAGAATATGCACAGAATAGACCCACGCTTATTCTCTCTCGTAAGATATATCGTGAGTCCATTTAACCCGTGTTTTTCAACTTTGCTTGTTCTTCAATGTAACAGTGTAGTCTATTTAAGCGGTGAAAACCTCACCCGGTGGTCTAGGGCCCCCCATGACAGGTGGCGGTGGCCCAGGTGGGGGTGCTGGACGTGATTGTCCTGCTGGTGCGGGAACCCCTGCATGGAAGCAACTTATGTGAGATACATTGTCAAAATCATTGTTAAACACAAAATTGCTAATGGAAAAGGGAAAGCGTTCTGCGTAGAAGGGAACAACGCTTGTTTTGAAAAGCCTTGTTCTCGGCGAAGTAAAATTACGCGCACTGATCTTCTTAGCTTGTTATTGATATACGACATGTAATCTCACTTAAGGCGCGCGTTCTCATCCTTTCCCGTGGGCCATCCATTCTGTGCTGTGAAGAGCAAGGCGATGCAGGCGGTGGTCCTACTTCTCTCGCAAAGCTTCAGACTTATGCTGTCCGTGGTATTACCTTAGAGATCTTTAAATCTTCTTGTCGTATCGTGCGCAGGGCCTTGAGTCAGAAAGTTAAAATCACAATTTTCAGCTTGTGTGAGTCCGAGTGCTGCTAAGGAGGATCCTTGGCCAAGTTCTGTTCATAATTTGTGATTTCTTTTTTACATACCGCTTTTTTTTTTCATTTTTTGAACTAATGCTTTCTACATCGCCCTCTATAATATTATTTATGTGTGACAGCCTGGACGATGGTCCCGACGCTGTAGAGCCGCTTTACGCTCCGTGATTTTCCAGCGTCCATCATACGCTCGCAACCAGCATACCCCATATGGCACCATCTTCCAGCGCCATAATCCACCATAATGATGGATGGTGGAATTCACAATTCCACATGGTGGATAAATTTTCAATAGGGATAACGACGCCAAGCAATGATAAGGGACGTTTATTCTACTGTTTTAGATATAGTGTAATAATTGTGATATATACGTGAAGAAAGCATGGACGAAAAGACTTGCTGGCAGCAGGGAACGAACCTGCCACCTTCGGAGTACGCGCCCGATGTTCTTACCAAATGAGCTAGAGCGGCGGTCGTCACCTCGTCCACTTGTTGGGCACTTATGTGCGTGCAAACCCTGGGAGTGTTAGTCAGCTCCGCAGGTTCGCTCGCTTCCGGCGGGAAGTGGTCTTTTGGTCCACTTTACTTTCTCCCCATATATATCCCAATGATTACGCTACACTTAAAACAGTAGAGTTAGCGTCTCCTACCCTATTGGAAAAACTACTATGGTGGATACTGGAAAAATGGTGGATATAGTGGAAATATTGCTAGGTATGCTGGAAATAATGGTGTTTATAGTGGACAGTGGTGGGTGGCATGGTGTACGCTCGCTGGATAAGGTGGGAAAGATGGTGGACGATGGTGGAGAGTAGGAGCAAAATAGTGGGTAGTGTTAGGAGACTGCGCCCGCTATCGCCCGAATGCTGGAAAGCAGCGAGGGAATGGTGGGTGAGGAAAATGATGGCGTACCATGCTGGAGAAGCTGCGCCAAACACCGTCATTACACTCGAAAGCAGTAGCAACTATGATGAGTATAGTGTGCGACATTATTGTAACGCAAACGGATAGCATTTTGGGCGAGTTGGTAATGCCTAATGCAGCGATGTAAAATGCAATAGAGAGGATCGAATTTGCATTGCACGTATCCTAAACACCCTTTTTGACCACCTTTTCTTCATTTATTATTGATTTACAGCAAATAAATCAATGTTCTTGTGGTCAGAGGTTGAGCCCTTTGAGGTTTCCTTTTCGATGCTACATTTGTTTTCAGTCCACCTCAGAAAGTTAGGTATGCTGGAAATAATCGTGGAAACGTGCTGGAATTAATCGTGGAAAAATGCTCTAGTGTATTTCTTAAATATTAGTAAATTTTATTGCAATTTTCCCGGCAGAGAATGTTGATTAGAGCATCAAGAAAAATCACACCATGTCCACGTGGTGAATGATGATGAGTGGGGCGATGCTCCGGAAGGAATAATCTGTAAACCGTGAATCTTCTGTGTAACGCCCCATCAATCATCATATAAAGAGTGAGAAACACTGTGTGTATATTACAAACATCAAACTTTTATTTTTCTTATTTATATGATGCTTGGCTTGCGTTGTCGCTTCATTATCACGGCTTTATGGTCCGTGGAATGAAGGGATAGCGGTTCCTGTACGGGTTGCAATAGGAAATTTGAAAATACCAGGTCTATACACGTCCCTCGGATGGTCGTTGGTTCCATATTGTTACGGAGATGAAGTGAAGGAAGACGAAGGGCTGGGCAGCCTGACTGGCCCGCGAGTGTGCTAGTCAGCCAGCTTGACTCGTCTACCAATTCTTCTTTGTAAATATACATTGTATATACCAAAACAACCCCGTATCATATTGGTGGAGGTGCGGGGTACTGCAGCAGGCAACGGAGCTCCGCAGTGGACGTCGCATCGCCCTCCCAACCATGGCTAACGCTGAGGCTTCCGCATCAACGTCGCCGTCCCCACCACTTGTTTTCGTACCACCTAAGGATCCCGGTACGTTCTGTGGAACCGATGGCGTCGACGTTGAAGACTGGTTGGCCATGTTTGAACGCGTGAGTGTACCGAACAGATGGGACCCCACACTTCAGCTGGCCAATGTGTTATTTTACTTGAGGGGCACCGCAAAGGTGTGGTTCGAAAACAACGAAGAAGAACTTACTAACTGGGACCGATGCAAAGAAAAGTTGCGAGAGTTCTTTGGCAAACCCGCCGGCCGTAAGATCGCCGCCAAAAAGGAATTGGCCTGCCGTGCCCAATCTTCCATGGAATCGTACCTCTCCTATATTCAGGACGTGCTGACTCTCTGCCGAAAGGCCGACAATGACATGACGGAAGGTGAGAAGGTCGGGCATGTGCTGAAGGGGATCGCCGACGACGCATTCAACCTCCTGATGTGCAAGGGCTGTTCTACCGTGGATTCGATCATCAAGGAGTGTCGTCAGTTCGAACAAGCAAAAATCCGCCGCATTCTCCAACCGTTCGCCAGACTTCCAAACACCGCTACCGCTGCGACGTCGACGTGTGAAGACCAGTCGACACCGCAACATTTTTCGCCGCCGGAAGACCTTACACGAATTGCTCGTCGTGAACTGGAAGCGATGGCGCCCTCAGCATTCTATTCACGCAGCACCGATGCCCCTGTTACCGTTCCTCTCGTTCAAGCCATCGTTGGTCAGGAGCTGGAAATTATCGGAGTGCATTCCGTGTGTTCTGTTGCCACGCCCAGAGTCAGCGAACGCCTTTCTGCTATGTCCTTCTCAAACCGACGATTCTCTGCACGTTCTCGCAACCCGGCTGAGTGGCGAACTGCAGATCACCGCCCAATATGTTTCACCTGCCACCGCGTTGGACATATTGCTCGTTACTGCAGCAACACATGGTCCACGGCACCTCGTGCAACGATCAATATGACTCGTTTTGACGGTAATGCTCACCACGGAATCTCCCGCTTTTTTCCGCATTTTTCTCCCGCATTTTTCTCCCGCTCCCGAGTCCAACGCCGCTGACAATGCCGCTAGGAACACTTGGTACAGCCGCTCGCTTTCGCCACGTGGACACCAATCTCGTTCGCCGCACACACGTCCCCCATCGTCCCGTTCGCCACAGCCACGACGTCTATCGTCCCCCGTGGCTTTCGGCCGCACCATGTCGGAAAACTAAGAAGTGCAGCCCCCGGAGGTGGTGCTGCATTGATGACTACGGCAGCGAATTTTCTCTCTGTACCCACTAGACGAAGTGTCATTGACGTTAAAGTAGGCGGCGTACCTGTCCAAGCACTTGTCGACACTGGAGCGAACATATCGGTAATGAGTTCAAGCCTACGCAAACGTTTAAAGAAAGTACTCACACCAGCAGCTACGCAGGTGCTCCGTGTGGCCGATGGCGGCACGCCGTTGGTTCTTGGTCTGTGTACTGCCCGCTTAAGTATAGTCGACCAACCTACTTCATTCATCTTCGCCGTGATTGACCGCTGCCCTTATGACGTTATCCTTGGACTGGACTTTTTATCGGATCATTCTGCTGTCATCGATTGCGCTACCGGCGTCCTTCAGCTAGAACTGCCTCAGATCGTCGCTGCTCCTAACACTACACCACCGCGACTGTGCTCTCTTCAAGATCAAATCAAATCAAATCAAATCTTTTATTTCCCAGAAAGAAACAGGTCCTGGAGAGGTTCGCTGGCTAAAAGCTGTTTATGGACAGCTTGACGAGGCCAGTGAACCCTATACAAGGCAGTTGGGACAGTGACAAAGATATGTAACAACGAAAAATTGACCATACGCTAACGTTACAATACCAAATACGGTGAAGAAAAAAAAAATATATATATATACATTACTACAAAAACATCCCGATACTAAACATAGCACAGAAGATAGTTACATAGACGCGAACAAAAACAAAAAACAAAAAAAGAAAAAATACAGAGGAAAAACCCAACAACCATAACACCACTATCGGCAAAAAAAAATTTTAAAAAATAATCACGAAATATCAGGGAAGAAATATATACAAAATTGCTCCTTGTGTATGACCTGCATCTTACAATGTACATCAGATGTCAGACAAAGAAAATTATACAGACGCTGTTATTGCTATATGTTTTCCATCATATAACCTACTCAGTACAATATGGATGCACACACTGAAAGAAAAATGAAATCGTACAAGAACAACCCATTTCACAACGTCAAAACTTTCGCCTATATTTACAAAAAAGGATCGCGGTTCTTTTAATGGGAAGCTGTTTACGTGACTGTATTTATTGAGAATGGTTGGTAGATTGTATTGCAATGTTTGTGATTTGTAATTATTTCGAAACCTCGGAAAAAACCAAACGTCACTGTTTCTTGTTCTTAACAAAACGTTTTTTGCAGTTAGACATGCGGTATTTTTAATGAATTGTTTAAACGAAATGGAAGAGAAATAGCAAGATCGCAGAATGCGAAAGGTATACATATATTCAGCTTTAATAATACCGTAGTCCCGACACACGAGTTGCGTTGATGACAAATAATCTAAATTAGCTACATGTCTAATTACCTTTTTCTGTAGGATCTGAAGTTTCATTATGTTAGTTTTTGTCGTGGTTGCCCACACCAAACTGCAGTAATTCATGTGCGAAAGAAAAAGAGCATGGTATATTTGCAATTTCACTTTTGCGGTAAGGTATGTCTGCAACGAGCCAGAACACCGACTACACTAGAGGCTTTTTTGCAGATATCAACGACGTGTTGGTTCCAGCTGAGGTTTGATGAAAACGTAACACCAAGAATTTTATGTTCATCTACAAAAAGAATGTCTTCACCTGCATAAGCTAACGCTTGTGTTGATGAAAATATTTTGTTTTTTGCTCGGAATACGATGGCTTTTGTTTTCAGTGGATTAATTTTCAATACATTTTTGGTAGACCACAAGAAAACCTTGTTTAATAACTCATTGCACCGAATAATTAACTCGTTTGCGTCAGGGCCTGAAAAAAGTAGGTTTGTGTCATCAGCATATATGAGAAAGCTCACACTGGGATCAATATCCACGATTTCATTGATGTAAGCATTAAATAATAGCGGTGCCAGTACGCTTCCCTGGGGCACACCATTTAAGACAGGTAAATATGATGAGGTATGAGTGCTTAATAGAACGCATTGCTGTCTGTTTTGCAAGTATGACTTTATCAATTGAAGTGACGTGCCGCGGATTCCGTATGATTGTAGCTTAGGCAGTAAAATGTTATGATCAATGCAATCGAAAGCCTTGCTGAAATCAAGAAAAACTGCTAACGTGAAAAGATTTCGTTCAAAATTTTGCAGTATCATTTCCTTAAGTGTTAATAGGGCTGTCTCCGTGACCTTCCTTTTCTAAAACCAAACTGAAAGTCAGTGATTATATTTCTGGAGCAGAAGAAGGCAGATATACGCGTATAGATTATTTTTTCTGATCCCTTAGAAAACACAGGAATAATAGATATAGGTCTATAATTAGTCACAAGGTTACTGTCACCACCCTTGAACAACACAGTCACTCTGCTTCTTTTCATATCATCTGGAAAAACACCCGACTCAAATATCAAATTAAAAATGTGGCTGAGCGCAGGAGTAATGCAACCTAAGACATATTTTATTGGTTTTATTTGAATGTTGTCAATGTCTAGTGCCTTACTGTTCTTCAGATTCATGAATGTCGTGTAAATTTCTTCTTCATCCGTTGGTGCTAGAAAAATACTGTCGGGGCATTTATTTCCTGTTGTAGCCCTAAAAGTCTGCTTGCAAAGGCCTATTTGCTGATATACCCACATTGACAAAATGATTATTCAAGTGATCCGCAAGTTCTTTACCAGCGAGCTCAACATTGTCAACGGTAATCTTAGCTGGTACGGAGTCCCGCTTACCAAAGCACATCATTAATTAAGCGCCATACAACATCAGGTGATTGCTGTGCGCTTTCAGCAAACATTTTCTCGTAGTAAGTTGTCTTAGCGCGCTTAAGCTCCCGATTCAGCTTGTTACGTGTTTTTTTAAACTCTGCCAAATCTGCCAGCACTCTTGATTTCATGAATAAGTTGTAAAGTTTATTCTTAAGTCGTATCATACTAGCAAGAGAGGGGGTCACCCATGGTTTACGTATTTTTTTCGATAGTTTAACTTGCTTGAATGGAAAATGTTTTGCGTATGTATGTACAAAGACAGCAAGAAATTTCCGATAGGCTTCGTCTGCACAAGTTAAGTTGAAAAGAAAAGACCAATCATGTTCACTAATGTCCTTCTTAAAAGATTCCAAACTGTGGTTTGTTACAGTTTGCATTGTGTACGCTTCTCGATAAATCTCCTTAATATTGGGCTTGTGGGAATAACACATAAATACCGGGCAATTATCGCTTATATCTGATGAAACTGTTCCGCACTGAAATACACTGGCTTCAATATTTGTTATTACTAAGTCAAGACACGAGACAGATAATGGTGTAACACGTGTTGCTGTGGAAATGACATTCCTAAATCCGGCACATTGAAGCATGTTCAAAAAGTCCGGGGTAATCGGGTTATCATTCAGGATATTGATATTGAAATCTCCACCAAATACTAGTGTATAATTATTCGACAATACGTAATACAGAAATTTATCAAAAAAGTTTTGAAAGCTCAAAATATTGTCCCCTGGAGGACGATACACAACAGATATCATGTCTGAATTGTGCCTGAATGCCAAAACTTCGTAGTCCTCACACGGGACACAGAAATCTGATACTAAATTATACTTCCAGCGATCGTCTACGTGAATAGCAACGCCTCCACCACGCCTGTTACGACGGTCAGGAAAAAATGCCTCATATCCATTAAATTTCTGCCGGCAGCTTGCGCCGTCATACCGCGTTTCAGTCATCATGATGACTTGAAACTTGAACTGAAAATCATTGAGAAGGTAGTGTATGACGTCACGCTTAAACTCTGCAGATCGCGCATTGAAATGCAACACAGTCGAATGGAATCTGTTTTGAGCTCTAAGCAAATGAGGCAATACGAACTCGTGGTATTCCATCTTTCTTGGGCCAACAGTGAGCCTCTACGAACTAGAAGTTATCTTAGATAAAGAACTTTCATCATGAATCTGAATTACTGCTGAAAGCTCGCTCTGCCTCGCGAAAATCTTGCCATTCGCTGTCCACACAGATTTCCAGTTGCATTCATGTTTCTTTCTTATTGCCATTCCAAGTAGCCTTTTCAATGTAGGGCAAAGGCGCTCGTTGATGTAGATCGGTGTCGAGATATCTATCGGTGTCACTTCCCGCTGTTGCGTTAGCACATTATGCCGGCCTTCAATGGACAGCTGCATGTGGTTAAATTCACTCTAGCGGAGTTCGTATTTCTCTTTTACTCAGGCCAATACTCACTGGTAAACATTCAAGTAAGCACAGGCAGAAATTATTATGTTGTCTAGCTGCTCTGTGGCGAAGCTCGCGCCCATGTAGGTTGTACTAACCGCTGGACGCGTTTCTGCGAAGAGAAAACAGGAGCAAAAATAGACATCAGCAGAACACAACTTCAAAAATTGTTTTCTTCCTAAAAACAAAAAGTAATTTGATAAAACTTTCTCTGTCAGTAGACAAGTCATGTTCCTAGTAAATGCGCTATTTAGCATAATTTTACTAGGAGCACCTCAATGTTAAATTTACGAGTAAACATGTGCGAAAATGAACTTTCTTGCAACTTTGTCGCCAGCTCTACACACCACTTCACGCCATATACGTCTCAAACTATTTTTGTGCTAGAGTACAACTTCCTGGTAATCAGTTAAATCAAAATATTACATTTCACTGAATGTCGCCTTTCTATGAAAAAATCCCCGATATGGGTCATATTGTCAATATTTAAGGCCCCATGAAAAACCCACGAAAGCGTAAACGTTCGTGAAACTTATTTTAAGTGAAAAGCCTACGATCGTTATGTAGGGAAACATTTGTCCTAGCCTAATATATGAAGAAGAGATTTTTTGAAAACGCATTTTCCGAGCCATAGTTTCGAGTTTTCCGAAAAACTTCACATAGGGTTTGCGGCACTGAAAAATTTTTTTTGCCAAAAATCTTTTGGTGGAAGGCATCTGGCTTTCGATAGATAGTCCTTTTTTCATTCAAATCGCAGATGGTCGAGCACCAAGGCTGGGACAGTTGGCGTGAATGACCCATATACCAAAACAAACCCGTATCAATATGATCAAAGGACGTGCACGTGAAAGCATGTTTGGCTTCCATGTGTTGTATTAACCACTCATTGTTCTTTTCGGTAATAGCGACATTCAGTTCACCAACTAACACAAATGGTCTATTCTTGTACTTCTCATAATTACACAAAGCCGTGTCAATGAATGTCTTGATATTCCCACTCGACAAATTGGGTGCAAGGTACATGGTCATGATGATGCATCCATCAAAATCGATGGCAGCATATTCGCAGTTGCGGCTCTGTGTCCTTGGTAGTAGTTTCAGATTTTGTGCTTTTTCTGTTTGTTTGACGTATACGGCCACACCACCTGCAGGACGCTCTGCATCATCGATGCACACGACCGGAACGTATCCTTTGATATACGGTCTTTTGGCGTTCCACGTCTCGGTATGACAGAGAACGTCCACCGCTGTAAGTGTGGGGTCCCGTTTCACATCGCCTACAAGCTTGACATTAATCTTAAAAACACAGCACTTATTTAGACACGGACAGAAGAAACATCAAACGAGGACGGGCGCTGACTGCCAACAATGCTTTTATTATGCTTGCGCAAATATATAGCTTATGAAAGAAAGGAAGGGGAGGGGGGGGATAAAGGGAGGGAGAAGGATGCTGATGCACGAGGTACTAAAAACAAGCGTGTAGATAGTTGAGATTGCTGTAGGAAACTGTAGTCCTTGTCAGACAGGGTGAGTGACGGGGCGCTAACACACACTGAGCCTTTGCGCATCATCGTGAAAGTCTCGAAAATTTCTCGAGCGCGATTGTCATTGTACTTGCGTAGTACCTTGGTGTCTTGAAGCAGAAGTGCGCATCCGCATTTGGCACAGTGGATCGCAAGATTACTGCCGTGCTTATTCCTTACGTTGTTCGCATGTTCCCGCAGGCGGTTGTCTAGGCATCGTCCGGTCTGGCCGACGTACGTCCCGCCGCAAGTGGTGGGAATTTCATACACTACACCACTTTGGCATTCCACTAGAGGCGAAACGTGGTTCTTCCTGCAGGGATCGTTGTCACAGTGGGTTCCGTTCACACGCTTGCACAAAGACCCCAGTATACGGGGGGCTGAAAACACGACCTGGACACCGGCACGTCCTGCCGCCTTTTTGATTCGATGGGAAGCCGCATGTATGTACGGGATGACCGCTAACTTCGACTTGTCGAGTTCGGGCCGAGCCTTTACCTTGGGCGACTTGAGCTCCTGAAGTAGAACTTCTGCCAACGACGAGAGAAGAGGTTCTGCAAAACCACTTATTTTGAGGCGCTCCATTTGCTTACAAAAGCTGCGGTTGACTTCTTGGTGGCAGGAGCGCTTTTGCAAGCAAATGGAGCGCCTCAAAATAAGTGGTTTTCCAGAACCTCTTCTCTCGTCGTTGGCAGAAGTTCTACTTCAGGAGCTCAAGTCGCCCAAGGTAAAGGCTCGGCCCGAACTCGACAAGTCGAAGTTAGCGGTCATCCCGTACATACATGCGGCTTCCCATCGAATCAAAAAGGCGGCAGGACGTGCCGGTGTCCAGGTCGTGTTTTCAGCCCCCCGTATACTGGGGTCTTTGTGCAAACGTGTGAATGGAACCCACTGTGACCACGATCCTGCAGGAAGAACCACGTTTCGCCTCTAGTGGAACGCCAAAGTGGTGTAGTGTATGAAATTCCCACCACTTGCGGCGGGACGTACAGCGGTGAGCACTCTTAGGGTGAACACGCGAGCGCGTGGCCGACGGCACTGTCGGCGCCGCGTAACGGTCATCGGTGGAAACATTGCGCATGCGCATCATGCGTTCTACGAAATACTCTTTCCACCGCGCGCACAAAAGCGTATCCGCAACAAGCATATCTGACGCAGTGCGCGTGGTGGAAAGAATGTAACGCAAAGCACATGCTCCGCATGTGCAATGTTTCCAACGATGGGTGTCACGCGGCGCTGAAAGTGCCGTCGGCCACGCGCTCGCGTGTTCACCCTAACAGTGCTCACCGCTGTACGTCGGCCAGACCGGACGATGCCTAGACGACCGCCTGCGGGAACATGCGAACAACGTAAGGAATAAGCACGGCAGTAATCTTGCGATCCACTGTGCCAAATGCGGATGCGCACCTCTGCTTCAAGACACCCAGGTACTGCGCAAGTACAATGACAATCGCGCTCGAGAAATTTTCGAGACTTTCACGATGATGCGCAAAGGCTCAGTGTGTGTTAGCGCCCCGTCACTTACACTGTCTGACAAGGACTACAGTTTCCTACAGCAATTTTAACTATCTACACGCTTGTTTGTATTACCTCGTGCATCAGCATCCATCTCCCTCCCTCTATCTCCCCCCCTCTCCTTCCTTTCTTTCATAAGCTATATATTTGTGCACGCACAATAAAAGCTTTGTTGGCAGTCAGCGCCCGTCCTCGTTTGATGTTTCTTCTGTCCGTGTCTAAATAAGCGCTGTGTTTTTAAGATGAATCCGTACCAACGAGCTCGCATTCAAACTCTTCTACATCAAGCTTGACATGTTGTCTTCGGGCGTCGCTGAAAACACGATACGTAGTAAAGAAGAAAGCCACACAGGCGAACACACACGAGAGTCTCAATCGTCAACGTCGTCTTCTTCTTCTACTGCATACCAGAACGCGCGCTTCTCACGAACTAGAGGTGACTACTACAAACAAACAAACAAACAAACAAACGGACGATGGACCGACCCACGGCATAAGTAGCTTCGCCCCTAAAAGCAGAATTAGTGATCACTGTATTCGCAATGCCCATAGACTGTCGCGCCACCGAGCGGAATTCAGGAGCGTCCTCTCGAGGAGGGTTAGTAGACGACAAAATGGCGGCACTATGCAGTCGCACCCTTGTTCGGCTGCGCTAGCCTCAGTGTTAACGCGTTGGCAAGAAAGGAACACTACAACTTTGCATGTTCCCTGCATCAGTGAACAAACCGGGCCCTCCGTGACACGAGAAATCTGATTCGTTCTTGCGAGACGCGAAGTTTTCGTAACTCGCGCTTTCAATGCTAGCCCACAGTGTACACATACTATCAGCTTCGCGAGGCTTTCTGTAGCCACGTAGGTGAGTTAAATGTTATTGTCTGACATATTCAGTTGAAGCTCACCCTGTTTTACTTGCATATATAATTGGTCAGTGTTTCTTATAGTGCATGAGTCCCATAACACTGTACGCGGGAGGGAGGTCGCGCGGGCTCGTGATGTGCTCATCTATAACAGAGCGATCTTAAGTTGGCGATGCATTAAAATAGGGCCTCTATCCTTTGTCAGCAAAGCGCTGTTACGAATCGTGCGAGCGACGTTTCAATCATTCGAGGACGCGTCTGCTCGACGCCTTTCGTGGAGCGAACGCTTTCCATGCACGCCGTCCTTCGCCAGTGTGTTGGGTTTCATAGCCACCGCTGCGCCGCTTGTTTTTGTACGTTTGTTGATAGGTGGCAGCACACTGCAAGCGATTTGCTTGTTGACTGGTTGACCGGTCTGAGAGCAAAACGTTCTCCGCGCCCAGACGTCTCTCTAATTGTAAACGTGGTGACGCGGAGTGGCCGAAGTCGTTCGGCGGAGGAAATTCTTCAGATTGCTTTCAGCAGTGATGTTGAAAGAAACCATCTTGACGACGAGGATTTTTCACTGGACGTAGAAGACTGTGAAAGCACCGAGAGTGACAGCGACGATGAACCACCAGCTGCTAACTCACGAGGAGCGAGTTGCACTTCACGTCCCCTCGTGCGTTAATGTTCTTTCACGCTCGTAAGTCACTTTGATTGTATTTAATGTATAATATCCTTGAGCGAGATCAAAATAAAAGCATAGTTCTTCTTGTGCATTGCATGTATCACAATTATTGTGGATATTATGGAGCGCCGCATGCCGCCAACACGCTCGAGCTCGACCAGCGAAGCGAAATGGTTAGAGCGATGGAACGTGCAGTCACGGCCACAATCCACGCCTCTCGGCGAACTTCTTCGACGTTGCGAAAAGCATACGTGTGCATTCTTTTCGACATTCATGTTTCGATCGTGCTGATCGAACCTGCAACATGCGAGTGAAGTACACACGGCTAGAGTCTCAGCATGGCTGTGACACAAGCGCTACTGAACGGCATGTTGAATGCTTGTGTTCCGTTGAAGACGTAACTCCGCGTTTCCGACTGCGCAAGTAATGACGACGGGGTATTATCACAGAACACTTTTATGTTTGCAAGCCATCAGCACGCGCAGCAGCGATGACGCTACTCGCTGGCGGCCTACTACTGCGGCAAATCCGTCAGGCAGGCTCGGTACGTACTACCTCGGAGTGCCGCCCAGCTGATACGTCAATTCTAGTTCACACAGGTTTATGTCGCACGCACAGGATTTCGCAAAACATCGTTATGCACGGTAACGGAGCTGAAATATTACCTTTCACTTCGCAGCAAATAATTAGGTGGCGAGTACTTAGCACTTCCCATGGTTTGGGAAAGTATTTTAGTCTCATATACATTTCAGCGCAGCTCATGACTTCATCCGGTGAAAGTGGCACGGTCCGTACGTCCGCACGTGCTATCTGTTCCTATGCTAACAAACGGGTTGACCCTCCTCCTGGCGCCATCTTGAAAAGCACGGCGCGCCACCTATAGTTAGTGGGCATTGCGAATAGCAGTTAAGTTTTGGGCTCCGTGGGATGTACCCTGGACCCGAGACCACGCGGGTTGAGCTTTAACGTTCCCACTGAAATTGCGGCTCGCCCACATTTATAACAAGGCTGAAAGTAAACATCATATGCGTTACGGATGTAAAGGTTGAGAAAAAGGACCGTGAAATTCATGATGCAACCGAATCCCCTCGCGTAAACAGATTGACAATGCAAAAACAATTACTGCGTTTCGACGGGGGCAAAGCTCAAAGCACAGCCGTATGCTTAGATTTTGGCGCACATAGAGAGCCACAGGTGGTCGAAATTTCCAGAGCCGCCCACTACGGCGTCTCTTAAAATCATATCGTGCTTTAGGGATATCGTGAAACCCCTGCAATTATTATTATATGAGGCGAGCAGCTGTTTCCCAGCTCCCTCCTCTTCGCTGCGAGCATGCGGCGGCGCTGTTAGCGCCTCACAACCTCGCCTCCGATATTATATCTACTGCTGTCTCTGAGGCCGCGTTCGCCATAGGCGCTGTTTCAATGGCGGCAATGACGTCACGTCCGACAGCGTCGGAAGTGAAATTTGTTTAGGCGCTCAGGCCGTGGCCACTGACGTCGCCGCTGTGGTCGTCCCACATTTTTCTTTCCTGAACTTCTTCAATCAGTGTGATGCGCGGTACGCGGCAGACTAAGCGAGCAGCAGGCGCCAGCTTTCAAAGTACGATTCCTTTGTTGGTGGTCATCATCGATGAACAGCGCCGGAGTAGTTTTTTGCGACGCGCGCTGTGGCATGGAGAATCGACGTGATAGTTCGTGCACATTGGGAACTGAACACATTGCCTCTACACCGACGGATGCCCGCAAACGGTATGTTCAGCCGACGCCGATTCGACACATCACCTGAAGACCGGCAGGCGTCGCAACGTGTACGCTGCCAGCGTACACGTTATGCATTATTATTGCAGTATGAGTATTGCCAAGGCATACTGAATACCGCGGTACTGAATATCTTTGCAGATGTGTTGAAGCTGCTCCCGCACGACGTTTGTGAACGGCTTAATCGCTACTGTTATAAAGTGCTTGGATATGTGAGACGGACGCACTGCCCGTCGTAAAACTGAAAGCATAGATAAAATTTTCCACAGAAAGGCGCTCGTCTTATACAAGTATTTAGCAATCGTCATTGCACTTGTAATAACAAAACTAAAAAAATTGTTGCTACAGCCACCGGGCTGTGCTTGATTGAGAATCGGTCAGGCGCGATAAGTTGCATTTACCGATGTTTGCTTAGCATTTATTTTGTGTTATTTGGTGATGCAATAATCAACACCGATCATGCTAGCACCCTTGTGCGCTCATGAGTTTTTACGTCGGAAATGACGGCAATTTGTTCAGAATCCGCCTCTGCAGAATGATATAATGTGGTAGGTGGTCTTCTGAAGGGGGAAGACGGAATGGGGTGGGAGTTCGGCACTGCAGCGCGAGCCTGGCCGGCTGTGTATCCCCGCTTGGCGGCTACCGACTTCGTCCAATGTGAATTTCATTTGCCGCTGCAATGTTTAAATGTTTAGGCTGCGGTTTCGTTATGTTTCTTTTAACACGAAAGTGTTTTATGCCGGGGTCCATCAAGATTTCAGTTACGTATTTCCTGTCACGGAAATGACGTCGAAAAAAGTTACACGATCAGATAGCAAAGAAAAAAAGTTCCGTCAACGGGCGTCGAACCCACGACCGCTCGTTCCGCAACAACAGATGCCAGGCACGCTATCCACTGCGCCACGGTCTTTTTTTTCTTTATTATCCACTGCGCCACGGTCACAGACTCTTGCGACTTTACAAGCACGCCTTTTATATCTACCACTCTCCCCGTCGGCGGGGTGGTGTTGCCCTCTGGGAGCGGTAAAGTATTTCGTCATTAGTGTGGCCTCCGCGATTAGCGCTTGCAACGTGTTACACGTCCGTCCCATTCGGCGCGTTTTCAATAAAAGTTCAATTTTGACAATGCCTTAGCACACCGCGAGGTGGCGACCTTAGTCCAAGCGTCGTAGAAGCGTCGGCCTCGCTCATAGCATCACGCTAATCAAAACCAAAAATAGCTCTGCGACGCGCGCCTGCCTCAACTGGCTGTAACACCGCGTTCCCCGCTCACGCGCTCGCCCCGTGAAAAGTCGCGGCCGGGCTACCGGGGCGGCACGGGATGGCGACCAAGTTCTGCGTCCAATATGCGACGCTCTTCTCGCTATCACGCCTCGTTCCCCGAAGACGCTTTCACCGTTAACTACTACTACAAGGGTTTGTTTAATCATTTAACATGGACGTTAGTCGTCGGGATGTAGATGTACCACCAATCATCAAAGTGGGTACATCCACGTTAAACGGTGCTATAGCTCCCAGACATTAATATACATTGTGCAAGCTCTCTTATATCTATGTACAGTAAACATTCAGTTACTTCTGCAAGGGCACGCTTTACTTTCGTGTTATTCCGATTCCTATGACGGAGGGATCAACCATCTTTTTTTTTTCGCTTACTCAGTGCGGGCTAGCGAATCGCGCGTTCATTTTGCTAGGGGAAGGATATTTGCCGAGAGAACTAAACCGCTTGTGGTTTTAATAATAAGCCAACGCTGCCATGCTGTTGCGAAGGCAAGTAATTGTCCCCGCACGCAATGCTGGCACTATTCCGTTTACGGCAGCTCGCGAGAAACACAATAATATAACAGCCGGTAATACCTCACCAGCTGTAGTGATTTGCAGTTCAATTTTGCTGTATTATTAAAAAAGTCGCTTAGTTGTAAGTTCAGCAGACACGTTTAAACTGCGGAAGACGACGCGTTAGAACATAGAAACACACACCAGAAGCTCAGAAAACACACACACCGTGCGCTTCGTGTGTGCGTTTATTTCTGTGTACTAATGTATTGTCTTCGCCCGGTTTAAACGTGTCTGCTGTATCTATGAACCAACTAGCCTAACAACATGTCATACTTGCAACAAGGACCCACAATAGTAAGTATTTCATTGTGCGAAAGGAGCAATGTAAGACGCATCAATATCTTTATTACTAAACAAATTATTTACATTTGTAATGACAGCCTGTAAACATTTTCAGGTTCCTTGGTGAAATGCATCTCTTTGTAGCCGCTTCAATCTTCGATTAGAGCCACCGAGGAACTACCGCGATGCAGCGGTGAGGGTTTTCTACAAGGGTTTTCTGCAGAAGCTGCTTGTCGAGGCAGAGGAGAAGCACAACATCAAGAAATGTAGGAAAGTGAATAAATTTATTCACTGAGCCAGTCTGTTGCTTGGTGCAAGCATGGTACTGTGGTGCCTGTTTTGCCTAATAACAGATTTCGAACGAAAGTTGGGAGTTAACAATTTGTTTTTTGTGGTTAACCTGTGTGCCTTGTGTAACATGTAATTACGTTTTCATTGTGTAACTGAAAGAGCATTGAAACGGAAATAGTTCCTTGAGAAAAATGCGTGCCAACCCCGTACCTGCCACATACCTTGTACACAGCAGACTTTCTACCCACCTAGGCTACTGTCCTCCATCTACCACCGTCCACTATCCACCCACCTTGTCCACCATCCACCCCCGTCCACCATCCATTAATCCACTATAACGGTGGATCGTGGTTTCAACCATGTCCACCATTTGTCCTTTTCCAATAGGGCGTACCTTCACTGGCTTCCTAATGTGCTTCTATTCATTAGGCTTAAAAATGCTGTAGTTTTTTCATTTTCTCAATACTGTAACCTTCTTTGAGGCACTTCTGGTAAGGCGAACCTCAGTTAATTGCAATTGCTCCAGAAAAGAGCCGTGCGATGCACTGCCACTGTTGCTTCCTTATTTTGTGCGAAAAACCTTTTATTGCGTTTTCACCTTTAGCCAGTATTCTTTTCATATAATTATCGGTTTACTTTGAGTTACAAGTCATACTTGAAATCAGAGATGTGTATTATTTTTAACTAGCAGATCCGAATGTAAAGCGTAATATCTGCGATACTAGCCTTAAAGAAGGATGGCATACCCGCACACCTTGTACGAATGAATATTATGAGGAACAGCTTTATTCGAGTGCAGCTCAAGCTGACACGCGCTGGTGAGGATGTATACAGATGGGGAAGTCGTACAAGTGATGATATGTGCAGTTTACAAAGAAGAGTCAGTGACTGCGCTCACACTAATTACCTATCGCGCTGGAAGGGGCCACCTGGCCGCGCGGCAATATTAAGAGGTGCGCCCTGTATACGGCTTCAACCGAGAAACATGCGCGATCTCTGTCACACGACAACGGTGAGGAGAAGGAGGTGTAAGGGTTTAGTCATGGTAATTTACGGGGGACGTTTGCTAAATGACCGTGTAAAGTCCAATAAAGCGACTCACGAATATTTCGCATAAGCCGAGAACGCGCTTAGTTGAACGCGCTTAGTGGAACTTCGTCTCCATGGTTAAAGTGACAGCCCAGTCAGTCGAGTCGTAGCGAGACTTCCGAGCTTCCTGGCAGACGCCGATGTTAATTCGGGCCAGGTGACTGCAGTGCGCGAGGCGAGACAAAATTTATTCGCAAAATATAAGTCCTGCGGTTGCAGGAGCCGAAAGGAAAGAGACGTCCAAAGCGAAACTGGGTGAGCGGTAATAGACCAGGAAAAAGGGAGAAAAGCCGATGGTGCGTTGCATGGCCGTATTATGACTAGCGTCATCAACGCCAGGTTTGCATCCCAGTGCGTGTGCTCGTGGCTGCTGTACATTGCAATACTGTCCGTGAGGGTGTGATGAAATGCGTTCTGTCAAGCCGTTGGCCTTCGATTGCTATGTTTAAGTTGTCATGTGAATGGTGTTGGCGGCACCAGTAGAATAAATGAAGACTTTGCCGCTTTCGCTGAGGAGAATATGTGGAGCTCCGCGGCGTAAAAATATGTCGCGCAGAAAAAAATCGGCAACTTCAAGGCAGTCCCGGCTTGTAAGGAAGCTGCTTCCGCGTAGCGGGTTCCATGGTTAAAAGCCGTCATAATCAACGATTGCCATTGGAGGTCGTGGGAAGGGGGCATACACGTCTATCCCGACTTCTTCGAAGGTGGAAGCGGCACAAGGAAGAGGTTGCAGAAGGCCACAAGGAGCTGTGATGGGTCGCTTGCTGCTTTGACAGTGGACGAACGATGTGTGAAGAAGAAGACACGTCGCCGGTCAGCAGTATCGCCAACGCTCGCCTCGCGCTGCTTGTCGCTGGCATCTTTCTGGACGGTGCTCTGCCCCGACTCGCTGTGTTTGTTCAGAGCGTCACCACAGGAACGCACCGCCAATAAACCTCTTCTCAATTGGTGGAGGGTGCTGAGGGTCCCCGTCAACTGAACCTGGAGCTGCGAAGCAGAACACTTCCACCCGTCATGACAACCAACGTCGACCAACCGGCCCCGCCCGCCCAGTCCGGCAGCGGCACCGGAGTTCCTCGGTTGAGGGACCCCAAGGTTTTCAGCGGTGCCGGTGAGACCGACGTAGAAGACTGGTTCACAAACTACGAACTGGTGAGCGCGCACAACAAGTGGGATGACGCCGACAAGTTGACCCACGTCGTGTTTTATCTCACTGACGTTGCCGAAATGTGGTATCACAACCACAAAAGCGACATCCCGACATGGTCAGTATTCAAGACGTCTTTCGCTGAAGTGTTTGGCCGACCCGCTGTCCGTAAATTCCGCGCCGAACAACGCTTGCGCACACGAGCACAGAAGCCGTCCGAAACGTTCACAAGTTACATTGAAGACATCATCGATCTTTGTAACCGTGTCAACGCCGCCATGCCTGAGTCGGACAAGATTCAGCACATCCTCAAAGGGATCGACGATGGCGCATTTCAGATGCTCCTGGCCAGGAATCCTCGCACATTTTCGGAAGTCGTCACTTTATGCCAAAATTATGACGAGTTGAGGAAGCAGCGCGCCCTGACTCGGCCATTTTCATCGCACGCCGACTCGCTCTCGAGTCTTGGTACTGTTCCCGAGCACTCGCCGACGCTTCAGGAGATCAAGGACTTCGTGCGCGAAGAAGTTGCTCGTCAACTTTCCTTGGTCCCCTTCACACAGGAGCCGCCCTCTCGTTTGCCGCCAACGCTCCGCACTGTTATTGCCGAAGAGGTCGCTCAAGCCGTTCCCGTCGCTCACCATCAGCAGTCCGTGGCCGCGCCTCTTACATATGCGCCGGTTATGCAGCCCGTAGCCTCACCTATTACGTATGCCCAGGTGGTGCGTAGGCCTCCCCAGCAGCCTTACCCACCTATGCAGCAATATGCCCACCGATCTGCACCTCTTCCTACATCTTGGGCCGAGCCGCGAGTCAGCACTTCTTGGAGGACTCCTGACAATCGCCCCATTTGCTACGCCTGCGGTACTCCAGGGCACGTTGCTCGATATTGTCGCCGTCGCTTTCAAACATCCAGCGACGCTACCCGGCCGTTCCAATACGGCGCTCATCCCATGCGCCCATCTCCTACCGGACCCTCACCATCGGATGCTTACACTGACCACCCTGACTTTCCGTCGCGCCGCTCACCATCTCCTCGACGGCGATCGCTCTCCCAATGCGTCGCCGACCCGGACCCTCGAACCAGGAAAACTAAACGCCGCAGTTCAAGAGGCAAGAACTGCGCCATCTTCGAACTGCCCAAGTCCTCGCACTTCCCCTGCTAACGTAGTCGCCGTATCTGTCGATGGTTTTCCTTCATTTGCCCTTGTAGACACCGGCGCAGCCGTTTCTGTTATAGCCGCCAAGCTCTGCCGTTCACTACGCAAAGTGACCACGCCGCTCTCTGGACTGTCGCTACGCACGGCCAGCGCACAGCACATCACACCTCTCGCATCCTGTACTGCCCGCGTATTCATACAAGGCACTATGTACGTCGTGGAGTTTATTGTTCTTTCTGCCTGCTCGCACGACGTCATCCTCGGGTGGGAGTTTCTATCACGTCACAATGCCGTCATCGACTGCGCACGCGCTGAAGTTGAATTTTCGCCGCTGTGTGCAGAGCCATTCCACGACGCTCTTGTTCAGCTGCCTAAACTCGTCGTGCGCGAGGACACCGACATTCCGCCTGCCTCTCTTGCCGTTGTCCCTGTCTTTTGCGGTGGCCTCAACGATGCTACGGTCTTGTTCACACCTTCCGACACCTTCATGAGTCGCAGAGCCGTCCCACTGCCTTTTGCTGCTCTTGACATCGCTGCCGGCCACAGCAATATTTTTTCTACAATTCCCTCTCCGCACCGGTTACGTTGCTTGTAGGCGAATGTCTCGGTCGCGTGGAAGAGCTTGGCCCTTCGTCCTTTCTGAACGTGCCAGACGAATCGTGTCATACTGACTCGAGCGACCTTCTTGCCCTTTCAACACAGGAGGGCTCGTCGAGTGAAATATTCACGAGTTCAATCGCTGATACCCTGACTGCCGAAGAACGCGCCGCGCTTCTTCGACTTCTCCAACACTTCACGACTTCGTTCGATGTTTCTCAGCCGCAGTTGGGCCGCACGTCGGAAGTCCACCACTACATTGACACCGGTTCGCACCACCCGTTGCGTCAAAGACCGTACCGCGTCTCTGCTGCAGAGCGTCGCGTCATCAACGACCAGGTCGAAGATATGCTACGCCGTGGCGTTATTCAACCATCCCACAGTCCTTGGGCATCTCCTGTCGTGCTAGTTCGCAAGAAGGACGGGTCTATTCGTTTTTGCGTCGACTACCGTCGCTTAAATAAGGTGACGCGGAAAGACGTCTACCCTTTGCCGCGCATCGACGACGCCCTTGACAGCCTTCAAGGAGCAGAATTCTTCTCGTCCTTAGACTTACGTTCTGGCTACTGGCAGGTTCCGATGGCTGAAGCTGATCGCGAGAAAACTGCATTTATTACACCTGACGGGCTGTACGAATTTAACGTGATGCCCTTTGGCCTTTGCAACGCACCTGCCACGTTTGAACGACTCATGGACAACACATTGCGTGGCCTCAAGTGGTCTATGTGTTTATGCTACCTCGACGATATTGTCGTTTTCTCTCCCGATTTTCCTACCCATCTACATCGGCTCAGACAGGTTTTGACGTGTTTAACCAACGCTGGACTGCAACTCAACCTTAAGAAGTGCCGCTTCGCCGCGCGGGAGCTGACCATCTTAGGCCACATAGTATCTAAGCACGGTGTTCTACCCGACCCTGCGAAACTTCGTGCCGTCGCCGAGTTCGCGAAGCCTGTTACCATCAAAGAGCTTCGAAGTTTTGTCGGACTATGCTCCTACTTCCGGCGCTTCGTCCGAAATTTCGCGTCCATCACGTCGCCGTTGACCCAGCTCCTACGCGGCGACACAGACCTCTCCTCCTGGTCTCCTGAGTGCGACGTCGCGTTTGCTACGCTCCATCGTCTGCTCACTTCTCCTCCCATCCTTCGCCATTTCGACCCAACAGCTGCAACTGAAGTGCATACAGACGCTAGTGGGGTCGGTCTTGGCGCTGTCCTCGCCCAACGTAAGCCCGGCTACTCCGAATACGTCGTCGCCTATGCGAGTCGCACGCTGACAAAAGCAGAGACCAATTACAGCGTCACTGAAAAGGAGTGCTTAGCTCTAGTATGGGCGCTTACCAAGTTCCGCCCGTATTTGTACGGTCGCCCGTTCGACCTGGTAACGGATCACCATGCCCTTTGTTGGCTCGCCACGTTGAAAGATCCGTCTGGCCGACTAGCCCGTTGGGCACTCCGAATTCAGGAGTACGATATTCGCGTCATCTATCGCAGCGGACGCAAGCACTCTGACGCGGACGCCTTGTCTCGTTCGCCTCTACCTCCAGACTCGGCCTGCGCAACGAACTGCACACACTCAGTCACATCTCTCGACATTGACTCCGTAGCTACTGAACAACGCCGTGACCCATGGATCGCTTCTCTTTTCGGCTATCTTTCGGGACCCTCGACCACTCCTGCATCCCGATCTCTCCGCAGCCAAGCTGCCCATTTCGCCATTCGTGATCGGCTGCTACACCGACGGAACTACGCTCCCGCAGGCCGTAAATGGCTCTTGGTAATTCCCCGAAGCTTAAGATCACAAATATGTGCTGCCTTCCACGACGATCCACAATGTGGCCATGCCGGAGTTTTCAAAACCTATGAACGTATTCGCCATCGCTACTACTGGCGCGGCATGTACAACTTTGTACGAAAATTTGTTCAGTGCTGCCCCGACTGTCAGCGTCGCAAATCACCGCCTTCACGCGCGTCTGGAGCCTTGCAGCCACTTCCGTGCCCTGCCAACCCCTTCGATCGCGTCGGCATAGATCTCTACGGCCCACTTCCAATGACACCGGATGGCAATCGGTGGATCATAGTCGCTGTGGACCATTTGACACGCTACGCCGAAACTGCTGCTCTGCCAAGTGCCACTGCGCGGGACGTAGAGTCTTTCGTCCTACGCCGATTCATCCTTCGACATGGCGCACCTCGGGAACTCCTTAGTGACAGAGGTCGAGCCTTCCTCTCGGAAGTCGTCGAAGCTCTGCTTTCCGAATGCCACGTTGTTCATCGACGGACCACGGCATACCACCCGCAGACTAACGAGCTCACCGAACGATTCAACCGCACCCTCGGTGACATGCTCGCGATGTACGTGACATCTGATCATGGTAACTGGGCCGCGTTCTTCCCTTCATAACGTTCGCATACAACACCGCGACACAGGCTACCACGGGATTCTCACCTTTCTTCCTGCTGTATGGCCGCGAACCTTCGCACACCATCGACACTCTCCTGCCATATCGTCCGGACGCTTCCGAATGCCCACCTGTGTCCGAAGCTGCCCGACAAGCGGAAGAGTGCCGCCAACTCGCGCGCAGCTTTACATCCCAAGAACAACAGCGCCAGAAGGAAAACAACGCCGACTCACTTCCAAGTCCCAGCTATTCCCCTGGATCTCTTGTATGGCTGGCTGTTCCGTACCAAGCTCCTGGGCTTTCCTCAAAGCTCGTCCCAAAGTACGAAGGGCCTTACCGTGTTTTGGAGCAAACATCCCCGGTGAACTTTATCATTGAGCCAGTTTCCCCATCTGACGACATGCGCCGGCGTGGACGTGACCTCGTCCACGTGGCACGTCTCAAGCCATGATGATGATATGTGGTGTTTAATGGCGCAAGGGCCAATTGATGGCCAAAGAGCGCCAGTTCATGAGACAAAGGATGTGAGCAATGGTTGCGGTAAGTAGCTGTAAAGGGGCCTAAAATTCCTCGCGCTAAAGGCGGGTAAAACAGATATATATATATTAAAATCATGAGGGTGACGTGAAATATGTGTAGTGGAATGAATGACAAGTGGTCGCAAGAATAAAACTATGAAGATATGACATTAGCACGAATGCCTCGTCAATGCCCTTGAGTCCAAGGGCCGCGAGGCAAGTGCTGTCTTTAACGTATTCACCGCAGCAGCGACCTCTGTTTAGAGGCCGTGCTACGGATCACCTTGATATATGACATGAAAACTGGGTACATCGTTTAAAAAAGCAGACAGTGACTGATATGTAAAAAGCGGGTCCCTACCGATGAACATTGAAGGGTGAAGTGGAAATTGCTGTCGGTAGGGCAATGAGAAGTGCTTTTTTCTGATAGCATCGAGTTCCTTGCACTGGATGAGGACGTGAAGGACCGTGAGTGGCTGACCACATCTATCACACAAAGGTGGCTCGCCACCGGACAGAAGGTGTGTGTGTGTACTGTATGTGTGACCGATCCTAAGTCTGCAGAGTGTAACTTCTGTGTGGCGTGATTTTGATACTGGCGGCCAATTACCCAGATGCGGTTTGACAACGTGTAGCTTATTTCGTGTATGCATATCCCATGTGGTTTGCCAAAGACTCTGAGCTTTCTTTTCAGGACGTGTTTTAGGTCTAGTGGGGGAATAGCTAAGGATGTATTGTGACTGTTTTCGTGGGCGGATGCTGCTAGCTGGTCCGCCAACACGTTGCCTTTTATCTCGCGGTGCCCTGGCACCCAGCACACTACGACATGTTGTTCGAGTGCGTAGATCGTGCTTAAAAGAGAATACAGCGAGACAAAGACGGGGTTTTGTGTCTTTTCAGACTTTTTAAAGCTTTTACCACGCTTAGAGAATCTGTGTAAATCACTGCCTTTTGTAGTTTTAATTGTTGGATGTGTTTAACGGCCGCAAGTATCGCGTAAGCTTCTGCTGTGAAGATACTTGATTCTGGGTGTAGAATACCGGAATCTGTAAAGGATGGCCCAACGGCTGCGTAAGACACAGAAGTATTGGACTTTGAGGCGTCCGTAAAGAATTCTGCACAAGTGTATTTGTGTTGTAGTTCAAGGAAGTATGTACGGATATGTGCAATAGGCGCGTGTTTCGTTACTTCCATGAAAGAAAGGTCGCAGTCTATAAGGTGCCACCGCCACGGCGGTAGTTGTGCAGCAGGAGCCAATAGACAGTGTTCGAAAAGTGGCACACCCGTTTCCTCAGCCAAGCCCCTCACACGAAGTGAGTAGGGCTGTCGCACCGAAGGACGGTGGTCGAAAAGGGCAGAACTAGATAAATCATTTATTGTGGGGTGTGAGGGGTGTTCTTTGTCTGCGTTCACTTTGAGATAGTATACAAACGACATGTAGGATCGCTGCAGGTGGAGCGACCACTCGTTCGATTCGACGTAGAGGCTTTCCACGGGGCTGGTGCGAAAAGCACCCGTAGAAAGACGAATGCCCAAGTGGTGGACAGGGTCAAGCATCTTCAAGGCGCTTGGTGTCGCAGACTGATATATTATCGCCCCATAATCTAGGCGCGTGCGTACAAGGCTTTTATAAAGGTTCATCAGGCACTTCCTGTCACTACCCCACGTGGTGCGTGACAACACTTTTAGAATATTCATGGTTTTAATGCACTTGTTTTTTATGTACTTAATGTGCGGTATGAACGTAAGTTTTGTGTCTAGAATTAGCCCTAGGAACTTGTGCTCTGTTTTTACCAACAGACGCTGACCATGTAGGTCAATGTCTGGATCGGGATGAAAGCCTCTTTTTCTGGAGAATAGGACGCAAGTGCTTTTTTGTGCATTCAGCGTAAACCCATTCTCGTCTGCCCATTTAGAGACCTTGTTCAAGCCCAGCTGGACCTGCCGCTCACACATTGAAAGGTTGCACGACTTATAACCGATCTGCACGTCGTCCACATATGTGCAATAAAACATGTTCCGTGGAATGTACAGACGTAGCGAATTCATTTTTATAATAAAAAGTGTGCAACTCAGGACACCACCTTGCGGCACTCCAGTTTCCTGGACAAATATTCTGGACAAGACGTTACCCACTCGAACACGGAATGTGCGATTGGACAAATAGCTTTCGATTATGGTCAGCATCTTTCCTCGGACACCTAAGTGTGAGAGGTCTCGCAGTATGCCAAAGCGCCATGTGGTGTCGTAAGCCTTTCCATATCGAGGAACACCGAAAGAAAGAATTGCTTGTGGACAAAAGCGTCGCGAATTTGTGCCTCGATACGGATAAGGTGGTCAGAGGTAGATCTACCCTCTCGAAAACCGCACTGGTATGGGTCGAGTGATTTGTTTGCTTCGAGGAAATGTATAAGTCGGCGGTTTATCATCTTTTCAAAAAGTTTACACAGGCAGCTTGTTAGTGCAATGGGCCTGTAGCTCGTAACGGAGGATGGGTCCTTGCCCTGTTTTAAAATCGGAATAATAATGGCTTCCTTCCAGGCCGAGGGGATCTCGCCGGAAGACCAAACAGCATTATACAGCGAGAGGAGGGCTTTTTGAGTTTCAGATGGCAGGTGTTTCAACATTTCATATACAACACGGTCGGAGCCTGGGGCGGAGTTATTGCAGCAGTTAAGCGATGCTTGTAGCTCAGCAATGCAGAAAGGTTCATTGTATGCTTCGTGTTTTGTGGACTTGCGCTCTAATTTCTGTTTTTCTATTCTTGTTTTGTATCTTTGGAAAGCTTCACTATAGTGCGACGAGCTCGACACCTGTTCGAAGTGTACACCTAGGAAGTTCGCCTGGTCTTCCAAGCTGTCGCCTTGTGTGTTTACTAGAGGAAGTGAATGTGCTTGTCGGCCTGCTACCCTGCTAACCATGTTCCAGACTTTGGCCTCCTGTGTATATGAATTAATGCCCGATAAAAACTTCTGCCAACTTTCCCTTCTGGCCTGTCGGCGCGTTCTCCTACCTTGGGACTTTATGTTCTTGAAACTGTCAAGATTCTCGGCTGTCGGAGAGTCCCTAAGCAACCTCCATGCTTTGTTTTGTTTTTTCCGTGCATTTCGACACTCAGTGTTCCACCACGGGACACGTCGTTTCCCGGGCAGTCCACTTGTTTGTGGGATGCACTTAGTTGCAGCATCCGTGAGAAAAGCTGTAAAGTACTCTACGGCTGCATCTATGCTTAAACCACACATATCAGTCCAATTTAAGCGAGTAACTTTACGAAACTCTTCCCAATCGGCTTTGTCAATATGCCATTTGGGAACCTGTGGGGGACAATCATACATTATTGGTGAGCTCAGAACTATTGGAAAGTGGTCGCTTCCATAAGGATTATTACCGACTTTCCATTCGAATAGAGGTAGAAGTGATGGAGATGTAATGGTAAGATCTATGGACGAGTAGGTATTGTTGGCGAGGTTATAATATGTTGGCTCTTTCTGATTCAACAGACACGCACCGGACGTGAAGAGGAACTGTTCAATCAGACGACCTCGCGCATCGCAGCGAGAGGTCACCCCATAGACTGCTATGTGCATTAAAGTCCCCAAGGACCAGGTAAGGTTCTGGGAGTTCATTTATTAAAGACTGAAATTCTTGTTTTTGTAGGTGGTATTGTGGCGGTATGTATAGAGAGCAAATGGTGATGAGTTTATCTAGAAGAACTGCTCGAACAGCCACTGCTTCCAGGGACGTCTGTAGTGATAGATGTGTACATGCTACTGATTGGTTGACTATAATGGCTACACCGCCGGATGATACCGTGGCATCATCTCGGTCCTTTCGAAAAATGAGGTAGTTTCGTAGAAAGTTTGTGTGTTGTGCTTTTAAATGTGTTTCTTGCACACACAGCACTTTTGGATTGAGTTCGTGAAGGAGTTCTTGAATGTCATCGAGGTTTCGAAGAAGGCCTCGGATGTTCCACTGTAATATTTGTGTGTACATATTAATCATACAACGGTGCTGTGTGCACAATAAGGAACTGTGGAGTGTTCAAGTGAAATACTGTTTCAGGAGGCAGGACGGTCGTCCGGCCCCGTAATTGGCTTTTTTGTTTTCTTGGCGCGGTCCAGAGAACTGCGCCGGTGTTTCGGCACCAGTGGTGCCGATACCGTGTCCATTGCCTCCTCGGAGGCACTGGATGCCCGCACGGTCGGGCTAGTGGCTCGAGTTTCGGGCCTCGCCTGGTGAGACGAGGCCTTGAGACCCGACGGCCCTGGAGTCGCCGGTCCCTGTTCGCGAGCGGGCGGTGTAGACTTAACTACTGCCGCCTTGGGGGCAGGTGCCACAGCCGACCGGTCGCTCTGCGCAGACCGAAGGAGTGGCGGCGGCCGATGCGACGCGGCCCCCCGGCGCGCCGCATCAGCGTAAGGTGTGGTGTGAAAAGGTGAGCACCTCTTACGGGCTTCACGGAAAGAAATGTTTTCTTTTACCTTGAGGGTGATTATGTCTTTCTCTCTTTTCCAGTTTGGACAGGATCGCGAGTAGGCTGCATGATCGCCGTCACAATTGACGCAGTGGGGTGTGCTTGTACAGTTTTCAGAGGGATGGCCTTGGCCTCCACATCTTGCGCAAGTTTCTTGACCACGGCAGCTCTGCGAACCATGGCCGAATCGCTGGCATTTGAAGCATCGCCTCGGATTTGGGATGTACGGGCGGACGGCTAGTTTGATGTATCCTGTTTCAATGGTTTGTGGTAGATCGCTGGATTCGAAGGTTAGTATGAGATGCTTCGTCGCTATTTCTTTGTTGTCGCGTCTGATTATGATTCGCTTCACATCGGTGACATTTTGGTCTTTCCACCCTTCTAGAAGTTCTTGTTCCGATAATTGAAGGAGATCTAGTTCTGAGACGACTCCGCGTGTGGTATTCATTGATCGGTGAGGTGAAACAGATATTGCGATGTTGCCAAAGGTTGCTAGACCACCAAGTTTGTCGTAGTGGTGCTTTTCAGGGAGCTCAAGCAGAAGGTCACCGCTAGCCATCTTAGTTACCTTGTAGCCTGGCCCAAAGACTTCGGTCAGAGATTTTGCCACAACAAATGGGGAGATCGATCTAGCTTGTTTGTCTGTAGCTTCACTATGGATTACGTGGAATTTCGGATAGGAGGTTCTCGGTCGGTTGAAACTTGTTAGTTCTTCGGTGCGTACCCTCTTCTGAGGGAGACGATCAAGTAGGCGGGGAAATGAGGGTGTTCCCATGATAGTTTTGTTTGTTTCGGCAGCAATGGCGGCCACCCACCATGGAGTCCAACTAGGGGACGCTGAAGCACTTAGATGTATAAGGCTACAGACGCCAGCCGTACAGTGCCGCTATAACCTAATATAACTACTCAAGCGAGAGTAACTACACAAGGTTAACCCTTGCCGCCAGGAAAATCGGAAGTAACGAGAAGGGAGGAGTAGACAGGAAAGATTTAAAGTGAGAGAGAAAGACGAAGATAGTTGAGAGAGAGACAGGAAAAGGCGACTGCCGATTTCCCTGGGTGGGTCAGCCCAGGGGTGCCGTCTACGTGAAGCCGGGGCCAAAGGGGTGTGTTGCCTCTGCCGGGGGGCCTTAAAGGTCCAATCACCCGGCGTCAGCTCAACCCCCAGGATCCCCTTTTCCCCGGACACGGCAATGCCACGCACGGCTAGGCGTGGGAGGGGGTCGAAACCCCCCCGTTAGCTCGGGTCCGTGGTGTCGCTACACACCAAACGCCAGCTTGCGCAGACGCCCCTGCGGGGGCGTCTCAAGCCATACCACAGCCCTCTGCCTCCAGACTCCTAGGTCGCCAGGATGGCTCTTTTCCGGCGGGGGCGAATTGTGAAGAAGAAGACACGTCGCCGGTCAGCAGTATCGCCAACTCTCGCCTCGCGCTGCTTGTCGCTGGCATCTTTCTGGACGGTGCTCTGCCCCGACTCGCTGTGTTTGTTCAGAGCGTCACCACAAGAACGCACCGCCAATAAACCTTTTCTCAGATGCAACATGTTTGGCGACGGCTGAATAGAGGCCAGGCGAGGTGGAGCAACTTCGAATTTTCTCGTACGCTTCGTGGTAGCCGAGATGACCGGCGCTGGCATCATCATGAAAGGCTTGAAGAACCCCACGTTGTAGAGAAAGTGGTATATCTGGGACCACTTTGTTTCGATCGACGTGGTAAATTTTTGATGTAAAGCGAATACTGTGAGTCTTGAATTGATTAAGTTTTCGGCGCAATTGGGCGTTCGGTAGAACAGAAGTACCTTCCATACGTGCTAGAAGAGACCGGCAGGTGGGTCGACACGTTGATGCTACACAAGGACAGATGAGCTGTCAGATCTTAGCCAACTGAGCACAGAGATGGGTAGAGCAGTCCCGGTGGGCGGTGGCGATGGTGACTAATGACAGCTGGGCAGAGCGCAGCGAGAGAGAGCCTCAGCGTCTTAGTGCTGCTTTCCAGTCTGTAGGCGACATCGAAATCGTACTCCAGCAAGCGAAGCAGCCAGTCGGCCAAGGCGACCCGATATCTTTTTTAGGGACGAAAGCCAGCACAGTGCGTTATAGACAGTAACGATTTTAAAGTGGCGGCCATGGAGGTATGGGCGAAATTGTTGTACCGCCCAAACAACAGCAAGGCACTCTTGCTCTGTTATTGTGTAATTCTCTGCAGTAGTCAAAGCACGAATGGCGTAAGCGACGACTCGTTCCCGCGCGGTGGTGTCTCGTTGCTGGAGAACGGCACCGAGACTATGACCGAAGCGTCAGTGAGAAGGATGGTGGGTGCGCCTGGATCGAAGCGGCACAGTACTGGGTCGGAGTTGGGGGCTTGCTTGAGTAATACGTTCTGGCGAGCTAGTTGGTTCGTTGCTTTTATACATTCATTAACTGCGCGAAATGACAAGGACACAAGTAAGAAAACACAGAAGCTTGATTGCTTTTCTGTCGAATGTACATTTTTTTGTACTCAGCTGCAGGCCATCTTTTGCAATGCAGGCTAGGAGTTCTTCAAGGCGTTGCAGATGGTGCAGGAACGTAAATGAAAACATTGCTATGTCGTAGAAATAACATAAACTTGTGTTCCACTTCAGACCGCGCATTACGCTGTCTATCATGTGTTCGAAGGTAGCGGGCGCATTAGAAAGTCCGAAAGGCATTACTTAAATTCATACATCCCATCTGGGGTGTAACAAGCGGTCTTCTCTGTCAGAATCGGACATCGGTACTTGCCAATAG
Organism: Rhipicephalus sanguineus; assembly: GCF_013339695.2. NCBI lineage: Eukaryota > Metazoa > Arthropoda > Arachnida > Ixodida > Ixodidae > Rhipicephalus > Rhipicephalus sanguineus. Next base: position 229,187,791 of record NC_051177.1, read on the forward strand.
CCCGATCGTAGATCAAGGCTAGAAAAATACTCGGCGCCATGTAACGAATCCAGTGCGTCGACGATCCGTGGCAGGGGTTAAAAATATTTGCGCGTTATCATGCTCAGCCCACGATATTAGACGCAAAAACGTACTGTTCCATGTTCCTTTTGCACTAAAACAACTGGGGAAGACAGACCAGGATCTCGAGGAAGAACGTAACATCTTTCGCCGAAGCATGCCTGAGACGTTTTCCTCGATGATACTTTGCTCTGGCAAATACACGTGATACGAGCACCGATGAATGATACGGGAGCCATAAGTGTGAATGCGGTGAGTAACGGCAGTGGTCAAACCAAGGACGGGCGAATTAACATTGAACAGAGAACGGTGCCTGCTCTGAAAGGTGAATAAATCTTGACTCACGGCTGCTGTCAGATCAGTAATAATAATAATGTCTGGGGTTTAACGTCCCAAAACCACGACATTATTACGAGACGCGCTGTGAAATCAGGGCTTATGGTTGTCGACTAAGGTGTGGAAGAGTTGAGTGGCGGCGATCTTGGCTCTGGTGGGTAGTTTTTTTTACTTGAAAGGGCAACAACTGCTACCAGATGAAGGTCAACCGCGTGCGTGGCTGTTTATCCGCAGGGCAGACTGAGGGCTCGGGAGTTTGATTTAGGGCAGTAAGCAAGGCAGAACCGTGAAAGAAGCGAACAAGTCCTAAAATTATGAAAATGCCTCGGTGTAGGGTACCGCCGTAATATAACACGAGCACGTCACCATATACAATATTGTTGGAGTTAACGCTGATTGTTTCATTTCTAGATGGCCAAAGAACATCATTTCATCTGGTGACGAGGTGAATGCGCCCTTCGTGTTCACGCGAGGAATACTCAGTGGCATTGAGATGTATGAGGCGCTGACGACAAGATATGGAAGGGGACGCAGAAGACAGGAAGTCCTACCCCAGAATGAGTGCGTGGGAGCACTCATGCAAAACCGCAGAGACTATAGGATGACGAATACCATCTATGCAAACACGAACCTTACACTGCACCAGTGGACGACTGATGGCATTTGTCACTGCACGGAGAGATGGGCCGCAGTAAGGCGTGGTCACTTTTCGGAGGCGAGAGCAAAAGTCAGCGCGAATAATCGAAATAGCAGCGCAAGTATCCACAGGCGCTTAGACACGTGCACATTCTACAAATTCTACTAATAGGTTCGATGGTGGCTCTGGAGGAAGTGTTGTCTGTGCGGTGTTTGCAATTTCTCCTCCTAAAATGCACCGGTGATTTTTTCGAGTGGGCGTTGGGGAATTCGGAGGCGGGTCGCTCAGGCGGCACTGAACGGCGACGTGGAGATGGTGACCGCCGACGAGACTCACGAGAATTCTCAGGCATGTAAGGACCCTAATGTGGTGAGGGTTAACTGCGAAAGGAAGAGTGGTAGGGCGTACATTGGTATCTCGTGGTTGGACGGACACATGCGCGTTCCTCGGGTGCGTAGCCACTGATAGTCTTGTGGGTGCCTTCTGCAAAACCGAGAGATGCGTCTTCATTAGCCGCAGTGTTAACAGACGGGTCGAGGAGGTTGTTGTGCTCTATATCTCTAATAAGGTTGTAGACGAATCGGCGATGAAAACGAAGGGATAGATGCATGGTCTCGTGGTGTAGGCGCAGGGACAGTGGTGTCTAAAGACATCGCCGTAACGTCAGGGTATGTTGGCACCTGACGAGCGCCGGGACCGTCGGACACGTTAGACGTGAACGGGCGCTATCTCTTGCTTGAAGAACACCCGAGAGTTGGTTGGAGCAGAAGGGAGAGGAGATTGCGGAGCGCAGGAAGAGCAACACCGATGGAGCTCTTCACGTACGATGCTGCGGATCAGGGTACGTAAGTCGAGGGCCGCAGGAAGACGAATGCCCGAGGGGTCGGTCGTACTATAGGCGAAAAGACTGGATTCGTCAAGTCGCTGGCAAATGGTGATTACATATTGAGTGGTGGGCGGATATTGCGTAGTAAGGGCGATAAAGGGGACGGTGTTTATGCTTTTAATAATATGGCCTATGTGGTCGGTCTTGGACATACCGGAGTTGACACGCTTGCACAATACAAGAGCATCCTGAATGTGCGAGGGGTACGATTCACCGGGCAGTTCAATGCGCTCCGCCAGCTTCTTCGCTGCCTCACCCCGAAGAGTGGGGGGCACGCAACGGCTGACGCAGCTGTGTCCCAGTCGGAACGTGTCATATTTGGGAAGATCTACTTGAGGGTTCCGAAAGCAGGTTTTGTAGAAGGGTACGTTCCGCAACTTCGGCGGGTTGTCCCACCTGTTCAAGTCACTGACGAGGTCAAAGTTTTGTAGCTAGTGTTCTACGTCATCCCCTCGTAGACAACATAACTCTGGCGGATCACGCTGCCGGCTGTTGACGGCCAGAGCGGAAGGCGGTGGCTGCAGTGGGAAGGCGGCGTCGGACGAAGCACTATTTCCTTGAGCAGCCATGGCTGGTGGTATTACGCGACGACCCGAGCGCAGCTCTAGTGAGATCGTGCGAGTGGACTGGGGGATCGAAAAGCACCGTCTATCACTTAAGAGGAACCGCTTTATTCGAGTCGAGCTCGAGCCGACACACGCTGATGATGATATATACCGATGAGGAAGGTGTACAAATGATGATCAGTTTCTGGCAATCCCCTTCGAGCAGCGAAGTCCAGTAGTCTCCTTTGAGGAGTGGACAGGTGGACCCGAGGGCGACAAAAGCATTGTGGACAGAAGAGCAAGGGGTGTTCGAGGATACATGGCGAGCGGAATGTTGTTACCGGTCCGGGCGCTGAAGACGGGCAGTTGGGTCGCGGACCCAAGCCTCCCGGGCTAGAACCGGCAGGATCCTCCTGCCGTCGCGATCCTGAACCATACACCCTAACCATGGTACACAAACTCCAGCTCAAGGCCTGTGGATTCCTGTCCCGGCGGGCAACGTAGCAGCAGTGGGGCTACGGGCCTGCGTCGAGCTGCCTGACCAGGCAGTCAGGCAGCGTCGAGCTGCCTGACCAAGTTGCCCCTGCCATCTCAGCTTGTAGGTCAGCAGCCAACTTTCCAACGTCATACCAGCCAGCCCGTGCCCACTTCACAAGCCGGAGCCACCGCGTTCCGGTCAGTGATGCCAACCAAAGTCAACCTTTTATCCCTAGACTGACCCCAGAAAATACCTTAGATTGGACGAAAAATCCCTAGGTTGTCTTTTTAGTGCCGTTATTCCGGCTAATTGACCTTTAACAAAGTGTAAAGGTAGTTCGCGCTTTCGCCCAATTCTTCTGAATCTTATTGAAAGTAAAAAAGCAACATATTAAGAGCCGCAGAAGGTCTTTTTTCTACATTTTCTCGGGAGTAATTGCACATTGAGCACTTGCAGATGGCCTGAGTTGCTACTGAGACAGACATATTTGAGAAGTTGACATGGCCCACTCATTGAAGCATAGATATGATTGTTCGGGTCAAGCGCAAGTCTTTAGCGCCATTTTTGTGCTTTCAGACTTCGAGGTGACGGTCAATTTCTTATTTTCCACATTTGCAATAAACATTGCATGATTGGCAGTTGATGTACAGAGGCCCTTTTAGTGCAATAGCAATTATATGGACAGTCTCGACGGGTTTTTGCCATTGCCGTCGCCGTCATGTCCTTCCGGTATGACGTCCTAATTGATAAGATCCCCCCGAGCATTGTATTTTCTACCGCGGGTAAAAGCGCGCGAGCGGGGGCGACGAACGCGGCCGAAGCAGAGTTCAAACGAGCCGGCCCATTCCCGTCGATCGGAGGGTGCATGCGATAAAGTCACCCCGCTCGGGAGGCCTGCTGTCGAAGCAGGTAGGAAACGCCCCGCCCATCTTTAACGACGGACGGGCCTTAAAACACGCGAAGAGGCGAGGGGGGGCAGTGTCGCGCGAGGAGCAAGTTTGAACTTTGAATATAAAGGCGCGGTCGCGATCGCTATTCTCTTACACCAGCGTTTTGTAGTTACGCGAGATCGGATAGAAAATAGTCAGCTGCCAGCATCACTTCGTGTAACACTACAATTTGTTGCTATCCCATTCATTGCTTCGCCCTTGCGGTGAAACTCTGACTTTTTTTACTGGTTGGTAGCCATCATTTGCACTTTCGATCAGCTTCACATATGGTCCAATATTTTTTTGTCACTATTTTCGCTCTTATGAAAACGGCGCGACGGAAAAACTGAAAGGACACGAACAGTCTTTTCGTCTCTCTCTGTCACGCCAGTTTCATAACAATCAATCCGTAACAACTCGTCCGATCGTTAGTCGTGCTTTTGCTCTCTTTCTCTTAGAGTATGCTGGTCCAGAAGTCATTAGACGTGGAAACATTGCACGGTGAAGGCACGCTCGGAGCATGACCGTGTCACGTTTTCGTGTGCATTACAAAACAAAATTGATCTTTGTTTCTGGTTGTAGCAATCACACAGAGCAATCAGATTGAAACGCGCGTGCCTGCTAAGCACTTACGACGACAATATTTCATTTCGCACTCATATTCGGCATGTAATAATCTCGCCTTCACTCCGTCCTACATGAAAACTTGGAAATGTCAAAAAGTATCATTTTTTTATGGCCCTTCGTACAGTACCGGTTAACTCGGGTGTCCCCCAGGGCTCCGTGCTTGGACCCCTCCTCTTTTTGTTGTTTATAAATGATATATCACATGATATACCTGTAAAAGTCAAGTTATATGCGGATGACTGCATCCTATACTTGGAAGTAGAAAACTATACAGACCAAATTCATTTAAAAGATGCATTTCAAAAGGTCATTCGTTGGTGCGATAAACGGCAGATGTCAGTTAATTTTAAAAAGACTATTTTTATGAAAATTTCTCACAAACGTAACCCTCTTCTTTTTGCATATTCAGCCAATAATGTTTTTTTTTGCAGGAGGTACAACACTACAAGTACCTTGGTCTTTGGATTTCGAATGACGTTAACTTGACGAGACATATTAACACTGTAATAAGCTGATGCAATTACAAACAATTTTATCTTTAGACGACCTCTCAAGCTCTTGACTCCCGCCGTTCGCCTTATTGCATTTAAGACAATTGTTCAACCTACTTTACATTATGCATCCATAATTTGGCACCCTCACACTAAAAAAATATCAGCGAAATGGAAAAAATTCAAAAGAAAGCTGTTAGATTTATTTATAACAGTTTCGGCCGTACTTCAATAACATTGTTATTAGCAAAAGCCAACCTTCCAACACCTACACAAAGAAATGAAGTATTGAGATTGCAATTTTTCTTCCAGTTAGTTAAAGGTTATTTTAACTTAGACTTATCACATATAATCTATTTCTCCACAGGATATGCCACAAGGCAGAGGCATGCCTTCACAATAATCCCATTCTCCACCCGTCATAACACATTCAAGTATTCGTTTTTTCCGAGGACAATTGCCGAATGGAATATTCTTATAACGAAGTTGTTTCCCTGTCATCCTTGAATCTTTTTGCTGCGCAGCTCCAGCAGTGAGTGTCTGAATTCCATTACATGTGCCCCTGCTGTTTATTTCATTCACTGTAACGAATTTCCACGCGTGATCATTGTTACAAATAAAAGAGGACGAAGGGGCGAGGCTCACGAGCGACTGTCACGGGCGCTGGCACGCTCAGTTGGTTCCAATCCTTCGATACAGCCAGACGGCCGGGTTCGGTTTCTCTCTTCGTCTATTTCGTTACATTCGTTCTGGTGCCGAAACCCGCCCGGTCGTCTAGTCCTCGACCTTCTACCATGGACCAACTACGCACTAAGCGCCGCTTCGTCCGAACCGCCATCACCAAAGCCCTATCAACACTCGACGCCCTGCTCGCAGATTCGACCACCCCGGCTGGCAGGCTCCAGGAGATCCTCGACCTCATCGTGGTAAAAAACGCCCAACTCGTCCACTTCGACAGCGAAATCCAGGCCGCACTTCACGATGACGAGTTGGAAGCAGACCTAACTACCGCATACGAGTACGAGGAGAAAGTCAGCTATGCACAAACGAGAGTTCGCCGCGCAACCGCGCCGCGGCCCCCGACGCCGCCAGCATCTGTTCCTGTTACCGCAAGTCCTACCAGTGAGCCTCTCGCATCGACATCGACGCAGGTAGCAAATTCACCTTCGCCCGACATCTCAACTCCAACGCCGCCATCTCGCATCGCCTTGCCCAAGCTGCACATCCCAAGTTTTGCCGGTGAGCGGCGCGAGTGGCAAGGATTTTGGGACCAATACCGAGTCAGCATTCATGACAACGACTGGATCCCAAAAATCGACAAATTCAAATACCTATTGACATACCTGACTGGGGCAGCCAAGGCAGCCATCCAAGGTATTTGCCTCGCCGAAGCTAATTACGACGTAGCCATTCAGATCTTGTCCGACCGTTTCGGCCGTCGCGACATGCTGGTCGACGATCATCTAGACAGTTTGCTGTCCGTCGCGCCAGTTCGAAGCTCCGCCGACGTGACCAAATTAAGGAATCTCTATGACGAGACAGCATCTCGCATCAACGCACTGGAAGGTCTCGGAGTGTCTCCAGGAGAGTATTGCACGGTTCTGCGGCGCCTCCTCTTGAAGGCGTTACCTCCGGACCTCAGCATCCTCTATCGTCAGCGGCAAAAGGAAGCCCTAATAGCGGAAAACGCTGATGCATCTCAAGGAGCCCAGTCACAACAAGTGAAAGACCTCATGAACTTCATTCGAGTTCAGATAGAAATACGGGAGGAAAGCGGTCTCGAGGAAGCGACTTGGTCCACAAGCCGGCAGCATCCGCAGCGAGAATTCCGGCCACCACAACCACCCCTGCTATCCGCTGCGGCTTTATCAGCCGAAGTTCGACCCCCCTACTCACGCCCCTGCCTGCTGTGCAACTCGCCCGAACACACTATTCAGGAGTGCTCCGAACGCATCACTCCGGAAGACAAACGAAGGAGGCTTCAGGTGGACAAGCTGTGCTTCCGCTGCGCCAAACGCAACCACTTCGCCAACGATTGCCGAACCTCCAGATTCCTGCGGTGCCACCAATGCGCTGGACGGCATTTGACTTCGCTATGCGACATCAACAACGTCAGGAACCGGTCACAGCGTGCCGGCAACGCCTCGGCACCACAAGATCGCGCATCAGGGTCTGCCACAGCCCCATCTCGAGCAACTTCAGTGTCAACTAGCGGCGCTGGTCTCACGCCCGTGCTGCTGCAGACTGGCAGGGCATGGGCTATCGCGCCAGAAAAGAGAGTACTGGTTCGCTTCCTGCTCGACACTGGAAGCCAACGCTCTTTCGTTAGGCAGGACATCGCTCGTGCCTTGAATTGTCCCGTTCGAGGCACTGAGCGTCTTACCTTGTTCACTTTCGGGAAAACGCAACGTCCCGCTACTCTGACTTGTGAACGCGTTGCGGTGACGCTTCGGAGCCAACATAGCAGTAACCAGACCACAATAGAAGCTCTCGCAATACCAGAAATTAGCCCAGTGACAAGTCCTCCAGCAGACGGCGAGCTCGTCACCATGATGACACGGCAAGGTATGCTCCCGGCTGATGCACGTCCAGAAGCGACAACATTCCGGGAGGACGAGATCAGTGTATTAATAGGATCGGACATCTACTGGGATGTGGCAACCGGACAGATAACACGGCTTTCCCCTCAGATAACGGCGGCAGAAACCCTTTTTGGATGGACCATTCAGGGTACTCTGAGCAACCTATCGCAAGGATCGAGAACGCGAGCTACTTCTCTCTTCATTGCTGTCGAAGAAGCCACTGAAAGCGATAACGCCCTGGAGGATGACGGGAGATGCCCAAAACCCGTTTTAACCGCTGAAGAAGTAGTACCTGAGGCCGAATGCGTCGTCAACCTTGCCCAACAACAAGCATTACTCAAGGTCACCGACTACAGCCGGTACTCACGCCTTCTTCGAGTAACGGCGTCGATCTACCGTTTCATCGATAACGCAGCAACACGGCGAGCGTCGACAGTCGGACCGCTAAAGGCCCAAGAAATCGCACGAGCTGAACATTACTGGATCAAGCAAGTCCAGCATTCGCACTTTCCTGACGACATTGCAGCACTGTCGGCTGGAAAATCGGTGCCCACTTCCTCCCATCTCCTGCTTCTGCGTCCGTTCATCGATGACGACGGACTCATACGCGTTGGAGGGCGCCTCCAACTTCTGCCCGGCATCATAGCCCTCCGTCACCCTATCGTGCTTCCTGGTGGCGACGCCGTCATTGAGTTGCTAATTTGTTCTACTCATGAACGAATGCTTCACTCAAGTGTCGAGCACACACTCACCGAATTACGTGAGCGCTTCTGGGTGCTGAAAGGTCGCAGAACCGTAAAGTCCGCATTAAGAGTCTGTCTGATGTGCCGACGACGCAAGATTGCCCCGGAATCAGCACCCACAGCGCCATTACCAAAAGACCGAATTACTGAAGCAAGCCCATTTGCGGTTGTCGGAGTGGACTTCTGCGGACCACTTTATTGCCATGCAGCGAAGCAGACTGGCTCGAAAGCCTACATAGCCATCTTCTCATGCGCTGTAACACGGGCTCTACACCTAGAACTCACAACGGACACGACTGCCATCAGCTTTGTCGCAGCATTTCGGCGTTTTATCTCCCGTCGTGAAATACCGTCCACCATATACTCGGATAACGCACTGGCCTTCCATCACAGCGCAAGAGAGCTCAGAAATCACGCAACTTCCAGTCTGGAAGACTTCTGCAGGGACCATCGCATCGAGTGGAAGTTCAGTGTCGAACGAGCCCCTTGGTGGTGCGGATGGTGGGAGCGACTCGTACGCATCACCAAGAGCACGTTGAAACGAGCGCTGGGTCGCAGCCATCTGTCCTTCGAAGAAATTTCGACGGTTCTCTGCGAGGTGGAAGCGAACATCAATAGCCGCCCGCTGACTTATCTATCTGCTGATCCCGAAGACCCAAGCCCACTGACACCTTCGCACTTCCTGCTCGGCAAACGTGCAACATGCTTGCCGCAAGATTTCGGCGCCGCAATCCCTCAGTCAACGGCCGTCAATCTGCGACGTCGAGTTCAACATCGACAAGCGCTAACAGACCATCTGTGGAAGCGCTGGCGCAAGGAGTACCTGTTGCTTCTGCGATCGGCCCACGAAGCGGCACCCAAGACACCACCACGGCTTCAGGTCGGCGACATTGTCATGGTACACGACTACTCACCACCAATAACGTGGAAGATGGCTCGAGTGACCGAACTGCTACCGGGTCGCGACAACATCGCACGAGCGTGCTGCCTGAGGTTGGCGTCGGGCTCCATAATTAGACGTCCCGTCCAGAAAGTTTACCTGCTCGAAGCAGGCAGCACGTCATAAGTTTGTCGGCCGCGGGAGTGTGTTACAAATAAAAGAGGACGAAGGGGCGAGGCTCACGAGCGACTGTCACGGGCGCTGGCACGCTCAGTTGGTTCCAATCCTTCGATACAGCCAGACGGCCGGGTTCGGTTTCTCTCTTCGTCTATTTCGTTACAATCATCTTGAATACAGCACTGATTTTATTATCCGCCCTTATGTCTGTTTATTGCAAACCACTTTTTTTTGCCTTGCTTCTTTTCTTTTCTTCTGAAAGCGTGTACATACCTTACCTGTTCTATATTTACTTGTTTGCCGATTTGTAAATTTAGCAAATATATATCCACCCTGCTAAAACCCTGTGTTAGGGTTGCAGTATTGATAAATAAATAAAATAAAATAAAAAGCGTATTTACTCACTAACGCCTGTCATTAGGATGCGTAATGGAACATTTCCAGTCTTTGAGAAACCCCTATATCCAATTAAAAGACACCAAATCCCAGAAAACCCCTAGTGTTGGCATCACTGGTTCCGGTGCGTATCTGTCGGGCAACGTTCATCGAGAGGGTGAGATTGACCATCATTTCCGCCACTGCTCCGCCGCTCATCCGCGCCTGAACTGTAGCGCATTGTTTAAATCTTTCAACTTGCATTTTGTGTGTTGTTCGAAGTCTTTTACTGTTTGCAGTAAACCTGTTGTTGAGTATTTAGTTTTATGTAGATAGTCTTTCGCTCTAATGATTTTTAAAGGTTTTTTTGTGTGTGTTGAAACCAACGGCTTTGTCCTTAAAAAAACTCTCCGACGCTAAGTCTCAGAGAGCTGTAGGAACAAGACAGAGAATTTGCATCACACACGTTGATGATATATACAGGTGATAAAGCTGTACAAATGATGATGATATGTCCAGTTGAAAAAGAAGAGTCAGTGACTGCGCTCACAACATGCATAGCCGAGAGTTCGACGGAATAACGCCTGGTCAGATAAAGGCATTGTTGAAAAACAGGTAACTGACAAATGTCAAAACCAGGGTGTCGGAACGATATGTTTTTCGTTTCGCTTTTAGTCCTGTTGTAGCGCAGGCAACCACCCTCCGCCTGTTACAGAAAAACACGTACCCGTCAATGCATCAGTACCACAACATATACCCAGACATTTATATTAACCACACTTGTAAGATCTGCAAGACCCAGTGCACGTCTGTCCTGCATGTGCTGTTGCAATGTAAACACCAATAGCCGTCCATTAACACCGAGACCCTCTCGTCGAGATGGCATGCCGCCCTGCGCAGCTCCTACTTCGACGGCCAGCTTTGGGCGACCCAGCAGGCCCGCGAGGCGGCGGAGACGCAAGACCTCGACGTCCCCACGTGGGAGGCCCAGCCAAACAAATTGCTGGTCTCAATAAAAGTTTATTCCTCCTCGGTTTTAGTTTCGTTCCACTGCAGAAAGTTCTGTTCCGTTTCTGTTCCGGAAAGAAAAAAAAATGTTCCGTAACGGTTCGTAACGGTCTTTTTATGCAAAAATTTGAAGTCAAGGTAATCATAAAAAAAACATGGCATTTGTGATGTAGTTACTTGCCCTTCTTTTAGGAAATTGGGACAACGGTAAAACACGTTCTTCAGAGGAGCGGAAGTAACTGTACCTCGAATTCCTACCAACTAGCCCAAAGCAGTATTAACTTCAAAGTCATAGTATTTATTTTCTCAAAAGACAAATGATTTTTTTTGTGGGCTTAATGCTTTGTGTCAAGGGAGTGAGCACAATCTCAGCAGCAGCACGTCATTGAGTGTACTCTCTGATGTCCGAGACAGCTGTTCTGATAAAAAGGATCGCCAGGCCTGCGCGGAACACGCGGCACAGTCACAGCGAAAGCTGGAAGAGCGGACTTTGAGCCCGTTGTAGAGTCTTTTGGGGCAAGTAACCCTATTGCAAAAACCAGCGCCGTTCCGGTACCCCCAGCGTCATACCAGTACGTTTTAAATGCGAAGCATTTCTTAGCGAACCTCTGGCACTTTGAGCGTTTCTATCTATGTATCTATCTATCTATCTATCTATCTAGCCGCCTACGTCTGGGTACTCTCATGATCGCCTCCTTAACTTGGTGTAGAGCAAAATTTGCATGGGAGGGTAAGAGGATTTGTCTAATATGACTGCCTGGTCATGATATGAATAACGTTAAAATCTTGTCGCGTATGTCATCAAACCCTTTCCACTAGACTCGTGTGGCACATACCGGTTTACTACAGGTCACAGTGTACGGGTATGCGCCACAGGTGATTGACAGTTTATACCTGCGCTCTACCCAGGAACGGCGAGAACAGACATTGTTAACTTAAATGCTAGAGCGTTAAGGGAAAGCAACATCGGCAGCGTTGACTCAACACATGGAAAGTATGAAAATTAGGATCCCAGCAGGAATCGAACCCAAGCATTCTGCGTGGCAATCGGGTATTCTACCACTGAGCCATGCCAGGTCTATAAATTGGTTTGGAAAAACAGCCTACGCAGGCGTAATACGGTGCAACGTCAATTCTGGTTGTGGTGCTGGCTATCTAATTTTACAGTAAAGTCATAAACGCTACATGATACTCCTACGATGTCTACTCCTACAATACAGGCGTCATATCAGATGAACGTCTGTAGTTCCAGTGTTGGCTCCGCTTTTATAGCAGTCTAATTAACATTACGTTTGTATTCCTATGATTCAGCAAGCTATATTTAAGCATTGTTTAACACCGGAGGAATACATTAACGAAAGTTACATATGGTATTCACATCACCGCACCGTAAAGTGCACTTAATCCGCGAGAACGACGCAGTGTCCTCTTCATTTCTTACGAGGCTGGGCGATGGCCTCATGCTGACTGAGGATAATGCCAGATTAATTGACAGCCGCTTTGTAGACTAGGCTACGTAGGCCACATACGCCACGGTAGTCTACAAATACGACAAACACCATCCACCGATCTTGATCTACGTAGCACTATCCAGGCCTACCAGCCTCGACGGCCTATACTTCACCAACGCGAAGGGTGGCTTCAGGTTCCGACCTTTCGCAGGCTCTGTCGACAGACAGTTTGTCGACGAAATGACCGAGGCATCCACGAATTCCAACAGCTCTACTATACCACATACTTCACTACACATGGACCCCTCGTCACCACGATCACGACCAAATCCTATAACAAGTCGTGACCAGCTGCTGGTGCTCACTGATCACGGTGATGATGCCCTTGTTCAAGAACTGTGAGGAACCCCTTCCACACATGCACACGAGTTCGTGAAACGTGCGTGCTTTCTCCACGATAACGGACAAGTATAAGCACTACATATCAGCTTACCGCTTCTGGTGTTGTTAATACCCACGTTGCCATTGGCAGCGTTACCCAACCGTAAACAACTAGATATATAACACATATGCGGCTCTTCAACATATATAGGTGGGCGTATAAAATTTATACAAATCTCTAGCGTCATTTTGGAACGTGTGGCTCAGTAAAAAAAGGTTACGCCACAGTCACCTACCCGCCGCATGCTTCGCATAACCTCGACTCCCACGGTACGTGGGATCTGCCGAATTTTTTGGCACTGGATCGCACTGGGAACACTGGTACACGCTTGGAATCACTGTGACTCCGGTGAACCCACTGCGAAAGAGCTAGGTCTTACTGGTAGGGGCACTGGCTTTGCCACTGTGACGCTGGCGCTCACTGGAAAGCGCTGGACACGCTGGAATTTTCACTGGCGTGCGCTGGCACATACTGGAGCCTGTACTGTTTCTGCCAGTGTCGCGCGCTGCCTTGAGTATTGTGCGCGGCGAAATGCTTCGGTATCGTTTAATATCGAATGTTTGATTCGATGGTACCGATAGATGCTCTCCTAACAGGTCCCAAGCACGTGTCACAAATTCTAGCTTGGCAGAGAAAGACGATGAGATGCGCACTATTTTCATGATGTATACGTAGGTGATATGCGAAATCACGGTCACTTTTAATGTTTCCCGGTCGAATGTGAAGAAAAATATGTTAATAACCCAAAGCAGCGAACACTGACCATTTTGCTTTCCAGCACGCTTTTTTTTTATTCATGCAGTGCCGATAACGCCGTAAATTCTTGCGAAGCACGTACAGCAATGAATAAACATTTTGTCCATGCCCCGCATATATATCAGTTTTGCATCCGTGATGTGTTGCGGTAATGAGTCCATATATTGTAATGTTTATAGGTCTGAACATGTAGAGCAAATCGTTACATTGCCGTGCAGTTGGCAAGAAGCAAATCAGCTCTGGATTCGCGACCTCTCCCAACGGAGGCCAGAAAAACAGCCGTCGTTCGATATCGCCACACCGGAAAGCCGTCTCGGGCAATTCTTGCACTTTCATTTACTTCAGCTATACGTTCGGTAACAGATAAAAAAGTTCCGAGGCCGAATTGCGGAAGCTTCAACCATCGCAACTCATCTCCGCTGAGATCGGTCCTACCCAGTGCGACTCCCAGCGAGCGTTAGGCCTAGCGTACCGGCCGAGTCCGTCTACATGCCACCGGCGCATCTTGGTTTAAATACACGCAATTTCAACGTGCAAGAATGACTGTAAAGTACAGTATGGACATCCGTAAACCTAAACTAACCATTTTTTCTTGTGCACGGTGTCTGCACAAGGAGCGATGACCATCGATGCGACGCGCTTTCAGCAACTGACGCAGGCTCACCGAAAGCAGCCGGCCGCACTCGCCGGTACTTCTCTGACTCATACGTCAGAACACATACCTGTCAGCTGGTACGCGTTCGTGAACAAACACAGCGGCATATTTTTTCAGCGAATTGTATTTGTTTTTGCTGAGCGGTTTTATAGTTGTAGGTATCGATAGAACTGCAAATCTGTATACAGGCGCACGCCCGCCCCGCGGTAATATCGTCGCTCGCGCGACAGAACTACTCAATATGAATTCATCTGCGCGCGTGTTTATCGAACGAGTTATCATAAAGCTTCTGTACACGTTGATCATTAGCAAGGGCGAGAAACGGCTATCAAAAATCGGCAGTAACAGCCGTCAAACTGTACCCTGCTACTCGGGCCATTTGATATTTTTCGGAGTTAAGACGATAATTCTTAAAGAAACTTAGCGCTCTTCCCATTTTGGGCATTTCATACGTTGCCGGCAACCCTTTGTTTGTGTCTAACAGAGAAGCAGGCTTGATTTGGAAAGGAAGACCGCGTACTCTTGGAGTATGCGACAGCAAAATAGGAAACGAAACGCTGTGTTACTCTATTGAGTAGCCCTTTTACAGAGAGGTCGACAAGTTTCAGCGTGGCGCAGTGGTATAGTACTGGGTTGGTGATCGAGAGGTGGCGAGTTCGAATCCCCATGGGGGGGTGCTTTTTTTTCGTACGGCTTTTCTTTTTTTTTATTGCACTGATGGTTTCTATATCGCTTTCTTCACTAGTATATTTCATTCATTTCATTTCATTTCATTCATTCATTTTATTATACCCCTCAGGGCCAGAGGCATTGCAGAGGGGGAGTGGTAACAACACTTTGACACAAAAAACAAGAAACAAAGGAACGAAAAAACAACAACCAAAAAAGTAAGAGAAAACGCACATGGAACAATAGAGCAAAATGTGAATTTACAGTGAGTTTAGAAAGAGCCTGAGTATGCAATCTGAGCTATGGAATTACGGAACTGTTCATGATGAATAATGTTCACAACGTCCGCGGGAAGGCTATTCCAATCGCGAGAGGTTCGTGGTAGAAATGAATGATAAGAGTGCGCAGTATTGCATGAAGCGAGTCCGACTTTATGACGATGGTCTGTGCGATGGGATACATACGATGGCTCAGGGATGAGGCGATCGCGTAGTGCAGGATGATGATACTTCTTATGAAACAAGGCAATGCGTTCTAAAAAGAGACAAGGCGTGCAAACACGGACACAAGAAAGAGATCAGGACACCACAAACGCCGACTAACAACTGAAGAGACGCACAACGGCTGAAAAGAAAGAAGGCACGAAAACTTATCTGCGCATGCCAATGCAACCGGCGAACCTATCAATCCGGCACGCGTGGCGGTCTACGTGGAAGATAACTGTTAAGGCATTTGATTTCATCTTTATGCAAGTTAATCGACGGTTGGCTCAGGCATGCGCTACCACTATTCTCGATATGCCATGCTTCAATCATCAGGCGCGTGTCTTCATTTCTATGCCGGTACAACACTGCGCTTTCATCGAATTTTGGCGTGCACTTACAATCTCGACATAGTAAAGATAGATTAGAAGGTGAGCCTCCTGTTAGCGATCTCTTATGTTCCAACAATCTCTGGTTAATGCATCGGCCCGTCTGTCCTACGTAGAAGCGGCCGCAGCTGAAAGGGACCTTATACACCACACTCGTACGGCAATCAGTGAATTTGTTGGTGTGTTTCACGAAACAATTATCGGTCCGCTTCTTGTCTTTTACTCGCTCATTTTTACTCGCTCATTCTCGCTCATTCGTTTTCACGGCTGCCAATAAGCTAGGTAAGATTTGTGCCGCTGTGCAGAGGAAGTATAAGGTGCAGAGGAAGGTGTATAAGGTCCCTTTCAGCTGCGGCCGCTTCTACGTAGGACAGACGGGCCGATGCATTAACCAGAGATTGTTGGAACATAGGAGATCGCTAACAGGAGGCTCACCTTCTAATCTATGTTTACATTGTCGACATTGTAAGTGCACGCCAAAATTCGATGAATGCGCAGTGTTGTACCGGCATAGAAATGAAGAAACGCGCCTGATCATTGAACCATGGCATATCGAGAATAGTGGTAGCGCATGCGTGAGCCAACCGTCGATTAACTTGCATAAATATGAAATCAAATGCCTTAACAGTTATCTTCAACGTAGACCGCCACGCGTGCCGGATTGATAGGTTCGCCGGTTGCATGGGCATGCGCAGATAAGTTTTCGTGCCTTCTTTCTTTTCAGCCGTTGTGCGTCTCTTCAGTTGTTAGTCGGCGTTTGTGGTGTCCTGATCTCTTTCTTGTGTGCGTGTTTGCACGCCCTGTCTCTTTTTAGAATGAATACGTACCAACTAGCTCAGCTCTCTGTTATTCTAAGGCAATGCGTGACACTTTCCTGCGCGATGATAATGATGGGAGGGAAAGGTTTGATTTCATGGAAGTTATACTGGCGGTGCGGCTGTAATTAGAGTGAATGAAACGTGCGGAGTTATTCTGAACCATTTCTAGAGCATGAATTAAGTTTGCTTGGGTGGGATCCCAGACCGGTGTAGCATATTCCAATTTAGGTCGAATTAGTGTTTTATAAAGGGGGAGTTTCAAGGAAGGAGGAACATGATAAAAATTCCGACGAAGGTAACCTAACATGCGATTAGCTTTGTTAAGTAAGTGCTCGATATGAGTAGACCAGTTCAGGTTTGCTGTAATGTACACGCCGAGGTACTTATATGAAGTGAGTGATTCTAAATTAATGTAATCAATAGAGTATGGTGGTGGGCAGGAATATTTTCTAGAAACGTGCATGACTTTACATTTATTAATATTTAGCTTCATTAACCATTCGTTACACCAATTAGCAACTGCACCAAGATCAGATTGGAGTAAGGAAGAATCGTTAGTATTCGTTATCTCTCTGAAAATGACACAGTCGTCCGCAAATAGAAGAATGTTAGAGTTTACAACGGAAGGAAGATCATTAATATAGATTAGAAATAATAAAGGCCCAAAGACTGAGCCTTGAGGAACGCCTGAATACACATCTGTAAATTCAGAGTTAGAGCCATTAAAGGAAACAAATTGTAAGCGGTTTAAAAGAAAACACTCAATCTATTTCAGTAAATTATTATCAATAGCGAGTTTTAGTATAGCGGATAACAGCAAACGCAAGGATTTAGCGTTAGCGTTAGCGTTGCGTGCTCCTAACTGCGCATGAGCAGAACGTAAACGTAGCCCGAGCTCTTACGTATGAACGCTATTTCTGGAATATAGCGTTCAACGCTAACGCAAGCAAGAGATGCCGTACGTATGGCAAGATGGCGGTGCCTGTTGAAGCGAGAGCCGTCCACTTCGAATCTTTGTAGCCGTCGTCCTGCATTATTAAACTTATTTATTCCCTAATAATGTTGGTATTTGATTTAGATTTGAGTAATGAGGCTTCGCCAGCCGTGTACCGCCGATAAAATAGCTCCGTTTTTAGATACAAAGTGGATTTGCGCTGCACAAGGCTTAGCAAGATTTGTTTGCAAGGTTCGCTCATGTTTTCTGTAGCAGCGCAGAGATGGCGACGCTGTCTTTAGTCGCCTCTTTCCAAGATACGGCCACAAGTCAAGCAGATACATGCCAGGCTTCGTTTCCCTTCATGCCTTTCGCGGCAGTGCATGAATGTGACGCGTGATGCGTCCCAGCTTAAAAAGGCCAGGTAATAGGGGTCTTCTCGAACGCGGCATGTCGACAGAAACCAATGTGTCAGAACTCAACACTTTTGCAAACGCGACATGGAGACGCAACAGTGGTGACTTTGGATCAGCTCGACATGGTGGCGCTTTTGTGGATTCTACAGTGCATTCAGTGTTTTTATGTCTAGATGGTGCCGTATGTGCTTGCGTTAGCGTTAGCGGGAATGCCTTCCGCTGTACTAAAAGACCACCAGTTGACACGCAGCGCGTTCCGTTTTAGCGTTAGCGTTGAGACGCACGCTAACGCTAACGTAAGCGTTTCCCGCTATACTAAAACTCGCTAATGTTAAGCTTGTTTAGTTTAAGCAGTAGTAATTTATGACATACCTTGTCAAATGCCTTACAAAAATATAAAAATATGCAATCGATGATTGATGATCGGTCTAGAAATTGATGTAGTACATGAGTAAATGATATGAGCTGAGTTTCACATGAATAATGTTTTCTAAAACCATGTTGTGAAGAAAAGAAAGAGTTTGATTCAAGGAAACTGACAAGGTTGGTGAATATAATGTGCTCAAACATTTTACAACATGTGCTGGTTAAAGAAATGGGGCGATACTTAAGAGGAGATGTTTTGCTGCCATACTTGTGAATTGGAATAACCTTCCCAATTTTCTACACTTTCGGAAGAACGGAATGATCAAGTGATTGCTGAAAAAGTTTACACAGGATTAACGCAGTATAGGTAGAAGTGTTTTTCAAAAACTTCGCACCAATGTTATCACATCCGGGTGCTGAATGAAGGCCAAGTTTATTAATGACCTTAAGAAGACCGAATGTACTGATTAGTATAGGAGGCATAGCTTCAAAAGTATGGCTGACAGTTGTCGGAGTATGAATAACCGAGATAGCTGAGAAGTTCTCCACAAATACACGGTTAAAATCTGTGGCACAAACATCCGATGAAATGGGGTCACCAGAGGTATCGGTCAGCGTGATAACGTCATTGGTTGAGGGATTAATAGTTCGCCAGAATTTTTTAACATTAGTGGTCCACATAGAGGGCAGTACATGTGAATGAAAATGTTTTTTTGCATCTCGAAGGGCTTGAAGGTACAACGCAGACGATCTTGTGTACAAAGCCCAGCGAGTACTAGTAGGCGAAAGCTTTGCGGCGCGAAAGAAACGCTTTTTTCTGTTCGATAAACACCTGATATGGCTACTGTACCAGGGAGCATTTGAGCTGTTGGTTACGATACGGTGTGGGATGTATTGATCAGTGAGCTGGGTGATTTTATCTGAAAACATATTCCAGTTAGTTTCGACACTCCGATCGTCGAAACCGTCAAGAAAAAGATCTGTGAAGTTAGAAAGTTCATTGTTGATCGCCTCAAAGTTACCCCTGTTGTAGTCACGTATCATTTTTTTCTTTTTGTTCGTTCTCGAGTGGGCTAATTTAATGTCAAAATATAGGAGCAAATGATCGCTAAGGCCTGGAAGGTACGTTATGGGCGAAATTATATCCGAAATGTTTGTTAGTATTAAGTCTAATGTGTTTGAAGCGTGCGCTGCTATTCTTGTTGCTTGAGTACACATTTGCTGTAATGAAAATATCGAGCAAACATTTAAGAATTCGCGAGCTTGGGACGAGAGTGGAAAAATTGAAGCGGAATGGGAATTCCAAGCTATATTAGGAAAATTAAAGTCGCCTAACAACAGCAGCGGAGAGGTAGAAAAACGTGAAGTAACAATGTTAATAGCATCTTGAAGATCGCTACTGAATGTAGACGAGGGTGAGGGTGGGCGGTAACACACTGCAATAACTACGTTCTGGTGACTAAGCGTGATCACAGCCCATACCATCTCTAGATTAGTTTCAACGTGCACAGATGATGATGGGATATTGTTGGAAATACCCAGAAGCACGCCACCGCCTCTCTGTGTGCCACGGTCACAGCGAAGAAAAGAGAAGTGATCAGCGTTTAGAAATATCTCGGTGTTGCACACATGCGCGTTGAGCCAAGTTTCTGTCAACGCGATGATTTTAGCGGAACACAAGTCGATAGCTGATGATAGGGAGTTGTTCTTATTAAGGACGCTTCTGATATTAGTAAAAAGGTAGATACGGAAGCTTCAGGCACATTACCACTGCCCCTCGCGCATTCCTAGGTCCTGAAAGTTGCAGAAGGGGAATTGGTCCGGGCACTATGCTTTTGAATGTTTATGATTGCGTCAGTATCTGGATCATACATGTATGTATGCATACATATATGTATGGCAGGTAGGCACCGCCATTTTAACGCTGATAGAGCCGTTTTCCGCTTGACTACCCAGCGCCTCCCAGTAAAACGCCGCTCCAGCGGCCCGGTATCCACCGCGACACTGGGCCCATAATCAGGCATGGCACTAGGACTCTGGTACCCAGTGGCGCTGGGTTCTGCAATAGGGTATACAATTACACATGCAAGGTACCCACTACGCCATAATTCATCGTAACATTTCTGAAATAGCGAAGTTCCCACTATGCAATTCTTCGTTTTTCGGAGAATCGTGGTACCCGCTACACATCTGTAAGGCATGCGCACTTTGTGCTGTGGCTGGTGATTATGAAGAATTATGGCTGAGCACGTTGCAGTGGGTGGGTAGCAGTGTTGCGGAATAGGAGCCTCCATTCCATTCCAATTCCATTCCGGGGAATTATGACTTGCCACATTTCCATTCCTTTCAATTCCTCGGAATGAAAATACTTAGCCCATTCGCACTTCGAGAATGGCTGGGCGGTTCAATTCCATTCCTGTAATTTCTCAGCGCAGGAGAGGCATCTTGATAGTTTTATTGAGTCAAGAATGAATGCCCCATAAAGCTAATGCCATCAGATGCATTAAGAACTGCAAAAGTACGCAAAACACGTTACCAAGGTCGAGGGATAGTAGCTTGGTGACATATCTCGTGCAGTACACCCACCCTACTAATTCCCATAGGTGCATTTTTTCCGCTACCTATAGTATGTGCACAGTCAGCATGTTTGAACGATTGGAGATTGGAAAGAGAGCTAAATGTGTGAATGCTAAAGTGACGACAATGAGTATTTTTATGCTGAAAAAAAGTAGCATTCAAGAAGACTTAGCAGCATTGCCACACGTCTGGAGCAGTCGATAGGAAAATTAAGGCTTGGTTATGGTGGGACGAACCCCTCTAGACCTGCTACTATTGGTTGAAACAGTGCACCTCTCGGGCACCTTGTGCATTTGCATCGAATACGGAACACTGGCCGCACTGTTGGTCAGCAATGACGCTTGTCAAGCGCGCCTCGCAAGCATGGATGGGGTGAGAACAGTGTTCGCCTGCGCGCAGGTATACAGTGTCTTCCTTGTCGCAAAGGTTATTTACGTGTGTCAGGTACGAAACTTGCTCGTGAGATAAAGATCAGGCTGTGCATAGAGTATTCGTCACTTTCGTGTGGGGGTATCAATGCGAACCAACGCGCAGGGGTAGTTTATTTCTCCCTTCAGTATCTGCTAGGATAATGCATTTGTTTATACACTACGTTATGCCTCGGTTTGTAGTAGGCGCGTTGCTTATAAATGTACCGTGCTTGTAATCAGCCGAGCCATTTTAAAATTACTGCTTTATTAAATTCGAGGCTCTGACTTACTAATGTTTGATCTTTGAAAAAGAGCACGTAGACGACAACGTGCTCTATTTTTGGAAAAAGACGTAATTGCATTCCCATTTCATTTCTCCAAGCGTTGTCCCCATTCCATTCCGGTGTCGCGGAAATGTGGAATGATTGCGGAGTCATTTCAATTCTGTAGTGGCAACTCCGTAACACTGGCGGGAAGCATTAAACCACACACTTTGCGCTATTAGTATTGTGTGATGACTGGTTGTTATTTTACTCTTCTGCCACGCTATATTACATATGTCAACACGATTCCTTGCCCGACATGACACCTGTATAGAGTTTTTTTGCGGAGTTACATGCACCCGCGTGGCACTGTGGTGGAAAACCCGACTGCCACGCAGAGGGCGCGGGTTAAAATCCCATCCTATCCTAGAAATTTGTTTCTCATTCAATGCGTGGCACTGTGCTGGAAACCCCGACTGCCACGCAGAGGGCGCGCTGGTTAAATCCCATCCTATCCTAGAAATTTGTTTCTCATTCAATATTTTTCTTATTTCACGCGATAGCGGTCACGGACACCGATGGCGGGGGACAACTATGGCGCCATATTCAGCTGTTGGGACCTCATAACAGCTTTCGTTTTAACAAACTTCAGCGTCGACAATGCCCTCTCCACTTTGGCTTGCGTGACAGGTGCGCAAAAGTCTACTTGCTTTATTGTAAACATCTCAGGTTGCCACTGTTTTAGTTTTTCGCACAATTTCAACATATATTTGCTTTGGAATTCCTGCCTGAGGTACGCGCTAATACTGTACCCTGAGTAGAGTAGAGTAGAGTAGACCCTTGAAACTCTGGCTCATATCCTGAGATATGCTCACATTGCACGAGCTCACTTGCTCCGGATTGCGAAGCTTTCTCGTGAACCGAAAAACGATTGAAAAAATTTCGGTTTCACTCCGGAACGAAATAATATATAAAGTTTCGGTTACGTTTTCGTTCCGGTCAGACATATCGTTTTTTTTTTTCGTTTTTCGTTTTCGGTTTTCGTTGCGTTTCGACACACTGGTGAAAACAAAACAAAATGACGTTTCGGATCCGTACGGAGCCCTTGTTTACAATCGAATGACAGCTGAGCAGCAGGTTCTCATGCAGCGTCGAGTACATGGCGCAAAGTCAGGGAGAACACGTGGTTTGGAGTGTCATATGATCTGTTCATTCTTAGTGACAGAATCATTAGTGACTCGAGATTGAGCCTCGTTGTCAAATTCTACTCCGTTGCCAAGATGCGCCGATGTCCCAGCTTAACTCGTGGCCCGTCATCTCGGCATGCTCCGCGAGCGCGTGTGTCACTGTGTGGCCATTGGCGACCTCATTTTAGTGCTGCTTTAGACGACTGCAGAAATTTGCCCATTCGCCAACGTATACCGATTCGCACTCAGTACAGGGAATCCTATAGACAACACCAGGGAAACGTTGCCGAGGGAGAAGATGCTTTACATTAGGCAAGTCACCCTTAAGATTGCTTAATCTGCGCGATCTGCACACCACGTTTTGTAAACACACGAGCTAGGGCTTCGCTTACACCTCGCATGTACGAAATACCTGCTCGCTTGTGTGTTGACGCTGTGTTATCCATGGCCTGAATGTTTGGCTGCTGGTTATGCATGATAAACTTTAGTTGTCTTCCTTATTTTTGCGCGCATACTCTAACACACGCGTAGAGGGTTCACCGATACTTCGAAAAAATGCCACGCGCGTAGACGTGCCCTTCTGTGCATTCGTGCATTCGCAAGGACTTTGACTGCCGTGTCTGAATATGTCAGTGCAGTGTATGTGCCCGTGTGCAGTAGGTGAACTCAACGCGTACGAACGCTGAGAGAAAAGAGGTGCGCAGCTCTGTTTGCCCAAGCAAGTGCACCAGCGCCCAATACTCGCTCGTACTTTGGACACACGTATGTCGTGTCTGTTCGTGTGTGTGCGTGTGTGTGTGTGTGTGTGTGTGTGTGTGTGTGTGTGTGCGTGCGTGCGTGCGTGCGTGCGTGCGTGCGTGCGTGCGTGCGTGCGTGCGTGCGTGCGGATATCACTGTCACGTTCAACTCTTCGAGGAGAAGCTTAAGCGCACACAATTTCTCATCCCTCGGCGCGCTCCGGAGGCGAGCGGCTGTCTCTCCAGCATTCCGAATTATTTTGGGAACGGCTGAACATTTCGTCCCAAGAATTACTTTCTTTTGAAGTGTTGTACTACCGTGATATTCATAAGTGCCCTCCGCTCAGTTAGATTGCTTTAAGAGTCGCATTTAGAGATATTGTGAAGGTCTCTGCGTTCAACTCTATAAAGGGGTTAGAGCTTCCTCAAGCTTTATCCCACCTGTTAGTCCTGCCGCGTGTTTTCAAGCAGCAAGAAAAATATAAGCAATTGATGGATTGATTGACTCATTTATTGACTGATTGATTCGTTCATTCATTGATTCATTGATTGACCGATCGTTGCTGGACTACCTGCACGAGAGACTTGAATGTGACTGCTGCATTATCATTCCTGAAGCCATACGCCCGTAGTTTAAAGAAGCAACCTTGCGAAGTCGATTTCAGCAACGGGCACGTGTACGTTGGTTCGAAAACGCAAATATTCGCAATACACACATTATTGATGAACGATACAATCATAATACAAATGACAGGAAAAAAGTAAGGTAGCTTCGCGCTAGCGCTGCCATGAGCGTGAAGGAAATGCAGGAGCTGTGGGGCCCTTTCTTTCTCTCTATTTTTTATATAGTTCTTCCTTTCTTTGTTTTGCAATAGCAATGATACGGACACTCTCGATGGGTTTCTTGCTGTCGGCATCGCCGTAATATCGATAATATACCCCCGCGCATTATACGTTCTACCCACGAGTAATAGCGCACGAGTGGGGACGATGAGCGCGGCTGAAGCAGAGATGAAAGGAGTCGGTGCATCTATGTAGGGCGCATGCGGTAAGATCCTCCCGTGTATAAGGCTTAGCGTCGGAGGTTGCTCAAGCAGAGCGAACGCCCCGCCCGTCTAGAACAAGCATGAATGGACGCGGGAGGTCGATCGAGCAGCAACAGGCCACGGTCACGATCGCTGGTGCGCGTGCTGTCTCTGCAAGCATCAGCGGACGGCTCGTATAGCCTTCTACGTGCTGCGCTCTCAACGCGATGAGACTGGCCGACAACCGCATCTCTCTCTGGAGCGGCCTTATTCGCCTACACAAGCGTTTTGTAGAGTTACGCGAGACTGGATATGAGTGAGTTTTCACCTGTACACCGTATAACATTACAATTTCTCGCTATGGCATTCTTTCCGTCGTCGTTGTGGCGAAACTGATTTTGTCATCTCTGTGTTTTTCTATGCGTTTTTGTCCGTCGATTTTAATTTCTTTCTTTCTCTATGTATAGCTTTCTCTCTCTCTAATACTCGCCTGCCTATTCTTTCTACCTCTTTCTCCATTTCTTTCTATCTTGATTTCCTTCTGTGCCTCTATCTCTTTCTTTATCGTTAGTTCTTTCTTCCCTTTCTTTCTCCTTCGTCCGTGTCATCCTCCCTATTTCTCTCTCTCTCTTTCATGCTATGCTACGCTTTATTCCCTATCCTCCTCCTTGCGCTTCTCATCACCCTCAAGTCCTATTCCCACCCCGCTGTTACACTGTACCCTAAAAGGCAATACCTTGCGGGCCTCCATAGGCGACTGGTTTGATGCTCGCTTTCGGATCGTGGGTTCAAATCCCGCCTAGCGAAGGAAGTTTTTTCGCCAGGAATCTTTCTTGCTTGCTTTGTTTCAAACTTTATCTCTGTCTACCTTTCTCTCATTTTTTTCACTTTCTCTGCACTCGGTCCCTCGCCTTTTAAGGTTACGGCATCCCCAACGAGCAATCGGTGCACGTGTTCAGGCAGCGAGGCGGAATATGAAGAAGAGGACGAGGAGAGCGCCAGCATGTTTATGATGATGATGATGTTTTCTGTTCGCTCTGCAAGGAATTGAGTTGGGCGTAAACACTGCCGCTGTTAAAGGCGGCGCTGAAGACAAACTTCTCTGCTGCGTCATATAACATTTCTGGCGAAGCACTGTCACGTGCGTTGGAGAGCCTAAAGGTTTCAGTGTAGTGAGAAAATATTTGTGACGTGCGCGCGTTGGAACTTTGCGGGAAGTGACGAAATTATGGACGACGTCCGCGCGGTGAACAGTGTCGGCAAAAGTGTGGAATAAAGGTGACGCAGTCGAAAAGGCGGAGTTCATGAACACGACGCGAAGCAAACGTCGTTCACCTTTCTGGTCCCCAATCCTCCCCGCCAGAACTCTGCTGGCCAGGGCCTCCTCCTGATGTATCGTTGTGTGAAGGAACCGCGGTGGATCGCGAACCCTACAAATGCCGTAGTACAGGTACTAGGAGCCGAAGAAGTCTTCACAGGCAAACGGCTGCTGCGTTCTCATTGTCCACATGGGGACAATTTCATTTGATAACTGGTCAGAAGCAATGGTGGTATATGCAACAAACGGTCGCCCATCGCCGCAGATCTGTTGTGCGCAGTTTCGTAGCCTGATCGTGCGTCTCGTCTTTATGACTCGTCCCGCAAAATTTTCATTAGGTATTGCATATTATCTACTTAGTAATAAATTCTTTCTTGTTTCGAAACAATTGGCAATATCCCTGACTGTCTTCCTTGGCTCGTATCCAGAGAGTTATCCGCAATTAAGAAGAAGAGGCTTCGTCGCAGCCTGCTTCAACGAACTCATTCTCACCTGGTGCTCGGAGTCCACCAATTTGAGGTGGCTGAAGGCCAGGGGGAAGTTCTGGACGCGGTGGTCCTGCTATTGCTGTACCGCCTGCATGAACAGTTTTTATGTCACCGATGCTTATTATTATTTGTTTTTGTGTGCTTTCCTTTATTTACATTTATTTGCCTCCATTAATTCAAAAGAGGACACTAAGTAACCAATTGTTGCGAGTAGAAGAAAACAATGGAGCCCATACGGGCATGCACGCATAAGGGCATGCACGCATAGCATACGGAATACTGAAAAGCGGATGTTCCCCCTCGGCTCGTTTGGGCCACACATTCCCGGCTCATCAGTGAGAGTGACAGGTAACGGACGCGGTAATCCCACTCGTGGTGTACGACGTTTTCTTCTTGTATTAGATGCGAAGTATCTTAAGGCCGAGCTCAATCCGGTGGTGTGCGGCGTGACCACCCTTACTGCGCATGCGCATACCCTCTCCACACAACTCCTATCCACTCACCCTCTCCCCTTCCCCTCTCAACTTTCCTTCTCCACTTTCCCTCGCCCCTCCCCCTCTCCCATACCTATTCCCCTCTCAACTTTCCACTCTTCCTCTGAAACGCGGGCTAGACATGCCAAAATTCTCTCCTGCGCAACGCCGCGATGAGCTCGAGCGCATGCGCGTCCCCTCCCCTTCTCTCTCCTCTCCTACGCTGCCCCCGTCTCGCCGGCCTGTCGACCGCGTCCCCCGCTCGCCCTGTGAGAATTAACAGCCAGGCTAGATGGAAGATACGACGCGCGTAGCGCCCCTCTTCGCGTTCCACGACGCGAGGTCGGTAGGATGCCCAACGAACGCCAACGGAACGCGATCGTGGAAGTGCTCCGGCTTCGCATCGCCTCATGGTCCCCTTTAGCGGGAAATGGTGTAATTTTCTTTTGAATACGTCTCTTATTTTAACACAAATCGATGCTTAAGCAACCAATGCTACTTTGAACGTTTTTATCTATCAGTGTATCTATCTAGCCGCTACAATTGGGTGCTCTTTAGCCGCATCCTTACCTTGGTAAGCATGTGGCTACAGAGCTGATGACGGCGCCGTGGTGGCTTAGGAAGTCCATCCCAAGTATCACATCCCTGGAGCAATGCTCTAAAGTTACAAAGCTCGCAGGATCACTCCGGTTATTGATGGGGACTCTTGCGGTGCAGACTCCAGCCGGAGTTATTAGATCGCCCCCAGCGGTCCGGATTTCGGGGCCTTGCCAAGCGGTCCTAACTTTCTTTAATCTTGTGGCTAATGGTCCACTGACGACGGAATAGTCGGCACCAGTGTCGACGAGAGCGGTGATGTTGTGGCCGTCGAATAGTATGTCGACGTCGCTAATCCGTAGTCTTGCGTTGCGGTTAAATCGCAGCATCGGGTCACGCTAGGTCGGCTTGTCGCGCTGCTTCTACGTCGCGTCGACAGGTCTTCTTCAGGGACCGAGGTTTCGTCGTTTGGGCTAAGTCTGGTTTGTGTCGTGTTCTTGAGGTTTCGTCGCGGCGTCGTCGTCGCCGGCGGAGGGAATTCAGTATTTCGTCGTACAGCAACCGCACCTCCATCGGTTGCTGCCCTTAGTTTTCCGCATATGGGCTAGGTGACGGGCCCCGCGTTGGGCCAGTGTATTGGCAGCGCTGCGGTGAGGCATAACGGCCTGGCGACGGCGAACGGGAAGGTTGTCGGGGCGTCCACTGCGTTCCTGCGAGGTACTCGGCGATGTCGCGTGGTCTTTCACCTCACTGTGGGCGCGGCGCGTCACTGGCGAGCCCACGCAGTCCCATATGCCGGTACTGGCAGCGGCGGTAGGTGTGGCCAGCTTCTCCACAATGGTAGCAGAGAGGGCGGTGGTCGGGGGCGCGCCAAACGTCAGTCTTCCTCGGCGTGTATTGCTGGCCGGCTGGCGGGCGGTATGACGTCGGTGGTGGCGGCGGTGGTGGCGGCGGAACTGCTGGGGCGGCACGGCGTCTTGACGTAGGCGAGGAGGGGGGCGTTGCGCCGGGCTGCAGCAGCGTAGCTCATTGCTTGCAGCTGCGGCTGCGCTGACTCGAGGATGCCCAGCGACTGCTGGATTTCCTCTTGGACGATGTCTGTGATTGAGGCAGCTTGAGGATGGCACGACGGGAACATTCGGCGAAGTTCTTCGCACACTACGGCCTTTATGGTCTCGCTCAGACCGTCGGAGCCGGTGGCTTGAACCGCTGCGCTGTCTTGGATCAAGCGGCGGTTGTACTGGTGGGTTCTCATTTCCAGCGTCTTCTCGATGGTCGTGGCTTCTGAGACGAATTCCTGGACGGTATTCGGTGGATTCCTCCGCGAAGAGCTGTTCCTTTACTCCTGGCCTGTGGAAACGGACCTTCTTCGCTTCTGCCATGTTGGGGTCAGCGTGGCAGAATAGCCGGGTCATTTCTTCCGAGACGGTCACGTTTTCGTTCGGGAGTTGAACCCGTGTCTCCAGCAATGTTGCGGCCCTATCTTTTCGGACGAGGCTCGCGAACAGCTCTAAAAAAGCACTCCAAAAGAGATCCCAGGTTCGAAGTGTGGACTCCCGGTTCTCGAGCCATGTCCTTGCTGCCCCTTCCAGGTAGAAGTACGCGTGGCGCAGCTTGTCGTTGGCGTTCCAGTTGTTAAATGTTGCAACCCTTTCAAACGTCTCCAGCCAGGTTTCGGGGTCTTCACATGGCGAACCACGGAATGTCGGCGGCTCCCTGGGCGGTTGCATTACTATTGCGGCAGGGTTCGTAGCGGCGTCATCGTACCTGTTGTCTTTGTCACCGTGGCTTTTGCTTTATCCGGTAGGGGTCCGTATTGGGGGAGTAATCCTTTCAGTCTGCGGCTAGCTCGCTGTTGCACGAGGTCTTCGACGTCTTCTTCAGGCTGTGGGCTTTGTTCCCGGCTCTTCGTAGGTGTCCGGAACATCAAGGAAGCAGCACCTCCACCAGATGTCACGCGGTCGTGACGTCGATGAAGAGAGCAGTCGGCGTGACGAGATGAAACTGTTTATTTGGCTGAACGTGTGGCCGGGAAACGAAAACTTTAGTACAGCAATACACGCTGTACACGAATAGCGGCGAACTGGGCGTCGGTCGTCGATAATCTGCTCATGGCTGGGACGCGCGGTCTTTTATACATCACGCATCGAACTTTCCAGTCTTATCAGTGGTGGTCGCGCAAGCTCCGGAATATTCTTGACTATTCGCGTCCTGCGCGCAATCTTAACAAAATGATCGACCACAATTGCGAAGCTTCTCGAACACTGCGGCATGGTCAGCGTCGAGCGTTGCTAACCGTCCTTTCCGGTCAAACCCGAATACATCAAAATAAAACAAGATGTGGGCATGGCAATATGCAGGAGAGATGTTGGGGCGACGTAAACAATGGCTTCAGTGTTGGCTAGCCATTTCTATAACAAGGTACTAAACATTACAGATATACTCTTATGGCTCAGCAAGCCATATTGAAACGTTGCTCGACACGGGAGGATTACGCTGAAGAACGCTACGTGTGATGTACACATCACTCCACCGTTCACCGTACTTAATTTCGTTATAACCTCCGTCTGGGTGCTATTGTTAATGCTGACGTTACGTTACTACACGTCGCAGTGTAGTGGACGTGTCTGCTAAGTCACACAACTACTCCCCTTACAGAAATGCGTAAATCCATCTCGTAACGCTTGGCTCAAAAACAAGGAACTGCAGCATAGACAGCTACTCGCTGACGGCTTCGCATGAAAGCGATTCCGAGAATTGAAAATCAATTCTGCGGAATTCGACTCCGATTTCCACAATGCGTGAGATCTGCGTAATTTTTCATTATCCTTCCTAAATCACACAATGAAAGCTTATGAATACTTGTACTGCCAATGAGTGTGGTAGTGCGGCTTCCCAAAGAGGTGTAACTGGAGCGCACAGATTAATTTATGCACAGTACAATGTTAATTGAAACATGACTTGAATATGCAAAGAATAGACCCACGCTGATGCTCTCCCGTAAGATATATCGTGGGGCCATTTAACCCGTGTTTGTAAACTTTGCGTGTTCTTCTAAGTCACAGTGTAGTCTTTTAAAGCGGTGAAAAGCTCACCCGGCGGCCTAGGGTCCCCTATGACAGGTGGCAGTGGCCCAGGTGGAGGTCGTAGACGAGGTGGTGCTGCTGGTGGGGGAACCCCTGCATAATAATTTATGCGCGATGCCTTGTCACAACCATTGCTAAAGACAAAATTGCTAATGAAAAAGGGAAAGTCTTCTGCCTAGAAGTGAACAATGCTTGTTTTGAAACGGCTATTTCCGGGTGAAGTCAAATTACGCGCACTGGTCTTCTTAGCCTGTACTTGTTATTCAACATGTAATCTCTATAAACGTGCACCATCTCATCCTTTTCACGGGAGCCATCAATTCCATGCTGTAAAGAGCAGAGTAAATGTGGCCCAGGCGGTGGTCCTACTTCTCTCGCAAAGCTGTAGTTAATGCTGTCCGCGGTATCCCCTTAGAGATCCTTAGATCTTACTTGTCGCATCGCGCACAATGTCTAGCGTCAGAAAGCTAAAATCGCAATCTTCAGGTGATGTGAGTCCCAGTGCTCCTAAGAAGAATCCTGGCGCAACTTTTGTTCGTAATTTATGAGAAGAATGCGCCAAAAACTGTAGTTGAGTCCGCAATCCTCACTCCTCCTACATTAGGGCCTGAGCTAGAGATGCAAGGAGCAAACCACTAAGGCAATTGAAAAAAAATTGGCTGATGCAAAGCGTTTACAAATAAACCTCAACCCGACAAAACTTTTGTAGGCGCCAAAAGGCAAGATATTAGGAAATTCAATTTAAATGAAAATAGGCAAGAATGATCTAGAAATTTTGACGCGGTTTCAGTACTAGATGTAACATTCAAGATCAAATCTGGAACGATTGTTCCGAACACTTCAGTACAGTGGTCGCTTCTAGTGGGGACACAATCCCACGTTTGAAGTTTCGACTTCTTAATAAAATTGAAGTATTACTTCACAATGCTGTGTGAAGAAGGTAATTTCCGGAGGCTCGTTTCTTTGTTTCACAGAACCGTAATGAAAACCAGCGAATAATAATGCCAAGGAAGGTATAGGGGAGGTAAATTGCACTGTTTTAAATATTGCGTAACAACTGTGTTGTTTACTTTATTTTTAATTTATTGAATACTGCAGACCAAGAATCGGTCCAACCAGAACACATACAGGAGGCAGGATATAAGCAAAAACACAAACGACAACATGGAGATATATAGCGAACAATTAAAAAAACAAACACCGATTAACAGTACGCATCACGGCTAACATGGCGAAATACTACGTAGAATGCAAAGAGAGAAAATCAAAATACATATTGATGCTCTGAGTTACAGAAAATTGGCTAATAGGAATATTGGAGACAAAGAATCGGCCCAACCAGAACACCTACAAGAAGCAGGATATCAGAAAAACACAATAGATAACATAAGAAAATATACAGAAAAATAAAAAAAACACTTAATAACAGTACGCATCATGACTAACAGGCAAAATATTACGTAAAATGCAAAGAGAACAAAAATCAACATATATATTGAAGCTCCGAATTCCAGAAAATTGGCTAAGATCACTTAGGCGGTTCCGCTATAATACATTACGCGGAAAAACGAAAAACTGAAACGCGTTAGTTTAACAAAATGCGGGGTTAAATAGTTGGCATGATAATGTTGCGTATACATGGTGGACAGAGGAGATACATAGGCAAGCGCGTCAAGAGCTAACTTATGCTGAACAAGAAGATACAGAAAGTTCTGGCACATCCTCTTTCGTCGCAGTTCCAGTTTTAAATGCAAAGTATCTTAAGGCCGAGCTCAATCCGGTGGTGTGCGGCGTGACCACACTTACTGCGCATGCGCATACCCTCTCCACACACCTCCTCTCCACTTTCCCTCTCCCTCTCCCTCTCCCTCTCCCATACCCCTCTCCCCTCCCCTTTCCACTCTTCCTCTGAAACACGGGCTAGACATGCCGAAATTCTCTCCTGCGCAACGCCGCCATGAGCTCGAGCGCATGCGCGTCCCCTCCCCATTCTCTCGCCTCTCCTACGCTGCCCTCCTCTCAGCCGCCTGTCGACCGCGTTCCCCGCTCGCCTTTGAGAATTAACGGCCAGGCTAGATGGAAGGTACGACGCGCGTAGCGTCCCTCTTCGCGTTCCACGACGCGAGGTCGGTAGCATGCCCAACGAACGCCAACGGAACGCGATCGTGCAAGTGCTCCGGCTTCGCATCGCCTCATGGTCCCGTTTAGCGAGAGATGGTGTAATTTTTCAATGTTATTAGCAGTCATAAGTTGAGTAGGTGTGTATGTAATTCTAAACTTAGAATAGGCAAACCTAACAGGCTTTCTTTGAATTGCTTCAAGTTTTTTATGTTAGTTTTAGTAAAGGGGACCTATACAACGCAAGAGCATTCTAGTTTCGGTCATTTATACGTAAAGTAACTAGGTTCTTTACTGTTGGAAGGAAAATTTCTGAGCCTATGTATCAGAAAACACAGCTTACGGAAGGCAGCGAAACATACGTTGTCTATGTATAGGTTCCAAGACAGGTCTTTAGTTGTTGTTACGCCAGATATCTTGGTTGGTTACCTGATGATAAGCCGAGATTATGAGTGAAATGAAGAGGCGCTTTTAAACGAGTTACACAGAGATAAGCAGTTTCTAGTTCGTTGAGTGACATACCATTGTCATTGGACCAGTTTATTATGTCATGAAGACCTAAGCTCAGGTTCTGTTGACCATTAGTACAGGAAACTTCACGAAAAAGCACACAATTATCCGCGAACAGTCTGATATCAGTTCCTGGTTGTACTGTGTTAAAGGGACAGAGAACTGATTTTTCCCGGCCCATTTTTTTAGAGCGCGACAGAAACTCGCCCTTCGCAGTGTTTGTAGCTGCAGTAGTTAATCCCAAAAGCACGTAGTTATTTTACAAGCAGTATTTTTCGATCTGAAAGGCTGTAAACACGGACGCACCTTTCCTCCAGCAACCCTGAGAATTGATGGTGATGCCGCCAGCCCTTCTGGCGATTTGTGAAAGCTATCGTTGTTCTGCTTTCGCAGAAGCTCCTGTAAATATGCTTAACCACATTTAGTTAGAGTTTCTGAACTGTTTTTCAAACTAAAAAGCTGTTACAATGAGATGATGTGGCATAATACACCTTCCCTGTATCTGTACCGCGGTGTGTGCGCATGCGTCCATGGTTGCCTACGCCTATGTCATGGGTGGCTTGTGCCGGCTCTCTCGATGCACCAGCCAAGCCAAGTCATAGAAACCGTCACTACGCATATGCGCGGCTGCGCCGAATAGCGCCGCGCGTCGTTTCTGAGACGAAGTGTAGGTAGCAAAACTATGTCGCTCCAAAATCTTAGCGACCTAGAAACTGCCTGCACGGTTGCATGAGCACGCTCAAAAGTTGCTCAAGACGCGCTCGCTGCAACATGGCTCGGTGTAGCCGCTGGAAGGGCGGCGCTTTGGGCGTGTCGCGTTAGATGGTCAATAAACGAGCGCGGAACAAACGAGCGCTATGGAACGGGGACATAGACAAGACCGACAGAGGACAGGCGCTCACCCTGTGTGCCTCTATGAGCGCCTGTCCTGTGTGCCTCTTGTCTTTGTCCCCGTTCCATAGCGCTCGTTAGTTCCGCATCAGGTACGAACCAACTTGCCCAAACACAAGTCTTGTCAGAGGAAGTGTTTCTTTTTTGTTGTTTTGTGATGTTTTGTGATGGTTTGTGGCGCAAGGGCCTGTTAATGGTGAAAGAGCGCCAGGTCAAGGAAAAAAAGATCTAAGCAATGATTATGGTAAGTGGCTGTATAGAGGCCTTAAAATTCCACGCCCTCAAGGCGGGAAAAACGTATATCTATTAAAACCATGAGTGACATTAAATGTGTCAACAGATCTATATGTATACACAGTGAAATTACGGCGATGACGTAAGGAGTGAATAGCACTTGTGCCTCCTCTAGTCCATTGTGTCCAAAGGCCTGGAGGCAAGTGCTTTTCTTTGAGAGAACTACCTCAGCTGCGACCTCTGTTGAGAAGCCGTGTTGCGGCTACCTGGGAATATAACATTAAAGCTACGCAGCGTGATTCCATGTAAGATCGTACAAAGGATGGCTGGTCGACCTCTTAAATTTACTTCAAGATTTTATATATTATTGCCTGATGAGTGGAAAGGAGAGATCCGCAATTCGTTTTGCCGCCAAAAATATTTTCCAATCACAGGAAATGAATATTGACGAAGAGGTGGAGTGGAGCGCTAATCCGCTCTGCCGTTTTGGACAACTTTCGTTATGAATTGCACAAAATATATTAAAGTTAGGTAGCTGAAATTTCCTTGACTAAATATATGCATGTTTTTGCTTCTGCTGAGGTACTTTAAGTTTTTATGTTTAGTGTAGATGTTTTCATAAAAAACGTCAAAATTGGCCCAGAAAACGGTTTCTTTATTTTGAAGATGTTTATCTCAAAAAAACCCTTGTAGCTGAGCGACCAAAATTCCGCTTACGTCCTTCGCATGCTTATCTACCAAACTGCCGAATTATTATTTATATAGTTTTTCAGTAAAGAGATATGATCGGGTTAATTTCAAGAAAACACCGAACAATGGAAACTTCCGACAAAAATTTAAAAAAAAAAACATTTTTTATATTTCTTAAACTTTGCCCATTTATTCTCCTCCACATCAGCTTTCACAATCATTGAAAACATGTTGCCTAATGTCGTTGCACTAATAGTTATGACCCCTCCAATCAGACCCTTAGGCAAGGACTGGCAATTCCGACTTCTTGCCCAGCAAGTGCATAAAATGCAGGCAGGATTGAATTTCTTTTTATTAAAAGAGCAGCAGTACCAAAAAAGGTGTTGCCGGCACTGAAGCCAGTAATTTTGAAATTATGTGGTCACTGCAGCGGCCACGAGCGCGGGGCTACCGAGCAGGCGCGCGTGCAACCGTGATGCTCGTTGTAAGAGACGGCGCATTGAGAGCTCGTTTTCGCGTCCTCAGACCGATTGAGTTCGAAACAGCAACACCTCTCAGGTGACTTGAACGCACGTGCCCTGGAGCTTCGCCATTCTATCCGCCCTCTGTTCGCATCGCAGCTAGGCGTTGATAACACGGCGGAGATGGAAGCAAGATGAAAACTATATAAAAGCAAGATGAAAACTATATAAGGGAGCTATGAGCACTCACTTCACGCACGTTGCTGCCAGAGAAACTGCGCTGCGCCAGTTGCGATCAGCGGAAAGCATGAACGTGACGCTCCCGTGGCAAAGCAAAATGTGGAATGTCAAAGGAAAGAAAAGCAAAACTATCGGTAACCGGATGCGCTTGCCTATCTTAGATGTCGGCAGCAGACGGCCTGAAATGGCCGCGCGTTCGGTGCGCTGTTCACACTTCATTCGGCGCGGATAGTCCTTGCGCTTTGCTCTTACTCTAATCCTCCTGTGTGTCTCATGGCGAGGAAGTATCGCTCTGAATGAGTGTACTCTGAAGACTACCTTTCGAACCACAAGAAGCTTAAAAGAGTACTGACACGAATTTTAAAAGAATTCGGATCGTTGCTCTAAATACAAATACTGGTGTCGAAAAGCCCAAAACGACTATTGTGGTGCCTGGAAATGCATCGTACATATTTTAATTAGCGCCACCTTAAAAAACACTTTCGGTTTCGATGTCGAAGAGGTTACTTCTCAGTGTCGTTTCATAGCAGTGCGACGTCACGGAGATACAGAAACTCGCGACATACTAGCGGAAAATCCGTCATCTGCTCGTGGTGCACATAAACAACGATGAGTGAATTGTCCAGTGACCCTGACAGTGATTTCTACGATTTAGGCTGCATGCAGGACGCAGAACTCGCAAACTCGGGGGAACTGTCTTGACTCGTCGGGATAATGTCCTTGCAGTGGGGCTGGCTTGCAGATGCTCAGCGACGAAAACGTCAAAGTCAAATTAAAATATTTTATAAGTGTTCTCCGACTCCAGTGTGTGGACAGCGTTCACACTGCATACCAACGTAGCAAAAAATGTCGCTTTTGCGATGTCTCAAAATCATGTCAGTACTCCTTTAATTATTGCAAAGAAGCCAAAATTTCGCAGAGTTACCGACCTAGACATAAATGCGTTGAAGGAACGTTTACCGCCCGAAAGATCAGTGACTGTCAGTGAGACGGACTACTTGTGCTACGCGTGCTTTTGCTACCACTGCAATGAGAGATCTTCACGGAACGCACAGTTTAACGATGACATTCTTATGCCCCCTGAAAAAGAAATCGACGTCATTAACCAGATCACTGCTACTACCGGTACACGTGCGTTCAAGCCACCCGAGAGGTGTTGCTGTTTCGAAGTCAACTGGTCTGAGGACTCGAAAACGAGCTCTCACTGCACTGTCTCTTACAACGAGCATCTCGGGTGCGCGCGCGCCTCCTCGATAGCCCCGCGCTCATGGCCGCTGCATTGACCAAATAATTTCACAATTAACGTGTTCAGTGCCGGCGACACCTTTTTCGGAACCTGCTGGCCTTTAAAAAAAAAGAACTTAAATCCTGCCTGCATTTAGTACACTTGCTGGGTATGAAGTCGGAATTGCTAATCCTTGCCTAAGGGTCTCATTGGAGGGGCCGTAACTATTCGCGCAACGACATTATGCAACATGTCTTCAATTATTTAGAAAGCTGATGTGGAGGAGAATAAGTGGACAAAGTTTAAGAAATATAAAAATTGGTTTTTTTAATCGTCGTCAGAACTTTCCATTGTTCGGTGTTTTCTTGAAATTAGCCCAATCATATGTCTTTACTGAAAAGCTATATAAATATAAGATTCGGCAGTTTGGTAGATAAGCATGCGAGGAACGTAATGCGGAACGTTCGTCGCTCTGCTACAAGGATTTTTTGAGATAAAGACCTTCAAAGTAAAGAAAATGACGTTTACTGGGCCAAATTTGAGTTTTTTTCATAAGAACATCTACACTACACGTAAAAACTAAAAATACCTGTGCAGAAGCCAAAACATGGATATATTTAGTAAAGAAATTTGAGCTACCTAACTTTAACATATTTTGTTCAATTCATAACGAAAGTTAGCCGAAACAGCAGAGCGGATGAGCGCTCCACTCCACCTCTTCGTCATTATTGATTTCCTGTGCTTTGAAAAAATTTTTGACGGCAAAACAAATTGCGGATCACTTCTTTCCACTCATGAGGCAATAATATATAAAATTTTGAAATAAATTTAAGAGGTCGACCAGTCATCGTTTGTTCGATCTTACGTGGATCACCCTGCACAGCTTTCGTGAAACCGAGGATTGAATCATATTTAAAAACGGTTTCACTGCCTAGGAATATTGAGGGATTGAGTGGGAGATGTCGGCGGTATGATGGAAAATGCTTTTCTCGGATGGCATCAAGATGGGTGCATTGAAGGAGGGTGTGGAGTACAGTGAGTGGCGCGTCGCATTTCTCACACATGGGTGGGTCACCGCGGGATAAAAGGTGTGCGTGTGTACTGTGCGTGTGTCCTATTCTCATTCTACAAAATGTGACTTCTGTATAGCGTGACTTTGACACCGGTGACCAGGCGCCAAGACGCGGCTTGATGACATGCAATTTAACTTTGGTTTCTCTATCAGACAAGCGCCGCCAGTGGGCGCTTAACGATTTCTTCAGAACGGGCTTAAGGTCCAATGCAGGGACTGCAACAGATGTATTGGCAGAGCTTTCTTGGACGGCTGAAGCTAGTTTGTCTACCAAGACATAGCCTTCAATCTCACGATGGCCTGGGACCCAGCACACTACAAAATGCTGTTCGACTGTGTATACGGTACATAGCAGTAAATACAGTGAGGCGAGAACAGGGTTTTCGTGTTTATTGAGGGTTTTCAATGCCTTTACCACGCTTAATGAATCTTTTTATGTGACTGACTTTCGTAATTGTGATTGCTTAATGTGTTTAACGGCAGCATATTGTCACGTGGTCGTGACGTCGACGAAGGCAGCAGTCAGCACGTCCGAGATGAAACTCTTTATTAGGCCGAACTTGTGGCCGGGAAAATGAAACTCCAGCTTACAGCAATAAACTGATAGCGGCGAACAGAGCGTCGACCGTCGATCAACTGACAAGCGGTCAAGCGTGTCGGCTTTTATACAGGCGCTATCGAACTTTCCAGCGATATCGCTGGTGGCGGCGTTATCTCTCGACAAAGCTGGAACATTCGCGTGCGGCGCGCAATCTTAACAAAACGATCTACAATGATCGGGAAGCTTCGCGAACAATGTGGCGCGGTTTGCGCTGAGCGTTGCTGACAGTCTTGGGGGGTGTAGCTTCAACTCATGAAACATAAGACACGCGGCAATATATCGCATAGGATTCTGCGGTGAAAATACTTGTATTAGGGTGCAGAACGCTGGCATCGGAGATTGATGGGCCGACCACCGCATAAGACACACCAGTGTGAGATTTTGAGGCATCTGTAAAGTATTCGGGGCAGGAATATTTGTGCTGTGATTCAAGAAAATACGTGTGGATATGTGCGAGTTGTGCGTGTTTAGTAACCTCTACAAAGGATAGGTCGCTGTCGATAGCCTGCCACTGCCACGGTGAAAGCTCCATTGCAGGAGGCACCACGTTGTGTTGAAGGAGTGGAACACCCATTTCCTCTGTCAAGCCTCGAGCACGAAGTGAGCAGGGCTCTCGCGCCGAAGGATGGTTGTGAAAAAGGGCAGACGTGGACTAATCATTGGTTGTGGTGTGTGAGGGGTGTTCCTTGTTTGCGTTCCCTTTGAGAAAGTACACAAATGATAAGTAGGATCTCTGTAGATGGAGCGACCACAGATTTGATTCGACTTTCTACGGCTTTCTACGGGGCTAGTGCGAAATGCGCCCGTCGATAAGCGAATACCTAGATGGTGGACAGGGTCAAGCATATTTAAGGCACTTGGTGTAACAGACTGTTAGATTATTGCCCCGTAGTCAAGACGAGTGCGTATGTGGCTTTTATACAGATTCATCAGACACTTCTTGTCACTACCCCACGTAGTGCGTGACAAACTTTTAGAACATTCAGTGTTTTTATCCATTTTTATATACTTGATATGTGATATAAAGGTCAGCTTCGTGCCTAAGATTAGCCCTAGGAATTTATGTTCTGTACTTACAGACAGACGTTGACCATACAGGTCAATGTCTGTATCAGGATGAATGCCCCTTTTTCTGGAGAATAAGACGCACGTGCTTTTTTGTGGATTTACCCGGAAGCCGTTTTCGTCTGTCCATTTGGAAAACTTGTTCAAACCAAGCTGAACCTGCCGCTCACACATTGCAAGGTTACAGGATTTATATCCAACCAGCACATCATCCACATACGTACAATAGAACGTGTTATGCGGGATGTGCAGTCGCGAGGAGTTCATTTTGATAATAAAAAGTGTACAACTCAATACAACATCTTGCGGTACTCCCGTTTCTTGGGCAAATGATGGGGACAAAACATTGCCTACGCGAACACGGAATGTCCTATTGCACAAGTAACTATCAATTATGGTAAATATCCTATCCAGTAAACTCAAATTAGAGAGGTCTCGAAGTTTGCCATAGCGCCTTGTCGTATCATAGGCCATATCGAGGAACACAGAGAGAAAGAACTGCTTTTGAACGAAAGCGTCCCGAATTTGTGTCTCGATACGTAACAGGTGGTCTGTCGTGGACCGCTCTTCTCGAAACCCGCATTAGTATGGGTCAATTAGACAGCTTGTTTCAAGGAAGTGTAGGAGTCACCTGTTTATCATCTTTTCGAAAACCTTGCATAGGCAGCTTGTAATTATATTCCGAAAATTATAACTCCGATTCTAAATCAGGGCAAGCACCCACCCTCTTTAGTTAGGGCTTTTAGATATGAAGCATCTTATAGCGGCGGCCTGTCCCGCGGTGTCGTCGGCGTCCGCACTCGCACTGCGCATGCCCAACTCCCCTCTTTCCCTCTCTCCAACAGCTGCGCGTTACTCTCTACACTTCTCTCCTACCACCTGCTTACGCTTCTCTTGCTTCTGCTCTCGCAGCGTATGCGCTACTCTCCTCCTCTAGTCTCCTCTCCTTCAAGTGTGAATATAAAGGCCCGAACACACGTACGCGTTGCAGCGCGTGAACGCGTGACTTTTTGACGCGGCGTCGCGCCGTCTCCCTATGGGGAGAGAGGGCACGCGTCTACGCGAAGCTGCGTGCCCTCTCTCCATAGGGAGAGGTCGCGACGCCGCGTCAAATAGTCACGCACTGCCGCGCTGAACGCGTACGTGTGTTCGGGCCTTAAAGCGCGTAGAGCGCCGCGCGCGTTCAGTTCAGCGCTTGTTTCGGTTCAGTCTGCTTGACTTCGTTACAGTGTACTAGCAGGGGGCAGTGGAACGAACGAAGCGGCCGCGCCGAATCTCGGGTGATGCTCCGACGGGCGATCGTAGCGGCGGCGCTGTAGTCACTTTGTACTGAAGCTGTGGAGAGCGTCTGCATTTGGCGCGTGCGCATCGCAGCCTACGAAAGCGTGTAATTGCGCGCTTTGAGCACGTTTAATACATTACTGAGCTTTAATCGGTGTCTCAACGCCTGCTACGCGCCGTGGTGCACGAGTGAATATGCAGGCGTGCCAAAATTGCTCCGAGATATTCCCTGTTTTCGGAGCCTGCCGGCCCCCAAAGAAGGCGACAATCGGATTTTGCACCTAGCTGCTCACTGATTGCTGTGCGGTTTGCAAGCAAGACTTCGAGCGGCGCTACACTATAAGTGACTACGAAGAAATAGAAAACCAGCGACGAAAGCCTACCATTCTTCTGCTGGCAGTCTCTACGATATCCAGAGCATTGATTCTTATATGTGCTCCAATGCGGTCGACTGTTTCATGAGTAACCTGAGTACAAATAACTCTATCACAACATTTGTATTAGTGATGGCTGAATTCTGCCAGTTTTGCTCTGTTTCTTTAAAGTCGAAAGGCTATCTTGTTTCAACAGTGTGCTTCCGCGCATAGGCGTGGGCAGGGTTCCCCTTCCGAGATGGGGGGGCGAAGTCGGGCGAATGTTCGTCGCAGCGCCCCCCCCCCCATCCCTATTAAGTCAATACATGGGCCAGACTTTGCGCCCCCCCCCCCTCTTAGGTGACTACGGGATGCGGCCGCCCCCTGCCCCTCCCCCCCCTTGCGCATGCCTACGTTTCCGCGGTTACTATGCATTGGCTATGCGACCTCTGAGTGCTTAAAATAAAAGGAAGCCGAGCCAGCTGCAGGAGCCGAGCCGACGGCGTGCTCCGAGGCACAAACTTCATGCATCAGGGCCTATCTCAACATCTGAAAATGCGCAGATGTAAATATAGCCCGTCGGTTACTCTGCCTAAATTCACTACAACCAGTTCTCCTTTTCAATGGACAGCTTATATTGCACTTTTCCTGACTTATCGATGCCATTGCTAAAACTTCTTTTTCACAATGCATGTTTTGTATTATAATTTCGTTGCTTTATCTAAGGTGTCAAAAGTCAAGCCAGGAGGGGCGGTGTTGTTATACGCTTTGCGATGTTATGTTTTTATATATATGTGCATATATATTTACACGCACAAATACGGGCAGTAAAGTCTCACCTCCCCTCCGGCGCCAATAACAATATCCATGCAACGCTCCTGAGGACGACCGTTATTTGTACCGTTCAAGTTACCATTGACTTCCAATACCTTTGAGCCTTCGTAATGTCGGAAAAAGTCACATTTACATAGGGCATTTGTAAAGATACGCACCGCACACACAGCTTCGCCAACGCACGGTAAACGTTCGGCGTGCTTTCGGCAGAATATCAGCACACGGCTTTCTGAGCACAGTTAAATTCCAGTAGAGCATCTCGTTACTCTGAATAAACTAGACGACGAATCACCACCAGAAGAAAGCATTAAAACAGAACAAATCAGAATAAGGCACACCCTTCCTGTTTCCTCTGTCTCTTTCTTCTGGCGGTCGTTCGGCGTCTAGTTAGTTGACAGTAATGTAACTAGCCCACCAATGAGTTCGGCTCAATTACACCGAGGTCGTGAATCTTCACGGTCGGTATCAGCCCATTTTCATTTTTATATTTTGCGTACCTTCCAGCAGTCACTTTGGCTACAAGAACTGATTTGCAGTATCTCTCAAAGGCATTTATGAAGCAAGCGTCCAATAAAAGCATTTGAAGTTTCGTCCATCAAGGCTTACTACGACAAGTCCTACGCTTAATATTGATAGACACGAAAGGAAAGCCGCATCAGTAATAGTGCCGATTAGGCGGGTGCCGCCGACGCACCCAGCAATTCTTGCGTGCGGCGCCACGCGCCTTCAGTACCGAGCGACTGCAGCGCCGCCGCTGCGATCGACCCGGAGGGCATCAGGCTGCGAGGCGCGTTCACGCCACTCGACAGTCCTAGTACACTCTAACTTCGTTGATCCTTCCGATGAAATGTGATGCGGGCTCGACATGCCGAAACTCTCTCCTGCCCTACGCCGCGATGAGCGTCAGCACATTTGCGTCCCCTCCCCCTCTCTGTCCTCTCCTACGCTGCCCCCCTCTCGCGCCCCTGTCGACCGCGTTCCCAGCTCGCCCTGTGAGAATTAGCGGCCAGGCTAGAGAGAAGACACGACGCGCATAGCGTTCCTCTTCCCGTTCCACGACGCGACGTCGGTAGCATGCCCAACGAACGCCAACGGAAACGCGATCGTGCGAGTGCCCCGGCTTCGCATCGCCTCATAGTCCCCTTTAGCGGGAGATGGTGTAATTTATTTGACTTTCAGAGGGCAGGTGTTTTATCATTTCATATACCACACGGTGGGGCCCTGGGGCAGATTTATTGGAGCAGTTGAGCGATGCTTGTAGCTCAGCAATGCAGAAAGGTTGATTGTATGCCTCGTGTTTTCTGAATTTGCTCTCTAGTTTCTGTTTTTCGATTCTTGTTTTGCATCGTTGGAATGCTTCGGTGTAGTGCGACGAGCTCGACACCTGTTCGAAGTGTGCGCCGCGCAAGTTTGCCTGGTCTTCCAGGCTGTCGCCTTGTGTGTTCACATGAGGGAGTGAATATGCTTGTCGTCCGGCTACCCTACTAACCATCTTCCAGACTTCAGCCTCCTGTGTGTATGAATTGATGCCAGATAGAAAACTTGTGCCAGCTCTCTTTTTCTCACCTGTCCGCGCGTTTTCCTACCTTGGTATTTTATGCTCTTAAAGCTGTCAAGATTCTCGGCTGTCGGAAAGTCCTGAAGCAACCTCCATGCCTTGCTTTGTTTTTTGCGCGCATTTCGACACTCAGTGTTCCACCATGCGAAACGTCGTTTGCCGGGCAGTCCAGTTGTTTGTGGGATGCACTTAGTTGCAACGTCAGTGAGAAAACCTGTAAAGTACTCTACGGCTGCATCCACGCTTAAACCGTACACCTCATTCCAACTTAAGAGAGCAAGTTTACGAAACTGATCCCAATCGGCTTTGTCAATGTTCCATTTGGGAAAATGTGGAGGACATTCATTCGCTATTTGGAAAGTGGTCACTTCCTTAAGGATTGTTAAGGACTTTCAATTTGAGTAGGGGTAGAAGTGATGGACATGTAATGCTGAGGTCTATGGACGAGTAGGTATTGTTGGCGAGGCTATATTAAGTTGGTTCTTTTTGATGCAAGAGACATGCGCCTCAAGAAAAAAGGAAGCGTTCAACTAGACGACCTCGCGCATCGCAGCGAGAGTCACCCCGTAGACTTCTAAGTGCATTATGGTCCCCAAAGATCAGATAAGGCTCTGCAAGCTGATCTATTAAGGACTTTTAAGGTGGTAGTGCGGAGGTAGGTAGAGAGAGCAAATGGTGAGTTTATTTGAAAGCACAGCTCGAACGGCCACTGCTTCCAGGGGCGTTCGCAGCTGTAGTCCTTGACACGGTATAGTTTCATCTACTATAATCGCAACGCCGCCAGAGGACGAAAGAGCTTCAGCGCGGTCTTTGCGAAACGTGACATACTGTCGAAGAAAGCTTTTGTGGGTTGACTTTAGTTGTGTTTCTTGTACATAGAATAACCTTGGTTGGAATTCAGACAGT
Source organism: Rhipicephalus sanguineus (assembly GCF_013339695.2). Classification (NCBI taxonomy): domain Eukaryota; kingdom Metazoa; phylum Arthropoda; class Arachnida; order Ixodida; family Ixodidae; genus Rhipicephalus; species Rhipicephalus sanguineus. The sequence goes on from NC_051177.1 coordinate 229,232,063, forward strand.
AGCTCTTGGATATCCAGATTGCGAATTAGACCTTTCGCATTCCACTGCGTTATTTGTGTTTCTATTTTGATTTGTTGGTGTAGTGTAGTGTAGGTTCTCTGCGTACAATTTTTTTCCAAGTCAATATACCTTTGTCAAGCGCAATCACTTGAGCCGCTTTTTCTTTTTTCAAGCGCTCAAGTAAACCGCTTCGGTCCCTCGACATCGTCGACGCCGAAGGAGATTTGCTGGTGCCCTTCGCCTCGAGTGAGGCAGTGAACGCCCGCCTTTGCAGGCTTGTAGACCTTACTAGAGACCTCGCCGCGTGCGGAGAGGTCCCTTGCCCCAACAGCCTGGAGACTGAGCGGCTCTGCTTCGATGTAGACGGAGCAGTCTTACCTGCTACCGCCAAAGGGGCAGGTGGCACCGCCACTGGCTCGCTACGCACCAGCCGAGAGGAGGTTGCCTGGGGCTGCTGCGGCGCTGCCCCTTTACGCACCGCATCAGCATACTTGGTTCCTTCAAGGAACGAGAGGCGTTGCCGCGCTTCCCCGAACGAAATGTTTTCTGTGACTTTCAGTGCAATCACGTCCTTCTCCTTTTCCCAAGATGGGCACGAGCGCGAGTACGCGGCGTGCCCGCCATCACAGTTCAGGCAGTGAAGTGCATTTTCGCATGTTTCTGAGTTGTGCTCAGTGGATTCACATTTGGGACATGTGCGCTGGCCTCGACACGTATGGGAACCGTGACCGTGCCTTTGGCACTGGAAGCATCGTCGGGGATTCGGAATGCATGGGTGGACATGGAGCGTTGCGAAACCTGTAACAAATGTGTCTGGAACAACGCTGGAGCCAAAAGTAATGATTATGTGCTTTGTTGAAATATCTTTGCCATCTCGCTTGATCTTAATTCTTTCGAACTGGACTACATTCTCATGTTTCGAACACTCAAGAAGTTCAGCATCAGTCAGGTTAACCAAGTCATCCTTGGATGCAACACCTCGGACAGTGTTCATTGAACGATGTGAGGATACAGTTACGGAGACATCACCAAAATTCTTCAGACTAGACAGTTTTGCATATTGTTCTTTGTCTCGCACTCCAATGAGGAGGTCTCCACTTGCCATTTTTGTGGCTTTCTAGCCTGGTCCAAGTGCATCTACTAAGCATTTTGAAACTAGGAATGAGGACAGTTTTCTAACTGTCTTTTCAGGTTTGTCACTATGGATAACATTGTAGCGTGGATAGTTGTCTTTGCTTGGTCGAAACCTTTCCAGGGGACGATCAATGGGTAATGCGGGGAAGTTCTCAGCCATAAAAATGGAGTGTGTTCGGCAACGGTGGCAGCCACCCACCACCGAGCCCAACAAGGGGACGCTGCAAGACATAAAGAAAGGACTTGCACACGCCAGCTGTGCACCGCCGCTATAACCAGATGTGACGCATCCCAAAGTGGGGTAGAGCACAAGAGGTTAACCTTCGCCCGCTAGGAAAATTCGAAGTAAAGTACAAGAGAATAGAAGGCAGGAAATGTGAAAAGTAGGAGAAAAGACGAAGATGTGAGGAGATAGAGAAAGGAAAAGGCGACTGCCAATTTACCCTGGGTGGGTCAGCCCAGGGGTGCCGTCTACGTGAAGCCGGGGCCAAAGGGGTGTGTTGCCTCTGCCGGGGGGCCTTAAAGGTCCAATAACCCGGCGTCGGCTCAACCTCCAGGATCCCCTTTTCCCCGGACACGGCACAGCCACGCACGGCTAGGCGTGGGAGAGGTCGAAGCCCCCCGTTAGCTCGGGTCCGTGGTGCCGCTACACATTAAACGCGTGCTCGCGCAGACGCCCCTGCGGGGCCCTCAGAGGAAGTGGTCCATACAAATCGGTGCCCACGCGCCCAAACGGACAGTTAGGGCAAGCTAATGGTTGTAGACCGGCTGGTGACACGTGCGTTGAAGGTTTTCGGCGTTGGAAATCGAGGAAGGAGCGAACGAACTTCTGTACGTAGCCGTACATCCCTCGCCAGAAATATCTTTGTCGAATGCGGTGGTATGTTTTGGAAACCCCAGAGTGCGCGCATTGCGGATCAGAGTGAAAGGTCTCGAATATTCCAGACCCCAGACTGCCGGATGTCACAAGTAGACACTGGCGGCCGTCGGCGTTGTAATTGCGTCGGTGCAGTAGGTCGTCACGAAGGGCGAAATGGTGGGCTTGACGACGCAACACACGATTGTTTGGTGTTGCCAACAGATCAGTGAGCATGACTATGAGCGAGGCAATCCATTTATCCTTGCGCTGTTCGGTAGCGATGGTGAGAACGTCGATGGCAGAAACAGCAATGTTAGATATTGAGCAGGAGGTATTGTCGTGAGGCAAGGGGAAGCCCGAGAGGGCGTCGGTGTCAGCATGCTGGTGTCCGTTGCGGTACAGCATGCGGATGTCGTAGTCTTGCAGGCAAAGTGCCCAGTGGGCGAGACGGCCTGAGGGATTCTTCAATGACGACAGCCAGCATAGCGCATGATGGTCGATGACGACATCAAATGGGCGACCATACAAATAAGGTCGGAACTTTGTGGGCCCTGATTATCACCAGGTAATCTTTTTCCGTGACGGTGTAATTGGTCTCGGCTCTATTAAGCGTACGACTTGCGTATGCCACGACATATTCGGGGAACCGTGGTTTGCGCTGCACAAGAAGAGCGCCGAGGCCTACACCGCTGGCGTCCGTGTGTGCCTCCGTTGGGGCCGTAGGTCGCAGTGGCGTAGTTTGGGAGGAGACGTCAACCAACAACGGAGCTTTGCGAACGCTTCGTCACACTCGGACGACCACGAATGGAGGGGCCCGTTGCTTCCAGGGACCTTCGTCAGCGGCGATATGTTGGTGGCAAAGTTGCGTCGAAAGTATGAGCACAGTCCTTACGACACTGCGCAGTTCTTTGACAGACGTAGGTTTGGGAAATTCGGCCACGGCTCGAATCTTGGCCGCATCGGGAAGGATTCCGTCCTTGGACACGACGTAGCCTAGGATTGTCAGCTGCCGTGCTGGAAATCGATAATTCTTCAGATTCATCCGGAGGCCGGCGTTGCTCAAGCGCGTCAAAACATGCCGCAGACGCTGGAGATGCGTGGAGAAGTCCGGAACGAAAACGACAGCGTCATCCAGGTAACAGAAGCACGTGTGCCATTTCAGGTTACGTAGAAGGGTGTCCATCATGCGCTCTAAGGTCGCGGGCGCATTACACAGACCAAACGGCATGACGTTGAACTCGTACAAGCCGTCGGGCACGACAGGGCTGTCGGGCGAGCGTCATCAGCCATAAGTACTTGCCAGTGCCCCGAGCGCAAATGGAGAGATGAAAAGAATTATGCTCCTTGGAGGCTGTCAATGGCGTCGTCGATGCGCGGCAGTGGATAAACATCCTTGCGAGTGATCTTGGTGAGCCGTTGGTAGTCCACACATAACCGCACAGAACAGGGGCGTAGCCAAGGGGGCGGTTGGGGGGGTTCAAACCCCCCCCCGAAATTTTTCAATTTTGCTTGCGTATATAGGCACGCACACATACAAACACACGCACGAACATACATAAAGTATGGTTGAACCCCCCCGAAAAAAATTTCTGGCTACGCCCCTGGCACAGAACAGTCCTTCTTCGCAACGAGAGCAACAGGAGACGCCCATGGGCTGTCCGAGGGTCGAATAACTTCGCGTCGAAGCATATCGTCGACTTGCTCAATAATTACCCGATGTTCTGCGGGAGACACGACATGGACGTTGCCGCACTGGTGGTTAGGCGCCAGTGCCAATGCGATGCGTAACAGTGGACGTGCGGCCGAGAGAAGTTTGCCCGACATCGAAAAAAGAACGAAATTCTTCCAACAGGCACAGAAGCTGGGAACACTGGACCGACGTAAGGTTTTCAGCAATGGAGGGACCAAATACATCAGCGGGTGATGAATCAGACTTCGAAACAGCACTGTACGGGACCCGGTACAATGTGAGTCATCTTGTGCGTCCAGAACTTGTACGTGTTCGAGGGGCTCACTCTACCGAGATATTCCCCTACGGGGATGTGTTGGTAACAAAAATAGCGGTGCTGCCCTGAGTGACTTGCACGGTCGCGAAAGGTACCAGTAACCCTTTCCTAGTGCAAACGCGGTCAGATGGCGAAAGGAGTGCAATGGTGTCGGAGATGCCTGCGCAGTAGACGACACAGACGTTGACGACTTCGGAGGCACTGTGGTAACGTCTTTGACGAGCATCTTGCTCAATGCCGATGGACTGTCTGCCGGCGTCAAATGTGAGAACGGTGAGAGTTCGATTGCGGCTGGTGCGCAATGAATTACGGCGTCCTGATGGGAGAGAAAATCCCATCCCAGGATGATGTCGTGGGAGCGTGTAGCAATCATGATGAACTCAACGTCGTACAGAACGTCCTGAACGACAACGCGAGGAGGGCATACTGCTGTAGGCTTAATACTCTGGGAGCTGGTGGTACGGAGGCACATCCCAGAAAGTGGCGTCGTCACTTTTCGGAGTAAGCGGCTAAGTTTTGCGTCCATAACGCATACGGCGGCACCAGTGTCGAAAAGGGCAGATGCACAAACACCGTCCACAAGCACGTCTATGGCATTGGATAGATTTCGCTGAGGGCTTTCACAGTTCGACAGCGTCGCAGCACTTGTCTCGTGGACTGCGACGAGTAGTTTTCCTGTTCTTGTGCGACAGAACGGGGCCGCATGGGTGACAGTGAGCGACGTCGTGGAGACGGAGAGCGGCGAATAGATGGAGCTAGGCGTGACGTCGGTGACATAGGCGGGGGTGGGTCATAGAATGCACGGCTGGACTGGCTGGTGACTGGTGACGCGGCTAGAGGCGGCTGTACGCGATGGCAGCAACGTGCCACGTGACCGGCATAACCGCATGCAAAGCAGATGGGCCGGTTGTCGGGTGTGCGGAATCGGTTCCCCGGGCCAGGTCCCATCCAAGTCGCAGGATGCCATTGACGGGGCGGCTGCTGAAATGACTGCACGGTGGGCTGCAGTCGGTGCCTAGGGATGACGGCAGCATACGTAGCCGGCACGTCCGCTTCGAAGGACGGATTTCTAGCGGCGGCTACGGCATACCTGAGTGGGGCAGCCGCAGGGATCGCTTCGGGCGTGCTGGCGACAACTTGAGCGTATCTCTGTGGCGCAGGGGCTGGAGGTTGCTAGAGGTCCCCAGGCATGACCTCCGCAATTTCTTGCTCAATCGCGCGGAGGACGGGAGGAAGGAGGGTGGTCGACGACTGTTGAACGTACGGCGGGAGGGCAAAGGCCAGGCGGGGCAAAGGCCCCGCCTGTCACACGAAAGACCTGGGTTCGATTCCCCGACGGAAAAGCTAAAGAGGACGAATGACCCACTCTAAGGCGCTGAAAGCGCAACCCATTAATTAGTTCCAAGGCTTCGCGACAGGTATAGTGTCTGGACCACAAGATGATTTATTGTTCAAGTTCAATATCATTGCAAAACACTAGAAGATGATACACAGTCAACTTTATTGGGTTGAAACACTGTTTGCGGAGACATAGTAGAGGTGGACGGGCGGCAATGTCGTTTCACGTCATTGCCGCCCGTGCTGTCGTGTCTTTCTTTGCTTTGTTTAAGTGCGCTTTCGCGGCTAAAATATGTCACTGAAATAGTAAGACTCGTCTTAGAAAACACGCTAGGAAACAAGCTGTTAAAATGCTCCGCAATGTCCTTCAGGTTTGCAATTGTATTTCCGTTAACTAATATATGTGATACCTGCTTCTTACTATTGCTTAAGAAGTTTCCAAAACGTCCTATGATCGTTTTTTAAATAGTGTGGTACGGTTGTTTTTAAGCAAAAGTCTTTTGAATTGCACAAAGCACGTGCCAAATTTATCTTAACTTCATTAATACCATCTGATCCTGGGTAACTCTTTCTCAGTCGTTCTAATTTGTGTTTTAGATGGATAATTTTACGCGTACTCCAAGGTGTGCTTTTAGCAATCTTTTCAAGCTTGGTCGGCAAGAATGTAATTATGCAAAAAGTAGTCGCTCTCATGTCAGGGTTGTCTTCGCGACGCCGACGCTTGGCCCCCGCTTCTCGAGCTCGAAGTTCTGCGTCATTTGGCGTTGTTGACGCCTGTGATCGACATCACGACGACGCTTCATTTCTGCTTTCCTGGCTCTCAGCAAGGCATCTTCATGGCGTTGTTGGCGTTTGACCTCCGCTTTCCTGGCTTGACCAAGTAGCGCTCGCGTGCGTGTGTAAGAACACACTTTAATAAGTGTGCATTAAGTGGTTGAAGTGCGCACTAGGGCCGCATTTCGCTATCACGTTCAACACTTAAGGCGAAGCTTAAGGGTACCCCAATTTTTTAGTAAACCGGTTCAATAGCGCCGCAACGTCACCCTTGTTTTCAATAAGGTCAGCGTAACATTTCTTGCATTTCGCAACCGACGCATCATCGGATATTGAATAATTCTTGAAGCTTCGAGTGGTTGTACATTTGTGAGTGACAGAGTTAAATAGAGGGATAGTAACACTTAAAGATGATGATCAGGAAGGCCACTTTCAATTAAGACTGTATATTCATAAAACTCGCATCTATAGAAAAGCTAAGTGGAATATTGCTATAGAGGAATGTTTTACACGAGTAGGCTGCCTAACGACTTCCACATATTGTCACGTGGTCGTGACGTCGACAAAGACAGCAGTCGGCGTTTTCAAGATGAAATTGTTTATTTGGCAGAACTTGTGACCGGGAAATGGAAAGTTTATTTACAGCAATACACACGGTATGCACAGATAGCGGCGAGCAGAGCGTCGACCGCCGATCAACTGACAAGCGGTCAAGCGCGTCGGCTTTTATACAGGCGCTAACTTTCCAGCGATATCGCTGGTGGTGGCGTTATTTCTCGACAAAACTAGAACATTCGCGTGCGTTCTAGAACGTTCTAAAGCAATCGCGAAGCTTCTTACGCATCGCGGCGCGGCCTGCGCAGCGCGTTGCCCACAGTTTTTTTGGGTGAAGCTTCAACTCATGAAAAATAAGACGCACGGCAATGCCCCGCTCTGGAAAAGCATCGTCCAGACGCTTAAAAACAGAACATGAATACATGCGCTAATAAAGGATACTAATAAAGCCAACAAACATTGGAGTCCTCAGGCGCGTTAACGAGCATAGTACGTTTTAAGGCGCACCACATGCACGACCTCGGGTCGAGCTCGGCGCCTCCGAGAGTTGGTGATGCCGTCGGGGACAACGTCGTAGTCGAGTGGGCCAAGACGTCGAAGTCCCCTGTACGGTCCGAAGTATACTCGAAAAAGCTTCTCGCTCAGTCCGCGTCGCCGTATTGCCGTCCAGACCCAGACACGGTCGCCGGGCTGGTACTCCCCGAAGCGTCGTCGAAGGTTGTAGTGACGGCTGTCGGTGTGCTGCTGGGTCTTGATGCGCAGGAGGGCGAGCTGTCGAGCTTCTTCGGCACGTTGTAAGTAAGCGACGGCGTCGAGATTCTCTCCGTCGGTGACGTTGTGTAGCATGGCCTCGAGCGTCGTCGCCGGGCTCCTTCCGTAGACCAACTTGTACGGCGTCATCTGCATCGTTTCTTGGACGGCCGTGTTGTAAGCGAACGTCACTTACGGAAGGACGGCGTCCCGCATCTTGTGCTCAACGCCGAAGTACATGGCCAGCATAACGACGATGGTCTTATTTAGACGCTCGATGAGGCCATTGGTCTGCGGGTGGTTTGCGGTGCTGCGGCGGTGGCTCGTCTCGTTGTACTTGAAGATCGCCTGAGTTAGGTCCGCAGTAAAGGCGGTACCTATGTCTGTGATGAGGACCTCTGGGGCGCCATGACGCAAGACGATGTTCTCCACGAAGAACTTGGCTACCTCGGCGGCACTGCCGTTCGGCAAGGCATTTGTGTCGGCGTAGCGGCTGGGCGAAGTCTCGGCGAAGTAGCTGTCTCGGCGAAGTCGACGTCGGGAACGGCCCCAGTAGGTCCATCCCGATTTGCTGGAACGGCCGGTGAGGTGGTTCGATTGGCTGCATGTATTAAGAGGACGGTGAAGGAGCATCGGCGTCGTGTGCTGTTCGGTGTGCGGTGCCGAACTTGAAGTACGCGGGATCCCCGTGATAATGATCGGCGTGCGCGGCCGATGAAGAAAAGCGCGCGTGGTGCGCTGGCCACGGGAACGCAGCTCGAGCAACGAGGCAGAAGTGGCTGGCCGGCGGAGACAGAGGACGAACTCGACGAGAGCGCATGAAGCTCTGGCTCCGCTCCGGCTTCGCCATCGTCGCGGCCTCCTGAGCTGGGCCTCGCCCCGGCTCCTGTGACCGGCCTACCCGTCCATGGCTCGGGCTTCGTCCCGGGCAGGTCTTCCTCCCGGGTCCACACCCGGGTGCCGTCCACGAGCCTGGGCCACGCCCCGGTGATCGTCTCCAATCTGGGAGCTTCACCCGAGGCTATTCATGGTGCCTCCAGAGCTGTTCCTGAACCGGGGCTACAACCGGCGCTGTTCCGACACCCCGGCTACGTCGACGTTCTGACGTGCTACTGTGGCCGCGCCAAGGTCAGCCGCATGCCCGGCTGCGTCGATTTCCTCGGACCCGCCGCCGCACCGCAAGACCGCCGCCCGCAGACTGTGAGCGCGCGTGACTGAGGGCTTGTAAAATAGGCTACTAGCATATGTTTATGTTCGTTGTGTATATGTTTGGTCTCACGTCCTGGTTCGTGTCACAATAAATTTCTCGGTGTCTCTTGGAGCGTTCGTCGTTCGTCTGGCCAACCTGCGTCCACATTCAGACCCCCACAATTTTGGCGAGCCTGCCAGGATCGGCTTTACCGTCTTGCCGAGTGCCAGATAGGCGAGGTGCACCAATGGATATAGAGAGGTTACACGCGATCGGAAAGGACATGGCTCTAACAGGTTCCGCACTACAGGAATGGGTTGATGCGGAGCGCGTTCTTTTTTTTTTATTTACAAATACTGCAGGCCCTATTCGGGCCCAAGCAGGAGTGGGAACAGCATTAACATAAACAATAACAACAATACTGATTACAAGAGTCGCTAAATTACCGGTAAAGCAAACGCAAACTACAATCAACATATGCTTCGCAATTCCAAACACACAACATTATAACCGTGATAAAACATGCACATACAACAATTCAACACATGAGGTAAATTCTCTATACATAAAAAAATGAACGTGGGAGTCAACTGCCAACATAGCTGTTCAGCATAACATAGCTTTACATGTCAAACGAAAGGTTATTTAAAAGCTGAACAAACGATTCTGTTGTATTAGCGTTAACTACTTCTTCGGGTAATTTATTCCATAGTGATATTGCATGCGGAAAAAGGGAATGCTGGTGTATTTTAAGATTACTAAATGGCTGTTTAACGGTTTTGTTGTGGTTTGTACGACCCGACCGCATGGGGGGCTCAGTTAAGTAACTTTCACGAGGAATTTTATAGTGACCGTGGTACAGCTGATATAAAAATTTCATACGAGATACATTTCTGCGATGAGCTAGTTTTTTCAATTTTGCCCTGTCGCGAAGAACGGACACGCTTGAAAAACGCGAGTATGTGGTGTATATAAACCTCAAGGCCAGATTTTGCACTCTTTCTAATTTCCCGATTAAGTACTTTTGATGCGGGCTCCATATCAGATCCGCATATTCTAATTTCGGTCTGACGAGAGTCTTGTATGCAGTTAATTTTACGGTTGATGACGTACGACGCAATTTTCGTTTCAAAAATGCGAGCTTTTTTAGCGCGTTGCTGCACACATTTTCTATATGTGTTTCCCAAGTTAAACTGTTTGTAATTGTAACACCTAAATACTTTACTTGATTGGTTTTTTTAATGTAAGCAGTATTAATAGTATAAGAAATTCCAAGGGTTCTTTTTTGTTGCTAAATGTAATACACGCAGTCTTCGAAGTATTAAGCTTCAATCCCCATGTTTCACACCATACGCTAATTGAGTGCAACGTATCATTGAGTCGAACTTGGTCGGAATGGTCAGTCACATTAGCATATACCACACAATCGTCGGCAAACAGTCGGATCTTCACAGGCGAATGAACAGATAAATAAATGTCATTTATATAAACTAAGAACATTAAGGGGCCGAGTACCGAGCCTTGTGGCACTCCCGAGTGTACATCCAGTGTATCGGAAACACAATCATTGACCGCAACATACTGTTTCCTTGAGGACAAATAACATGCTATCCAACGAATGATATTGGGTTCAATGCCCATAGAATGCAGTTTGGTTACTAAATCAGCATGCGGAACAACATCAAACGCTTTGGAAAAGTCCAAAAATACTGCATCAATTTGACCCCTCATATTTACTACACTTAGAAAATCATCCGTTATCTCAGCTAACTGTGTTATAGTGGATAAACCAGCCCTAAAGCCATGTTGATTTGCATGAAGTAAATTATTATCCTCCAGATGTGTCATAATCGCTTTAAATAAAATATGTTCTAGCAGTTTACAAGCTGTGGATGTTAAAGAAACTGGTCTGTAATTATTTAATTCTAAAGGGGACCCAGACTTGTGAATCGGAACTATTCTTGCAGAGCGCCAGTCATCAGGTATCACACAGGATTCTAACGACTTTTTGTAAATTATATATAAGTACTCTGCTACCCAGATTGCATACCTGTTGAGAAAAACATTCGATATGTTGTCCGGACCTGGTGATTTTTTAATGTCTAAATTACGCAAGAGATTAAAAATGCCGTTCTTGCTTAAATTTACTTCGGACATCGAAGTACGAAGCATGTAAGGTTGTAAGTGTGCATGCGATGCTTTCAAAGTAAAAACAGATTGGAAGAACGCGTTGAATTCATTTGCAATAGTAAAAGGATCGTCAATGCTTATGCCAGACGTTCTGATCTCTGTGATGCCGCTCTTATCTTTAGATAAATATCGCCAGAATTTTCTTGGTTGCTCCGACATGAAAGAAGTCAAGGTGCAAGAAAAGAACTGGTCTCTTGCGGCACGCACTTTATCCTGAAAAGTGCGTACTAGGCTTGGAAGTACCTCCCTATCGCCACGTTTTCGAACTCGTTTTATTTTGCGTTTCATATGTATAAGGTTACGATCCATCCACGGGTACTCTCTGTTGATACGCTTTTTTTTAAAAGGAACGTACGTGTTTTCACAATGAATGACAATGTCTTTAAACTTTGACCACAGCTCATTAACATCATTCAACTCAATAAAGGAAGGGAATAAGGATTCCATGTAACCAATGACCCCCTCATCATCCGCATGCGTATAGTCCCTCACTAATGTGTCGGAAGGTTTAACATAGGACCGTAAACTAGTAATAGGACACTCTAGCACAATTAACTGATGATCGGATATGCCATCCCTAACACTGACGGAGCAATCTGGAAGCGAGCCGCTTGCAAACACAAGATCAAGTAAAGAAGAACTGGAAATTCTTGTAGCATCGGAAACCAACTGGGTTAAGGAAAACGTAAATGCCGTTTGTAGTAAGGATTCAGCACTTTTGACATCTTTGCCGTCATGAGAAAGGTTGCACCAGTTAATGCCGGGAAGGTTGAAGTCACCTGTTACAAGAATGTTCGAGCGCGAATTCGTATTTTGCAGCAAATAATCATATAATGCATCTAAGTATTCCGGAGGGGCATTTGGAGGACGATAGACACCTCCCAGTAATATAGTTTTACCAAAAAACTTTAGCTTGCACCATATGCTTTCGTGATCACTGATGTCATTTAAGCGAGTGAATTTAACGTTATTTTTAATTGCGATTGCAACTCCGCCACCCCTTGATCCTCTGTCTCTACGTATGAGCGTGTACGATGGAGGCACTATTTCTGAATTTTGAACATCTGAATGCAGCCAGGTTTCAGTGATCACTACGACATGCGGTTGATAAGTCAAAATTATATCTTCAAGGCTCTGTAACTTATTCAGTACACTGCGAGCATTTAGCGAAACAAGCCGGAGCGTCTTGACGGATTCTCGTCATTTTTTATCGCGTTTGCGTGTGTTCGTACGTGTGGAACGATAAGAGGATTGTTCGGGTTGAGAAGGCGCAGTGGACAACGCCACTCTGCAGTTGCGCATTGCATCCCATATGTACAGCTTGCCATCTACTCTGAGTTCATCAAAACGAAGAGAAACCTTAGAGCCATTGCTTCTTTCCTCAGCGGCGGAGCGCCATAACTTTGATCGAATGTCCCGAACTTTTTTTGAAAAATCTTCCGATATGGCTATCTCTGTGCCCTTTAATTTGAAGCAGGCTGACATAACCTTAGTTTTGTCTATGTAGTTGAAAAATCTCAAAATAATAGGACGATGTCGCTGTTCGTGTTTTGGTCCTATACGGTGTATACGCTCTATAGAGCTTATTTCAACACCTAGAATTTTTCTGAAAATTTCTTCGTTAACTTTCCGCTCCAGTTCTTTTGAGTCCTCCCCTTGATCTTCCTTTACTCCATAAACTACAACGTTATTGCGACGACTTCTATTTTCGAGGTCATCTACCTTCTCGGCTAGCTCGAGAACTAGTTGGTTCGTGCTACTGCAAGCTTCATCCATTTTCTCCAACTTTTGCTCACACTTTTCAATTCGGCACAGTTCTTTTTCTATATTGGTAATCCTGGTTTGAATATTTTCGACTGCTGTTTCTACCTGTTTTAAATTAGTAGTCAGTGAAGCCAGAGTCTTATTTGTCTTTGTTTGCTCTTTCAAAATTTTCTGAAGCAACTGACTGCTTAACTGTGTCTCAGACTCTGAGTCAGAAGAGGGACCAGGATTCAACTCTATGTCACCGGACGTTAATAGTAGTAGCCTAATCACATGCAGACAGTCACACAATAGACCGAGCAAACACTGTGGGCTTGGCAACACCGTCAATGTGACCGAATCATCTCTAATAGAAGAAATTTGATACTTGTCACCAACCTGGACAAAAAGAATCGGGATCAGCATCCGTCTGCAACCGGTGTCACCAAGCCCACTGAAAGAATCTTGCAAGGGGCTCCCGTATTTATGCTTGAAATGGCCGCTATCCGATGATGTCACCGTGCTGATACGCTGGTACGTTTGATCCACGTGGGGCGTAGTTTCTTGAAGAATCCATGGCGGTGGTATGATGGCCAAGTCAGTCGGCGCATGCTCGTCTGAGGTCCGCTCGAATGTGGGATGAGTTGATCCCACGGCGAAATGCGCCCGCCAGGCGATCTGGACAAAAAGAATCGGGATCAGCATCCGTCTGCAACCGGTGTCACCAAGCCCACTGAAAGAATCTTGCAAGGGGCTCCCGTATTTATGCTTGAAATGGCCGCTATCCGATGATGTCACCGTGCTGATACGCTGGTACGTTTGATCCACGTGGGGCGTAGTTTCTTGAAGAATCCATGGCGGTGGTATGATGGCCAAGTCAGTCGGCGCATGCTCGTCTGAGGTCCGCTCGAATGTGGGATGAGTTGATCCCACGGCGAAATGCGCCCGCCAGGCGATCTGGACAAAAAGAATCGGGATCAGCATCCGTCTGCAACCGGTGTCACCAAGCCCACTGAAAGAATCTTGCAAGGGGCTCCCGTATTTATGCTTGAAATGGCCGCTATCCGATGATGTCACCGTGCTGATACGCTGGTACGTTTGATCCACGTGGGGCGTAGTTTCTTGAAGAATCCATGGCGGTGGTATGATGGCCAAGTCAGTCGGCGCATGCTCGTCTGAGGTCCGCTCGAATGTGGGATGAGTTGATCCCACGGCGAAATGCGCCCGCCAGGCGATCTGGACAAAAAGAATCGGGATCAGCATCCGTCTGCAACCGGTGTCACCAAGCCCAAAAAAAGGGACCTTCGCGCGCAAGTCTGCAACGCGTTCTTGAAAGGGACCTTCGCGCGCAAGTCTGCAACGAGCAGCGAGAGAGGATAGAACTGGAAGAGAGACGGCTACAAGCCGAGGAGCGCGTTCTGCAGCTGAAGCTGAAGTTACAAGAGCAGGCAACTAGTTCGAATACGGGATAAAGTGGGCGACCGGTGAGCGACGACGCAGCGTCACCAGCTGCTGTAGCCCGCACAAGCAGTTGCCACCATTCAACGAGATGAGAGATGACCTCGACGCACATCTGCAGCATTTTGAGCGCGTCGCAGTGTCTCAGGAGTGGCCTCGGAGCAAATGGGCCTTATCGCTCAGCTTTTGTCTGACGGGGGAGGCTTTATCCGTCAGTAATCGACTGGACTCTGCTTCCGCCTCTATGATCAGGTGAAGGCAACACTGCTGTTGCGATTCCGGTATGCCGCTGAAGGATACCACGAGAAATTTCGTAAGGCGAGACCAGAGGGCAAGGAGGCGGGTCTACAGTATACTTCTCGCATAGCAGGTCATTTTGACCATTGGATGGAACTTGCAAATGTCGAGAAAACGTATGACGCTCTTCGTGACGTAATGATTGCAGAACAGTTCATGAAGGGATGCTGTCCCACTCTTAGGGTATTTCTGAAGGAGCATAATTGTAAGAAGTTGAACTCGTTAGCACAGGACGCTGATCGCTTTCTAGAAGCCCAAGATCTGTTCAATTTGGGCAAGGACAAATTAATGAAGGAGAGTTCAGCAGATGCTCGTAAAACGGAGACCGCGAAGCGGCAGTTCAAGAGCCAAGGTCTGTGTTTCCTGTGCAATAAGTTAGGACACCGAGCGTCTGAATGTTGGTCTCGGACGAGAAATAACCAGTTAGCAACACGCTGGTCGAGTAGAATGAACGGCTCGTCTGCGGAGGCAACTAGAACCCAGGAAAGGCGGCTGGCGTCATGCATGTTGCCGCCCAAAAGTAGGCGGCACTGCTGTACCGGAGAAGCCAGAGGATGGGTACGTCGTGCTTCAGAATGGGGGGACTATTCCAGTCGTGAATACCACGTCGACACGTACCCCAACTGTGGCTGACGTCGGAACTCTACCTGTGGCGAAAGGATTGCTCGAGGGAAAGGCAGTATCTGTTCTTCGAGATACGGGATGCAACACCGTAGTAGTGCGAGAAAGAGTTGTGCCGGAAGAAACGTCTGCGGGTACCACAAGCCTTGTTTTCTTGCTCGATAGAAGCGTGCACTATTTGGCAAAGGCAATAGTCTATATGCACACGCCGCTCTTTACCGGTATCGCGCGAGCTAAATGCATAAAGAACCCGCTTGATGATGTCGTGTTAGGCAACATCGAAGGTGTCCGGTCTGCAAGCAGGAGTATTCGCACAATCCGCAGCAGCGTCGTGGGAGTCGGCATGATAGCGGAATGGAGACCGTCAGAGAACCCGCTAACCCGCCTGTGCGCAGTATTGCGGACTATATGCAGGGTGATCTCGAAAAGGGTTCGAAGTACGTACGAGTTGCCGAAGAGACAACTTGCAAGCCTCGTGGAACCTGAAGATCAAGAACCACTGGTTGACAGGGCTGCAGCAGCAGAAGGGACACGCTCCGCATCCTGTCTACCTGTTTTAAAGCCATTGTCACATCCATGGATAAAGCGACTCTCGAGGAGTACCAAAGAAGTGACTCGTCGTTACGGCGTTGTTACGAGAGCGTTGGTAAAAAGGTGATTGTAAATAATCGAGAAACAAGCTACTTTCTTGCCGATGTAATATTAAATCGGAAGCAAAAGCTACTGTCGGAGAAGGAACTCGAGCAACTGGTTGAGCCGAGACAGCTGCGAGAGACGGTGCTCAAGCTCGCCCACGAAGGAATCCTCGCCGGTCATCAAGGAATCTCCCGAACAACTGAATTGCCGAATTTTACTGGCTAGGAGTTCAATCGGAAATCAAGAGGTTTGTGAAGTCCTGCGACATTTCTCAGCGGACTGTCCCACGCCATTTAGTCGGACGAGCTCTGCTTGGTACCATGCCAGTCATTGAGGCCCTGTTTTCTCGCGTGGGCATCGACATCGTCGGCCTTTTGGCACCGACATCTTCCAAGGGCAACAGGTACATCGTAACCATGGTGGATATTGCGACAAGTTATCCAGGCGCCTGTCAAAGTGGCTTTTTGGGCGAGTTGGTTACATGCTTCAGAATGGGGCATACCGCTAACGCACACGGACGAGGAAGAGACAACAGAACAGGCGCTAACTTTCAACTGATTGTTCATCTTCGAAAGTAATAGTATAAATAGATCCGTACGCAAAACTTCGACTCATCGCACATGAAAACCTGGCGCGTCAAGAAAGGAAGGTCAAGAAAGGCCAACAAGATGCTGCTTCCATATCAATCATCCCGTTCTAAGCTGGTGAAGCGAGCAATTGCCAGTCTTTGTTTTGACAACGCGCTTCGCAAATCATGCCCCCATAAGATGTCTAGTAGTTTTGTTAATCAGAAGGAGCGCCTTTCACTGGCAGGTTACCCTGGCCGTGTACTTATCTCAGTAGCGGACAGTAGGCTAAAAAAGTTAAATAGACAGAGTGGCACTTTTGTAAAGAGTTCTGAAGGAATGAAAAAGGTTGTCGTGCCGTATATTCACAACATGTCACACGCCCTGAAGAAAATTGGCCAGAAGGTCAAGGTAGATCTGCTGTTTTCCGCCCCTCAGAAACTAATGAGCATTTGCAAGGCCGCAGACCTCTTAGCCAAGAGACGCGAAGAATGTGTGAAGAAACATCAGTATACATTTGTTTCATGTGTAAACAACGTAGTGTATCGGTTCCCGTTTTCTTGCGGCAAGGTTTACTTTGGGCAGTCGGGGAGATGCCTGAATGGTAGGCTAAGAGAACATAGGCAGAAGTTGGGCCGATATCGACATGGGCACGTGTCTGTGCATTGTAATGACTGTGGGTGTGAAGCGTTGTTCAACGAATTCACAGTGGTATATAGGAATGCCGATAAGACTACGAGAGAGATTGTGGAAGCCGCCCTGACCGCGAGGGCCGGTGTTAGTTGTGTCAGCTGCCCGTCGGTGGCGCTCACTGCTAATGAATTGGCCTTTCTTGACGAGGCAGGTTTTCATGTGCGATGAGTAGAACTTTTGCGTACGGATCTATTTATACTATTGCTTTCGAAAATGAACAACCAGTTAAAAGTTAGCGCCTCTCCTGTTGTCTTTTCCTCGTCCGTGTGTGTTTGCGCTATGCCCCATTCTGATCCAGACGCCAACGCACTGCCTTCAAGTGATAGCAAGATCGTGGCAGAAGGGATAATGGAAATGCTGTCCCGAGTGGCCTTACCACGCGGAATAGTAAGTGACCGCGGGACAAGCTTCATGTCGTCGGTAATTAAGGAATTCAGCCGACTACTATCAATTAAGCAATTACCGACAACCCCATGTCATCCGATGGCCAATGGGTTGGTGGAGCGATTCAACGGCACGTTGAAACGCATATTCCGACGAGTGTGTCAGGAGTGCCCGAAGAAATGGGACCGCTACCTCGGGCCCCTCCTCTTCGCTTATCGAGAGGTGCCACAAAAGAGTACTGGGTACTCGCCGTTCGAGTTACTATACGGCCGGTACGTTCGTGGGCCCGTGACGATTTTGAAAGACCTGTGGACTAACCCAAAGCTGGATGACGTGACCAATTCGGCATACGAATATATCGTAGAATTGCGGGATAGACTCCAACGAACCTGCGAAATTGCGTCTCAGGGCCTTGCGAAGGCCAGAAGAGCTATTATGATCGCAATGCGGAGAAACAGGACTTATGCGTGGGGGACGAAGTTCTCGTGCTGCTACCCGCGGATCACAACAAACAGATCCTCACATGGAAGGAACCTCTTACTGTGATAGACAAGAAGAGCCCATTGGAATATGCTGTGGACCTTGGTCACAAAACCACCGTCTTCCGCATCAACATGCTCAAAAGGTATGAGCTGTGGAAGGCCACCGACACGTCCACGACGACAGATGCTGCTGTGACGTCAGTCAACCAAATAGAAACTGACGACGCGGAGAATTCACTTCATGCCCCACTCGTGGAAACGCAGAATTGGCGAGACGTGGCTGTAGGCTCTAACCTTACTAAAAACCAGCTGAAACAAGCAGAGGTGTTGCTTGAAACATATCACGACATATTCTCTGATTTGCCAGGAAAAACCGATGTGCTTCCAGTGCCACCTCAACCTAACGACAGATATACCCATCCATGTCAAGCAATATCCGATGCCATTCGCAGGTAAAGAAGCCGTGGAAAAAGAGATTCCAAGAAATGTTGCACTTAGGCATCATTGAAAACTCGGCATCTGCTTATCAGGCACCGATTGTTGTCGTCAAGAAAAAGGACGGTACGAAGCACCTGTGCATTGACTTTCGGCAGCTGAATAGTGTAGTCGTAGCGGATTCAGAGCCGATACAACGACCCGACATGGTGCTCGCACAACTCACGGGACGTCAGTATTTTTCGAATATCGAGTTTACTAAAGGATACTGGCAGGTGCCGGTGTCAAGCGCATCCAAAGAGCTTACAGCATTTGCATGCGATTAGGGCTTGTACCAGTTCCGATTCATGCCGCCAGGCATTAAGGCTGCAACCGCCGTATTTAATCGGCTGATGAAAGAGGTTTTTGGCGCCGTCCCCAACGTATACTACTATTTTGACGATGTTCTCGTCGCCACCAAAACATGGGAGGAACATCTGGCGACCTTACTTCAAATATTCGAGCGCGTACGAGCCGCCCATCTCACTGTAAAGCCCAAGGAAAGTGAGATAGCATTCCTGACAAGTTTCCTTGGCCACGATGTAGGACAAGGCATGTTACAGCCAGTGAATGAAAGATCGCAAAAATCACGTCTGCGAAGTGGCCGGAAACTAAGAAGGAACTCCGAGCTTTTCTTGCCTTACTGGCTATTATAGGGAGCTTGTACCAAACTTTGCAGAGCTCGCGCATCCTCTCACAGAACTCACACGGAAAGGATGCGCGAATAAACTTGACTGGCGGGACGTCCACCAGAAGACATTTGAAAGACTCAAGGGGATGCTATCACAACGCCCTCTAGTAAGAGCACCCGACCTCGAGAAACTCTATGTATTGCGCACTGACTCATCGCCAACAAGTCCGGGGACGTACTGCTGCAAGAGCACAACGGACACTTACATCCAGTGTCCTACGCCAGCAGGAAACGTCTACCACGCGAAGCGGCATATTCGACCATCGAACGAGAACGCCTCGCCATTGTGTGGGGTGTGCAGAAGTTCCATGTCTACCTCTATGGCCGGCCTTTCACCTTGCCGTCTGACCACCAACTCCTCAGATACATCAACTCGGCCCGACAAGTAAACACACGGATACTCCGTTTGAGTTCAGCGCTGATGGACTATGACTTCCGCGTGGATTATATACGAGGCTCCGATATTGTCGGTGCAGACTATACGACCGAATGTCTAGTGGTGTAGAATAGTCTCTCCACGAGCTGGACGAGTGGTGTAAAGCCGCATCGAATTTTCACCTATTTAGACAATTTGTTATACGCTTTGTGAGTGTATCCACCCTTGCCTTGTCTTGCCGCCCCGCTCATGTTGAACTGAGGCGAAGTGTGCTGAGAGGACGATGAACGAGCGTCGGCGTCGTGTGGTGTCGACTTTGAAGTGCGCGGGCTCCCCGTGATGATGATCGGCGTGCGGGACCGATGAAGGAAAGCGCGCGTGGTGCGCGGGCCCCGGGAACGCAGCTCGACCGACGAGGCAGAAGGCCTGGCCGGCGGAGACAGAGGATGAACTCGACGAGAGCGCATGATGTTCTGGCTCCGTTCCGGCTTCGCCATCATCGCGGCCTCCTGAGCTTGGCCTCGCCCCGGCTCCTGTGACCGGCCTACCCTTCCTTGGCTCGGGCTTCGTCCCGGGCAGGTCTTCCTAACAGGTCCACACCCGCGTGCCGTCCACGAGCCTGGGCCACGCCCCAGTGCCCGTCTCCCAGACAGCACGCCGCCATTGGACCAATATTGGCCCAACGTCGGCAAATGACGGCTGCAATATTGGCCCACGTCGGCAAATCACGCTCGCGCTACTTTCACCCGCATCGGCCCGACGTTGGCTAGCCGCCGTTGGGCCGATGCGGGTTTGCCGGCTTCGGGCCGATGTGGGCTAGCCAGCGTCGGTCCGAGACGGGCCTACCGTTATTCAGCCGATGATGGCAAGCCGTCATTGGGCCTGTGTATGCTAGCCGATGCTGGCGTGGTGTTGGCCCCGCCGACGTCGGGTAGCCGCCGGTGTGACCGTTTACACCCGTTATTATGTTTTAGCAGTGGTGGCTTACCGTGCGTTAAGTACGGTAGTACTGTACCGTCGTGGTCTGCACGTAGCTAGTTTATATGGTGAGACCGGCAGTAGTTGCTCGATGCGTAAAGTAACTTGATCAGGCAGGCTGATACGCGTGTTATAAAGTAAAATGGCTGCGTGCCGACCACGGCAGTTCGGTATTACTGTGGTTACTCTACTGTAAGTCAGCAGCGCTAAAATAGGCTATTCGCGGCCCAACGGCATTCATCGACTACCACTGGTGCCATATTCGAAAAATGCTGCCTAATTAGAACGACTGCTCCACTGATGTCTTAGTGTGCGATTAAGACCCACAATTCTGTCGAACCGTGCAAGGCCGAGAACGAAAGTCAATATTATCTCTAACAAAACTAAATTGATGAAAGGCCTGCTGCACCAACTACGCATGCGTCTGAGAAATTAAGGAGCAACACATTTGCAAGGTGATAAACACAAATTTATTCACAGAGATGAACACACGCCAGCAGTTCCGGAATAATTATGTCATAAAGGAATATCTAAACATCTATAGATACCGTAGCCAACATCTAAAACAACCCCACAGCCACCGTATTCCTCAAAAAAAGCAGGACAATCCAAATCGAAAAGGGGGTCAGGTGCAAAATCGTGAGCAGGGTTCCCCTTCAGAGGGGGGGGGGGCGAAGGTTCATCGCGGCGCTTCCCCCCTCCCTATTAAGTCAATGCGTTTGGCAGACCTTGCGCCCACCTCTTCCTAGGTGACTACGGGGGCCGGCCGCCCCCTGCCCCACTTTGCGCACGCCTATGCGAAGAGTTACAATCTCTCCAACGTTATGCGCGGCACATTCACGATAAATATTGAAAGAACTAGAACGGGCAAAAATAGGAATAAGGATTAACAAAGAATATGATAGCTGCTTGCGTTTTGCGGACGATATCGCGCCTTTCAGTAACGACGGTGCCGAATCACGAAAAAAATTCTGGAGATGTAAACGAAGGCAGCATTAAAGTAGGATTAAAGACGGACCCGAAGAAAAGAAACATAATGTTAGGCGGCTCGCCGAAAAAGCGAGATTAAGAGTGGCAACTAGACTAGAAGATTGTGCATAAGCGTGAGCTAATTGCGAGCAGAGGAGCACCCCCCCCCCTCCGCGTTTATTAAATTCACCAAGGAACGGTAGGTATTCGCAACACATGACTGGCAATTAAATTAGCGTTATCCTTTAAGCGGAAATTGCAATTTTTTCAGTGATAACTTAAGGGCCAAAAAGATGGATAAACTGCTCCACACGACGCGAAAAACATTGCGAGCGGTACCACAAGATCCCATGAACTCTACATCAAAACAAGATAGACACGCAGGCATTCCTAATCTAAAGGTAAGATTGTAACAGAAAGGAATTGTGCATAAAAACCACTCACGTGTGCCCGTTGGATCGCTAAAAACACGAGCGAATAAAAAATGCAAGCGCACCATATCAGAATACACAAAACACGATGGTCAACAGAAAATACGCGATAAGAAGAGAACAAAAATCTGATGACACGTAACAGTAGTGAACACGTGGCCTTATATGAGGTGAGCGAGTTCAACATGGAAGCAGGGGGCCCCTGCTTTCTCGCTGCGGTGATCTCTGCCGAAAACAATGCCGGAATCCTGCCGCGTATCCGTCTCGTGCACGATTTTCACTTTCCACCACACATGTCCACACACCGCACTTCTTGAAGAATTCTGCTGGTCGGAGTGAAAAAAACCTGCTCCCGCAGTTACGATTGTCCCTCCGTCGGGACGGCTACCCTACCGTGCCTGGTCAAGCGAGTTTCGCGACAATGACGCTGAACGAGACGAAGGGAGCGGGGGGGGGGGGGGGGGGTAGAGGTTGAAGGAGACGAAAAAAAAAATCGATTTCTCCCTTCTTGAAAGCACGGCTCAGCCTACCACAATGGTGTGCGTGCCCCCCAGCATGTCTATGGGCATGCCGTTTGAGAAAGGCGTTCGTCGAATTTTCAATGCATCACTTGTTGCCACATGTCGCTACATGAACACTTTGCGTACACCACGTTGGAACACGTGTTTGTGAGTTCGTTAAAGATGGTCAGCGGGCTAGTTGATTTGGAAACATTCAAATGACAAAACGTGTCTTCACTTCGTCCGGTCTTTTTTGCACCATACCTATTTTTCTCAAGTAATGAACCAACTAGTTCAGCAACACGCCTTGCTGAGCTATTTACTATTTTCATAAAGTAAAATTATGTGACATCACTGAAGCAAATGCACTTGTTACGCTTGACCCAAACACGCGCGTGAGTAAATATGTGTAAACACAGAGATCGGAAACTGTCCGTGTATTATATGAGCGCTCGCGCCACAGATTCAGCGGCTGAAAGGATAGAGCACTATAAATATGATGACAGGCTCGATTCATGCACAGAATTAGTATTCAAATAAAACTTCTTCCGCTAAAAGCATTCGTGCGGGAATGTTTGGGTGAATTTTGATGCTGAATACATTAGTAAAGTCGGCCGACCAGTGGCAAAAACATTTACAAAACAGAAGTACTTCGAATTTGACCCATGAAGTTAATGGTATGTGTTATAACGTTTCAACATTTTTGATAGCGTTGAACAACTGGTCAACGAAGTGGCCATCTAATATGAGTCAGTTATTCTTCTAAAGACCACCTTTTCTGGTAGAAAAGTGACTGTGCTAGTGATAGTTGTTAGTCGTTGTCATTGCAGAAACTAATAAGAGAATGCAAGCTATTCAGTCGGCGATACTTCACTCTAAATACGGTTACCTATAATGTAACTTTTGGGCGTGAGTAACTTATGGAATAAAGGTTACAAAGGAGTTTATTTTCATGTTTTCGTTATTTTGCGGTGCCTAAAAGTTACAAAAATCCACATTTCGAGCAATGCATACGTTACCAGCGCGAAAAGCGCAGTGTAACCTGTCCGTAGTAACCTATGAACAACGCTGTAACTTATGTGTACACAGCCTCACCGCGTCCCTCGCCAAAAAAGAAAGGAAGGGTAAAAGCATGGTGAAAGTATACCGCAGCCGCAAGCGCGGCTTCTCCTCCGCTTGGCGGTCGGCTGCGTTCGACGCCATGAAGTCTAGACCGCGGGAAGACGCCGCCACGACAGGCGCAGCGCATGCGCACCGCGTGCATAGCATGCAGCGTGCAGCGCCGAATCGCCCGGGCAGCACGCGTGAGGCACGCCATTTCCTGGCGGCGCTTGTAAACTTTGTTTCCAATTCGCTTCCTTGGGATTGTGTGCGTTGCGTGAAACCGGTGATGCCGCTGAGCAGCAAAGACATGTGGGGTGTGCTGCGTGGCAGCTGCAACGAAACTTCTTGTGATTGTCGGCGTTACGTCGTTTTTTGTTCACCGGACGACTCCGCAGCAAACGCCATTCGTTGCGACTACTGCAACCACTGCCCAGCGGCTCATGGCCGAATAACTGACTTGGGTAAGTGGCTTTTGTTTCAGATACACTTTGACGGCATGTGAGGTCTTCCTGATTTCAATACTTGTCAAATCGGGACCTTTCTCAGCTGGTAAGAGCGGCCACGTTTGTGGATTTTGTTGTTAGAGTGCTTGTCTTAGCTGTATATATATATATATATATATATATATATATATATATATATATATATATATATATATATATATATATATGAGTTTTAGTCAGTTTATCATTGCGCATGACTGACCTATTGCTCGCGACACAGTGTAGAGAGATATTTTTGTCGATTTATCTGCTATCTGTGCTCCTTTTTATAGCAGAGTACCAGCGCAGCTGCGTCATGTTGTCATGTGCTATCTTTGAAAAGTAGGGTGATTATCCTTCTCCAAATAAAAATCGCCATCTCATGTGTGCTCGTGCGCAGCGGTGATTACGGGTTTTCGTGTAGTCATAAATGCGCAAGCTTCCAGTGCATGGCTGCGGCATCAATATTTTAAACCAGAGTTCTAGAACTCTGTGCGTGCTTTCTGTACTTGTGAAGTGAGTTCTGCGCCGTAAGCTTTTGACGATACGCTTGGGGCACGAGTGAATATACTTAATGTGTGGTGCCACAGAATTATGCTTTATGCAACACATAAACGACACTGGTTGTCTGAGGGTTCAGCGCACCATATTGTGCAGACGGCATCGATAGCCTGACAGAATTTTACGTTTTGTTACGACACGATTCTGTCTCTTATTTCATTGTGTATTTACGTAGGTGGTACAGAACAAGGCAGTGGAGTTGTTGAAGTGCCTACGCAGAGCGCGCAGCCTGAGCACTCGAAAGGTTAGTGGGCGCAGCACACTTGGAATTTTTTTTTCTGTCCGCCGCGGCGGTTCTGTGGGTACGGTGCTCGGCTGCCTACCCGCAGGTCGCGGGTACGACCCCGGCCGCGGCGGTCGCATTTCGGTGGAAGCGAAATGGTAGAAGCCCGTGTGCGTTGTCAGTGCATGTTAGAAAACACCAGGTGGTCGAAATTTCCGTAGCCCTCCACTGCGGTGTCCCTAATAATCATATCTGGTTTTGGGACGTAAAACCCCAGATATGATGATTATTAGAATGTTTGTTTGTCCAAAAAAAAAGTTCTTATTTTGCTGCCTCTCCCTCTTCCTATGGCTTGTTTCTGTATGCTTTCGCATGTTCACGAATGCGCACGCTTCGTTTTACGGCGCCGGAGTTTATTTGACATGATTTCTCGATATCTCTGCGCATCTCGCTCCTTGTGCATTGAGTTATGTGTCGCAACCTTTCAGAGGCCAACTGCGGGCACGAATAATCGCATTTGTGTGGCCACTGCGCAGTCCATGCTTAGTTGAACATTTAAGCCAGCCTGTTCATCTAAGGTGCCAGTGCAGTAGGGAGAGTAAGCCCAAACGCCAGATTTAGGGTGCCCTTAGCAACTTCTAATTTCGCAAAACCTTAATCACGTTATGGCCCTCTCGAGCCATCAGTGAAGTTTGTGACGTGCGTACGTATTCAGTGATTATACTGAAACCGTTTCATGTCTCGCGTGATCGATGCACCGAATTTCACACCGAAGCCACGTTTGCCTGCCGAAACAGAAATCGCACGATAGAAATTTTGATTTTTAATAGTTCAGCACCGTAGGCCAATACCACGTAACCTTGTATGTTTTCTAGTACTACGTATCACTGTAAGAATGAAGACGCGTCAAAAACTTTGATCTATGGGCATTTTACCAGTGGCTTATGCAGTTGATGCTTCTGAAATCACAGCTTTGAAAACGGAACTCTGTTCCAAAACGTCGCAATTACTGATCCGGTATTGGATACATGATAAGTTATTTAGTGCAGATGTCTAAACAGCATAAGGCGGCGAAGTGTTTTATTAAATTTTTGACGCCGCTGCACATTAAAAGTTATTCTGTCCACTCCCTGGCGCATAATTCATGAACATATATAGCTATATATAAGACCACAAGAGCATGGCTAACGAGGATAGTGCGTTACAAGGAACCACTGCATAGAGTGTCTTGGCAGGCATTAAATCGGTTATTTGTTCGCAACTTTTCATTGCAGATGAGACAATGTTTTCGGAAGACCATCCATTATCAGACCTATCAGAACATGAGCTAGACCTTGAGGAACAGCCTGGCGTCGCTTGCCATGAAGGTAAATTGTGCTGCAACCCACTAGTCACTCCTTGCAAACACACGCGTAGCATAACGGCAAATAGTAGACGGTGGCGTGTTAGTATATTGCCTATTTTTCTTCAAGGAGTAATATTATTACGAATTAACCACTTAAGAACCATATTATAAGGAACCAATAATATTAAGAACCACCGAACAGTGCTTGTTACCGTTGCCTTCTGAGAACACTAATGCATTGCTTATGAAGTAGAGCTGTCGTTTCTATAAACTGAATGGTGTACTTTCGTTCCATTTAGTTATGGTTTGCATGAAACTGTTCGAAGGTACAGCTATTGCATATTATGTGGCAGGCCCGTAGCCAGGAAATTTTTTCTGGAAGGGGGAGGCACTTTCGGAAAGCCTTGAAACACACCCATTTTTATTATTTTCGGTAAAACACATACAACCATTAGAATTTCGGGGGGGGGAGGGGGAGGGGCACCCCTCTGGCTACGGGCCTGTTACGTGGCAACCGTGGAGAATGAGATTTCCCACATCGCCGCTTGTAATGATACCGTTTTAGGACTTTAAAGCCGTATGTATATATATTTATTTACTTATTTGAAAGTACCTTACATGGCCACGTGGGCATTGGGTAAGGGGGGCGTAACAGAAACTGCATACACAAAAGGTATAAACCAATTTACATGAGGTAAACAAAACTGATATGCAAGAGCAAAGCATGTCAAACAAGGAAGTAGTACAATAAAAATGCTATAAACGGTCGATGATACAGGAACCAGGCTCAAAGGTAACATCAAAAGTGAAATACAAGTTACATAGAATAATTTTGTGCCCAATAAAATACATAGACAAATACATGTGATACAGCGGATACCATGGAATAAGGGAGGTGGGAGGGGGGACTACAACATGAAAGCATCGCACATGTAACTACGTAATCAACTGAATGACCCCTGAAAACATTAATAATTCTCTATGATAAGTTGGGCAGAACATGGTTTGCTGGTGATATGCGCGTTAAGGGACTGCCGAAATTTCACCGAGTCAGCTTCCCCGACTGTAGCATTAGGTAAGCTATTCCATAGTCGTATGGCACGCGGAAGAGCCGAATAGTTGAAGGCGTCAGTGTTACCGTAAAGTCGCGTGAAACTTAGATTATTTTGTATTCTACGAGATGTGTGAGGTGATGTATGCAGGCCTAAGACATGATGGTCGAACTGGTACACATATTTATGGAATAGCGACAACAGGGCAATATTGCGACGATCACTTAACAACTCGAGGGAAAGAGAGAGTTTTATTTGTGTCACACTTGAACGATAGTTATAGTTTTGAGCAATGAAACGAGCGGCTCTGTTTTGGATTGATTCTAATGAGGTAATCAAATACTTTTGATGGGGAGACCAGATAGAAGAGGAAAACTCAAGTTGTGGGCGGACGAATGTTTGGAAAGCAAGTTTGCGAATGAGGGAGGGCGAGCTTCGAAGGTTGCGACGTAAGTACCCTAATGACTTAGAAGCGTTGGCACATACGTTAGTAATATGGGTAGTCCATGAAAGGTTCGGAGTAAGGGTGATGCCTAGATATTTGAAAGAAGAGACCTCGGATAATGTGCTGTTATTTATACTGTACCAAAAGTTGGATTTGGAATGCTTCCTGCTAAAAGACATTACTTTGCATTTTGTTGAGTTCAAGTGCATTAGCCATGTGGCACACCAATCGGTAATTAAGTCGAGGTCTTCTTGAAGGGCCATGTGGTCGGTGGAACTGTGAATCGGGCGATATATAATGCAGTCGTCAGCGAATATGCGCATGCAGGATGATATGTTATTGGGCAAGTCGTTGATATAAATTAGAAACAATAGGGGACCAAGTACGCTCCCTTGAGGTACGCCTGAGGAAACATAAGAAAAAGATGAGGAGACATTGTTGGCCATGGTGAATGGCTGCCTGTTGGAAAGGAAATTTCGGAGCCAGGATAGAGTTAAGGAATCCAGTTTTATTGCGGATAGCTTGATGAAGAGGCGACAATGTGCAACGCGGTCAAATGCCTTAGAGAAATCAAGGAAGATACAGTCTGTTTGTAAGTTTGAGTCCATGTTAAAGTGCAAATCTGTTGTTAATTCCAGTAGTTGAGTCTCGCATGACAAACCTCTCCGGAACCCGTGCTGTTTAGCGAAAAAGAAGTTATTAGATTCGAGATGACTGTAAACATGAGATGCGATAATATGTTCCATCATCTTACAACAAATGCACGTTAATGAAATGGGTCGGTAATTACCAACTATGTTTTTGTCGCCATTTTTAAAGATGGGTACAACTTTGGCGATTTTCCAATCGGTGGGTATCTGACCAGTGTTTCGAGATTGCTTGAAAATGTGGAATGAAATCTTACTAGAAACCGAGACCGTATTCTTTAGAATTTTGGAGTTAATATTATCGATACCTGATGTAGTGGATAGCTTAAGATTATCAATTAAGTGCGCGATACCTTCGATTGAAATGTCTATGGGTGTCATGTATTGGTAGTCACAATCAGTGACCACTGGCAGCTTATCTAAGCTTTCATTCGTGAATATGGATGAAAAAAAATGATTGAAGGCAGATGAACACTGATTGTCTGGAAGAGGAGCACCGTTATCGTCGTGTAACACAATGCGGTTAACGTGATCATTGGGGCGCAAGATTTGCCAGAATTTCTTAGGGTTAGACTTGAGCAGTGAGGGGAGATCATGAGCAAAGTACATATCTTTTGCAGCAGAAAGAGCATAGCAGTAATCTTTTGCGCAGAAGTCATATTTTTCCCAGGAAGTCGCGTTGCCCGAACGTTTTGCGGCTTTGTATAAGCGTTTCTTTTTGTTACGAAGCTGTCGAAGATGTTTACTGAACCACGGATTGTTTTTATCGGCTGTTATTTTGATAAGAGGCACGTGTTGGTCGACCAGTGCGCACAACATCTCTTTGAACCTTATCCAGTTATCTTCAATGGGTCTTGAGTAAAATGACGGCAAAAGTGAGAGGCTAAAGAAGGAGTCAAGCTCTTTGTTAATTTCGGCATAGTTTCCTTTGCAATAATCGCGTATGGTTTTTGTTTCAACTCCAGCGAATTGAAAAGGAACGTTTATGGTTGTTTGGAGTAGGTTGTGGTCACTGAAACCGTCTAGATGTGTAATCTGCCCTATAGTCTCTGGTGCGTTCGTAAGAATCAGATCTAACAGATTATTACCGCGAGTCGGTAGATGAACAACCTGGCATAAGTTAAAGTCTACCGTTAGATCAATAAATTCTGTTGAGAGGCGACATGATGAGGACAGCTGTGACCAGTCAATTAGGGGGAAATTGAAGTCACCAAGGAGGTAAGTGAATTTGGTCGAACAAAGTTCTGTTGCTTTATCGATGCTAGACCGGAGTTCATTAGCGAAGTAGTTTGTGGAGTCAGGGGGCGGTAGGAAATTCCAAACAGAACCTTCGTGGTGGAACTGAGACACACAACCCACACAACCTCTAGCTCAGAATTTGTGTTGATAACATGGGAGGTGATCGTTTTTTTTTATTGCGAGAAGGACACCACCACCTCTTTTTTTGGTGCGGTCACAGCGGTATATATTATGGGTGTCCGCTAAAGAAGCGATTTCACTGTCGGAAATATCAGGGTGCAGCCATGTTTCCGTCAGCGCAAGAACGTCACAATCGCAGTCATCAAGATAGGAAGCAAGATGGTCACGTTTTGACATTACACTCCGAATATTTGTGAATGATAATGAAAAGGATGGAGCAACGCGGTGCACTGGAGACGTCCCGGTACCTAGCTATCTGTTGAGTTCAACCACTGATGCAGTGCTGACATCGTATGCGTACGTTTTGTCGCCAATGCGCAGCCGGTCCACTGATAATTTGAAGGGTTTTTTGTGTGTCCTAGCATGTTCGATCAACTTTTGCCGAGCTTGCCTTGTGGCCAAAGAAAAATCTTCTCTGATGTAGAAATCAGAGCCTTTCAGTTTTCTAGCATTCGCCAGGATTCGCTCTTTGTCCTTATAGTAAGTCAGTTTAGTGATAACAGGCCTTCGTTTTGAATCTGAAAACTTTCCCAATCTGTGGGCTCTGTCGAACTGTATACTGTCTGCAGCTATATCGAGTTTATTGGAGCAGAAGGCCATCATTTTCCTTTCCGTAGCAGTCCAGTCTTCCTTAGCGTCATCTTCGATGCCAAAGAACAGAAGATTTGAACGACGCATTCTGTTTTCGGTGTCATTGCATCTGGACGCGATCTTTTCCATCCGCTCTGAAAGGGTGCGCAATGAGTTAGGTCCGCTATTCGAATCATCCGAGGGATTTTTCGCCTCAAGTGCTAGAATTTTAGCATTTAGCACTTTGACTCTGCCGTCAGCCTCAGACTGTTTGTCTTTGGCTAATTTCAGATCGGCGCTTAGAGACTCGTTCACCTGTTTAAGCTCACGCACCATATCTGAAGCAGATGCACGATCACGATGAACACTTTTTAGATCAGTAAGTAGAGCAGCCTGTCCTTCCTCAAGTTTACATATCCTTTCGATGTTAGCAGCTTGTGTTTGCTCTAGCCGGCGTATTGTCTCTAATGCGGTGGCAAGGGAATCTGCCTCCGCCTTAGTCATTGGGCCAGGGTTTAATTCTACGTCCCCAGACAAGACAAGCAACAGTTCAAATAAGGCAGAACACATGTTACTTAAAACAGCTAATGAGCATATAAAAACATTACGGGCATCAACTGGGCACGACACCTTGAGCAAGCAGTAGTTACTGGTCTTGAAAGACACAGCACCATTCAAGTAACTAACCTGCAAAAGCAGTGGGCGTAAGTTTGCCATCCTTGCAGCGGTGCCGTGCCCGAAGTGGATTGTGGTCGGCCAGTCTTTATAACCCGCGCCCGCGCTAGCAGTGACGAGTGACGTAGTCGCAGATCCGTGTTGCCTGATTCCTGGGCTGATTGTGTCCAGAGTTGGCATCGGGAATGCAGGTGCTGACCTAGTCCAATAGTCGGTGCTTGTTAGGCAGGAATCCCATGCTCCGGCGCAGAAGAACCAAGTTATGGTAGCCTGCAAAATCAGTGGGCGTAAGTTTGCCATCCTTGCAGCGGTGCCGTGCCCGAAGTGGATTGTGGTCGGCCAGTCTTTATAACCCGCGCCCGCGCTAGCGGTGACGAGTGACGTAGTCGCAGATCCGTGTAGCCTGATTCCTGGGCTGATTGTGTCCAGAGTTGGCATCGGGAATGCAGGTGCTGACCTAGTCCAATAGTCGGTGCTTGTTAGGCAGGAATCCCATGCTCCGGCGCAGAAGAACCAAGTTATGGTAGCCTGCAAAAGCAGTGGGCGTAAGTTTGCCATCCTTGCAGCGGTGCCGTGCCTGAAGTGGATTGTGGTCGGCCAGTCTTTATAACCCGCGCCCGCGCTAGCGGTGACGAGTGACGTAGTCGCAGATCCGTGTTGCCTGATTCCTGGGCTGATTGTGTCCAGAGTTGGCATCGGGAATGCAGGTGCTGACCTAGTCCAATAGTCGGTGCTTGTTAGGCAGGAATCCCATGCTCCGGCGCAGAAGAACCAAGTTATGGTAGCCTGCAAAAGCAGTGGGCGTAAGTTTGCCATCCTTGCAGCGGTGCCGTGCCCGAAGTGGATTGTGGTCGGTTAGTCTTTATAACCCGCGCCCGCGCTAGCGGTGACGAGTGACGTAGTCGCAGATCCGTGTTGCCTGATTCCTGGGCTGATTGTGTCCAGAGTTGGCATCGGGAATGCAGGTGCTGACCTAGTCCAATAGTCGGTGCTTGTTAGGCAGGAATCCCATGCTCCGGCGCAGAAGACCAAGTTATGGTAGCCTGCAAAAGCAGTGGGCGTAAGTTTGCCATCCTTGCAGCGGTGCCGTGCCCGAAGTGGATTGTGGTCGGCCAGTCTTTATAACCCGCGCCCGCGCTAGCGGTGACGAGTGACGTAGTCGCAGATCCGTGTTGCCTGATTCCTGGGCTGATTTTGTCCAGAGTTGGCATCGGGAATGCAGGTGCTGACCTAGTCCAATAGTCGGTGCTTGTTAGGCAGGAATCCCATGCTCCGGCGCAGAAGAACCAAGTTATGGTAGCCTGCAAAAGCAGTGGGCGTAAGTTTGCCATCCTTGCAGCGGTGCCGTGCCCGAAGTGGATTGTGGTCGGCCAGTCTTTATAACCCGCGCCCGCGCTAGCGGTGACGAGTGACGTAG
Organism: Rhipicephalus sanguineus; assembly: GCF_013339695.2. Classification (NCBI taxonomy): domain Eukaryota; kingdom Metazoa; phylum Arthropoda; class Arachnida; order Ixodida; family Ixodidae; genus Rhipicephalus; species Rhipicephalus sanguineus. The sequence goes on from NC_051177.1 coordinate 229,264,097, forward strand.
TCGCAGATCCGTGTTGCCTGATTCCTGGGCTGATTGTGTCCAGAGTTGGCATCGGGAATGCAGGTGCTGACCTAGTCCAATAGTCGGTGCTTGTTAGGCAGGAATCCCATGCTCCGGCGCAGAAGAACCAAGTTATGGTAGCCTGCAAAAGCAGTGGGCGTAAGTTTGCCATCCTTGCAGCGGTGCCGTGCCCGAAGTGGATTGTGGTCGGCAAGTCTTTATAACCCGCGCCCGCGCTAGCGGTGACGAGTGACGTAGTCGCAGATCCGTGTTGCCTGATTCCTGGGCTGATTGTGTCCAGAGTTGGCATCGGGAATGCAGGTGCTGACCTAGTCCCATAGTCGGTGCTTGTTAGGCAGGAATCCCATGCTCCGGCGCATGGTAGCCTTATGGGCGTAAGTTTGCCATCCTTGCAGTGGTGCCGTGCCTGAAGTGGATTGTGGTCGGCCAGTCTTTATAACCCGCGCCCGCGCTAGCGGTGACGAGTGACGTAGTCGCAGATCCGTGTTGCCTGATTCCTGGGCTGACTGTGTCCAGAGTTGGCATCGGGAATGCAGGTACTGACCTAGTCCAATAGTCGGTGCTTGTTAGGCAGGAATCCCATGCTCCGGCGCAGAAGAACCAAGTTATGGTAGCCTGCAAAAGCAGTGGGCGTAAGTTTGCCATCCTTGCAGCGGTGCCGTGCCCGAAGTGGATTGTGGTCGGTTAGTCTTTATAACCCGCGCCCGCGCTAGCGGTGACGAGTGACGTAGTCGCAGATCCGTGTTGCCTGATTCCTGGGCTGATTGTGTCCAGAGTTGGCATCGGGAATGCAGGTGCTGACCTAGTCCAATAGTCGGTGCTTGTTAGGCAGGAACCCCATGCTCCGGCGCAGAAGACCAAGTTATGGTAGCCTGCAAAAGCAGTGGGCGTAAGTTTGCCATCCTTGCAGCGGTGCCGTGCCCGAAGTGGATTGTGGTCGGCCAGTCTTTATAACCCGCGCCCGCGCTAGCGGTGACGAGTGACGTAGTCGCAGATCCGTGTTGCCTGATTCCTGGGCTGATTTTGTCCAGAGTTGGCATCGGGAATGCAGGTGCTGACCTAGTCCAATAGTCGGTGGTTGTTAGGCAGGAATCCCATGCTCCGGCGCAGAAGAACCAAGTTATGGTAGCCTGCAAAAGCAGTGGGCGTAAGTTTGCCATCGTTGCAGCGGTGCCGTGCCCGAAGTGGATTGTGGTCGGCCAGTCTTTATAACTCGCGCCCGCGCTAGCGGTGACGAGTGACGTAGTCGCAGATCCGTGTTGCCTGATTCCTGGGCTGATTGTGTCCAGAGTTGGCATCGGGAATGCAGGTGCTGACCTAGTCCAATAGTCGGTGCTTGTTAGGCAGGAATCCCATGCTGCGGCGCAGAAGAACCAAGTTATGGTAGCCTGCAAAAGCAGTGGGCGTAAGTTTGCCATCCTTGCAGCGGTGCCGTGCCCGCTATATATATATATATATATATATATATATATATATATATATATATATAAATGTACATGAAGATAGAGAGAGAGAGAGGGATTTTGCTGCACGTGTGTACAATTAGTGTCGTCGGTGTTTGCAGGGGTGTCGCAAGAAATTCCTTCCACCTCAGCACCGCGGGAAAGCGTCAGTGAAGCACCTCGGTCTTCAAAAGCCGGCAAGGTCGGCAAACACACATGTTCAGAGTGTACATTTACCACCAGATATTTTTACACCTTTGTGAGACATGTACGGGAACTGCACCTGAGCAAGGTTGATTTGATATGCACAAGGTGCAGAAAGAGATTCCTGATCATGGCGCAGTACAAACTGCATACGGACAGCGGATGCGCATCATCTCAAATCAATGACTGTGGCATTCACAGTAGTCTTAAAAAAGCAACCGAGCGTGTCCCCGGCTCAGACGCAGACATTTGTTTCTACGGCCGAAAATGTATGCAGTGCCTCGTTCGATGCAGCATCAGGGTATGCCGAGAATGATGTGCACAATGCGGTAGACGATTTTTCTAGTACAGATATCCTCACAAAGCTCTCATATCTGGCGAGACAGCTTGAGTCGCACTATCGATGTCCGATAGGGGGAGTCGATGCAGTTGTTGCGGGGGTAAAAGATATTTTATCGACTGCTGGAACATCCGTTAATGTGTCTGCAGTTGAAAATGACAGATCAAGAAAGGCACTATATGCTTCTCAAGGAATTTATGTTCCAGCAGAGGAAGTGAAACTTCGGCATGGTGAGAAAGGTTACTTTGTGCCACTGGAGAGACTGATTGAGAACTTGCTACATCACCCGAGCTATGCGCGCCTCTTTCAGTGTGCATTGGAGACGTCAAATGATGCGTTGCTAAGAGATTTCACTGACGGAACACGTTTTCAAATGCACCCAATTGCAAGTTCTCATCAGATGAACACTATTGTGATGCTTTTGTACAGCGATGATATTGAATTGACCAATCCTCTAGGCATGAAAGAGGCCGTAGAGGCAAGCTAACTGTGTTTTATGTCTCTTTTGTTAACATTCCGCCGTCAGAAAGATCCAAAATAGCCAGCATATTCTTACTTGGAGTGGGAAAAGCAAGTGCGCTTAAATCACAAGAAGCAAAGCATTTGCTCCTTCAAGACTTTGTTTCCACGTTAAATTCACTCCAAAGTGGCTGTGCACTAAAGACTGCCTGTGGTAAAGAAGTCTTGTTTGGTTTTTTGCTCGCCTATGTTGGGGACTCCTTGGCATGCCACAATATAGCAGGCTTTAAAGAAAGCTTCAGTAAGAATGTCCGTTTGGCGTGCCGGACCTGCAAAGTTCCTACAACTGATTTTCATAACTTTCATTATGAAATACAATGCCCACTACGTACAGAGTCCCAGTACCAAGAGTATTTGCTAGCGCTTGAGGCAGCAACTTCAAAAAAGGACCGTACTGAATTGTCAGCACAGTGCGGAATTAAGTCAAGATCTGTACTTGCGGAAATCGCTAATTTCTCAGTCCTCACAGACTTGCTATATGACCCAATGCACATTCTGTTAGAGGGGGTCGTTCCTCTGGAGGTGGCATTGTTCAGTAAGTTTGTTGTCAGGGAGGCAATGTGGATGAGTTTCAGCGAACTGAATGCTGCCTTGTCACAGTTCTGCTTTCATAGACATGTCAGTAAAAGTGATTACCCCCGGAGCTTTGAGTCAGACTTCAGCTTTCCATGTTCGGCAAGCTCCAGCTTAATGCTACTTCTGCATTTTCTCATTATTATCGATGGATATATGCCTGAAGAGGCTGCACAAGATCCTCATTGCGAATGTTTTCGGCTGCTGTGCGTCATCACACAATTATTCATTTCTCCTGTTATCTCCCCAGATGCACTCAGGGACATTGAATGCATGGTAGCGCGCCATAACGAGCTTTTTGTGCAACTATATGGTTCTGATTCATTCAAACCGAAACTGCACATGCTGGTGCATATGGTTTCTCAAATACGGAGATTTGGTCCTTCCCACCACCATTGGACCATGCGATTTGAAAGTAAAAATGCTCTTCCGAAATCAAAAAAGTTCTGGAATTTCACAAACATTCCATTATCTGTTGCCAATTACTATCAGATGAGAATGTCCAATGACTTGTGGGAGGGGCCGCGTCAGCCCAAGCTGGTGGCTACGGAAAGTGTCACTGCAACAAATGTAGGTGCACCAGTGTGCTTGACGTTGGATTTTTTGCCATCTGGACTGGACCCTTGTGCTATTGGCCTGACAGCTATGTCCATGCACTCTGCCTTTGTCTCTGGTGTCAAAATCTCTGTTTCTGATGTGGTTGTATTTCAACAAAATGAGGTTCCGATGTTTGGCGAAACAGAAACAATTGTACCTTGGTTAGGCAGGACTTTCATCTCTCTTCTGGTCTTAGCCAAAGTGAGCTATTCACAACGGCTGAATGCATTTTTGCTGCTGAAGACACCGCACGGTGTTGTGATTAAACCTGAACTGCTTTTGTATCCCTGGCAATATATACTTACGCCAGAAATGATGTCGTTTATGCTGTCACAAAATGTATCCATGAGTCACCTTGTAATGCCTGTGATTTTGGCGCCTTTTATTCCTATCGTTGCTTCATGCGAATAAAATGCAGCATGTACTTGGTGTGAGAGATCCCTTGTGAATAAAGCTTGTTTTCTTTCTGCTTAAGAATTTCATGACTGGCTCCTTCACAATATGCCAGAATTCTGACAGCGTTCAGCCTGTCCTGCAAGGAAAAGCAGTTTCAGAGAGGCTGCAAAAAAACTTTCCCAGCAGCTACGCGCAGAATTGACCTTGTTTCTGGAGCAAGTTTTCCTCTTCGCTGTTGAACCATGCTGTTCTATTTCGCTGTTTTAGATTGAGTTCACAGATCCTAATTTTAGATCTAAAGATACACCACAGCACGCAGCTTAAGTCATATGGTTAGTTACAACCTTGGTTACATAGTTACTGGTTACGCATTCCTGAATGGCTCTGTAGCCATTCAGAAAGTTTGCATGAGCCACTGGTTTGGATAATGCACGGTGGAGCTTCTAACAGTGCATGGGCAGGTGCTCGCGCTGTGTTTTTCAGATATCACATGTATTCTCGAATGCGGAAAAAGGTACATCATAGCGCCAGCATGCGATTAAACCTTGAATTAAGTCGCAAGTGCTACTCTGTTATATCAGTGGCCCTTGCTGATATTGTGCATCATCTTTCTGTGGCGAGGGATAGAAGGATCTGCATTTTTTTTTCTTTTAGTGAGAATAATCTCATTACCACTGGGAACAAAGGGGAGCGTCGCTCAGTGTACAAAGTCCTTGGTGAAGCACTCGCCGCGAAATACCCAATGATGTTGTGGGGTGAGCCTGAAGAGCACCTTTTGGCTACGAGGACCCATGTTTATGTACTCTGAAAAGCGCTGTGTATAACAAGCTGATGCTCCTTTCAAATGAGAGTATACTTTTTATTCCAATCGTTGTAGGCAGATCTGTTCGCTTCACTGGTTCATGTCAGAGCACACCTTGTCCTTCATCGGCATTCAAAGGTTTACAAGTGTGCTCTGTTTCATTTTTACTTCCTCAAAGAACTAATGCAGCAAATTTGGTGGTGCTAACTGTTCTAAGTTAATGTCTTTAGAGTGCATATGACTATTAAATATGTGCCACTTTAGGTAGAAAAAAAAACAGTTTTTAATTTGGAGGTCGCAAGCATATTTAATTTCTTTCAGAGCCTATTCATCAAGAGGTTGACTGTGGCTCGAAAGGTGCGGAATCACAGAAAATCGAAAAGAGCGCATGTCACTGTTCTTTCAGCCACCACTGAGATCACAAAGGAGAATGCTGTTGCCGAGCTACAGGTTTGTTTGCATGTGCAATTTAGATTACATAGTTTTGAACATTGGTAACTCGTAGTCACTTTCTTTCTTTCAATGTGTTTCAGGCCTTGAAAGCGACCCATTTGAGCGCCGTGACGCTTGACACAGAAAGGATGCAGGCCCTCCTTAAAGTGACGTACGAAGAACGCTGCAAAAGCCATGATGATCCACTGCCCCAGTATTTCTTGCTAGAAGAAATTGTAAGTGCAAGTCTATTTCCGAGTCTCAAAGAATGCATCGCCAAGAATGCATGCCGGCATTTTCTAATATTCTGCTGCACGGAATAGTAGGTCACTGATATATAAAACTGTGAATTCTGTAAATTCCGATGCTACTCTCGCGTCGAATTGCGCCAAGCGAGATTTTCTCTACCATCGTGATAAAGGAGCGCGATTTATTGCCTAAATGCACCGAAACGTTGCCTCCGAGACGGCATACGCAGCCTGATCTCGGAGGTCATGACCAAGATTAGCGACAGCGCGAAAGAGATGCGTCAATATATTAGTGCTCTGAAGACGTCACGTGTATCAGAAGCGGCTGAGTAAGTTGTGCTCTCAGTTATCGAAATTCTCCTTTGCTACTTAAGACGTTTTGCAATCGCACGGCCTGTGAATCTTGTTGCCGTAGTGTGCTCCGCCGTGCAGAACCATGGAGCAAAAAAAACAGCTTCGGAAGGAGCTCATGAGTCGTGCACAAGCCAACTGTCATGATGTGCGCGGTAGGCTCATCTGGTGCGTTGTGCTTGTGGGTTTGTGCTGTGCCGTGCGCTGACGAAGACGACGATGAGATCAGAAAAGGCGGCATCGTGTCTTCTAAGTCAACCCAAGCCAGGGAAGAAGAGAGAAGGGGAAGAAGACGAGGAGAGCTTCGGTAACGAAAACCGAACGAAGCAGTAGCAGGGTGAAGCGCTCGTCGGGTCCTGGTCCCGAAGCCTACCCCTGTGCCTGGTGACCGCTCGAGCCTGGCTCCCGTCTACCAGGCGCTCCAGCAGCCGGCGCCGGTCCGTTGTTCTCGGACCCAGGCGTACTCCAGACCTGGGACTACTACTGGCTGTCCGGGACGTCTTTGCCACATCGGCTTTGCCGCACGCTCCGCTCCGACCATGCCTGTGTCATCGCTGCTGTCGGCGTAAGATGCAGCACAACTCATCGACTGATCCGCCCTCGACCGTCACACGGTGAAGTGATCACACAAATCTTGTGTAGTGCAGTGGGGGACTACGCTGAGGGTCAGACCTTGAGTCCTTCAAGGTCGTGCTAGTAGCTATAGGGCAGTTCTTCGCTGTTGCATTGTAACGCGCCAAGCTTCATCATCATTTTGTGGCATTAAAGCCTTATAACGTCAAGCTGCAAATGTCGTCGTCCGTCTCGGCAACAATTCTTTAAGTTGCCGTGATTACCCGAACCTTATCCCTCACACCAACCTCTTCTAACTAAATGTTTTGTTTTACGGGTCGATTGATTCCGCGCAGGCGGTATATTTGCGCACTTGATCAATAAAAACGGTTTATGCGTGACAGCACGTGTTCATCTACATGAAACGTATGTGGACTCGTGTTTAAGCTGAGGTTTTTGTCATTCTATGCTGTATTTGGTGTCACCAGTGCGCCTAATCTCACACTATTTTGAAGCAATGTGTTCTGTATACGACTACGTCTTGCTGTGGGTGCGCGAATACTCAAATAGTGAGCGGACGAATCATTCGAATCGCGATGATAGAGGGAAAGGGCGACGTGATGGCGGCCTACGAGGCCGTGCCGTCGTCGATGCATTACTTTAGATGCAGGAGAAAGCGCGAGGTCGTTTCGGCTGAAGCACTCAGGCAGAGCGTTCTCGGTGCATCATTGCGAGCCACGCCGCCCCCTTTTTGCCTGGCCGCGAGTGGACCGCGCTACCATGACCCCTGAGATCGGCTAATCTCGGAGGCCATGGTATATCTAGTATGCAATAGTCGGAATATTCGACGTGAACACCCGCACAGTGCTAGAGGTCGCGTGCGCCGAGGACATATACTCTCGCGCTCAAGGTCGTCTAGCGAATGATCCATGTCATTTTTGGCACAAAAGTAGCCTCGAGCATAACGCAGCCGTAGTGCATGGTCCTTTGTCTGTCGCGCATATTGATCTTGCGGTAATCCACATGCTGTAAACTTGGAATAGCCCTTCCGTATTCTGAAGGAAAACTGAAAAGGAACATGCTCTATGCAAAAAGATTCCAGCAAAATGCAGAACTGAGAGCCTCATTGGTATTCAGCACAGCAGAACATCACGCATTCATTAGCATCCTAGCAAAAAAAGCACCTTATTTGTTCAACAGGGATCCCATATATAAAATGTTTTCTTTAGTTTCGTTACGCCCATGCTAAAAAATAATATGGCCTAGCTTGAAAACTTCACGAGATGTATAAACCAAGGTCTTGGCACCTTCCTCAATCAAACACCAAAAACATGCAGACTCTCTGAACAGGCTGGTTGTTATTATTTCAACTGAGAAGAAACAAATTAGTTGCCTTCTTTTTTAAATTTAAAGGCACAGGAGTATCGCTCTGGAGCATGCCAGTACTATTTGGAGCTATGCTTCGAAATCTAAGTATTGAAATAGTCTTAAGCAGTGTGCATGCAGTAGCTAAGTGCTCCGAAATGCATATTTAGGTGCTCCAAACTGCTCCAAAACTAACATTTTGTTGCTCCAAATCTCGATTCGTGAGGGGGACCAGTGCACTTATCCAGTAATTAATTGTTATTAAATGGTCGAAATTAATATTGTATTGCTTTACGTCCTCATATCATGAGGGATATTAGAAAGAAAGCTTTATTTTGTCGTTAATATTAATCATCACTCTTGCTTTATCTTGACTGTTTTTCTCCAGCTTTGCATCGAAGTCGAGCTTAGGTTTAAAAGCAGCATTGGTGACCTGGAGAGAAAGCTAAGAGTAGTGTCGGAAGCGTTTTCATGCAAAGAACAACGTGAATGCACATTCATCGACATCGTCAAGCACTTGCAAGGCCATTCAAGGCACACGCTTATCAACGAGGTTTGTGGAATGATTACTAGATGCGTACACTTATCAATTACTGTTGCATCAAGCGCTTTTTCACAATTTGAATTTCGCTTTAATTATCACAGTAATATAAGAATGCTCCAAATTCTTGTTTTTTTACGAATCTCACTTGAGTATGCTGAGAAAGAATTTTTGCCGTGCTGTTTCTTCATGGCGCTATTGTGATATTTCACAGATGGCTCTACCGGATGACGTGCAAATCACTGCACCCCATGTGTATACCTGTCCTGAACACACTTGCGTTTACGCTGGAAGCGCTGAGCAAATAATCCGGATGGCTAATAGAAATATAGAGCGGGCCCTCATTTTTTGCCTGCTGACATATTACATCAAAAATCTAGAGTACCCGCCTGCTTTCTCACCGGTCCTTGTCCTGCTGCAAAAGATTGCCTTGCCGGACACACCCGTGCCTCGTGGACTGCTCACAAACCGCCTGAAGAATCTTCTTTTGCTCTTGAGAAAGAAGAATGTGTGCTAACCTTGTACTCCACTGATATTTTTGTTCGTCTTGGTTTTGTGCACCGTTTTGCTGGTTGGATATTACATTGTATACAGGTCACATTGCAGCATATATGAGAGTTGCCTTTTGAGTCCTTGAGAAAGCACGAAGGACATTTTAATAAAGGACGTTTTGAAAGTAACCTATGTCTTTTCGATTGCTGTATACCTTTGCAAAGGTTACATTCCGAAAGAAAAGGGTGTAACCTATATAAACAAGATTTAACCTTTAATTTTGTAACCATTAGAAAGGTTACAAATGTAAAGGTTACACTTATGTAACTTTTAGGTTATAGGTGCACAAAAATGTGAAAAAGTTCACCTTTGCATAGGTTACCATATTTAGAGTGTATTTCGCGCCCGAGTCGTACGTGCGGCATTAGCACGGTACAATATATGAACTTTGTTATTTGTGCTAGTACAGCAATCCATGTAGTGGCATTCTGCAGCTTAAGCTACAAATATTCAAGCGCCTAATGCTCTATTGCATTACGATTTGATCCTAGGCGGGCGAGCTGCCGGGCTTCTTCGGCGGGCTGAAAGTAGAGCGCAACGTCGAGGTTATTCTCATCAATGACGGCCGGCATTAGGGCGTCCAGCGTCGTTGAGGGGCTTCCGTGAACTTGTTTGAACGGCGTCATATGTGCGCCGTTTCTTACACTGCCGTGTTAACTTCAGGTTATGTGCGGAAGATATTATGGCGTCCCATGTCACGTGTTCGACGTACAGTACATTGCCAGCATGTCGGCGAGGGTTTCATTTAGCCGCTCGGTGAGGCCCTTCGCCTGCCTCTGTCGGTGACGAGGACTTTTGGAGCGCCGCGACGCAGGAGGACGTTCTCAACAGGGCATGTATAACTGTCTGAAGCGAGACAAGAAAGTTCCAACATCGTCGATAAGCCAACGACTCCGCCGATGTCAGCTGAAGCACGGCAGAATGACGGCATGCTCGGCCCAATGTTGCCGGTGAAAACCATCGGCTCGGCCGATGTCGGCGAAAGTACGGCAGAACGGCGGCTAACACGGCCCAATGTTACCGCTGAAAGCTATCGGCTAAGCCGATATCGGCGGAATAACAGAGAAACGCCGGCTATACTCGGCCCAATGTTGCCGGTGAAAGAAATCGGCTAAGCCGATATCGGCGGAAAGACGGCTGAACGCCGGGAAACGGCCCAATGTTGCCGGTGAAAGCCCAACATCGGCTGAAAGGCGGCAAAATCGGCCCAATATTGCAGGCGAAGTCATCGGCTCCGCCGATGTCGGCGCCAGGCTGGCAATGCTGGCCCGAGGTGGGGCCGCGCACAGCCGCTGTAAAACCAATATCGGCCCGACGTAGTGTGGTGCCTCGGCTCCTATCTGGGAGCCTCACCCGAGGCTATTCATGGTGCCTCCAGATCTGTTCCTTAGCCGGGGCCACGACCGCGCTGTTCCAACGCCCCGGCTACGTTGACGTGCTGACGTACTGCTGTGGCTGTGCCAAGGTCAGACGCAAGCCCGACTGCGTCGATTTCTTCGGACCCGCCGCCGCATCGCAAGACCGCCGCCCGCAGACTGTTAGTGCGCGTGACTGAGGGCTTGTAAAATAGGCTACTAGGATATGTTTATGTTCGTTGTGTACATGTTTGGACTCACGTCCTGGTTCGTGTCACATTAAACTTCTCTGTGTCTCTTGGAGGGTACGTCGTTCGTCTGGCCAACCTGCGTCCACATTCAGACCCCCACACTGCAGAAGTCCCGCTGGCCTAGTCGGCGGTGTCTTCCGTCGGTGGCACTCTCGGCAAATCTTAAGGTAGTTGGCGACGTCGGCCGCAAGGCGTGGCCAGTAGTATTTTTCCTGTATTCTGGCGAGCGTGAAGAAAACACCGAGGTGTCCAGCCGTCAGGTCGTCGTGTAGGGCTTGGAGGACTTCTGGTCGCAATGATGAGGGCACGACAACAATGTAGTCTGTTCAAAGTGGCGAGAAGTTCTTCAGGGCAACGCCGTTCCGTAAGAAGAACAAAGGCAGTCCTCGCTTGAATACCTTCGGAAAAACGGCGGTCTTCCACTCGAGGTACTCCATAAGGCCCCACAGTTCCGCGTCGGCTCGTTGCCTTTCGGCGAATGTCGTCGGCACTTGTAGATACGAGGAAGCAGTCATCGTCGTCGTCTTGCGGCGGCGCGTCGACGGGGGCACGAGACAGGCAGTCGGCGTCAGAGTGTTTTCGTCCGTACTTGTACACGACGGTAATGTCGAATTCTTGAAGCCTCTGACTCCATCGTGCGAGACGACCTGAAGGGCTCCTTCAAGGTAGCTAGCCAACATAAGGCGTGATGGTCACTGACAACTCTGAAGGGCCTGCCATAGAGACAGGGGCGAAACTTTGACGTCGGCCAGATGATGGCAAGGCATTCCTTTTCTGTTGTGGAATAGTTGGTTTCTGCCTTGGATAGTGACCAGCTAGCAGAACTGATAAGCCTTTCAAGCCCGTAAGTCTTTTGCACAAGGACGGCACCGAGTCCTACGCTGCTGGCGCCGGTGTGCATGTCGGCGAAATCGTTCAAATGCGCAAGTATGGGTGGCGTCGTCAAGCGTCGTTTAGGTTCTTGAAATGCTTGCACTTGCGCGGTCTCTCACCTGAATTCCACGTTAGTCTTCGTTAGAAGCTTCAGTGGTCTTGACTGCTCGAAGTAGTGCCTCAAGCCGCCGTTATGTTCGTCGAAAATCGAAGAAAACAAGACGACGTCGTCCAAATACAGAAGGCACGTCTGCCACTTCAATCCGGCCAGCACGGTGTCCATGACGCGCTGGAACGTCGCAGGTGCCGAGCAAAGACAGAAAGGCCTGACCTTGAACTCAAAGAGGCCGTCGGGTGTTATAAAAGCGGTCTTTTCTCGGTCTCTTTCGTCTACTTGGATCTGCCAATAGCGGGTTTTGAGGTCCATCGAAGAAACATACGTCGCATTGTGAAGTCGATCCAGAGTGTCGTCTATCCGTGGGAGGGGGTACACGTCCTTCTTCGTGATTTTGTTCAGGCGCAGATAAAGCAGAAGCGCAGTGTCCCATCCTTATTCTTCACTAACACCACGGTGATGCCCACGGACTCTTGGACGGCTGGATGATGTTGTCGCGTAGCATCTCGTCGACTTGTTTCTTTATCGCATCGCGCTCTCGAGTGGAAACTCTGTAGGGGCTCTGACGGAGGGGCCTCGTAATTTCCTTCGTTATAATTCGGTGTTTCGCCACCGAACTTTGTCGAATTCGTGATGACGACGAGAAGCAGTCCTTGTATCGTTGGAGCAGGGACTTGATCTGTTCTTGCTTGCGCTGGGGAACACTTGGGTTTACGTCAAAAGCGGGTTCCGGCGCTGGCGTTTTCGCGGAAGCTTCGGTTAAATATGTGAGGGTGAAGGCATTACTGGCTTCCACAATTTCTTCAATGAAGGCGACTGTCATACCCTTGTTCACGTGCTTGTATTTGTAGCTAAAATTCGTAAGCATCACCTTTGTTTTTCCTCCACGAAGCTCCGCGATTCCTCTTGCAACGCAAATGTCTTGATTTACCAACAGGTGCTGGTTACCCTCGATGACGCCTTCCAAGTCGGTGGCTCTTACGGTGCGGACGGAAATAATGACGCTGGGGTGGTATGGTGACCTGCTCGTCGACCACACTTAAGGCGAGGTTTCTTGGCGTCGTGGAGGGTGGCAGAGCTTCTTTTGAGGATAGCGTTATGGACTCAGATCTCAGGTCTATTACGGCACCGTGTTCACTTAGCAAGTCCATCCCAAGTACCACGTCCCTGGAACAGCGCTGCAGGATAAGGAAGCTCGCAGGATAAGTTCGGTCACTGATCCTGACTCTTGCTGTGCAGACTCCAGCCGGTCTTATGAAATGACCTCCAGCGGTGCGGATTTTAGGTCCTTCCCAAGCAGTCTTAACTTTCTTCAACTTCGCGGCGAATGACCCACTGACGACGGAATAGTCGGCCGCAGTGTCGATGAGAGCGGTAGCGATGTGTCCGTCGTATAGTAAGTCGAGGTCGCTAGTCCGCCGTCTTGCGTTGCGGGTACGTCGCGGCGTCAGGTCACGGCTACGTCGGTTTGCACCGCTGCTTCCGCGTTGCGTCGTCAGGTCGTCTTCGGTCCGCGAGGTTTCGTCGACAGGGCTTACCTCTGCTTCACGTCATGTTCTCCAGGTCTCGTTGCTTTGTCGTCGTCGGCGGCCGCCGAGGATCTTCGGCATTTCGTCATAAAGTGACCGCACCTCCACCGGTTGCAGCCCTTAGTTTCCAGATACGGGCTAGGCGACCGGCCCGAGTTTGGGCCAGTGTGCTGCCGGCGGTGCGGTGACATATAGCGGCCGGGCGACGGCGAGCGGGAAGGTCGTCGTTCTTGCCACTGTGTTCCGGTAAGGTAGTAGTCGATGTCGCCATGCCGTTCGCCTGGCTGCGGGCGTGGCGCGTTGACGTCGAATCCGCGAAGCCCCATCTGACGGTACTGGCAGCGGCGGTACGTGTGGCCGGCCTTCTCGCAGTGGTAGCAGAGCGGGCGGTTGTCAAGGGCGCGCCAAACGTCGGTCTTCCTTGGCGCCTAGCGCGGGGCATAGCGCTGGGCGACAGGTGGACGGTAGGGCGTCGATGGTGATGGCGGCGGAACTGCTGCGGCGGCGCGGCGTCTTGACGTGGACGAGGAGCGGGGGCGTTGCTTCGGGCTGCAGCAGCGTAGCTCATTGCTTGTGGCTCAGGCTGCACTGGTTCATGTGCTCCCCGAAATTGCTGGATTTCCTGGGTACGACGTCGGCGATCGGGTGCACTTGAGGCTGGGATGAGGGCAATAATTTACACAGCTCCTCCCGCACGATAGCTCTGATGGTGTCACGCAGGTCATCAGATTGCAGCGCGTGAACGTCCCCGTGAGTCGTCGCAGGAATGCGGCGGTTGCGCTGCCTCGTACGCATTTTCAGCGTCTTCTCGATCGCTGTTGCTTCCGTCAGGAATTTCTGGACGGTCTTGGGTGGGTTACGCATCAGCCCAGCGAAGACTTATTGCTTGACCCCTCGCATGAGGAAGCGGACTTCTGCGCGAAGAGATGGCAAGCAACGGCACCTCCATCTGGATCGTCGCAGCTATCGACCTCGCCGAATTCGCGACCGGATGCGACGCGTTACCGCGGTACAGCTAACCCACAAGATAAGACGTGGTTGCCTCTGGACACGACGCCCAGGGTACCACCGCGTCGACGAGCAGGGCAACACTCCTCTTTCGAGCAACGCACCGACCGCCTTATTCAAACTGGTCCGGGGCTTCTTACACCCCCCTGCGATTGCACGGACAGCCTCAGTGCACAGATGGATCAGTCGCCATCATCCCCTCAGCCGCCGCTACAACCACCACGTTCCCAGAGTCACTTTCAACGTCACAGGACTAAGACGTACAAGCGACGTGACAACACTCAAAGACGGCGACTATCTGGAGTATGGTGTGGTGTCGTCGCTATGCAAAGAGGCAACTAGACATCTACGGTGGGAATCGTGCATTGTGTGTGATGGGCGTCGGCGCGTGTTTATTCACCAGAACCGGCAGCCTGTGCGTGCCTCGCTGTGACGTGTACGCGATATGCAGGTGTATAAAACCGTATATGCCACCGCCGGCCGTATCAAACGTGCGATGAGCGCGTTTTACGTTCCGTGCCAGAGTGCGCTGGGCAAGTGATCAACAATGTTTGTGTAGTAGTAGAACACTTGCAATCTTGACATTCTTCTTCTTTGTATATGCCCGGTGATTGCTTTTGCTGTGTTCCGTTGTGTCGCGTTCGTACTAACGTTATCCGCGGCACAACGTGCTGAAAGTATGGGGAAGTGTAGTAAGAGACTATATGTGTGGTAAGAGACTATAACCCACAAGAGAGTACGCCGAACCAGAGACGACGACGACGGTGTGCGCGAGCGAGACGCCGCGAAGCTCGAGAGCTGCAGAACGTCGCCGGGCTGGAAGAGCGCGGCCAGGGGCGAGCGTCCAGGGAACGAGCAAGCGTTACGGGCCGGGCCTAGCAGCTGTTCCTGTGGTGAACGAGCGTGCGGGCCAGGAGCCGAGATCGTGGCCTCGGTGCCACGTCCAGGCGGTTCCGGCACAACCCGAGCTGACCCCGTTCCGGAGCCGAGATCGTGGCCTCGGTGCCACGTCCAAGCTGACCCTTTTCCGGAGCCAAGATCGTGGCCGTGGTGCCACGTCCGAGTTGGGCGTCGTCAGCGCGGGCCTGTGCGTTCCGCGACGAGCAGGCCGTCGTCTGCTCGTGCACCTTCGCACCACGCACCTGTCCGCTTCGTGCTGGCATCGTCGCTACCTGACTGCGGTACTGTCAGTGGCGTTCGACGGGCCTATACGTCAGGACGCGCCGATCCTCTCGCGTGTGGTTAAAACTAAAATTTAGGACTTCGGGATATCTGTATTGTTCAGTGAGACAAAGCGTGTGTAATTGTGTGAGTGTCAAGTCGATAAATGTGTTTCTTGTTCGTGCCTTGGTTATCCTGCATCTGAGGGCCCAAGAACCACCACAATGACTTCTATTGCGCAAAACGTACACGGACACAGGGAAAAAAGAGGAAAAAGACAACACAGGCGCAAACTCACAACTGCTTTATTTTGAACAACGAACTGTACATTTATCTTCACGCATAATAAACGCCCTCCACCGGTGGACCCAAGAATACACGAGAAAACTAAAGAAAACTTATTCAGCGTTACGCCATGATAAGAAACAAAGAACTAACAAACATTTTTTTTAGGAGTTCACGCGTCTGTAGACGGATTGTTGCATGTGCTTTTCAAGAAGTCGAATTCTTTGTCGGACATTGTGACGCAAGCTTGACTAACACAGTTCTTCCGTTGTGTCCTTGTACGCTTTGTGTCCTGTTCCTTGTGTCCGTGTATGTTTTGCGCAAAAGAAGTCATGAATGAGTACCAACTCGCCCAACTTTCAGTACTGTTGACCGCAGCTTGAATGCCCTCTTCGATTCAGCCGCTCAGCCGATAGGTAAAAATGGCTCTGTTATCCAAGATGGCTTGCTCTACAAGAAGAATTACACAGCTGATGGTTCCCGCCTTCTTTTAGTGGTGCCTAAGAATTTGAGTGCACCCGTACTTCATGCTATGCACGATGACGCATCTGCTCGGCACATGGGTTTCGCCAAAACGTACCATTGCATACTGTGTCGATTCTGCTGGCCTAGTATGCGACGCAATACAGAAAAGCATGTGACCAGTTGTGATAAGTGTCAGCGATTCAAGCGACCAAACACTGTTCCGGTCGGTCTCCTTCACCCTGTGACACCACCCTCATTGCCTTTGGAAATGGTTCTACTGGATCTTCTGGGCCCATTTCCACGTTCATCAAACGAACAACCGTTGCGTTATAGTCTGCGTTGACCATCTGACACGTTATGCGGAAACTAAAGCGATGCCAACGGCCACGGCTATCGATGTATCAAGTTTCCTCCTGTCTGCGGTTATACTGCGCCATGGACCAGCTCGTATTACTGTGAGCGATCGTGGTCGCCAGTTCGTGGCCGATGTAGTAGAACAGCTCATGCGTCTCTGCTCTTGTCGGTTTCGTCACGTGACCCCGTATCACCCGCAGACAAACGGCCTCGTCGAGCGCACCAACAGAACATT
The DNA here is from genome assembly GCF_013339695.2 of Rhipicephalus sanguineus. Taxonomy (NCBI): domain Eukaryota; kingdom Metazoa; phylum Arthropoda; class Arachnida; order Ixodida; family Ixodidae; genus Rhipicephalus; species Rhipicephalus sanguineus. The sequence goes on from NC_051177.1 coordinate 229,280,663, forward strand.
GACCAACATGCTTTCGATGTACGTCGATTCCTGGCACGAAAAATGGGACGACATCATACCCCTTATCACCTACGCCTACAACACGGCAAAGCATGAAACCTCTGGCTACAGTCCCTTCTGCCTTCTTTATGTTAGGCCACCCCGCAGCTTCCTTGACACCATTCTGCCTTTAAATGCTCATGCGGACTCTTCTATTGCCCAGACTCTCTGCCGCGCAGAAGAAGCACGTCGCATAGTTCGGCTCCGTACGTTGACGTCCCAGGACCGCTCCATGTTCGCCTACGATTCACGACAGTATGAAATAGCGGACAAAGTGTGGCTTTGGACACCACTTCGCAAGCGCGGCCTGTGCCAAAAGTTTCTGGCTCGTTACACCGGCCATTTCGTCATCGTCGATCGCTTAAGTGATGTCACGTATACGATTGATCGCTTCGTATCTCACGGCTACCGTTCTAGGCAGACACAGCTTGCTCACGTTGCCCGCCTGAAGCGCTGTCATCCCCGTGACTCTTAGCGCACGTAATTGATACTCACCCAGAGGGCTTCGTCTGGGAAAGGAGGAGTGTTACGCTGAAGCGACAACGGAGAAAAAGGTAGAGGAGAACGAAGTGCGTCTGTCTTTGAAGCAACTCGGGCTCGGCGCGGTAACCCTTCGTCCCCTATTCATTCGTGAATAAACGCACCCCATCATAACAATATATATATGTATATATATATCTATGTACATATATATATATATATATATATATATATATATATATATATATATATATACATATATATGTATATCTTGTTACGCGCACAGGAAAGGTTTAAAGGAGGTGTTTAATGCGCACAGAGGCACAAAAGACTGTGGTCATCTCAAGAGCAGCGTCGTCGTTTTCTTCTTCTACCGCTTCTGTCGATTTCCTCTTGCAGGGACACTTCGTAACCATATATATATATATATATATATATATATATATATATATATATATATATATATATATATATATATATATATAGTGCATCAGCGACACGTTAAACATGAACCTGAGGGGAACAAGCGAGGCGAGTCTGATCTTTGCATATAGTTTGATCAACCATGATTAGGTTTGGCTCGCGAACACAGTGCGGAAGGCAGTCTAGTGAGCATCGAATACTTGGCTCATTGAATCGGTAAGCAGAACCGTAATGCGAAAAGCGCTTGTTAGTTTTGAAGTCTCCTTGCTCGCTGTTTTCATTCGCTCTGTTGTACATTGCTGCTAACATGGGTACCTGTTGAGGGAAAGTCAGCAGTAAAGACAACATGCGTGTGTCCATGCCTTAACTTCCCTCTTAGTGATTACTTTTTCAACGGCGTCAAGTGGCGTTGCGGCAACAAAGGCAGCGTGTCGTCGGGTAATAATCTCGATCAAATTACCTATGATGATCAGGAAAGCAGCGTACACAAAAGAACTTCTTGAAAGGGTGTCGTTTCGCCTCACAAAAATAGTCCTGATATCTTGCCTCTCGATTGCATTGTCGCCGCGCGCCTGGCAATTCCAAGCCACGAATGACATGCTCGTTATCAGCGTAAGACAGCATTCTTGATAGGAAAGTGGCGAGCGCCGAGAATTCAAGACAGGAACCGCAAGCCAGCAGCAAAGCTGCCGGTGGAAGATATCTCTCTTTGTCGCGTTTCCGCGTCTCCTTGCATACCGCTTCGCCATCTGTTCCGCGCACACCGGTCCCCGCCGCCGTCGCCGCCAACCTGCGCCAGTCACCGAAGGGGGTGGGGGTAGGGGGGAGGAGAGGGGGCAATCTCTGAAAACCTTGACTGCTTAAGAAAAACACGTATTCCCATTATTCTTGTCGGTAAAACACCCCCTCCGTCAAAGTTGTGGGAGGGGAGGCGGGCCTTTGGGCCATACCCCCTAGCTACGGGCCTGGGCTCTGGACTCCTAGGTGTCTCCGGTCGGTCTTTGAAACTTCTTCCGAAGTACCACGGCCCGTACCGTGTGGTCTAGCAAGCCGTCAAGTCGCTTGACACTTATTGTAATCAGACAATGTTGAGGCATGATATTGTGCATATGGACCTCCTAAAGCCTCACTGTCACTATGCAACTGCCGGTAATTAGCCAGGATGGCTTTTTTCGAGGGGAAGTAAATGTGATAGAAAAGAGCGGCATTACTTGCAGAAGCAGAAAACGCTACTCCCGTAGAAAAAAGGCGACGATTCGACAGTACAAGCTTTGCGTTCGTTCTAATATTACTGGTTACGTTTCTGCGTCGTCTCTAATAAACCCTTTTCGAAAAAGGGCGCCCCTAGCGCCACGCACGCAAACTACAGTCTGCCGCCATTGTGAGGGCACCGTAGCAGACGACGCAGGCTTCGGCAACGTGCCAGTGCGTGACATTTCAGCACTGCCGAATCGTGAACTGTCATCAACGTTTTTCGTAGAGACGGCGTGCTGCAATGCTGCACACGTGCTGCGTTCCCATGTGCCACCATCGAGGATATCGCGACGAGAACAGCAATAAGGTACGCGATAAAACTTGAACAAACGCACGTGCTCTCTCTCCGTACGTGATGCCAAACGAACGCGAGGAAGGGCGCCGTTTTGTAAACGCGCTACAGAAACAGACGTGCTTATTTCACAGCGCCATGTGTAGCCTTGCTTTTACGAGTGAATATTCTTCTCCCGAGTGCCTGCATGCGGTTAATTGCGATAGATTGTTTGTGCAGAAATACTGCGAGGGTTCGTAAGGCCAGCGAGAAAAATAAAAATGAAGTTGCGTACCGTTCACTTAGTAGCGACACTACTCGCATATCCTAAGGCACGTGTGAACATTTTTCAGTACAGGCAAACAGGGGCGTAGGCAGAAATTTTTTTCGGGCGGGGGCACCACCTTGATCTGAATTTGGGGGGGGGGGGGCACGGGCCCGGTGTGACCCCCCCCCCTCCTGGCTACGCCACTGCATACAAATATACCCAACGCGTGGTATCCCGAAGACAGTTGCGTGGTGTGGCTTGCGGCAGACAGGATTTTCACCGGTTGCGGTCGCATAGTTCCGCGACAGTGACGTCCTTCCTTTCGTTCGATGAGAAGTTTGTAGTTTGTAGCTTCGGCGAGCCATTTTTTCCCGGTCCGGGCGCGCACGCGAGTTGGCTGTGGTCACGGTCCCGCAACCGCGGCAGTCGAGACAAACTGCTCGTCCAACCCGTTGAAGGGTGCAAAATGTTGCTCATTGTGCAGTGGAAGCACCTCAGAAAGACCAACGGAGAGTACTAAGAGCTCGTTCAAGCACGCAAACGGTGAGATTTCAGCGGATGACACGGAGAACTAGCCGCCAACACAAACATCACAGCACTCACGCATTTGACGGCTCGCTTTCCATGCCCTCACGATGGCGCTGGCTATCCCACGCTCCTTTGCGAAGCGAAACTGACGAAAAGCCCACCGTCAGGTGGCGTATTTATGAAAAGGGTCTATAGTAGAGTACCTCTTTAAAACGCTTCATTATATTATGAATAGCTGCACTCATGCTTGCCTTGATTTCGTTGTGCATTGCCTTCGTTTGGTTGAGGCTAACTAAAGTCTGGGTTCATTTTCTTCGTTATTAAGGAATGAGTTGCATTATAATAAATAATAAAACATGAGAAGTTTACTTGCTCCATTTCCAGAAGCGAAACCGAAACTGCAGCAAATATCTTGGGTGCAATGCTCCAGTGAAAAAACAAGCATATAAATCTTCAGCAGCGTTGTACTAGTAATAACAATTGCTGGAGTTCTACGTGCCCGAACCATAATATGTTGATGAGGCGTGCCGTAGAGGAGGGCTGCGGAAATGTCGACAGCTTCAGGTTCGTAACGTGCACCTAAAACCAAGTGCACGCGCCTCTAGCATTTTCGCCTCCTTCAAAAATGCTGGAGCCGCCGTCAAACCTGTGCCCTTTGGGTCAGCAGCCGAGCGCCTTAACCACTGTACCACCGCGGCAAACATAAGCAGTTCTGAGAGAGACAGAGAAAAAAGAGAAGAAAAAACTGCATTGGGATTTGAACCCGCGCCCCAGCGATTACGCGCGAACAGCCAGCACGGACGATCAACCCACTCAGCCACAGCGCGCGGCGGCTTTCACGTGATACGATAGCTATTTTAAAGGCAATACGGTCAAACGCTCCTTTCCACGTTCCTAGCAAGTGTCCCCATTTTCTAAAGAGCAAGAACAAAATGCAAAAGTGCAAACAGCTGCTTTCTGTTTGCAAAAATGTGCTGTAGACCATATTTCGATGCTTAACAGCGTAAGGAACGAGGACGACATTGGAAAACACAGCGCTGAACTTACAACTGGCTATATCTTCAAGCTTACAGCAATATATATGCTCTTTTCGCCAGGAAAGAAAAAAGAATAGAGCAAATGAAGCATAGAAAAAATTCCATAAAAAATCGTAGAAGCCCAAGAAATTTTTCCTTTCTTGAAAACTCGGTGCTGGCCTCGTGATAAAGAGTGCATGAGTGCAGCTTCGCTTGCTCTATTGAGCAACAAGAGTGAATTTCTCGTGATCGTAGAATATATGTGATATCGATGATGGGCTGTTTCCTGTGACTTCAATTTTTTGTACACCAAGCCTCCGATTGTCCCGTGACTAAAATCACGTAACATCGCACAACATCTGCTTACGTGACTACAATCAGGTAACGACACGTAACAGCTACTCACGTGACTAAAAATCACGTAAGATCCCGTGATTAGTCAAGCGACTAAAATCCCGTAAACTATTGAGGTGACATGTTTCCGCCAAAAACTTCGGAACAACCGAGTTGCGCGGGGCAACCTCAGCGTCTGCACTGGACTCTAATAAAGTTCTTTCTCTCTCACGTGACAGAAATCCCATCACGTAACTACTAGTGGCGCGAAAATTGCCCTTCAAAACCGCGTAACAAGTGCGTAGTGCGGGGAACCGACCGAAAGCGCACAGGCCGTTCGTGACCACAAAGAACCGGGCGCGCGGCGATAACTAAAGAAAGGAAGGCAAACTAAATGACGATTATTGCTGTGGGACAAAAATACGCCCTTTTTACTCCATCTTTTCTCTGAGTGTAGTACTATACCAGAAAAAACTTTGCACGTCTAGCAACAGCTTGGTATTACTAGCAAAACCTTAGAGGAAGCTAGGTCGAACACTAGCTCCGCTGTCGGTTCCAGCCTTGCGCAACTAGTACATGCTGCGCACGTTTTTATTTATAGATTTTTAAAATGGCATCTTATTGCGGTATGTTGAAGTGGGCTGCGTGTGCGTACGAAAAGCTGCTTAATCACATGATATTCGTTTTGTAACTGGCAGCACCAGTCCCTGGACTTCCACAACGCTTTCATCCACACACGTCATATCACACGGACCTATCCTATGCAGCGCACAGTGTTGTATGATGTTAAATAAAGAAGGCATGCTGGTCTTTTTCTCTTCACGTAGGACGATAGATATGACATGAGATCACTAAAAATCCCGGTTTCGCAACAAGGGTGATGCAATGATTGCGATAGCAACGAAAGTATTAAGGCTGCCAGCCGGGTGTCGGAACAAAATGTTTTTCGTTTCGGTTTTAGTTTCGTTGCACCGCAAAAAGTTGCGTTCCGTTTCTGTTCAGGAACGTAAAACAATGTTCCTTAACGGTTCGTAACGGTTTTTTATGCAAAAAATTGAAGCTAATGTAATCAAAGAAACATTGCCTTTGTGATGTAGTTACATGCACTACCGTTCTTCAGAGGAGCGGAAGTAACTGTACCACGAACTCCTACCAACTAGCACAAACCAGTGCTAATATCAAAGCCATAGAATTCATTTTCACAAAAGACAAATAGAAATCTTTTTAGTGGGCTCAATGCTTTGTGTGATGAAAAGAACGCGAGGCCTGCGCGGAACGCGCAGCACAGTCACAGCGAAGATGGAAGAGCGGACGTTGTAGAGCCCGTTGTAGATTCCCTTGTGGCAACTAATACAAGTACACATGCAAGGTACCCACTACACCATAAATCATCGTAATTTTTCTGAAGTAGCGAAGTTCCCACTATGCCATTTTTCGCCATCCTTCGGAGAATCGTGGTACCCGCTACACATCTGTAAGGCAATATGTCCACTTTCATAGATTCGCCTTCATAGATTACGTCTTCATAGATGCCTTCGTAGATTTCGAGAAGGCATTTGATTCGGTGGAGACGTCAGCAGTCATGCAGGCACTGCGGAATCAGGGCATCGACGAAGCCTACATAAACATAATGGAGAAATCTACAGCGGATCCACAGCCACTATAGTCCTCCATAAGGAAAGCGACAGAATCCCAATAAAGAAGGGCGCACGGCAGGGAGACACGATCTCTCCAATGCTATTCACCGCGTGTTTACAGGGGGTTTTCAGGGCCCTAGATTGGGAAGAATGAGGGATTAGAGTTAATGGAGAGTATCTCAGTAACCTGCGATTCGCTGATGACATTGCATTGATGATTACGAGTGCAAATCAGCGCAGCCGACAGGAGGGGACCGAAGAGAGGACACAGAGCGCTGATCAGCGCTCTGTGTCCTCTTCTGTCCCCTTCTGTCGGCTGCGCTGATTTGCACTCATAATCATGTTGTACCAACACGCCCAATCCTACAGTCTTCAAAATATTGCATTGATGAGTAACGCGGGAGACGAATTACAGCTCATGATTACTGAACTGGATACGGAAAGTAGAAGAGTCGGTCTGAAAATTAATATGCGTAAAACTAAAGTAATGTGGAACAATCTTGGCAGAGACAGCGCTTTGCGATAGGTGGCGAGACACTGAAAGTTGTAAAGGAGTACGTCTACTTAGGACAGGTAGTAACCACGGAGCCGAACCATGAGAGTGAAATAACTAGAAGAATAAGGATGGGATGGGGCTCATTCGGCAACCATTATCAAATCATGAATGGTAGTCTACCACTATCCCTGTAGGGGAAGGTATATAACAGCTGCATCTTACCGGTACTTACCTACGGAGCAGAAACCTGGAGACTTAGAAAGAGGGTTCAACTTAAATAGAGGACGACGCAGCGAGCGATGGAAAGGGAAATGGTAGTTGTAACCTTAAGACACAGGAAGAGAGCAGAGTGGGTCAGGGAACAAACGGGGATTAAGGATATTATAGTTGAAATCAAGAATAAATGGATATGGGCCGGGCACGTAGCACATCGGCAGGATAACCGGTGGTGAATAAGGGTCCATATTGCTAGCGAACACGCACAAAGGACAACATAGAAAGATACAGGACAATCGCTAGCGGTTGTCCTGTCTCCTTCTATGTCGTCCTTTGCGCGCGTTCGCTAGCAATATGGAAGCATACAATCAATACACACTAGCCCAGCTTAATGCATTAACGTGAATAAGGATAACTGACTGGATTCCAAGAGATGGCAAACGTGTGAGGGGGATACAGAAAATTAGGTGGGTAGATAAGATTAAAAAGTTTGTAGGCATAACGTGGCAGCAGAAAGCACAGGACCGGGTGTATTGGCGGAACATGGGAGAGGCATTTGCCCTGCAGTGGGCGTAGACAGGCTGATGCTGATGTCCCCTTTGTGCTGTGGCTGATGACGATGACGAATTATGGCTGAGCACTTTGCAGTGGGTGGGAAGCAGCGTTGCGGAATAGGGGCCTCCATTCCATTCCAATTCCATTCCGGGGAATTAAGACTTGCCCCAATTTCATTCCTTTCAATACCTCGGAATGAAAAAAAAAAAAAACTTAGCCCATTCGCACTCCGCGAATGGCCAGGCAGGTTGTCATGAGTAAGGAGAGGACGTATGGACGACGAAGACGACGAAGTAGGAGGAGAAGCACGCGGAACAGGCACGAGCGCGTGCAGGGTAGCACACGGCGCGATGCGCGTGACACGAGCCGTAAACGAAGGCAGCAGTTCGATGAGCTGGCATTGTTTGCGTGGCTACTGGAGAAGAAGGTCGCATTGGCAGCTACGTTCTGTCAACCGGAAGGCAGCGGACGTTCGATTCCGGAGGCCGTGACGCTGGCACTCCGTGGCGTGGCAGTTGACCTCGACACGCTCGGGCGAGGCTCCTCGGAGGTGCTGCAGCACCTTGCGGCAATTCCGGACGCACCAGCAGCAGTCCCCCTTCAAGATTCAGCCAGCAACAATCCCCGGGACGCCACGTCATCGGGTACAGCAGGGGCCGAGCTCGGACTTAGGCCTAAGCGACAGAGACGCCTTGCCACGTCAGCGACTGGGAAAAGGCTTACGGCAGCTTCGTGGTCTGTTAGGCATCGGGACGACAGTTCATCGGGACGACAGAGGATCGTCGGCGACATCGACTGGGGAACCAGCACAACGGAGGCTGGACTTACGGCGTGCAACGGAACCAAGTAAGAGTGTTCCATTGGCGAGGCCTAAGTGGCCAGACAGACTCTAGTAGCGACGCGAGTCGGAGGTGTAGAAGTACTGAGAATTGTTTATTTTCGCATATTGCTCTAGTGTTTGTAAGATTTTCATTGTCAGTTGTTTTGAGTGTTTTTCTTATAGTTTTTCTTGCGTGCAGTTAAATTATGTTTGCTGTGCCTACCTGCGCCTTCTCAATCTATCTCCAACGCACACGCCTCCGAGATCTGTGACATAACAATTGGCGAGCCTGCCAGGATCATCAGATTCCAGGATCATCAGGTCCCAGGATTCAATCCGGCCCAGTCACCGATTCTCAGGGGGAATAAGTTGGTGCGGAGATAGATTGTGAGCGCTTGACGGCGGTAGCTAAAGATCTAGGTATGACTAAAGAGGAGACTTTGAAGTTTTTTGCTACGAAAAACTGCGCAAAATAAACAGGGACAAGTGAGACACACGCACAAGCGCAGAGTACCAAGAATGGAGTACCAACTGGCCCAACACTCAGTCCTTTTGAAGTTTTTTGATAATGCCCAAGTAGAACATGAGCGCGAATTTGAGCGCGAAAAGGAGCTTCTCGAATTGAAGTTGAGACTAGCGCAAATTAATGGTGTTCCGCAAAACGACCAGAGCGTCACATCAGCATCCTCTGGCTCGCAGTCACCCAAAACTACCCGCATATGTCCGAGAAAGTTAATGGCGCCGTTCGATGAAAGACGTGATGACTTGGGTGCCTATTTACAAAGATTTGAACGGATTGCCAGGGGTCAAGGTTGGGACAGAAGGGAGTGGGCAACAGCACTCAGCCTTTGTCTCGTAGGAGAAGCCTTAAGTGTTTTTGGCCGAATGCCCGCCGATGACTCCATGGATTATGATAAAGTCAAGAAAACATTGTTGCAAAGATTTAGGCTGACGGCGGAAGGCTTCCGTGAGCGGTTTCGTGGGTGCAAGCCAGAGAATGCAGAGACAGCAAAGCAGTTTGTGTGCCGCTTGTCAAATTATTTTGAAAGATGCATGGAAATGGCGAATGTAGAAAAAAACATATGAAGGCGTACGTGATTGCATGGTCGTCGAGCAATTCTTGAATTGTTGCAGTAACAAGTTAAGTGTTTTCCTAAAAGAACGAAAGGTAGCCTCACTTGATGATGTAGCAGAGCATGCCGATCAGTATTTGGAGGCCCAGGGATTTAGAAACCTAGGGAAGGCAAATGAAGGCTGTGACAAAGCAACAACAGATGAGACAAAGGGTAGACCTAAGGGGGTACCGAACACGTCACAGCGACCACTCAGGTGTTTCCTGTGTAACCGCATTGGGCACCGAGCTATGAATTGTCGAACTGGAGATAGGTCGTTCACAAGTAGTGGTGTGCCAGTTGTGCAACAGAAGGGGACACCGGGCGAATGAGTGTAGGTCAGGGACTACAGACAAAGTAGCTTGTATAGTGGACTCCCAGGATGGTAGCACAAGAGAAGTTGGGACTAAAGACAAAGTTGCTTGTATAGTGGACCCACAGAGGGATAGCGTGGAAGAAGGTCAACAGGCACAGAAAGAAGGTAAGAAGGAAAGTAAGCTGTACTCTCAAGGTGTTGGGTTACCGGTAGTAGATGGAGAGGTTCAGGGACGAAGTGTGAAAGTTTTGAGAGATACAGGCACAAATATTGTTTTGGTGAAAAGGAGTTTAGTAGACGAGTCGAATCTAACAGGGGAATATGCAACAGTCATTTTGGTGGATAGTTCGGATGAGAAGGCTTCCAGAAGTTCGGATAAAAGTTGCAAGTCCATATTACACAGGTTGGGTGACAGCAAAGTGCTTGGAGAGGCCTATGTACGACCTGATTTTGGGTAATGTGCCGGGAGTCAGGAAAGTAGATCAGCCTGATACGAACTGGGAAAACAACAGGGACGTGGTAGGTGAACAGAATACAACCAGTGGTAGAGTAGCGGAACCAAAGGAGAGTGGTAAGAAGGAATCATGCCACGACAGAGTAAGAGAAGTGCAGACGCCAATAGCAGAAGTGGCATTGGCAGCAATTACGAGAACAGCCGCAAAGAGAGAAGAAGAGGCCACAAGATTGAAGGTGGCGACCATGCAGAGTATAGATGTAACCCCTACGGAGTTCCGAGAAGAGCAGAAAAAGGATGAATCGTTGAAGGGTTGTTTTCATAAGGTAGGGGAACCATTCAAGAAACAGCGAAGCAGGAATGTATTTGAGTTCCAAATACACGATGGACTATTGTATAGGAGATGCCAGTTTAGTTCAGGAAGGGAAGTACTACAGCTGATGGTACCCAAAGCTTTCAGGAAAGCGATACATATATTGGGGCATGACAGTGCCATGGCAGGGCATCAGGGAGTTAAGAACACGCTTACTAGAATTACTGAAGAATTCTTTTGGCCTGGGATTCAGTCAGAAGTTATAAGGTATGTGGAGTCCTGTGATGAGTGTCAGCACACAGTACCAAAAGGTAGAGTAGGCAGAAAGAAATTATTCGACCGTGGAAAAGGAGGGCTTGGCGTTAGTATTGGATATTAAAAGGTTTCGCAGCGATTTTTTCTGAAAGGATTTCAAAGTACAGACGGATCCTCAACCGCTAGAGTTCATAAATAGGGCAAAGTTGACAAATGGAAGAGTAATGCGATGGAGTCTTGCACTGCAAGAATATTCATTTAGCGTAGAACATATTAAAGGGAGAGAAAATGTGGGGGCCGATTTTATGAGTAGAAGTTGTTGAGCGGCCAAAATAGGTGTAGAGGGTAAAAAAGGGAAAAGCAAAGCTTCATAGCACTAAGAGGATGAAATTGTGCAACATACATGGTGATGTATTGATGTGTGGTGTATATACAGTGCGATAGGGACGGTTGACTTATATAGCAGTGTTATGAAGTGACCAGCGAAGTGGGTGTGTGTGACAAGTATGTGGTGAAGTGTCAAGTGGAAAGGCCTGTGAGTTGACAAGAAGACGGGCATTACGACAAAAGAAAGAAGAGTAGAGTTTTTTTTTTTAGAAAAAAACTTTCAAAAAAAAGGGGGCCTATGTCATGAGTAAGGAGAGGACTATGGACGACGAAGACGACGAAGTAGGAGGAGAAGCACGCGGAATAGGCACGAGCGCGTGCAGGGTAGCACACGGCGCGATGCGCGTGACACGAGCCGTAAACGAAGGCAGCAGTTCGATGAGCCGGCATTGTTTGCATGGCTACTGGAGAAGAAGGTCGCATTGGCAGCTACGTTCTGTCAACGGGAAGGCAGCGGACGTTCGATTCCGGATGCCGTGACGCTGGCACTCCGTGGCGTGGCCGTTGACCTCGACACGCTTGGGCGAGGCTCCTCGGAGGTGCTGCAGCACCTTGCGGCAATTCCGGACGCACCAGCAGCAGTCCCCCTTCAAGATTCAGCCAGCAACAATCCCCGGGACGCCACGTCATCGGGTACAGCAAGGGCCGAGCTCGGACTTAGGCCTTAGCGACAGAGACGCCTTGCCACGTCAGCGACTGGGAAAAGGCTTACGGCAGCTTCGTGGTCTGTTATGCATCGGGACGACAGTTCATCGGGACGACAGAGGATCGTCGGCGACATCGACTGGGGAACCAGCACAACGGAGGCTGGACTTACGGCGTGTAACGGAACCAAGTAAGAGTGTTCCATTGGCGAGGCCTAAGTGGCCAGACAGACTCTAGTAGCGACGCGAGTCGGAGGTGTAGAAGTACTGAGAATTGTTTATTTTCGCATATTGCTCTAGTGTTTGTAAGATTTTCATTGTCAGTTGTTTTGAGTGTTTTTCTTATAGTTTTTCTTGTGTGCAGTTAAATTATGTTTGCTGTGCCTACCTGCGCCTTCTCAATCTATCTCCAACGCACACGCCTCCGAGATCGGTGACAGCGGTTCAATTCCATTCCTATAGTTACTTAACGTAGGAAAGCCATGTTGATAGTTTTATCGACGTAAAAATGAACGCCCCATCAAGCTGATGTGATCAGATGCTTTAAGAACTACAAAAGTACGCAAAAGGCGTTACCAACGTCGAGGGATAGTAGCTTGGTGACACATCTCGTGCAGGACAACCACCCTACTAATTCCCATAGAGGCAGTTCTCCCGCTACCTATAGTATTTGCATGGTGAGCATGTCTGAACGAATGGTGATGTTTTATTATTGTTTAAGCTTAAATGCGTTAATGCTAAAATGACGACACAGCGTATTTTTATGCTAACAAAAGTAGCATTCATGAGGGTTAGGCAGTTTCGCCACGCGTCTGCAGCGGTCGTGCCTATGGAGAAAGCTAATATTTGGTTAATGGGGAACAAACCCCTTTGGATCTGTTGGTATTAGTTCGAACAGTGCATTGCTCGGGCACCTTGTGCCTTTGCATCGTATACGGCACACTGGGCCGCACTGCCCGTCAGCACTCACGCTTGTCAAGCGCGCCTCGCAAGCATGGATGGGGTGAGAACTTCCTGTGTTCGCCTGTGCGCAGGCATGCATTGTCTAGCGCTGTGCATAGAGTATTCACCACTTTCGTGAAGGGGTATCAATGGCAACCAACGCGCAGGGGTAATTTGTTTCTTTCTTCAGTATCTGCTGGAATACTGCATTTGTATGTACACTAACTTATGCCTCGGTTTCTAGCAGGCGCGTTGCTTATAAATGTACCATGCTTGTAATCAGCCAAGCCATTTGAAAAATACGGTTTATTGTTGAATTCGAGGCTCTGGCTTGCTAGTGTTTGAAGTTTAAAAAACAGCACGTAGACGAAAACGTACTTCATTCTCGGAAAAATAGGTAACTCGATTCCCATTCCATTCCTCCAAGCGTTGTCCCCATTCCATTACCATTCCATTCCGGGGTCACGGAAATGCGGAATTATGCCGGAGTCATTCCAATTCTGGAGTGGCAACTCCGAAACATTGGTGGGAAGCAATAAACCACACACTCTTTGCGCTGTTATCATTGTGCGATTACAGGTTGTTATTTTGCTTTTCTGCCACGCTATAATACATATGTTAACACGATTCATCACCTGACATGACGCCTGTATAGAGTATTATTTTTTGGAAGCATTTACGAGCACCAGCGTGGCACTGTGGTGGAAGACCCGACTGCCACGCAGAGGCGCGAGTTGAAATCACACACGATCTCAGAAATTTGTTTCTCATTTAATTATGTCTTATTTCACGCGATAGCGCTCACGGACACTGGCGGCGGCGGACAACTATGGCGCCAAAATCAGCTTTAACTTCAGCGCCGACAATGCCCTTTCCCAGACATCATATTTTTAGCGCAAACAGGAAGAAAAAGAACGAACTGGCTGAGAAGAGGAGAGGCAGAGAAGAAGACAGTGCACAGAGCAAGCGCTAATTCAGTTCAGGCAGTTCAGCCAGGGGCAAGCGCTCAGCCACTTCGTTCTTTTTCTTCCCGTTTGCGCTAAAAATATGACGTCTGGGATACAACAACAACTAGCCCGAGAAGAAGTTTTATTGAATGCCCTTTCCATTTTTGCCTGCGTGACATGCGCACAAAAGTCCACATTATTACAAACTTCTCTAGTTGCCACTGTTTTCGTTTATCGCACTATTTCAACATATCTTTGCTTTGGAATTCGTGCCTGAGGTACGCGCTAATACTGTACCCAGAGATATGCTCACATTGTATGAGCTCAGTTGTTCCGGATTTCATTGAGGGAAAAACCAGACTCCTAAAACACCGTAAGAAGGACGAAGAAGCACCGGGAAAAGAGTCACTCGGAACTGATTTATTCTCGGGAGAAACGCAGAACATATATATCCCGCACGACACATGCGCACACCGCACTGCATCAGCTAGTCACTACACATCAAAAAATACACGAGGTCAATAGAAAGGCATATATAATCAAACAACGACGAGCAAAATTGGAACTCAGACAAGCGCAAAACCACTGATGTGTCACTACACACAAGGCGCTTTTCTTCTTTATCCAAAAAGCTTCCATTCATTCCCGGGCCAGAGCATCTGAGCTTTTGGCAAGAACGGAAACGCCTGAAAACCTCGCCTCACAGGAAGAGTAATGGCAATGTGCAGGCAAATGTGCTGCCAAATTATTTCGAAGTGACAGCTCATGCTCCCTAACTCTGACGTTCAAACACCGACCAGTTCGGTCGATGTGAACCCGACCACAACTAACTGGGATTTCATACACCACGCCCACCGAGCAATCCACATACTTCGAAGAGTGTTTTTTCCCACAAGTGGAGGCTCTCGGTGGTTTAGAAATACGTGGACATAGGCCAGCCAACTTACGTGGCGCAGAAAAAACTACAGGCACATTGTACCTGTTAGCCACGTTCTTTAGGTTGTGCGCTACCTTATGAACATAAGGTACCACCATAGGTATTTTGACCATGGGCTGCCTGCTTTTCTTTGTGCCCTTCAACTTTTGAAGGAGGGTTTTGGCAACGGATACAACGACAGAGTTATGATAGCTAGCTGAGTGCAGCCGCCTAACCTGATCCAAGTAACTATCCTGCATATTGTGAGGACAAGGTTTCACCAGCGCTCCCTCGAGACACATGGTCGCAATGACCCTTTTAACAAGTTTAGAATGGGCCGCATCAAAAGGTCACAGCTCTTTGTGCGAACGTGGGCGATAGCCCCAGCACACGTGTCGCCCCGAGAAAGTGATGCACAAGTCTAAAAATTGCAATGTATTGTCAATAGGCCCTCTATCGTCCCATTGACAATATTGACAATCTATTGTCAACGCTTCAAGTTTTTTTCCTCATTACGATGAACCAGGGTGTCGGAAGGGAACGAAAACCGAAAACGAAAAACGAAAAAAAACGATATTTTCGACCGGAACGAAAACGTAACCGAAACTTTATGTATTATTTCGTTCCGGAGTGAAACCGAAATTTTTTCAATCGGTTTTTTGTTTCGATCATTTTTTTAATGAGAAAACTTCCCAATCCGGAGCAGCTGAGCTCATGCATTGTGAGCATATCTCAGGGTACAGTATTAGCGCGTACCTCAAGCAGGAATTCCAAAGCAAAGATATGTTGAAATTGTGCGAAAAACAAAAACAGTAGCAACCAGAGATGTTTATATTAACACAGGGGGACTTCTGCGCGCCTGTCACGCAGGCCAGCGTAGAGAGGGCATTCTCGGCGCTGAAGTTTGTTACAGCGAAAGCTGTTGGGAGATCACATCAGCTGATTTTGACGCCGTAGTTGTCCGCCACCGCCGGTGTCCTTGACCGCCATCGCGTGATATAAAAAAATTTAAATGAGAAACAAATTTCTAGGATCGAATAGGATTTCAACCCGCGCCCTCTGCGTGGCAGTCGCGTCTTCCACCACAGTGCCACGCTGGTGCTTGTAACTCCTTCACAAAAATACTCTATACAGGCGTCATTTGTCGGGCAAGAAATACTATATGTAATGTAGCCGGGCAGAAGAGGAAAATAACAACCAGTCATCACACAATGCTAATAGCGCAAAGAGTGTGTTGTTTAATGCTTCCCACCAGTGTTGCGGAGTTGCCCCACCGGAATTGTAATGACTCCGGAATGAATCCACATTTTTGCGACCCCGGAACGGAATGGGGACAACGCTTGGAGGAACACAATGGAAATGAAATTAGTCGCCTTTTGCACGGAATGGAATGGGAATGGAATTACGCCTTTTTCCGAAAATAAAGCAGGTTTTCGTCTACGTGCTGTTTTTCAAACTTCAAACATTTGTAAGTCAGAGCCTCGAAATTAACAATAAAGCAGGATTTTTAAAATGGCTTGGCTGATTACATGCACGGCACATTTATAAGCAACGCGCCTACTAGAAACCGGGGCGTCAGTTAGTGTACAAACAAATGCATTATCCCAGCAGATACTGAAGGGAGAAAGAAATTATTCCGGCGCGTTTGTGTCCATTGATACCCCCAGACGAAAGCGGAGAATACTCTGTGCACAGCCTGATCTTTATTTCACGAGCAGTTTCGTACCTGACACACGTAAATACCCTTTGCGACAAGGAAGACATTGCATACCTGCGCACAGGCGAACACTGAAAGTTCTCCTCACCCCATCCATGCTTGCGAGGCGCGCTTGACAAGCGTGAGTGCTGACGAGCAGTGCGGTCCAGTGTTCCGTATTCAATACAAAGGCACAAGGGTGCACTGTTCCAACTAATACCAGCAGATCTAGAGGGTCTTATTCCCCATTAACCAAATCTTAGTTTTCTTCATATTCGCGACCGCTCCAGACGCGTGGCAAAACTGCTTAGTCTTCTTGAATACTACTTTTGTCAGCATAAAAACACGCTATGCCGTCATTTTAGCAATAACACATTTAAGCATAAACAATACTAAAACACCACAATTCGTTAAAACATGCTGACCATGCAAATACTAAGTTTTTTCATTCCGAGGAATTGAAAGGAATGGAATTGCGGCAAGTTCTAATTCCCCGCAATGGAATTGAAATGGAATGGAGGCGCCCATTCCGCAACACTACCTCCCACCCACTGCAAAGTGTTCAGCCATAATTCTTTATCATCGTCAGTCACAGCACAAAGTGCACATACTGCCTTACAGATGAGCGAGTACCACGAGACTCCGAAGAATGAAGAAAAATGGCATAGTGGGAACTTCATCTCTACTTCAGCAAAATTAAGATGATTTATGGCGTAGTGGGTACCTTGTATGTGTACTTGTATTAGTTGCCCCAAGAGACTCTCCAGCGGGCTCTACAAAGTCCGTTCTTCCAGCTTTCGTTGTGATTGTGCTGCGTGTTCCGCGCACGCCTGGCGATCTTTCTATCAGAATAGCGGTCTCGCACATCAGAGAGAACACTAAGTGACGTGCTGCCTCTGAGGTCCTGCTCACTACCTTGACACAAAGAATTGAGCCCACTAAAAAAATTCGTATTTGTCCTTTGAGAAAATAAATACTATGACTTTGACATTAATACTGGTTTGTGCTAGTTAGTAGGATTTCGTGGTACAGTTATTTCGGCTCCTCTGAAGAACGTATTTTACCCTTTTCCCACTTTCCTAAGAGGAGGGCAAGTAACTATACATCACAAATCCAATGTTCTTTATGATTACCTTAACTTCAAATTTTTGCATAAAAACCCGTTACGAACCGTTACGGAACATTTTTTTTCGTTCCGGAACAGAAACGGAACGAACTTTTCGCGGTGGAACGAAACTAAAACCGAAACGAAAAACATTTCGTTCCGACACCCTGCGATGAACCAAGTAGCCCAGCAAAAAGTAATTCTAAGTTCCAGATTGCGAAGTCTTCTGGTGAACCGAAAAATGATTGAAAAAATTTTGGTTTCACTACGGAACGAAATAATAAATAAAGTTTCGGTTACGTTTTCGTTCCGGCGAAAAATATCGTTTTTTTTCGTTTTATGTTTTCGGTTTTCGTTCCGTTCCGACACACTGGCTGGCCGCTAACTCTTCTAGATCCAGTCTCGAGTAACTCTTCAAAATGTTGCTGTAACAGAACACCGCCACTCCAGATTGGAAAGGGGGCTTCGCAAAGTATCTTTGCATTGAGAGCGCAGCATGTAGCCGTCCGTTGATGCCTGTCGAGATAGCGATTTTGATTTCTCTGAAGTTAGGGCGAAATCTTTGCACTGCTGATGAAAAAACAATAAATAATGTTTCCTATTCTTTGCTTGGCTTAATTATCTGTTGGTTTCGTGAGTTGTGTCTAACAGAGAAAATAAACCCTCGAACAATTCTCCTTCTTTCGACAGACATTTGCGTTAGCCCTAAAGTAAAAAGCAACTGCAAAAACGTCTTTGTCACTTCATTACTATGCCTCGCTTTTCTAAGCTTATTTCGTTGCCTTTACGTTCCAGAATTGTAGGTACAGGGAAAGATCATAACAAAATCATGAGGACGGAGAAATAAATTTCCACCACAATACGCGTGCGAAAGTTCGAAAGAGCTTTGTTCACCATAACTTGATCGGGCGTTCTGTTCCTAGGGCGTTTATAAAAAAATAAAGTAAGAATTACAAATGTAGATGTGAACGATCTGATACGCGCTGAACGATCTGATAACAAAATAAAGAGAAAAAGAAACGGCAGCTTAAGATTGCAGTGAAAAACCGAAACGAAAGTTCTTTTGTTTTGTTTCGGCGGCGACATCTTGAGGGAAGCTGTGCAACTAAGTCACGGGCTGAAAAAAAAGACAGGTGATCCGACGCCAGGAATCGAACCGATGACGGCGCGGTGATGCCGCGCTCCGAGCGTGAGCGATAAGCTCACTCGGCCACAGACTCGGCCACGGACTACGCCTTGTCGCCCGTCATAAGCAAGGTTTATCAATTTACCACAAGCATTTGAACGCCCGCGTTTCAAAAAACGCGTTAGGGAACAATGCTATGCCAACTGCAGCACGTTGAGAATGGCTTCAAATGAAAGCTGAGTGTCAGGACTACATGTGAGTTTCTGACCATTAACATAACTTGCTTAGTTTTACCACGGTGGCCGTTTTGTCTCGAAAAACGGGCCACATTTTTCGCCGTTTCCATAGACTCACATTGTACAGTCTTTAACTGCTCTGGGAAGAAAACTGAAGCTTACTGCAACATGATCGCTGTAGTCCTTTCGTGCGTTTAGGTTTCCAGAAGCGCTCTGCGGTCTGCGTTTTTCAACATTCAACATTCACCCTCTACACCTAATTATTCGAGAAATACTGGCTAGTTCTTTTGAAACCGCGCTAGCTTCGCGCCACGGCCGTCATGGGCGCTGGCTGTTATGTGTTCACAAAAGCTGGATATGCTATCTCGTAAGAATATCGCGAGGCCATTTAACCCGTGTTTGTCAACTTTGCCTGTTCTTCAAAGTAACAGTGTAGTCTTTTTAAGCGGTGAAAACCTCACCCGGTGGTCTAGGGCCCCCCATGAATGGTGGCGGTGGCCCAGGTTGGGGTGCTGGACGGGATGGTCCTGCTGGCGGGGGAACGCCTGCATGGAAGTAATTTATGTGAGATACATTTGTCAAAGTCATTGTTAAACACAAAATTGCTAATGGAAAAGGGAAAGCGTTCTGCGTTGAAGAGAACAATGCTTGTTTTGAAACGCCTTCTTCTCAAACGCCCTGTTCTCTAGCCTTGCTCTCGGCGAAGTCAAATTACGCGCACTGATCTTCTTAGCTTGTTATTGATATTCGACAGGTAATCTCACTAAAGGCGCGCCCTCTCATCCTTTTCGCGTGGGCCATCAATTCCGTGCTGTGAAAAGCAAGGTGATCCAGGCGGTGGTCCTGCTTCTCTCGCAAAGCTTCAGACTTATGCTGTCCGTGGTATTCCCTTAAAGCTTACCTCCATTAAATAACGCCTGGGTGAACGTCTTCCGATGCACCAGCGCCGCCACTCGCAACGCCGTGACGTAACACCACTTTGTCACGGCAACCCGACGACAACGGCCCGTGTTACTACTACCGACGCGTCGGGGACAGAGCCCGGCAATGTCGACCACCCTGTTCCCCTGGGCATACGGAAAACGCCAACGGCAGCTTGTAGAGACGGCCGCAACCTGTCTACCCCGAGGCCGTCGCATCTTTGTCGCCGACCAAATCACGAAGCAGCGGTTCCTTGTCGATAGCGGTTCCGATATTTGCTGCTACCCGCGATCCCATATTCAATGTCCCCGTCCGCTTACGTCTTTCGAGCTTAGTGCGGCAAACCGCTCCACACTCAAGACGTACGGCTCGCTCCGCCTGCACATCCAGCTCAGAAACTTACGCCATGACCTTCACTGGAACTTTGTCATTGCCGACGTCGCCGAGCCAATCATCGGCTCACACTTTCTGGCGCGCTACAACCTCCTTCCCGACTGCCGCAACTACCTCATCATTGACGCTACAACGGGACATTCCACACCAGGCCAGCGAACGACCACCCAACAGCCAAGCATGAAGGTACTCAGTGTTGACAATCATTCGCCGTACCACGCCAACCTCGCCGAGTTTCCCGGATTGACGCGCCCCAGCGGACTGCCACGCAAAGTGCAGCACACCACCTTGCACTACATCCGGACCACTTCAGGCCCCCCGGTTTTCTGCCGCGCCCGTCGCCTTGCCCCGGACCGCATGCGCATAGCCAAAGCAGAGTTCGAGGCCATGCTCCGCGAAGGAATCGCCCGCCGCTCTGTCGGTCTATGGGCCTCGCCACTTCGCCTCGTTCCGAAGAAGACCGAAGGCTGGCGGCCCTGTGTGGACTACCGTGCCCTTAACGCGCGCCACATCCCGGACAGGTACCCCGTCCACCACATACAGGCCTTCGCCCATCGCATTCATGGCTGCCACATGTTTTCTGTGCAAGACTAGGCGAAGGTGTACACGGGACGTCAATGCGGATGACGTCCTGAAAACGGGAATTATTACTCCTTTTGGCTTGTTCGAGTTTCTCTTCCTGAGCTTCGGCCTGAGGAACGCTGGACAAACCTTTCAGTGCTTCATCGAGGAAGTAGTCCGTAGCCTCGACATCTGCTTCGTTTACCTTGACGACATACTGGTATTTTCCCGCGACGCCGAAGAGCACCACAGGCACCTTCGTCTACTGTTCCAACAACTCGATGACCACGGTCTACCCCAAAAAAGTACGCTAGGCGCATCAGTCGTCCGCTTCCTCGGCCACGAAGTTTCATCTGAGGGAACTCGGCCCTTGCGGCAATGCACCTCGGAAGTGCAAAATTACCCTCCACCCGCCACCGCTAAAGACCTTCGCCGCTTCCTCCGCATGCTGAACTTTTACAGGCGTTTCTTGCTACACGCAGCCGACTACCAGGCTCCCCTCCATGATGCTTTGGCTGGCCTACGAGGAAACCAACCCGTCACGTGGACACCGTCGTTAGCGAAAACTTTCGAAGATTGCAAAGCCACCCTCTGCACCACCACGCTTCTCACCCACACCAAGCTGCCAAGCTCGGAAGTAATCATTCCTTTGCTACCCGACTGTGCGCAGCGTCGGAATGCTCGCCCCGCTGCTGCTACTACGCTAATAAAACAATCGGTACGTTTTAGTTTCGGATGCGTCTTTCCATCGACACGGCATCCCACACATCTATCTAACTAGCCGCTACGTTTGGGTGCTCTGGTGGTCGCATGTTTAATTTGGTACATACCGAAATTGCGAGAGCAAGGCATGAGGGAGCGCCAAACATCACTCTGAAGTGTTGACATGAATAACGTCAGAGGCCTACGTACTATCGCGCTCAGTATGAGCTACATCACGCGAATACGTGGCCGAGCGCTCTGCAAGGTTGTACAGTGGCGCCAATTATCGCATATTTTCGAGTTATCAGGAGAGAGTTTGGCTGTCCCTACGAGCGCGCATAACCTCCACTTTCACCGGCGCCCTCGTTTTGCCCTGCGGTAATATCAGCTTCAAAAATGATAGCAAGCAAGTGGGGGCGATGCGCGCTGGCACGAGCAGCCAAACTCTCTCTCGATAACTCGAAAATGTGTTACGCGAGTGAGGAGTCGCTTGCAGGGTAGGCTAACTACAAGATATATTTTCAAGAGCGGTTGCAGCGCTGACCAGTCTGGCTCTGAGCTCGAGCAGCGAGCGACCTTCGTCCTCTTCGTCGGGCGCGCACGCGCTTCCACAATATGCATTGCGGCAGCCTACATGTAGCATACCCCCGGCTGCAAAGGCGTCGTCTCGGCGCATCTAGACGGCGACGTCATTGGGCAAGCGGTACTGCTTCAGGCGTGCGACGTGTACAATGTCGCTGGCCTGCGGGGTGGATGAAGACGATGAGGCAGCAGGAGCGATTTCATAAGTTACGGGAGTCGCGGGACGAAGCACTCGGTATGGCCCTGTGTACCGAGAGAGTAGTTTATCGGACAGGCCAACGTACCAGGTCAGAGACCACAGCAGAACCAAAGAACCGGGCGAAAAGTGCACGTCGCGGTGTCGTTGATCATACCGACGGGGTTGGTTCACTTAAGAGGTCAGAAGGCGTGTACGAGCGGCTTCGCGTGCATGGGCGGCCCGGCTGATAGCGTCCAGGGCATATTCAGTGGTCGGAGCTGCTGGCAACGGAATGACTGTATCGAGGGGCAACGTGGGTTCGCTGCCGAACAACAGGAAAATGGGGAATAACCAGCGGTGTCATGGCGCGAAGAATTGTAGGCAAATGTCACGTATGGTAGAGCAAGGTCCTAGTCGGAGTGGTCTGAGGAAACATACTTTGAAAGCATGTCGGTTCAGACGCTCCGTGAGGCCATTTGTTTGCGGATGGTACGACGTAGTGAGCTTGTGCCGCGTTTCACATGAACGCAGGATATTCGCTATGACACGGTCCGTGAGCAGCTGACGTGGAGCACCATGCTGCAAAATCACGTCGCGCAGAAGAAAATCGGCGACATCTGTGGCGCAGCTTGCTGGAAGATCTGTTGTGATGGCGTAGCGTGTGGCGTAGTCTGTGGCCACAGCTATCCACCTGTTGCCAGGAGAAGACAGGGAAAAGGGCCCAGTAGTTCCAAGCCGACGCGAAAGAAGGGTTCGGACGAAATGTCGAGTGGTTGAAGGCGCCCAGCCGGAAGCGTCGATGGTGTTTTGCGGCGGTGACATTTCTCACACGCCGCGACGTATCTTCTGACGGAGCGCGCGAGATCTGGCCAATAGAAGCGACGGCAGATCCGGTCGTATGTGTGGGACACACCAAGGTGACCGGCAGTTGGAACGTCGTGAAGATCGTGGAGTACAGCCGAGCGGAGGTGTTTGGGTATCACAACCAGCACGGATGGGCCGTCTGGATGAAAGTTTTGGCGGTATAGTGTACCATTCTGGAGTACGAACGAGCCATGAGATCGGTCCGATGGTGAGGATTCGAGGCGCTCGATGATAGCCCGTAAGGATGCATCACGGCGTTGCTCGTCGCCTATGTGTGCCAGTTGGGAAAAGGAGCACACGCAAGCGTCGGTGTCAGGGACGGTGCGCGACTCGCCAACCGGATAGCGAGAGAGGAAGTCGGCGTCCTGATGCAGGCATCCAGACTTGTATGTCACTGCAAGAGTGTATGTACTCTTGCAGTCGTAGAGCCCAGCGACCCAGTCGACCTTTGGGATCCCTTAAATGGGTACTGACACAAAATTTCGCGGCCGAGATAGCCTGCTGGGTCGATTCCTGTGTACATGCGTGTACCATCTGCAAAATATCGACAGCGAATAAAGCTTGGAAGGTATTTTATATGAATTTTGAAGTTCGCGAGCGCGATCCAGCATTATAGGCCGCACCTGGTGCATTGACACCCTCGGAGGTGACCCGAGGTGATCCCCCTACTTGCTCTACGTAACCGTTGCAGCCGGTACAAGTTATGATGACGTCGTAGCCGCCATTTCTCTTTTGACGCGCTTCCCGACAAATCGCTCCTCGCCAGCGGGTCGAACTGAAGTGATTCGCCACGTCAAAAATTTCTTCCATCCCTGCCGCAAGAAAATCGTCGCCATCAGACGACGATGAGCCCGACGACGACAGACCGCGCGGAAATGCGTCACTGTTCTTTGTTGCCACGTGACCGAGCGTTTCACTCGCTAGGTGGTGATAGTTGCGCCCGGTGGCTTGTCGTTTTTGGAGCTCTGTCAAACCGAAACTGAGGCTGTGTCGGTAATGAGGAGCTTGTAATTAATTATCTGTCGCGCGCTGCGGCAAACGATGTGCCGTGTTATGACTAACAGGCCCCCAGCAACACATTGCAGCAAAAAAACGCGGGGCGAAAATTTTTGTGTCAGGACTCCTTTAATGATGACATGATCCAGGGCGCTGTACAACGTTGCAGAGCGCTCGGCCACGCGCTCGCGTGTTGTAGCTCATACTGAGCGCGATAGTACGTCATGAAACCGTTTCCCTCAGTCACGTGTGGCACATGCCCCTGTACCATGGGCCCTGCTATGCTGGTATGCTCCACAGGTTATTCACAGCTTATAATCTACGCAGGAATGACGATCATAGTCACTTGTAATGTTGACTCGAGAACGTCAAGAGGCACTAAAGGCAAATAACAATTTATGTCAGAGTGAAAGCTCAATGTATGACAACGTCTAAAACGGCAATATTAGCAACAGCAATGGCCTACTTGCCGAGAAATTAAGCTAAATGTATCACACGATGAACGCCACGAGCGGGACATTTTGGAAATTACTGCGATCACGTGAGAGAGTCCGACTACAATTAATCACTTGTAATCAAACTAGCTGCAATAAAAAAAGAACCTTCCGTGCATCGAGAAACGTAATAAAATGCTGCTTGCTCGTTTCTGTTCGATTCATGGAAAATGGAACCTCTTTGACGTTGCCATGGGGAAAGGCGCGCGTGGTTCAAAGGTTCCGTTTTCGCCGAACTGCGCTTCGCCCGGCACCCTGCTTCGCTCACGCGGTCGCGTCTAAGTGATAGTTTCGGTATTGCGTACTGCCGCGTGTGCTTTGCGCGCTCGTGAAAGTCGCTCTGACAGAAAGTTCGACAAAATGCCGCATGCATATGATGTTGCCGGATGCCCGAATGGTGTACGCCCCCAGTAATAATAATAATATATCTGGGGTTTAACGTCCCAAAACCACGATATGATTATGAGGGACGCCGTAGTGGAGGGCTCCGGAAATTTCGACCGCCTGGGGTTCTTTAACGCGCACCTAAATCTAAGCACACGGGCCTCAAACATTTTCGCCTCCATCGAAAATGCAGCCGCCGCGGCCGGGATTCGATCCCGCGACCTTTGGGTCAGCAGTCGAGCGCCATAACCACTAGACCACCGTGGCAGGGCTGTACACCCCCAGTACACGCCGCCGCGCAGTGAAGGCGGGAAACGTCGGGCACGGCAACAGTGACGTGAGAAATACCGCTTTCAGGCGGACTTGAAGTGCGCTAACGCGATACGGACCACTCAAACGTGATTTTATTTCAAAGTAAGCACTTCCTTGGCACAAAAGTAGCACTACGAAGTTTCTGCACCGTTATTTCAACAGTCAACGTCGACCTAATATTTGCCTTTAGTGTCCCTTTAAGGAGACCGCGTCGCAGTAAATACAGCATCGGCAGCGTTGTCGGAAGCCGAAAAATCCACACGAATGAATAGAATAAAGACCAAGATGTGAGCATGAATCGAACCCAACCATTATTAGTGACTATTCTTAGTGTTGGCTAGGATAGCCAATATTATAACAAGATACGAAACAATAGGTATGTACTCCTGTCTCAGCAAGTCATATTTAATCGTTGCTCGACGCCGGAGAATTAGGCTAAGGAACCCTACGTGCGATCGTACATTGTACTTAGTTTCCATATAACTGCCGTCTGTGCACTATCGTGAATGCTGACGTTGCGTCACACCTTAAGTTACCTTTTAAGCGCCAGTGCAGTGGACGTGTCTACTAAGTGGCACAAGTACAGCCCCTACACAAACGCGTAAATTCAGCTCAAAACCAAGGTCCCACAACATAGACAGCTACTCGCTGACGGCTTCGCCTGAAACCAATTCCCACAATGCGTGAGATCTGCGGAATTCTCCATTATCTTTCCTAAATGACACAATGAAAGCTCACAAGTACTCCTGCTGCCTCGAAACGAAGAATGGGTGCGGTAGTGTCGCTACAATGTTAATTCAAACATAACTAGGGATATGCATAGAATAGACCCACGCTGAGTCTTCTCATAGGATTTTTCGTGAAGCCATTTCACCCGTGTTTGTCAACTTTGCGTGTTCTTATAAGTAACAGTGTAGTATTTTTAAGCGGTGAAAAACTCGCCCGGTGGTCTAGGGCCCCCTATGACAGGTCCCGGTGGTCCAGGTGGAGGTGCGTGACGGGATGGCGCTGCTGGTGGGGGAACCCCTGCATGAGAAGAATTTATGCGAGACACCTTGTCACAATCATTGTTAAACAAAAGAATGCTATTGGAAAAGGAAAGCCTTCGGCATAGAAGAGATCAGTTCTTGTTTCGAAACGCCTAGTTCCCGGTGAAGGCAAATTACACGCAGTGGTCTGGTCTTCTCAGCATGTACTTGTTATTCAACATGTAATTTCACGAAAGGTGCGCCATATCATCCCTTCCACAGGGGCCATCTTTCCGTGCTGTGAAGATCAGCGTAAAATGTGATTGTGACAGGTTCGTTTAATAAAGCCAGTTGAATCAGCTGTGCAATACTATTCTTGAATAAGAGACGGAGGTGAGCGTTTGATTTTCAGACAAATGAAAATATATTTGCACACACAAAAAAAATAAACGAAAGAGAAACCTTAGAATCAACAAAAGGTAAACTAACAAGCGTCAGCCTGACCACCAGTACATAGCGTTCTCCTTAAACAAGGGAAACTTATTATAAGCTTAAACGTCGTGCAAGTCCACACGCTAATGTCGTCAGGAAAGTCCTCATGTGGAACCAGAGTAGTACGGCTCACGAACGGGTTGGACACTCAAGCAGTCAGGTAGGAGGACGCGGTGGTGGAAGTCTCCAAGCTCGGGCCCTCAGCCCGACGACTCACTTCCGCTCCCGGTGGATGCCGTCATCGGCGGTGCTGTCTCCGGCCCGAGAATCACAACCACGCCAAGCCGGGGCCTCAGCAAAAGCCACGCCGGTAGAATGGTCGCCAGGTCCGCGTGCAGGCCTGCGCCGGCTAGGTGGACGCCTTCAGAGCCCAGGTACAAGCACCCGACAAGCTCGCGGTCCGCACCCTAGCCACGTTCTTCGAACAGCCCGCACAGCTCTTTTGCTTTTTTTCTTTTCGGCGCAGTGGCTCTTGGCGGTTTTCTTATATTGCGTGTTTTTTCCATGTTCCGATGTTCGGTGCGCTCGCGCAAGTAGCACGTTGTACGTCGTCCTCATCGTTTTTGCTGCTCCAACGATCGGAAGCACCACACTCGCGCACTTCACTCATAACAAGAGTCCCCCTTTTGAAAGAGTTTGTTTTTCGGAGAAAAATAAACTGCAGTTCAGTGCGCGACAAATCGCTAAGTGTCGTCCATGCAAAGAACATCCCTAATAAACAAAGAAAAAGAAAACACAGAAGTGAGATTGTGTTTAGGGAACTATTACAAGCTCACAGCCGGCTTATATACTCCTCCCAACATTTTCAGAACCTGTAATGTGTTTGACCCGAAATGAATATTCTTGCAATGCAAGGCTTCCCCATAATATCCTGCTGTTCAGGTGCTTAGTTCTTAAGGGATACTGCAGTGGCTGGTGATTGGTTTTTACGACGCATTTGTTCGATAGAGAAAGGCATGATATTTCTCGATCGCCCAAACCAACGCCAGGCATTGCCGCTCGACTGAGGAGTATCTCTTTTCGCGAGGTTGAATTTGGCGGCTGGCATACGACACCGGGTGCAGGATACTATCACATTCCTGCGTGTGTCAATACCACAGCGGTCTTGGACCCTGAAGCTAGGTAACAGTTTCTCAGACTCCTCTTCCTCCACGACGACAAAAGAGGACGTTTGGGGAAGCTCTTCTTGGCGGCGCTCTTCATATTTCTTGAGCATATTGACATGAAAGAGCTTTCTGCAGTGTCCTAGGTCCAGCCGATAGTCATAGTCGCTTTTCTTCCCTGTTACGGTAAACGGCCCTTTCCAGTGCATTAGTAACTTGTTATTGCTTGTTGGCAGCAGAATCAGAGCCTTATCGCCAACTTTCAGTTCTCGTTGCTTGCTGCGGTGGTCGTAGTACCTCTTCGGAGACTTCTGAGATATTTGCCCAGGGAATTTAGCAGTTGCGAATCTTCGCGCGCTCTTGGTGCCTGTTAATCCAACCATAAACGAACCTGGCCTGTTATCTTCGGCCGCAGAACGAACCTCTCTTTTGCTGGGTTCATCTCGAGAAGGAAGTTGCCAGCAGTCGTCAGGGTCATTGTCATCACGTGACCCAGGTATATTACCTACTATGACATCATATAGTGGCGATGCCATACACTTGACAATGGCCGTCCCGGAAAAGTAGGGAGATCTGATGTGCACCTCAGCCTCAGGAACTACAATAGTGCTTCCATCAGCCAGCCACAAAGTAGCCGTATTGCCAGTGAACGCTTTATCTGGTACTAATGATTGGCGTACAACCAAAATGTTACTGCCGGTGTCCCTTAGGACCCGTACCATTTGTCCATTGACTTCGCCTGGTAACACTGGCATGTGACAAGTATTACCCAGCGGTTGCGTCTTCACCGTGTCAATGACATCGTCATCTTGTTTTGACTCATTACCATCGTCCGTGGGTTGTTCTGGAATAATCTCGTCGTTAGGTAACAGCAAACAAGAGGTAGCTGACCTCGACGTGTTGTTCCTTCTCACACAATCCTTAAAGTCATGTCCCGACTTACGGCAGTATGTGCAATATAATTGCTTCGGCTTAGTACGACAATCAGAAGCCTTGTGCCCCGTACGGCCACAAACAAAACATTGCACCTCTGCTCTTGGGCTCGAGGAACTCCATTCAGCCTTGACAGTTGTGTCTTCACACTTATCCCGAACGGTTAACAAGTTCTTCAGTCGCTTTGCCTCCATGAAAATATCAGCCGCATCTGCCATGGCTTCCAGAGTCTTGCAGTTCTTCTCCCGTAAGAAGAGCGCCAGCTGACTGTTGCAGTTGACCATGAATTGCTCCGCCACAATCAAGTCACGGACAGAATCGAAGTACCTCCCTGTACGGGACATTTCTATCCATCGGTCAAAAAACTTTGGAGTCTTGAGGCATTCTGCCTTCCAGTTTCGCCGTCTTCAGGCTTGCTCTTCCGGAACTTCTCCCGGTAGCCTTCAGCCGTGAAGCGAAAACGCTGGAGCAAAGCCAACTTGACCTTGTCATACGATAGAGAATCGTCAGGCGACAATCGCCCAAATACTTTCAGAGCCTCTCCGCTTAGGCACAAGCTAAGAGCGGTTGCCCACTTTTCTCGTGGCCAGTCTTGACCGATGGCCACCCTCTCAAATCTCTTCAGGTAGGCATCGAGATCGTCTCGGTCCTCGTTAAAAACTGGTATAAAATTATGCGGGTTCACAACCGCAGACGCGCGCCGTTGGATACCAGAGTCAGCCACGTTAGGCCCCCCTACACCGGTCTCAGCTACTCTCAGGCGCAGCTGTAGCGTACGTTCTTCTATTTCCAAGCGTCGCTGGCTTGCCTCTACGCTTTGGCCCTCCTTTTCTGCGACTTGAAGGCGCAGCTGTAAATTGCGGCCTTCTAGCTCCAGCTGTTCTTTCTTCGCGTCTCTCTCCGCCGCTCGTTCCTCGCGCGCTCGCGCTTCTCGCTCGTCGAACCATGCCTGCAACTCCGCTCCTTCCAACCCCATGTGTTCTGCCAGCGCCATCAACTCTCGCGTGCTCATTTTCTTTTTTTTTTTCTTTACCGTTACGAAAACCGAGAACTGGGTGTCAAACGCTCACGTCCTTTCGCGCGGACGCCAATTTGTGACAGGTTCGTTTAATAAAGCCAGTTGAATCAGCTGTGCAATACTATTCTTGAATAAGAGACGGAGGTGAGCGTTTGATTTTCAGACAAATGAAAATATATTTGCACACACAAAAAAATAAACGAAAGAGAAACCTTAGAATCAACAAAAGGTAAACTAACAAGCGTCAGCCTGACCACCAGTACATAGCGTTCTCCTTAAACAAGGGAAACTTATTATAAGCTTAAACGTCGTGCAAGTCCACACGCTAATGTCGTCAGGAAAGTCCTCATGTGGAACCAGAGTAGTACGGCTCACCAACGGGTTGGACACTCAAGCAGTCAGGTAGGAGGACGCGGTGGTGGAAGTCTCCAAGCTCGGGCCCTCAGCCCGACGACTCACTTCCGCTCCCGGTGGATGCCGTCATCGGCGGTGCTGTCTCCCGCCCGAGAATCACAACCACGCCAAGCCGGGGCCTCAGCAAAAGCCACGCCGGTAGAAAGGTCGCCAGGTCCGCGTGCAGGCCTGCGCCGGCTAGGTGGACGCCTTCAGAGCCCGGGTACAAGCACCCGACAAGCTCGCGATCCGCACCCTAGCCACGTTCTTCGAACAGCCCGCACAGCTCTTTTGCTTTTTTTCTTTTCGGCGCAGTGGCTCTTGGCGATTTTCTTATATTGCGTTTTTTTTTCCCATGTTCCGATGTTGGTCGCGCTCGCGCAAGTAGCACGTTGTACGTCGTCCTCGTCGTTTTTGCTGCTCCAACGATCGGAAGCACCACACTCGCGCACTTCACTCATAACAGTGATCCAGGCAGTGATTCGACTTCTCTCGCAAAGCTGCAGACTTATGCTGTCCGCGGTATTTCCTTAGAGATCTTTAAATCTTACTTGCCGAATCGTGCGCAATGTCTTGCCTCAGAAAGCTAAAATCCCAATCTTCAGGTTGTCTGAGTCCGAGTGCTCCTCAGGAGGATCCTTGAGAAACTTTTATTCATGATTTATGATAACAATATGCCAAGAACTGTAGAACAGACAAAATGTTTTTCGATGTAGATGACTCCGCAATGTCTACTTCTGCTACAATAGGGCCCGAGCTAGAGCTGCAAGGAACAAAAGATGATTGCGTAATCTTTCACCGGGTGACGTTGTCGGTGATACAGACGTGCTGCACATGCGTTGTGAGGTTTCTTCGTTGAATGTTTTTCTTCAATAAAGTCACAGTTGTTAGTTCCAGCGGTGTGTGTGTCTGCCTTTTCTCGTGTCCCGTTCTTTTGCTGGCTTTCGTCTAGTATCATGAACCAACTGGCCCAGATCTCAACTCTTCTGAAACCACTAAGGCAATAAAAAAATGGGTTGAACAAAGTCTTTACAAATAAACCTCAACACGACAAAACTTCTTTTGGCGCCAACACGCAAGATACTACGAACTTCAGTTTAAATGAATATAGGCAAGGATGATCTAGAAATTTTTGACGCGGTTTCTGTATTATATGTAACATTGAAGATGAAATCTGGAACGATTGTTCGGAACACTTCAGTACAGTGGTCGCTTCTAGTGGGGACGCAATACCGTTTGAAGTGTCGATTTCTTATTAAAATCAAAATATTACTCCAGAATGCTGTGTGAAGGAAGGTAATTTTCGAAGGCTCGTTTCTTTGTTTCACAGAACCGTAAATAAAACAAGTGGATAATGAATCCAAGGAAGGTATAGGGGAAGTAAATTGCACTGTTTTGAACATAGCGTAACAACTGTGATGATTATTTTATTTTTAATTTATTGAATACTGCAGACCAAGAATCGGTCCAACCAGAACGCGTACAAGAGGCAGGATATAGGCAGAAACACAACAGATAACCTGGGAAAATATACGGAAAAAATAAAAAAAACACCGACTAACAGTACCCATCATGGCTAAAATGGCGAAATATTAGGTAAAATGCAAAGAGAACAAAAATGAACATACATTTGATGCTCTGTGTTACAGAAAATTGGCTAGGATCAGCTAGACGGTTCCACTCTAATACAATACGCGGGAAAACGGAAAACTGAAACGCGTTAGCTTCAGCAAAATGCGGGGTTAAATAGTGGACATGATGTCGTGTATGCATAGTGGACAGAGGAGATACATAGGCACGCTGGTGAAGAGCTAACTTATGATGAACAAAAAGATACAGAATGTACAGGCGGTTCATCTTTCGTCGCAATTCATGTTTTTCAATGTTATTAGCAGTTATAGGTTCAGTCGGTGTGTATGTAATTTAAACTTAGAATAAGCAAACCTTACAGCCTTTCCTTGAATTGCTACAAGTATTTTATGTTACTTTTAGTAAAGTGGGCCTATACAATGCAAGAGTATTCTAGTTTCGGTCTTATATACGTAAAGTAACTAAGTTGTTTATTGTTCGAAGGAGAATTTCTGAGCCTATGCATTAGAAACACAACTTACGGAAGGCAGCGAAACATACGTTGTCTATGTGTAGGTTCCAAGACGGGTTATTAGTTTTATTTAAGCCAAGATATTTTTAGTTGGTTACCTGATGATAAGCCGAGGTTATGAGTAAAACCAGGAGGTGTTTTTGAACGAGTTACACAGAGATGAGCAGGTTTTCGTGCGTTGAGTGCCATGCCATTGTCATTGGACCAGAATATGTTAAGACAAGGTTAAGGTTTTCGTTGACCATCAGTAGAAGAAGCGTCACGAAAAAGCGCACAGTCATCCGCGAGTGGTCTGATATGAGTTCCCGGTAGTACTGTGTTAGCAATGTCATTTACATCAAGTAAACACAATAAGGGCCCAAGAACACTTCCTTTTGGCACGCCTGATGTTGCAGGAAGAGAGCTCGAATTGTTCCCATCTACTGAAACAAACTGCACACGTTCTGTTAAATAGTCTTCAATCCAGGCAATAAATATGTCGCGGAGATATGTATCCGTAAGATCGGCAATTATTTTGTGATGAATAACTTTGTCAAATGAATTGCTAAAATGAAAAATCTGACGTTTATTTGGCCATTTTTGTCGACAGTTTCTGCAAATCAATGAACCACTGTCAATAAATGAGTTACGGTTGGATAACCAAACATGTTGAAAATTAGCCAGTATAGCGTTTTGTTCGAGGAATTCCCGAATGCATTTAGATATTACATGTACAAGCATTTTAAAAGTTGCTGATGTTTATGAGATGGGACGGCAGTTTTCTAATACTAATTCGCTGCCTCTGTTAATGACAGGAACAACACGATCCTTCTACAAATCACTAGGTAGTTTTGCACTTGAAAGCGAACATCGAAAGAGCACAATTGTGTCATTGTGCTCTTTCAATGTTCTCGAGATGATTTAGCGTTCACGAGATGATTTCCACGAGATGACTTAGTGTTCAAGTTCAATATCATTCCAACACCAGAATATCATACAAAGTCAACTTGATTGGGTTGAAACACTATTTGATGAGGCATTTTAATACTCGCCTTAGAAAACACTGTTTGAAAGAAATTATTAAAATGCTCCGCAATGACCTTCAAGTCTGTAACTGTGTTTTCATTAACTAATATATGTGATACCTGCTTCTTGATATCAACGTAGTATTTTTGGGGTAGCTGGTTATATGGTTCAGAATGGGGCATAGCGCTAACACACATGGACGAGGAAGAAACAACAGGACAAGCGCTAACTTTCAACTGGTTGTTTATTTTCGAAAGCAACAGTATAAATAGATACGTACGCAAAAGCACTACTCATCGCACATGAAAACCTACAGCGTCAAGAAAGGCCAATTCATTGGCAGTCAGCGCCACCGACGGGCAGCTGACACAGCTATCACCGGCCCTCGAGATCAGGGCGGCTTCCACAATCTCTCTGGTAGTCTTATCGGCATTCCTATATACCACTGTGCACCCTTTAAAGAACGCTTCACACCCACAATCATTACAATTCACACATGCCCATCACGATAATGGCACAACTTCTGCTTATGTTCCCTTAGCCTATGATTCAGGCATATCCCCGACTGCCCAAAGTAGACCTTGTCGCATGAAAACGGGAAACGATACACTACATTATTTACACATGGAACAAACTACTATCGCTTAGGAAGTTCCTTAGGAAGTACTATCGCTTAGGAATTTCCAGAACTTCATATGATTGCTTATAAGGTGTGGTAGAGTTCTTTTCAAGTAAAAATCATTTGATTCGCGCAAAGCATGTGCCAAAATATCTTAACTTCATGAATACTATCTGATCATGGGTGACTCTTTCTGAGCCGTTTTAATTTGTGTTTTAGATGGATGATTTTACGCGTAATCCAAGGTGTTCTTCTAGTAATCTTTTAAAATGAGGTTGGTACGAATGTATCTTTGCAGTAATGGCGCATTTTATTAAACCAGTTCCATAGCGCGTCAACGTCACCCTCATATTCAATAAAGTCAGTGTCACAAAATTTCATGCATTCCACAATAGACGCTTCATCAGATCTTCAATAATTCTTGAAGCTTCGAGTGGTTGTGCGTTTGTGAGTGACAGAGTTGAATAGAGGAATAGTAAAACTAAAAAGATGATGATCAGACAGGCCACTTTCAATTAAAACTGCATATTCATAAAACTCGCAGCTTAGAAACGCTAAGTGCAATGTTGCCCTAGACGAACGTTTTTCACGACTAGGCTGCCTAACCACTTGAACATATTATGTGAAGAAAGCAAAGTGGACGAAAAGAAAACTTGCCGCCGGGAGGGACCGAACTTGCGACATTCAGACTATGCGGCCGATGCTCTTACCCACTGGGCTACAGCGGCGGTTGTCGCCTCTTCCACTTATCGGATATTTATGTGCATCGCACGCCGTTCGACGTCACTGAGCTCTGAACCTTGTTTTGCCTGTCGAACACTTACTTATCAAGCAAGACTAAGTTCTACAGGCAAATTTTCGGTACGGGAGCATCCATTTCAGTGACGGCCGCAAAGCCAACACTGGAAGCAATGGAAAACGGGGCATTGGAAGCCTCTCAGCCGAGACCACAGTCTTTCTGAGGTACGTCGATGACTGTTTCTGCGCTGTAAAGAAGGACGTGCAACCGTTCCATGACTGCCTAGGTGGCACCGAATCTTCCATCATGTTCACTGTGGAAGAAGAGAAAGTCGGTTGCCTCCCTTTCTTGGACGCAACTGCAGACCCAGGGTGCTATTCTGGACATTGTCAAATTCCGCCATGTTGTCAAATTCCGCCATGTTGCTGATTTGATTGGTCACGCGAGGTCCTTCGCATTGTGGCGCTGCAATGGCGTTACGACGCAGGAATTTGTGATGACGTACCGTGACAAAAAATAGTTAATTTTTTTCCGATGTAACGCTTCGCCGTACTCTGTGATGTAGAAATAAAGGTTTGGGTTGAACAACGAAACCGAAATATGGTACTGTGCTGTGCCCCCGGTCTACTTGCGATTTATCGAAAGTACTGCTTGCTTAACGAAGGGCCGCTAAGAAGGGCCGCCATGTCTGCAACACGATTGGACATTGGACTTATCGCGCCCCATATCCAGCTTTGCGCCCCTGGCGGCCGCGGCGCGAAGCTAGCGCGTTTTTAATGGAATTACCGACTTTTTCTCGAATAATTAAGTGTAGAGGGTGAATGATGAAAAACGCAGACCACAGAGCACTTCTGGGAACCTAAACGCACGAGAAGACTACAGCGATCATGTTGCAGTAAGCTTCAATTTTGTTCCCAGAGCAGTTAAATATTGTACAATGGGAGTCTATGGAAACGGAGAGAAATGCGGCTTGCTTTTCGAGACAAAAACGGTCACTGTCGTAAAACTAAGCAAGTTATGGTAATGGTCAGGAAATCACATGTAGTCCTGACATTCAGCTTTCGTTTCAAGCCATTCTCAACTTGCCGCAATTGGCATAACGTTGTTCTCTAACGAGTTTTTTGAAACGCGGTCCTTCAAGTGCTCGTGGTAAATTGATAAACCCTTGCTTACCACTAGCCACAAGGCGTCCACCGTGGCCGAGCGAGGTATAATCGCTCAAGTTCAGAGCGCGGCATCACCACGCCGTCTTCGGTTCGATTCCTGGCGACGGAGCAGCATTTTCTTTTCAGCCCGTAACTTAGTTCCACAGCTTCGCACAGGATGTCGCCGCCGAAGCAAAAAAGAGGTTTCGTTTCGGTTTCGGTTCTTGACTAATCTTGAGCTGCTGTTTCTTTTTCTCTTTATTTTATGACTTTTTTAGTGGATGTTTAGACACTCCATGCGTATCAGATCGTTCAGATCTACATTTGTAATTCTTACTTCATTATTTTATAAACGTCTATAAAGTGTATAGTACTACACTAACAGAATATATGGAGTAAAAGGGGTGTCTTTTTGTCCCACAACAATGATCCTCATTTATCGCCGCGCGCCCTGCACTTTCTGGTCACGAACGGCATGTGCACTATCAGCGTGACATAACATTCTTGGCAGCCGCTCTGAGAACTGGCTAACCTCCCTGTCTTTCCGTTTTTCTTACCCTCCTCCTCCTCCTCCTCCTCCCCATTCTTGGTAGGAAAGTGGCCAGCGCCGACTTTTCAAGAAAGCAAACGCAAGCAAGCCAGATGACGATTATTGTTGTGGGACAAAAAGGCGTCCTTTTTACTCGATCTTTTTTGTGGGTGTAGGATATGCCTAGAATTGGATATTCTATTTTTCTCAGGTTTCGGTCGGTTCCCCATACTACGCACTTGTTACGTGGTTTTGAAGGGGACATGTCGCTTCACTAGTAGTTACGTGATAGGATTTTAGTCACCTAGAGGGACAGTACAACTTTATTTAGAGTACAGTGCAGACACACTGAGGTTGCCCCGCGCCACCCGGTTGCTCCGGAGTTTTTGGCGGAAACATGTCACATAAGTAGTTACGTGACGTTACGGGATTTTAGTCGCATCACTAATTAAATGATCTAACGTGATTTTTAGTCACGTGACTAGTTGTTACGTGGTGTATCGTGATTGTAGTCACGTAAGTATATGTGCGATGTTACGTGATTTTAGTCAGGCGACAATTGCAGGCCTGGCGTGCAAAAAATTGCAGTCACAGGCAACATCAACGCATCATCGATATCACATATATTTTACGATCATGAGAAATTCACTTTCATTGCTCGAAAGAGCAAGCGAAGCTACACTCATGCACCTTTTTATGACGTTTAAAAATTTCTTGGGCTTCTACGATTTTTTTATGCTTCATTTGCCCTATTCCTTTTTTCTTTCCTGCTGAAAAGCGCGTATATATTGCTGTAAGCTTGAAAGTATAGCCATTTGTAAGTTCAGCGATGTCTTCCGATATCGTCCTCGTTCCTTACGCTGTCAAACATCGAATTATGATCTACGGTGCATTTTTGCAAACAGAAAGCAGCTGTTTTCAATTCTGCATTTCGTTCCTGCTATTTGGAAGGTGGGGACACTTGCAAGGAGCGTTGCAAGGAGCGTTTGTCCGTAGTATCTTTATAATACCTATCGTTTCATGTGCAACCCGCCACGCGCTGTGGCTGAATCAGTTGATCGACCGTGCTGGCTGCGCGCGCATAATCACGTGTTCAAATCCCAATGCGTTGTTTTCTTCCTTTTCTTTTGTGTCTCTCAGAATTGCTTATGCTTGCGGCGGTAGTACAGCGGTTACGGTGCTCGGCTGCTGACCAAATGGCACAGGTTTGACGGCGGATACAGCATTTTTTTCGAATGAGGCGAAAACGCTAGAGGCTCGTGTACTTGGTTTTAGATGCACGTTAACGAAGCCGAAGCGGTGGAAATCTCCGCAGCCCTCCTCTACGGCACGCCTCATAAACATATTGTGGTTTTGACACATATAAATCCAGCAATTATTATTACTAGTGCAATACTGCTGAAGATTTACTTGCTTGTTTTCTCGCTGGAGCATCGCACCCGAGATATTTGCTGCAGTTTCGGTTTCGCTTCTGGAAATGGAGCAAGTAAACTTCTCATCTTTTATTATTTATTATCACGCAACCCATTACTTAATAACGAAGAAAAGGAACCACCTGGCACGATTTTAGTTAGCCTCAACCAAAAGAAGGCGATACACAACGAAATCAAGGCAAGCATGAGGGCAGCCATTGATAATATAATGAAGCGTTTTAAGGAAGTACTCTACTATTAGAGACACACGCAGAAACGTAACCAGCAATTGTAGAACCAACGCAGAGCTTGTATTGTCGAATCGTCGCCTTATTTCTACGGAAACAGCGTTCTTTACTTCTGCATGTAGTGCGGCTCCGTTGCATTACATTTACTTCCCCTCCGAAAAAGAGCCATCCTGGCTAATTACGGACAGATGCACAGTGACAGTAAGGCTTTAGCAGGTCGATATGCACAATGTCATGCCACGACATTGTTTGATTGCAATAAGTCTCAAGCGACTTGACGGCTTAGATCAAGTACGATGCTTGCTAGACCAGACGGTACGGGCCGTGGTACTTCGGAAGAAGTTTCGTAGACCGACCGGGGCCACCTAGGAGTCCAGATCCCAGGCCCGAATCTAGGTGGTATGCCGCAGGGGCATAACCTATGGCTCCCCTCCCAAAAGTTTGATCGAGGGGGTGTTTTTACCGCCATGAATAATGAGCATAGGTGTTGTTCTCAAACTGTCAAGGCCTTCAGCAAGTGCACCCCCGCCCCCCCCTTCTGCTGGGCGACGGCGGCGCGGCCAGTGTGCGCGGAAGAGACGGCGAAACGGTAGGCAAGCGGACGCGGAAACGCGACAAAGCGCGGCCGCGAGCCGTTGCCATACCAACGACGGAATGAACTTCCACCGGCTGCTTTGCTGCTGGCTTGCGTTTCTTTTACTGAATTCTCGGCGCTCGCCACTTCCCTATGAAGAATGCTGTCTCACGCTGATAACGTGCATGCCATTCGTGACCTGGGAGTGCTGGGCGCGCGGTAATAATGCAATCGAGAGGCATAAAAGATATCAGGACTATTTTTGTGAGGCGAAACGACACCCTTTCAACACGTTATTTAGTGTACGCTGCTTTCCTGATCAGCATAGGTAATTTCATCTGGAATATCAGTCGATGACAAACTGCCTTTGTTACAGCAACGCCACTTCACGCAGCTGAAATAGTAATCACTAAGAGGGAAGTTAAGGCATGGACACATGCGTATTGTCTGAACTGCTCAATTTCCCGGAACAGGTGCCCATGTCAGCAGCAATGTACAACAGAGCGAATGAAAACAGCGAGGAAGAAGACTTCAAAACTAAAAAGCGCTTTTCGCATTACAGTTCTGCTTAACGATTCAATGAGCCAAGTATTCGGTGCTCACTAGATTGCCCTGCGAACTCTTAGCGAGACAAGCCCAATAAGCCCAATAATGGTT
This sequence comes from Rhipicephalus sanguineus, assembly GCF_013339695.2. Lineage (NCBI taxonomy): Eukaryota > Metazoa > Arthropoda > Arachnida > Ixodida > Ixodidae > Rhipicephalus > Rhipicephalus sanguineus. The sequence goes on from NC_051177.1 coordinate 229,319,771, forward strand.
CATCAAACTATATAAACAGATCGAGCTCGCCTTGCTTGTTCGCCTCAGGTTTATGATTAACGTCTCCCTGATGCACTATATATATTGCCACGTGCGTTTCTTATATCACTTTTGCTGTGTTCAGTTTTCGCCACAAAGACTGTCAGCAACGCTCTGCGCAAACTGCGCCTCATTGTTCGAGAAGCTTCGGGATGATTGTAGATCATTTTGTTAAGATTGCGCGCAAGACGCGAACACTCGAGCTTGTTCTAGAGATTGCGCGACAACCAGCGATAACGCTGGAATATTCTACGGCACATGCATAAATGCCGACGCGCTTCACCGCTTGTCAGTTGATCGACGGTCGACGCTCTGTTCGCCGCTATCAGTGTATTGCTGTACAGTTTCTCGGCCACAAGTTCGGCCAAATAAAGAGTTCCATTTCGGCCGTGCTGACTGCTGCCTTCTTCAACGTCACGACCACGTGACAATATATATATATATATATATATATATATATATATATATATATATATATATATATATATATATATATATATATATATATATATGAGGGAAAGTGGAAATTTTAAGGGCTCGTTTTTCTGTTATACACTATAATAATGAGAACTAACAGCGAATAATGACAAGGAAAGTATAGGGGGTGTTATTAGCAGTAAATGTAATGTAAATGTGAAGAATGAAAAGTGGACGGAAAGATAGCTTGCCGCGGGCAGGGACACACCTGCGACCTTCGAATAACGCGTCGGATGCAGCATCGGACGCGTTATTGAAGGACATGGTGCGGTTTATTTGATTTCCAGCTTCTCAAAAACTGAGCGTTTCCCGTCTCCCTATGTGCCTAAGGCATTTGAAACTTAGATCGAGCGCCTCACTGATTTTCTCGAGAAGCAAATTTTGCTGTTTTATTGCAAGCAAATAAGCACGCTTTTGCTCCGTTTTGAATGAACGATTTTCCGCAGATAGAACGCGAAGGTAGGATATCTGTTGTCTTACGGTCCATTAGTTGTCAGGCTAAGGCATAGTTTTTTTCCTACGGCGTCGGAAGGTGTTTCGACCCAAGCAAGGCTTGTCGAACGTGCTGTCCATGTAGTACCACAGAAAAGTTACGCTGATTCAATGGCCGGTGTCCGTTTCCCAATGTGCACATCGATCATTGTGTGAAGGAGCATCCTTGCAATTATTGTACCAAGTTTAAGCATTCTTTCACCATCTTCCTCTTTTTGTTCCATTATTCAACACCATTCCATTATGATTATTTGACAAATAAACAGTAAAATTGGAGAATGTACGCATGGAAAACTGGGAAAACTGCAGACTCGGCAGTCTGCAACGCGGGACATGGCCGACAGCGAGGATACAGCGGATGAAGGTTCATGAGGTCGGTTGTGGGCGCTATAATCGCAACCGAGCTGTTCGGCGTTCACTGATTTGTTATGTCGTTCGAGTTCTTTGCGGACAATTTGCCGTACTGTTGCCGTAAGTTCAAACTGGAAAGTGTAGCTCTCTTCGACGCTCGCAATCATTGCCATGTTAGCTAACCGGCTGAACTTTGGCGCGATACGCCGTAGCTTCAAGGTCTCAAATGTGCGGCAATGCTTGATGACGTCAGCGACCAAAGCGAGGCTGTCCTTGCCGATGAAGTAGTTGTACACATCCTCGGCAACGCCTCTCAGAAGGTGCCCAACTTTGTCCTCTTCGGACATTTGATGATTCGCCGACTTGCACAACTTGAGGATCACCTCTATGTAGTAGTACGCAGTACAGGTCTTATCTAGCACTTGAGCACGCTGAAGCTATGTCTGCTCTGCCCGCTTTCTTTTCGTGGTCGAATCTCCGAAGCACTCTATGATTTCAGAAGCGAAGGAATCTCAGGTCATTAGTCATTCTTCGCGGTTTTCGAACCACAACAGCGCAGTGTCTGTGAGGAAGAGAGAGACATACTCTAGCTGAGCCGTGGGATTGCAGCTGTTCCAATTGCTCACACGCTTGTAGTGGATGAGCCATTCCTCCACGTTCTCGACGGGTTTTCTTGAGAAAGGCCATGGCTACATCTGACGCATCCAAGCTAAGGTTGTCCGTGACGGAGGAGTCGAAATGACTGTAGGTCGCCGTTTTTGGACATCGGGATCTCCGGTAGTGTTGGAGGCAGTCGAACGAGGCGTCGGCTTCGGCGTAGAGCTAGCGGTAGCGGCTCCGTCGTCTTGGTCATACTACGCAGCACTGCCACCAGAAAACTGTTACGGTTAAGGTTTAGGTATGGTTATTTACAAGAGAGGTTGATGGTCGGGTAATGATGGCGTCGGCAGACTCCACCAACTCACGTCTTCTTCCTCTCCTCCTTGACTGGCTTATACCCGTTGCAAGTTATATAATATATAGTGTGAGTGTGTGCTTGCGTAGTGAAGTTTGAATGGTGCACACTTTTCTACGTGCACTGCGAAGTTATCTCCCTTCCGCCGGCCTTGTCCAGAGCTTGGATCCAAGGTGCTACGCGCCAGATATGACATGCTAGGTGCGCGGTGATTGTGTTAGGAATGGTCCCCCGAACGTTACTGCTGCTTGCGCAAAGATGTTTTCGACGAATGGCGAGAAAGACACGGAGACGCGCAAACTTCAACTGAACTCGTTAGCAAGGATATATATATATATATATATATATATATATATATATATATATACGTGTCTGTGTGTGTGTGTATGTGTGTTTGTGAGAGAGAGCGTGGCAGAACTAACAAAAAACCGGATATCTAATGACACGGGAGTGGCAACCTCGAACTTCACGAGGGTGCCACTCCTCGGTGAGCTGCCTCCCTTTCGCACCCACAACGCGTCTGCTATGTTGTACGCCGGGGCAAGTGGGCGGCAGCAGTCATGGGAGCGCCTTTTTTTTTTTGCGCTTGTGTGGCTTTTTTCATCGCCGCAACTATGATCTTCTGGCTGACTATTACGGCTGTCACGCGCTGCGGCTGTCGTAACGTGTGGCGCTAAGAGCAATAATAATTCTTGGTGTTTAACGTCCCAAAATCACGGCATGATTTTCAGGGACGTCGTAGTGGAGGGCTTCGGAAATCTTTATTCTCCTGGGGTTCTTTAACGTGTACATAAATGTGACGCTAACAGGAGTATCTAGACTGAGAACCGCTTTCAACTTGGGCAGCTTTTCATACACGTCTATGTACGGCCTCACATCAGTAGACGTCTGCAGCGATGTATTAACTGCAATGCCAGGTGCCGGAAAGTGGATGTCCCAATCGTCCTCTCCTTTCCGTTCTACTGCATTATATGGAGCGTGTCTTCCCTGGGTACTCGGATTGGTTCGCTCGTTAAGGTCGTTTGTCTGGGTATGGAACGCAAATTCGTTCTGGTGCTGGACACATTCTTGTGAAGGTTCCTTCCTAGTTTCAGGCAACAAAATGGTGTTCACATAAGAAATCTTGTTCAGATCAGATAGATGTTGGTCGGATATCAATGCCTTCGACAAGCGATGTCTTCGCTTTTCTCTGATGTGAGGGTTCGCTTTTTTCCGCTGTGTCTTGTGACCCGGCCGTTGCTGAGCAAGACAAATGGATTTTGTATTCTACATTAGGAGTGACACATAATAAAGAAGTGGTTTTCAGAGATTGTATGAATAGTTACTATATTATGTTGCATTATCAATCATTGTTGTCAGCGCAAACACGCCAAAATTCGCTTTTCTGAAACTCTTTGTGCTCATCGAAGTGGACTATTGGGCCTGTAATGATTGATGATCGACTTTGTGCTTGCTGAAGTGCAAAGTTGAAAGAGACTTCGCCTACAGCACATGAATGGAGAGCTTCACGAGAGCTTCCAGGCCATTAGAGAAACCTGTTGGTGTAGCTGCGCCAACAGGATTCAAGATGATCACCTCCAGCATATGAGTCAGTCGACTGTGGAAGAAAAAGAAAAAAGCATGGTTGATCCCTCCTTCGTAGGAATCGGTATAACACGAAAGTGATACGTGCTTTCTCAAAAGTAGTTCATTGTTTACTGTACATTGACACATTAGAGCTTGCACATTGACTATTGGTGTTTAGCAGCTATAGCACTGCTTAACATAGACGCCCCGACGTTGACGCCTGGCGGCACAGTTCCATACCGATCGACGACTAACGTCCATGATCGTGATTACTTGAACATGTTTAACTTAGCGCAACGACGACGAGTACACAAGAGAAGAGGAGACAAACCACAGCGCTGATTCGCAACTGAATATTTTATTAGAAGACAAGAACGAAAAAAAGGGGCACTTCAACCCTCACACCCATGTGACACACAAAACCAATGAAACGGCAAGTCAGCTGACATCCTGAACAATAAAGAGCCTCACGCAGACCACGTGTACTCTCCAACACCAGAGAAGTTAAGATATCGTGCTATCTAGAAACCTAACCTCGCTATCATGTAGGGCAATAAAAGGCACACTAATGCACTGTTCTCACATGTGATACTCACATGTGTCTCAGCATGTTGCGCAGTGCCATTGCGCACCCATCTTTCATGAGGCTGAAGTACTATGGACACACCGAGATCAAACTACACGAGAAATAATTGAAGCTTATAATATCAGAAAAAGGGGAGAATAGTGCATTAGTGTGCCTTCTATTGCCCTACACGATAGCGAGGTTATGTTTCTAGATAGCAGGATATCTTAACTTGTCTGGTGTTGGAGAGTACACGTGGTCTGCGTGAGGCTCTTTATTGTTCAGGATGTCAGCCGACTTGCCGTTTCATTGGTTTTGTGTGTCACATGGGTGTGAGGGTTGAAGTGCCCCCTTTTTTGTTCTTGTCTTCTAATAAAATATTCAGTTGCGAGTCAGCGCTGTGGTTTGTCTCCTCTTGTGTCCTCGTCGTCGTTGCGCTAAGTTAAACATGTTCAAGTATTATCACCAACTGGCCCAGCTATCAGTTCTTCTACATGATCGTGATTAAACCTTTGTGATAGTTGAAGTAGTTGACATATACCTGGACACAGTATATCCCGTACAAAGATGGCATCAACAAGCACATAATAAACACTTCTACTCGATATGCACTCATACAAAGCGTCGTCGAGGGAAATGCAAATGTGAGCGCTCCCCAGTAAGAGGGTAATCTATGCCTCTGCTCATGCATACACCACTACACAGCGCTTCAGGAACGCGAGCACCAGAGTTCGCAGCATGAACTGTGAACGCGCGAAGGCGTTCCACTTCCCTCTGGTATAGAAAGGTGTTACCTTCTGGCAACACGTCCTCAATGCCTCTGGCGTCTGTCTCGTGGAGATGGTGTGAGGTACATAAGCCGCGTTTGTAAAGCCCCGTGCATGTGTGTCGGTA